>NC_081425.1:95956205-96582039 GCF_949786415.1 Peromyscus eremicus | reverse complement strand
GGTATGTGGTTGACTTTCAGGTTGAAGTTTTCCTTCAAGCTCCTTCTGTAGGCCTGAATCTGTAAATGGGTAGTGCTTAAATTATATCATGGAATGCCTTATTTTCTCCATCTGTTGTGATTGAAAGTATCTGGCCTAGTATCTGTTGAATCTTAGAGTTTATAGAATATCTGTCCAGACCCTTCTGGCTTTTAGGATCTCCGTTGAGAAGTCAGGTGCTATAGAAATAGGTCTGCTTTTATATGTTACTTTTTTCCACTTGCAAATTTTAAAGTTCTTTCTTCATTCTGTACCTTTATTCTGTTGATTACTATGTGTCAATAGCAATTTCATCACTTGTCATATCTATTTGATGTTCTATATGCTTCTTGTATTTTGATAGGCATTTTCATCTTTAGGGAATTTTTTTTTTCTGTAATTGTGTTGAAAATATTTTGTTTCTTTGACCTGGGTTTCTTTTCTTCCTCTAGTCCTATTATTCATAGGTATTATCTTTTGATAGTGTCCTAGACTTTCTGGATATTTTATGCCTGGAGTTTTTTTAGATTAAACATTTTCTTTGACTGAAGAATCCATTTCTTCTATCTTGTCTTCAGTGCCAGAGATTCTCTCTTCTATCTCTTCCATTCTGTTGGTGAGGCTTGCCTCTGAGGTTCTTGTTTGAGTTCCCAAATTTTTCATTTCTAGATTTCCCTCACTTTTCATTTTATCCATTGATTCTATTTTCACTCTCAGTTCTTGAGCTGTTTTGTTCATTTCCTTCCACTACTTGTTTGTGTTTTCATAGATTTCTTTAACGAATTTTTTTTTTCCTTTTTAGGACCCCTATCATAGGCATATAGGCTATTTTAAGGTCCATGTCTTGCCCTTCTGCTGTGTTGCATTTCTGAGGGCCTATTGTTGCTACTACTGTTGTGGAAACATATTGTCCTGGCTGTTACTGATTGTGTGTTTATGCTGGGGTCTGGGCCTCTGGCTTTAGGAGATATCACATCTTGTCTTGACTTTGTGATTCTTTTGTTATTTGGTTTCTGTTACCGTCTCTAGTTCTTAGTCAAAGTGTACTGGCTATGTGTTGGTTGATAAGGAATTCTTCTAGGATTCTTCCTGGTATGGCCACAGCAGGTTCTGGGTAAATATGTTTCTAGATATTGATAGCTGACTGTTAAGAATGGGGGTGGGCTAAAAGTTCAGGAGCTGAAGGGATCTATAGGAAGGGGGAAAGCAGATTGTTCTACCAGGATTTGTTTAGGTCCTCACGAATAGGGGCCAGGAGTGAGGAGAAGCCACAATGGTTCATCTAATACAGAGGTGGGGTTGAGACTATTTGGTTGGATTTGGTGGAGGGGAGGGAGAATAAAGATCTGAAGCTTGCCTACCTATTTTGCTGGCCTCCCTTCTTCTCTGGCAGACTTGGCTGTTAGGTTCCTAGAGAATGCCTGCTTTATTCCAGGGCTCGGACAATGAGGTGAGTGAGTAGAAGGAAGGTTAAGGAGAAGAACTGTGTGATCCATTGAAGATGGGAGCAGGAGGGAACAAGGAGAGGCCAAAGCAGGGGGTCTGCTACTGAGTTGTGGGTAAGGCTTGGGGCACTGAATTTGGGGGAGAGGTGAAAAGCTCCAGTTAGCCTACCTGCTTTTCCTGGCGGACATACTTGTTGTTTGTTTGTTTTTTTGTTTTTTTGTTTTTTTAATTTTGAACTGGTAATTCTCTTTGAAAGTTAGTTGTGTAGCTTTTGAAGCCTTGAAAGAAAATTCTCTTTCTAGTGCCTGGGTTTTCTGAAAGGCTGGACTTTGGGATAAATACATGAATGAATATAGGTAGATATTATGACTTTCCTAGATCAGTATCAGGAATACTTTCTCCCTTTTTCCTGATGGTAGAGAAAGATCACTTTTTTTTTTCAGTTATCTGAGAAATGCACAGTTCTTTTAAGATGTAGCTTTCAGAGGAAATTGGAACTTAGTGTCTCCAGGGTAGTTGGCCTCTGATTAGTTTCGCTATGATTTCTGGAAAAACACAGAAGTGGTTTCAGCATGGTTTACTAATTTATCTAATCTAATTTATGTATATAAGCCTGGCAATCCCGATACCATCTTAAAATATTCAAAGAAATTAAGTACTTTATTTAATTTGATACTTTAATGAAAATATTATCCACATTCAAAAGCTTTCAGTATTTCCATATGGCTAGGCTTTTCCTTTAAAAATCTATGATTGTTTGTTTTTGATAGGTACATTATTTTAGTTGCTATCTCTTATTTTTAACAAACAGCCATTTTAATTCTTGAGTGTTAACATTCCTGCATAAATAACTTCATAAAATTATAGTTTCACACTGTAACTTTTCAAAATATTTATGTCCTCTTATTGTACAACTAACTTTACTCCTCATAGATGAGTATTTTGTTGTTTGTTCCTTGTTTGTTTTGGCTTATTGTTCTTTATTGTTGTTTGTTTATTGCTAGGGAACACACACACATACACACACAAACACACACACACATACACACACAAACACACACACACACACACACATATATGGCACTGTCATTTGTTTGATGTATTTTTATTTATTTTTATTTTTTTGGTTTTGGTGTTCTGGGGTGAACATGAACAAGGAATCATGTAGCCCAGGCTGGCCCTTGAATTCCAACTTGGATTTCCTTCTGATCCTCTCACCTGGCTTTATGTAGTGCTGTGCTTGAACTCCGGGTTTCTTGCATGCTTTATAAGCAGTTGTGAACTTATCTATATTTGCAGCTTCACATCACTAGTTACATTTTTCGTTTGTGATCAAGGTATACAACGCAGAGTTTAGCTAGAATTTGCTTTTAAATGGTTTTATTTCATTTTTATTTAGTGTGTGCATCTAGGTAAATAGGGACAATTGTTTGGTTGCCCAGGAGGCCAGAAGATGGTGTCAACTGCATTGGTGCTGGAGTTATAGGCTGTTATGTATCACGTGACAGGAGTGCTGGGACCCCCCAACTCCAGTCCTCTGTAAGAGCAGCAAGAGTCCTTAACTACTAATCTTGCTAGCTCCACATTTTGTTTTTCATATAAAAATTCATCTTCAAGACAAAAATCCTGATTCCATTTTCATACCATGCATCATATAAATGTATACCACAGTAGACAATAAGCTAGGTTTCTCCTAAGGGCCCTTCAACGGCTGTAAGAGAAGAAGCTATAGGACCCCTCCCCTTATACCCAATAGGTTAAGACTTTTCATGGTGCTTCTTTCTAGAAAGGCATTATTTTTAAAATGTGATCCACATTTCTGAAATGCTACTTGGGTTTGGCATGTGTCATTAGCATAGCAATCCAAAGCATCTAAAGAAGAGGAGTCAGGGAAATAATTAAGAAATGGCAACTTGTGATCCAACCATAAATGATACAAAACCAGTCTGTGGGGGTTCTGAGATCAGGCATTAAACGTAGATAGGCCCTGTGTTCCTCTTCAGGTTTGATTATATGTTCTGTGATAAAACATGCTATGGGAAGATGTCATCAGGTAGGTTCACTCAAAGCCTCAGGTCCTCAATTTCTTGCATCATCTTCAATATCTTTTTGAGATGAATGTGGATCATGTCATTATTACAGTTCTTCTGTTCATTTTCTACATAGACTTGGAAAATTCACACTCCTACTTTGCTTTAACTCTTCTTTGTTTTAATTTGGTTGGAATAACTGTTTTCTGTAACACCATCCTTTGGCAAGTATATAATCATCACTGGACTAAAGGGCCAATCATGCAAGGAAGTTGCCATCCCAGTAGACATTCTAAACTCTTGTCTTTCAAAATATTTATGATACCTTTTCAATGATTTCTTTCCCTTTAGTTTCTTTTTGAGGCATCAAAGAATAGAGAAGAGGAATAAAAATGACAGTTAGTACTTTACTTACTTAGGTGGCATATTGACCCCTCTAGTCACAATAGAGTTTACCTATAAGATTGTGCCTCCAATAACACCAATTTCAGCAAAGCAAGTTTCAAACACTCATGAAAGAAAACCAACAGTCATTGAATACCAGCTTCTAGTATGGACTTTTACCAACATTTATTTCATTACTTTTCATCAACAGAATAAACAAAGTATTAATAACCATACCTACCCAGACAAAGCTCAGAAGCCTCCTGGAGTGCTATGTTCCATGATTATATGTATTAAATGAAATCACACATTGTTTTATATACTATAGAAATTATCTATAATTATATCTGTTGTATAATCAACCTAACTTATGTAATCAGTGGGCTTACGTAACACAAATAACTAATATAAATCATATATATGTGTACATATATTTATATGTGTAAAATCTGAATATTAGAAGTTGGATTTGAACACAGATCTGTGTTTTACAAAATAGATTTTTCTTTTTCCTCAGAACTTAGTGTGATCCAAAGCTAGCAACATCAGCATCAACAGGGAGCTTGTTAGAGATGCAGAAATGTAGGTATAACCCTGGGCCAAACTATCATAACAGTCATTTTAATAAGATCCCCTGATAAGCCTTACACACATTAAAGACTGAAAAATATTGATTTATACAACATGCCTCCAAAGGCTTCTCACAACCCCACTTTCTCTATTACTTTTCTCATATGACACATGATTTTTCACGCATGTGGAATATTTTTAAATAAATTTATATTCTCACAATACACACCTGAGTTTTGTTAAAATGGCCAAAGATCTCATAGTACTTGCCATTTTTTAAATTAAAATAAAAATTATGTGTATGGGTATTTTGCCTCCATGTATGTCTGGGCAACATACGTGAGCCTGATGCCTGTGTAGACCAGAAAAGAGTATCAGAACCTCGGAAACTGGAGTTATAGACAGCTGTGTGCAGACATGTGGATGCTGAGAATAAATCTTCAGGTCCTCTGGAAGAGCAGTAATTGCTCTTAACTATTGAGCTCTCTCTCAAGCTCTGTACTAGTCAATCTTTACAAATTTCATTATCATTTAGTCTCCTTTTGCAGGTAGTTTCTTTTTTTTTTTTTTTTTTGTCTCAAAGCACAACTGGTTACTTTCTCTAGTAAATTGATTTTCCCTTATTGTAAGGTGTCATATGTATTATACTGTTTGTGTTGTAAAGAAGGAATGTTTACATTTAATTCATAGGTTTTGAATGCATTTGTATATCATTTGCTATGTACCTTTTCAATTTGCTCACATATGCCCCATGAGCGTGATTATTTATGCATATATAATTTTAAAGTATAATATTCAAATAATTACTGTAAATAAGCACCTAAGGAAGTCTCTTTCCTATTTCAGTGATTTCTGTGTTATGAAACATATTTTCTATTTATATGTATATGACAAAATTAAATCTAAACAATACAAAGATAAATTAAAATTTATTAAAGTCACAAGCATGGTTCCACTTGCCTATAATACCAGCACTCAGGAGGCTAAGGCAGGAGAATTAAAAGTTATAACTTCAAGTGTCAGTAAAGTAAATATGTAGAGTAATATAAACTTAATAAAGTCATTGAATTATTCCACTTTCCACTTTCTAGCACATGCTGGCCTAGAAATCACCATGTATCCCAGGCTAGCTTCAAACTCAGTCTTTATAGCTTCCCTCCTACTGGGATTAGAAGTGTGTGCCACCATGCCTGGCTTTACACACTCTTATGATGACTTGTGTGTATAAATTGTTTTACTTGTGATTACATATGTGTTTCTTTATGCATATGGACAGGAAATTAAAAAGCTTCTCCACTTAAACTTCCAACTTTTCAGAAATAGTTTTTCTGCAACAAATATTTTCTCATTGTTAGTAAGATTCCATGGGCTTCACTTTAAAAAAATATTGTCTAAAAATAATGATTTTATCCAGTATACTTTATGTTTTATTCGTTCTGGAATTACCACAGATTGAATCTCGTGCTTCAGGCATGCCGTACAAGTGGTCTACCAATATGTTACCACCCTGACACTTGCATGTTTGCCCTTCATTTGCGGTTTGAGATTTTAGGATCCTCCCCATTTCATTTTAGATAATGAGACAGAACAGGATCGCTGTACTGATGAAGTTGATTATGGTGAAAAAAACTACTTACAAGTACAAAGCCCTGGCTACTTCTCAGGTGATGTTCACTCTGCAGTAAAAGGTGATTTTTGGCTAGAGTCTTGAGGATAGACTTCTCACTCGTGTCAATGAAGTGACAAATGATGGCACATGTCTGAAGGGCATTAAGGGGAGTTAATGGTAGGGGAATAAGCTGGACATAGGCAGTGAAGCCAGGCACCATGTGGAGAACAGGAAGTAGCCCTGAGGAGCCAGCAAAGCTCCTTGTAACACTGAAAATGTGTCTAGAACTTGCCACATGACAGTTAAAAAAACTGTATCTTGTTACTATATTTTGTTGATTTTTTTACTGCAGATCAATTTTATCTTTATGAGCTATATTCCTTCAGATCATTGTGTGTGTTAAGTCTCAAACCCTGAGACAAATGGCTAAGGTGCTTATTTAATATATCTAAAAGGACCTGGCTGCAAGGTTCTCCAAGAATACCTCAGTCTCCACCTGTTACAGGATATGGCTGGCATACCCCGCCCTCTACACCAAACTCTGGGGCTGCCCATCTCCAGAGACTCTTCCCTGTATAACCCAGCCATTTTGGTTACCTGCTTTTTCTTTTTTTCTTTCTTTCTTTCTTTCTTTCTTTCTTTTTTTTTTTTTTTTTTTTTTTTTTTTTGCTTTTACCCTCTTGGCTGCTGCACCTGGTCCCCCTCTTTCCCCTCTTCCTTCCCCTTTGCCCTCTCCTCACATGACTCAGAGTCATGTCTCCTCTGGACTCTCCCAGATGTTTCTGCATCTGGCAATGCTCTCCCTTTTATCAACAACAAACCTTCCTCCACCATACCTAGGAGCAATCATGTCCCATCCTTTTTACTTCTTTTATTACTCAGTAACTACAGAGAATTAACTTTATCATTGCATCTGTTATTTACCCTTATGAAGGCTGCTTTAGTTTCTGGACTCAGATTTTTTACTGCCAGTGATGCTAGGGAGACTTTTATGTTAGAAAATTCTCACAAAACTTTAAAAGTTAAAGCTAAACACCTTTTCCATATTGTTTTCTTGATTTACACCTCATCAATCTATCAATTAGCTTTTTATGATCTTATCAGTGTGTGTGTGTGTGTGTTTGCTCACCAGGTAAGTACATACATGTTATTTGGAGTCAAACTAATGGGTTGTAAATTTCAGCTTTGATAATCCAATTATTTAGATGAGTTCTGCTTTTTCTTATAATTTATTGACTTTTATATTACTTTTTTAAGTGAAAAATGTGCTCAAGCTTTTGAAAGTTTTTCTTCTTTATAATATATGTGTCCTTTATATACTCTGGATGAAAACTTATTTATCCACTACATGTAATGTAAATAATTCTGTTTTGATTTTGATAAACAGAAATTCTTAATTGTACAGCTGTTAGCTATATCAACCTGGTCATTTCTGTGGACTTTGTATCTTGTTTAAGAAGGCAAAAATTCCTTCCATTCAGTTGTGATTAAGACCTTAGAGACTCACTGCTTAGATTCAGTCTCACGTCTGATGTGACTGAGTGTAGTGGGTATGAGTACTGTCTTTGTCCATGTGGATGAGAATGAGAGAACTTTACATGGAGATGTCACATCTTGTATATTATTTTGTCAGAGAAAAGACTAGACACATAAATAACTAAAGACAAATACTCCAGTTAAAAATGCTACTGCTTTATTATATTATATTATATTATATTATATCATATCATATCATATCATATCATATCATATCATATATTATTATTATCAATATCATTATTATTATAGTAGTAGTATTGTGAAACAGGGGCTTACTATTTTGCTCTGGCTGTCCTGCAACTCATTGTGTAGAACAGGATGTTGGCAAACTCACAAAGATCTACTTTCCCCTTCCTCCTTAGTACTGGAATTAGGGGCATACACCACTACACCCCACTAAAACTTTAACTGGTTTTAACTGGTTAATTTTGGTGTGTGATGTTTTATGTATTTGCAAGTTTTTCTTTTGAAATAGTAAAGTTTATGTATCTTTTAAAAAGTTACTGAAATAATATAAACACATGGTGCTGGTTGAAAGAGAAGAAAATGAGGGAGATGTACAAGGTAGTCAGCTACTGAACAGGAAGTCTGTTATCTACTTTTCATGAGTATGTAATAACATTTGGACTGATTTTTCATACACTTTCCAAAGGGGTGTAGTGTCCTTCATTGTCCTAATTTGTGATATTCTTATTCATCCATTTCAATGACGGCTTCCTATACTTTCCCTAGTCATTGCTGAAATGCCTTTTGTCAACTGATATCTCCATTAAGTATTCTTTATTATCTTTCTCATTAGTATATAGGTACAGAAGTGCCTGGAAGTATCTAACCCCTTAACTATGACTTACACTGCTGTACCTTACTTATCAGAATATTTACATGACTTCTATAGTGTCTGTAAATTTTAATAGATTGTAAAGTCTTTGAGGGTAAAAAAATCATTATGTATTTACTCACTGAAATGTAACTAGGACTTGCAGAAGCATTAATTAAATATACACCAGCTAAACAAATAGAGAGGAAATTGTATGTGAGAATTGTTGTACACTAAAGCACTTTCTAATTTTCCTACAATGGTGTAGTTCTTATAGGATTCTGGAGAGATGACAATGAGCCCTTGGATCTTGTCAAATCTCTGTGTATCCTACAGAACAATTGAAGAATGATGACGACAATTGATGGGAAGTATTGTGAATCCTTAGTTAGGCCCACAGGCACATTGTTAAGCCCATTCATCATTCTTATGCCACATTGACAGTGAAAGACATGACCTCTAAATTAATTACATCCTTAGAGAAAGAATCAGACAGTGAACAGAAACAGGTTTATATCCCAGTAGCTGGCTTGAGTAAGGAGATCACTTCTGCTTCCTGTCTAGTCTCCTCCTCCCCTGCAGCAGAATTACAGTCTCCAGAAGTCCTTAACTGAGCTAGCTTTGACATTTTCAAACTTAGACCTCCTTGTCTATCTTAACTCACCCTTCTGAGGAAGAAACCTTGGTAGAATACCTACTGTATTGGCTCCCACAGTTTCTAACCAAACCCTAGTTTGAAAAGCACACCACATCACACCTCAGAAAAGGAAACAAGGAAAATTCACCTGGCTTCTGTTGTCATCTGCTCTATCTCACTTGGCTAACAGGACACTCATTAGCACTCTTCTGGGCAGGCTTTTTCAAGTGTTTCTAGAGATACAGCTACTATGAGCATTATGTTCCCTACGACAGATTCCAACTCAGCACGTCTGGGCCAGGCAGAGTCTTCATTTCTTATCAGCCTCTAGCTGCTTCTGACACTCCCAGGCTAGACAATCACTCTTGGGCAACTAAACCTGAACATCTGATATAAGTACTAAAATTTAACAACCTAAATTTGGAGATTAACACTTGATGCCATTGTTCTCTGTCTTTAACACAAATTACTAGAAGCTAAACAATAGTGTTACTCAGAATCAGAAAAATTGCCTACTTAAAAATAAGTAATTTGCCGGGCGGTGGTGGTGCACGCCTTTAATCCCAGCACTCGGGAGGCAGAGCCAGGCGAATCTCTGTGAGTTCGAGGCCAGCCAGGACGACCAAGTGAGTTCCAGGAAAGGCGCAAAGCTACACAGAGAAACCCTGTCTCGAAAAAACAAAAAAACAAACAACAAAAAAAGTAATTTTACATAAAATAAAATGTTGTTTGGCATTTTTTTCTTTTAAAACCCAATGAGATGAAAAAGAAATTGATGGTGTTTCTGTCAAATAGATATAATTACAGAAAATGTGTCTAACAGAAAACTAAGATTTTATTGTAAATTGAAAAAAAATCAAACCAATTCTGATGTAAAAAATCAAATTAGTAAGGAAAAAAAGGAATTTTAGAATATAACCAGGATGCAGAAGCAACCACTCAGAAGATGAAAAAGTAGCAGCAGACCTCTAAACAGGACAAAACACAGATACTAGACAATGCATAGTCCAAACCCATGGCAGATTAGCTTTTATTCTCGGGCTTCACCATGGTAGAGAAACAATACAGACTGGGTGGAAACTAAACCTCCAGTTTCAGACTTTGAATTTTGATCCTGTCTCCAAGCCAGGTGTGAGAATCTCTCACGATGCTGGGCATCTCCAGCAAAACAAGGGCCCCTACTAACCACTCAGACACAACAGGGAGCAGCTGACCCCCTGCACAGCACTGTGTAGCTGTAAGCTGTGATATCTGGTAGGGTACATGAATTGTGTCTATTTTTAGCTTGGGATATTTTTTAGCTTATAAGCTTAATGAAATTTGATCCCTTCATAAGTTAAGGAACACCTGTATTGGAAAAACTACCCCAGGTGGAAGAGAATGAGTAAGAATAAACAGATATTATATAGCAAAAGAAACTCCTCCAAAGCTGTCAGGATGCTTCGGGGCAAGATTCTCTCCAGGCTTAAGTTCCTCAGTAAAAAATAACAAGTACATATTCTCTGATAAGTTTTTAAACCTGAAAACAAAAATAAGTTCTATACTGCCAAATACAAAAATGATTTCCTTTCAAAGATGAATAATTTCATGCTAAATTAAATGTCTCCTCTGTGATAGTCAAAAAACAGAAAGCAATTTAAACAAAAACTTCCAGAAAACTTCTAGAAAAAAAGGGCAAGCCAAAAATTTACATTTTGTCATTCTGTCTTTAAATATAATCTCAACAGAAAAGCATTTCAGTCCTACAAGGACTCAGTAAACTTAGCAGCCAGTACCAAGAACTGAAGCTTCTCTTCATGGTTGCTCAAGGCCAATCCCTATGGAGGTTAATAAAAATGCAAAGTATATTATTCATATTGCTCAAAGTATAAATCATATTGCTTTATAAGCGCCAGTGTATGTTATTATTAGACTGTATTTACTTTCCTCTGCACTGTGGTAATTTTGTGGGCAATGGTCCTCCTTCTCTTCCTCCTTCCCTTTCCACTTCCCTCCTTTTCTCTCTTCCTTTTTCCTTTCTTTGCATATACTTTTACAATTTTATTTGCATTATACTTTGTTCATTGGTTGATTGGTGTGTGTGTGTGTGTGTGTGTGTGTGTGTGTGTATTACTAGGGCTGAAATCTAATGCTTTACTCACACTAAATAATCATGATATAAATGATATTATTGAGTTATGTCTCTGGCTGTTTACACTATCTGGGATATGTTCTAAAAGTATTTATTACTTTCATTTGATGAAAGTGTCTCAAAATATCCATTTTCTTGCCTCTTGACACTGATATTATTCTAAAGATTGTGAAAGAAACCACAGAAACTGCTAACAAATCCATTTTGAAAAGTCTTTACAGAAGTGATCTTTTCCAAATTAAATTACAATTTTTTAAAACAACTATGAACATAGATGACAAGGGTCTTGTCTTTAGCTTGACTAGAAATGTGCACATGCACAAGTTGTATGTGACAAAAAGCAAAAATCACAGCAAAACATAAACCAAAAACACAGCTTAAGAAAGCTGGTCTGGAATTGACTCTTCATTCAAACACATGGAGTATTGGTAGGGTCACTTAGAAGTAAGTTGATTTCTTTGTACATGGCATTTGTTTCTCCTAGGAATGTTCTTTACATTGCCTGCAATTATTCACCATCATCTGTAGAGGCCCATCAGGATCTTCTTTGATGTGATACATAGCATAATTAAATGTAACATTGGAGGTATTTACTTCCAAACTCTGTGGCCCATGACCAAGTAGAATTGCTTTAATATGTAATGTTATAAACAGGCCTTTCATTGGCTGATATTCATGTTTATCAAGGGGTTAACTTAAATAAGCATACTGCATTGTAGACTACTCTGGAGTCTGATTATGCTTCAGTACAGGGTAATAAAATGGTCACTGATGTGTAGTAAATAATGGATCTGTAAAATGCTTAGTGACTTGTCTAAGGTATGTTATATAAATAATACTAGTGTCATTACTGGTAAGTAGTAAGAGACAATTTAAAACCTAGAGGGCACATGGACGGTCTCTCCTAAGGATAGATGTGATGAGCAAGGCAGATAAACCACATTGGCAATAGGAAAATAGGAAATTTATGATCCTTCTGCTAAATATTTTGTAGGCTCTAATCTTTCTATAATGCCTCTCAAGGAGGTAGGTGTAAGCTATTCCTAACTCATAAGAAAATACCTCATCCTGTAACATACCAAGTCTTTATTGCCTGAATTTTAGGACCCAAATTTTAGGAATTTCTATTTTTCCCAAGTTCCAATTCATAAAACCAATGTGTACACATACTAATCTATGTGTATTTGCTTGTAATTGACCAAGCATACTGTTTGATGTGTATCATCTTACTTCGTTCTCAGAAGTAACCTTGTTTAGGTCATACAGAACACTTGCTAATATCATAGTTGCTGGCATGATGAGAACTTGACATGTGATTTATTTCTATCTTTGCCATTGGATGGTGTGGGGTCCACTGTGCATCCATTCACAGAGCATGGTAGCACTGCTCAGATGGATCCAAAATCTGTGGGAGGTCACAAAATTACTAGGTCTTGGGATAAAAATCCAAGTTGACCGTGGTAATTTGCTTCTAAGGACAAAAGTCTCATCATTTTTGCCATGTGTACACTCATCATTAACATCTTGCAAAGTATATGAGAGTAGATATTGGCTTTTGCCACACTGTCCTTGAAAACACTTTCCCTAAAAAATGCCATGCATCCTGAAGGACATATGTTGTGACATCACCATAATTTCTGTTATATGTCCCAGTAAAGCTGGCTTTTTTTTTCAGCTCCTTTTCTGCTTGGACTGTCAATGTCCCTTGCATTTTTACCTTGATGTCAGCTCCTTACCCTTTATCCACATATAAGACATGGCTACTTTGCATTGAATTCTTGCCATTTGCCAATGGAAAAGCAAAGGTCTGGTAAATTGAACAATGTTTGCTTAATGGCTTACTATAAGAATAAAAAAATGGGACATATCTCAAAATGCAAAAAAAAAATGACATTTATCAGCATTTGTCTGTGTTAGCTACCTGATTTTAAACTAAAACTCTGTCACCCTAATCATTCTTTTGGGGTCTGCATCCATTTGTATGTGGCCAGAACAATTTCCTTTTCTTTCCTGATTGCGTGACCATCTAAGCTCCATTCAATTTTGTCTAGAAATCTCAATATTCTTATACTCTACACAATGTTTAATTCCTTTGTTTCAGTCCTGAGTTCCCCAGACAAGTCCTCAGAAACTTCCATTTTATGACAGACTATTGTTAATTTTTAAAATTGAAGACAATTATCTTCATATAATGTATTTTGATCATATTTTCTCCTCTACCTGTTCCTCCCATATCCTTCCCTCCACCCTCCCACCTAACTTTATGCTCCTTTTCCTCTCTCTCTCTCAAAAACAAACAAAAAGAACAACAGAACAAAAACAAAAAATCACACACAGGAAAAAATCCACAAAGACAGAAATCAAAATAATTAACCAAAAACTTATAAGAAAAAAAGTGCCCAAACAAAGTAAAATAAGACAAAAGAAGTCTACCAAAATGTCATTAAGTTTGTTTTGTGTTGATCAACTCCTCCTGGGAATGGGGCCTGCCCTGGAGTGGAGTCAGTATACCTACCCAGTGCTACTCCATAGGAGAAAACTGATGTTTTTCCTTTGCCAGCAAAGATCAATTATAATTTCTTGATTAGGGGTGGAGCCTGTGTTCACTTCGCCCTCTCAATACTGGGACCCCATCTTGCTTGAGCCTGAGTAGGCCTTGTGCATGCTACCACAGTCTCTGTGAGTCCATATGGACTAAGCCATCCCATTTAGGACTGAGTGCTCCAAAGTCTCTCACTCTTCATACATTGTCCAGTTGTGAGTCTCTATGTCAGTTCCCATCTACTGTAAGAAGGAGCTTCTCTGATGAGGGCTGAGCAAGACACTGATCTATGAGTATAGCCATATGGCATCAAGAGTCATTATATTGCTATTTTTTATATTGCTGATGTTTTAAGTGAATATGCTACTAGAGAAGACCATCAGGCTTTCCATGATGGAAATGGGTTTGTCTGTGGAGTAGAAGTAGTTGTACCAGTTTTGGTTTTCAAATACACACTGATCTCTTTTGTACTGATGAGAAACAGTCCATCCTCTGGTCTTACACTGCACATTTGTCTTTTGTCTTATAGTTCAGGGATCTTGTTAACAGCCCTCCCAGTGACAGGCCCTCCCAGATCAGGGAATTGTATTGAGCTGCTTGCTTCTGAAGACTTCTTTCTACTTTCAATTCTCATCTGGGGTTATCTGCAAATTTCAATAGCAAAATTTCCATTGAATTATTGAGAGGACCAAGCTCACAAATATGAAGTAGTTTGCAGAAAGTCAACTTGTTTAAGCTGGGAATAGAAATTCCTCTAAAACTGAAGGGCTCAGCCCCTGATAGGGTGGATTTTCCATGCTTTAAGCTTGGAAACTATGCTCGTGTTTGTTCCAAATAAACCCCATCCTTCTTAGAGTTTGGTGTCCCTTTTCTAGACCTTATACTTATTTTTTAAATTTTTCTTATATACTTGTCTTTTGTTATTGTTTCGTTTTTCTTTTTCTCTTTTCCTTTTATTCTACTCCTGGCCAATTATGTTCTACTAAAATTCCTAAGGTTAATTTAAATAAACTTGAACTTCTGTCCTTAAGAAAAATAAAGGTGGACTACAAATGGGTTAGACCTTGGAAAAGGGCCAGGGGTTCTGCCAGAATGGTGCATGGAAGTCCAGTACAGAATCCCTTCAGACAGCTGTTTACCCTGGTCTTAAGCAGGAAAGTCTTTGACACATCTTCCTTAATTCTCTCTAAATAGCATCCTGGTGTAATCAGAGTATAGCCATTCTTGCAGCCCCACAGTACGCCCAGGGTACTTGGGTTAGGAAGGCAAAGAGGATTGAAAAGAGAGGACCCTTTATGACAAGTAAGAGGACAGCTCACTTCCCAGAAGGAAATCACTTGTGTGATAAGATAAAGGATGCCTTTTAAAGGATAACATGGGGGGGGGGGGATGCCCTGGTCTGCTTCTTTTGAACATATGGATCATGCATGTTAGCTAGTTTTTGTTTTTGTTTTTGTTTTTTTTTTCACAATAGGCCAAGACATCAAAATCAGAACTGGGGGCACAATCTTCATTTAAAACTTTCCTTTAACATGTTAATATTTATATGTAAATAAATTCATATATATATGACACATTTTATTGGAGGATTTTTTTTTTACCATATGTAGACCCAAATTAAGGTCATTCAGCTTTTCTTACATATAAATTTCAGGACTAAACAGGCTTACCTGAGTGTTGTTCTCAGCTTCTGATTCTAATGAAAGAGAAACATATGATGCTTCCATTCTCCTTCAGTCCATCTCACCTCATCAAGTCCTAATTCACCAGCCATTTAGAAAACCATATTTCTCTCAGAACTGCATAGTACTTTAAATTTAATTGTTCCTACAGTTTTATTTGAAATTCAACTTCTTCAACTGGCCTTTGTAACCACATGCCATTTACTTTTTTGTTGTTGTTTTGCGGGGGGGGGGGGATTTATTTCTATAATTTTTCAAATCCTAAGTTATGATAATGACTTTATAAAGCTTTAAGGTGCATGAATAAGAAATAATTTGTAATGAGGCTCAAACTGCAACATTTTCAAATGAGCCTCGTTTGAAGCCATCATTTATTTTTCATGGTCACTAATGGAGAGTTTACTGGGTTTCAACTAGGCTAGATAATGTTCTCTCTCTCTGACTCAGTTAATGAGTTTGAAACTCACAGTGATGATGCAAACCCTGATCTCTGCAGGATGCCCTGGAATAAGATCCTTTGAGGAAAATATCAACATGCATGTGCCTTCACATAAATCATGTTGAGTAAGGTGGAGAGAAGATGGGAGTTAGAAGGTGTAGTCTATTAGCTTATTCATTTATCAAATATATTGAGTACAGACCCTATAAGAGGTACCACACCCGTGTACAATTTTCCAATGAACTAGTCTCATACTGATGATTCTGTCCTCTCAGTTCTGTCCTTCCTTGGGTTAACATGATGTAAACACTATCATCTATCTCAGAATACTATAGGAATTATAATAAAGTACAGTAATATGAACTCAAATTCTTGTGAAGTCGTATAATAAAGGAGAATATGGAAGTCAAAGTATTTTATAAACCATAGAGTAAGTTTGCAATTTTTGTTGTTTGTGCTAATAAGGACAAACTTTTTACTCTAAGTCAAGGGCTAAGCTCTATAAGAAGAAGTGGCTTTTTGGGGGGGGGCGATTGCCATTTATTGAAGGAGTGAGGAGGTCTTAAATACAGGCTTACAGCACAATGGGAGAACCCGGAGGGCAGAAGTTCTGCTACCGATGTTTTACAATCTTGCATCTAAGCTGTTAACGCCCAATGTGCAGGATACACAGACTAGGAACTTCCCTTAAGCATTCAGGAGGGTGGAACCTGGCAGGGAATTAGCATAGTAGTATAATAAAGAAGGGGCTTCATTGACATATTGTTGGGAGCTTAGGTGTCACACTGTCCCCTTCAGTGCAATGGTGACATTTAGAAAATACAAAACATGAGTAGCTGAACTGAAATGGAGTTCCTGAGATTTACTTCAAGTAATGTATCTATCATATGAGTGAATTGCTGAAATGGAACATTGAGGAATAAAGAACAATGGGACTATCTACAGGCAACAGAATCCAGGGAAGACTTCAAAAGAGGGACATACAGGTCTAAGCATGGACAGATGCAAAACTTCAGTGGACAGAGGTGAGACATATTCAAGAATACACACTTAGCAGGAGTACAGTTGGAAGATGGATTTTGAGAGAAACTTCTTTTCTAGAAGGCTAACACCTGAGATGGAGGTGCTCTTAAGGAAGTAGGAAAGAGTAGAGCAGTTCCTATATAAAGACTTGATATTGGGCTGGAGAGATAGCTCAGCCAGGAAAGGCCCTGGTGGCTGAGCCTGTCAAGCTAAGTTGGACATGGTGGGAGAAGAGACCTGATTCCTACAACATGTTCTCAGACCTTCATATATGCCCCTGTGGCATATGTACACACTACACACACTAACCCCACCTGCCTACACACATTTGCATAAAATAAATAAACATAAACGATTTAAAGAGTTGATGTCACTTACGAGATGAGTAACTTAGAGTCTTGATTCATGAATTATTCTTTTCTGACAGTTATTGCTTCTAAGGTCTAGTTTCTCTATCTGTGAGCTCTTTCTCATGACTGCTGTGAGGGTCAAACGAAATGAACACATGCCCAGCATATATTAGACCTTTAACAAGCATTGCTTTTTCTTCTACTTTATCTTTGGCCTCAGATTCTCATTTGACTTCCAGCTCATAACTTAAAGTAGATACACTCTACATTTGTCTCTAGCACATACTGTTAGTTATTTGGCAGCGCTCTTACCCTGCGAGGAAATGTCACGAAACAGGACAGAATCCACTAACAAGAGTTTTATTACGATAAGAGAGAGACAGGTGTGCTCAGGCCTGCAGAAGGACAAGTGCATAAAAAAGGAAGCCGAGAATATGGCGCCAGCTCATAAAGGCTGGGTCGCGCATGCATACACAGGTTCATGTGGCTACTCCACTCATGCGCATAGATCACATGGTTGCGTTGCGCACTTTTATGCAACCATGCAAAGCCACAGGGTCCTGGTCACGCAAGAAGTTTTGACCCAGAAATGGCTATTTTGACCTGGAACTAGCTAGGCGGAAGTGTCTAGGTCTGCTGGACATGCCCAATCGTGGGGGCGTGTTGTCAATGTATCACATACTATAACTTACATGTTGTTTATGCTTGTATTATCTACTTCTAGTGTCATTTAAGCCCTGGAACCACTGGCCTCAGAGCTTTTCTAGCAAAGCACACAGATAATAACTTCCTGTTTAGCTTAAGTGCGGCACATACATTATTTTCTCAATTGAAATTACTTCTTCCTTTATATCAGTGGTCTTTAAACTATCTGAGTTACATCAGTAGCATCCAAGATTGAAGACATGTCATTAGTCAAGTCTCCCAACCATCTACTGGTGGCTGTGTACTGATTGTAAGAAATGAGTTATTTTTGAGCGTTGACTGTTCCAGACCCAAGCTCATTTTGTTAAGGAGTTTAGAGCATCAGCTATCTGCATACATTTTCTTCTGCTAAATAAAAGGTGACCTTTCCTTTAATATTTTTCTGTAGTTTCTCATTAGAGAATAGATAAGATCATAAAATAAGGGCAGTGTGCTCTTGCTGCATTTTAGCTTGGTGTTGTTGTTTTGTTCCAGGCCTTTGCAGCTACAAGATCAAAAACAAGTTTTCAATGTATGGTAAAAAGAACAGCAGTGATTTTAGAAAGGACTTTAGAAGATTATCACACTGAAAAAAAAAAGTTTCAAGTCCTACTTCTCTATCTAAGCAAAGCATTTATTACTTCTTCCTTTTAAGCCATCACATGACCTCTGTTTATTTCAAGCATGATCACAATCAGAAGAGTAAAAGGGAGCCAGAAGTGTGATGGAAAACAAGTCATCCTTCAGCCATATAGACCAGCATCCTCTGCTGTCCTCACTTGTCCGCTCTCAGCTCTGCTGAACCATATCCTTGTCTTGTTCAAGGTATGGGCATTCCCTTTTAACTGCAGGCAAAAATGTCGTCCTTGGAAGGATCCTCTCTATGTTGTTGACTTTCTTAACCTTCAGCTCTTCACCTTCAGTCTTCTATTGTCCTTCTGTCTCTGCCTTCAAAATTTAGAACTAATGGGCAATTTAGAAAGATGAGTTTCCTGGAAAGCAAAGGGTGGCAGTATGATATGGATGAATTAAGCAACACCTATTTTCACTTGAAAACTAAACAGCGGAAGTTGCCTGGCCTGTCCACAAGACTTGCTGGGTCATCTTTTGAAGAAATAGCTGGGAATCTAAAACCTTAGTGTGAATAACAGGTGATGATTTGTAGTAAGCCTGTTTAGACATTTTGTCCTATTCTGTGCACAGAATAAAACTGTGAGAGTTGTAAAAATTGAAATTGAGAACTGTAGTATCATTTCTAATATTTGCAGAAAGCTGGACATCCCTGACTTTATATTCTCAGTCATAAATGTGGACATCTATATCCACCATTGTTTGAACATAAAGTGTGACAGAATGCATTAAAAAAAAGCTGATACTAAAAAGAGAGCTGTCCCCTTGACTTCCCTGGTTGACTTAAGTAATTGCTCTTCTGAAGTGTGTTAAATATTCTAAATACGAATATGATCCCCTTGGCCACATAGCTTTAAGAAATGGAACCCCAAATTCTGGAATGATAGCAACAGTCAATTTGTTACTTGGTTTTCATGAAAGCATAACACTTAATTGGAGACCTGGAAGACTAGAAAATAGGAAGTTTTTACTTTCATAAAAATCAAGGGTAGTGTTTAGTAGAAGTAAGTGTGGACTTCAATGGCAATTCACTAGGATATGCCAAGAAGCAGGTGCAATATGAGTAACTACTCCAGCAGTAATGGACTAAGAGGGCCCTCATATTATGGCTTCAGCACTACTGTTCACAGTTCTGAATTCAATCAAACCCTGTCCTGGGAGGTGAGAAGAGCAGATGTACAGCACATTTGAGATCATGATTTTCTAACTGAGGAACTGAGAGTGCTTGCAATCTGGGACAGAGGCAAGGACCAGTGATTGAGTCTATATGGGAACTGGAAGTGTAGCCCACCCCCATGATACTCTGGCCTCATCAGCAGATACAAGGTGATAGAACTTGCCAGTCTAACATAACTGGTTTGTAGGATAGTTACAGATGAGATTTCTAGAGGTGTCTGCGGCACAATGAGGTGTACTTTTGACTATTTAGCAAAGAAATGGTAAGTCCATTCTGATTATCATTGAGTATGATGTGAATTGCAGCACACCACATGGCAGATAGGTAAGCCTTCTGAGGACCTGTCTTCCAGGCCTAGCCAAGGTTCATAGAGGTTATTTTAGACTATCCCTTTGCAACCATTGTAGCAAGGGGAGATAGCCTAAAGAGAAACACTTGGGCTTTCCCCTTTGCCCATCAGATTATGGAAAACATGGATCTCTAAGAATTAGAATTTTCCCAGAAATCTCATGTCATAATTTTGAGGAGGATAATCTCGATTAAGAAAGGGCTGAAAGCTTAGTGTCGGGCAGAAGAGGAACTTGCCTCCCGGGGAAAAAATAAGACAGTCTCAACAATTGAGATGACCATGTTCATGTTCCCTGACTTTTGTGTTATCTTTTTTTGTGTCACAGCTACAGAAAGGGCAAGAGAGGAAGCAGAAATCTTTCTCACATAGGGTGGGACAAACTATAAATAAATCCATTTTCCTTTCACATTTTGCTTCCTAATTTCTGGAAGAAGGGGTAGATTTATTGATCTTGGTTCCTCCATGACTTGTTTAATCCAGAGTCTGGATGACTGGTGTAGGGCGCTGGGCACAAAACCCATAGAAAATGGGGACTTAGTCCAAATCTTTTTTGGAAGTATGTTTTACTCCAGCCTTGGTGACACCAAAGTCTCTCTCTCAAAGTCCTTGGGCTTAATAATGGTGATGTGAGCCGGGCGGTGGTGGCGCACGCCTTTAATCCCAGCACTCGGGAGGCAGAGCCAGGCGGATCTCTGTGAGTTCAAGGCCAGCCTGGTCTCCAAAGCGAGTTCCAGGAAAGGCGCAAAGCTACACAGAGAAACCCTGTCTCGAAAAACCAAAAAAAAAAATAATAATAATAATGGTGATGTGAGACCAAGTACACTTTTTAATCCCCTCAGCTTTAAAATGCGTGAACCAAGGAGGTTGTACACAAATAGCTGCCTACCTGGTGTACATGCTGGCTGGATTATTATTTCCTCTCTTATTCTTCTTCCTTCTGCTACAGAGAACCTCTGAGTATCTCTTTGATTTTTCACTCTTCTCACACATATATTTGCATAACCAACTGCCAGTCCAGTATATTTTTCTCCTCTGAGAGCCAAGAATGGCTCTCATCCCAGTTGTGGACAGATGTTATTTCTTTAGTAGCCAAATGATGGGTGAGTTTGGGAATGTAGAATCATTGGGGAAAAAAAAAAAAAAAAGGAAGCCTCCTAAGATTCGGTGTGTTTAAAACAAGGTGGAGCCTCTTGTGGTTACAGAAACTAGATCAAAGACAGGGAAGACAGGGATATGGAATTGGGAGGTGTCAAAAACCAAATAAGCATCATTCCCTCTTGAAACACTTTAGTCCAGAGACTGGACATACGCCTGAAAGGGTCAAAAAGGGTTCTTGGGCTTACAGAGCTGGGACAGTAGGGAGGGAGAAAGATGATGCATCTTGCTTGCTTGTGCCCTTCCATCAACCCCTCCCCTTGATGTTAGGACTAAAGTGCTCATTCTCCAACATCTACTGAAGGCTGACTATCGGCAACTGAGAGTTCACAGTGGAACCCTTCTCCTAGGATCTGCGTGGTTAAGGAGAGGCATCAAAGAGGTTGGCCAGCATCCCCAGATGCTAGATGCAGAGTGGCAGCTGGTCTCGCCTTAGAATGTTGCTGTCCCCAGAGTAGCCTCAGAGCTGGCTTGAGGTCTCTGCTGAAAGTGTATCATAATTTAGTCCCCCCCAAAGCCCAGTTCTTTCTCATTTGTTTTCATTTTATTTTCTTCTTCATGCCCCTCTTCCTACCCCTTCCTTCCAACCCCCCCTTTTGCCTTTATCAATTTGTTTTCACTATGCAGTAAGCCCCTGAGATTTTACATAGTAAAATTGTTCATCTATGTAGGATGAGGGATGGTGGTCGCTTATGTACACTGATATAACTTGCATACATATACTGATGTCTAATTCATGTATCACAAAATGCATCCCCAAGTATAAGTGTAAGCATTAATGACTTTTTAGTACAGTCACAAAGCTGAACAACTACCTCTACTATCTAATTGTGGGACATTTTCATCACACCCTGTGGGGAGTTTTAAAAAATTGTGAAATTGCTCTGCAGTGTAGCTGCACATTGAAGTTCTGAGTGTTCTGATTTATATACAGCCTCACCAATGCTTATTATTATCTGTTTGAGTCTCGTTCACCTGGTGGGCATAAAGTGCTACCCTATTCTGTCTTTCTTGCCATTTTGCTAAAGACAGTGATTATGCCAGGCCAGCTGAGGCTGGAGTGGGAGACTTTGTGTGTCAAACAAGTAAAAATACTCTTGATTTATCTTTAGATTTTATAAGCATCTTCTACCTTTTACCAATGTCTTTTGTGTTTACTCACCATTAGTACACACTACATCTATGGAAAAATGTCTGGTTAACATTCTGTCTACATTTTAATTGGTTTCATTTTATTATTGCATTGTATAAATTCCTTTTGGAATAGGTGGGCACATTCTTTATCAGAAACACAGTGTAAAATGGATTCCCCCCATATAATAGATTTCTCACTATCATCATGCATGATGCTCTCTTATATATCTACTTCTTTCATTTAACTTATTTTTTATTTACTTGGGATGATAGAAGCCAGGGCCTCCCACATGCCAGGCAATCACTCCTTCACAGACCTCTGTTTCAGCCTGACCTTTTTGTTTGTTTATTTGTTTGCTTGTTGGAGATAGGGTCTCACTATGTAGCCATTGTTGAGCTAGAACTTGCCATGTTGATCAGGATGGCCTGGAACTCAGAGATCTGCCAACCTCTGCCTCATGAGTGCTAACATTGAAAGCATGCATATGCCACCAAATCTAATATCATCCTTATCTTTTAAACAGAAATATTTTAAATTGTGTTTATTTAACATGTTTTCATTGTTTGTACATATAATGCCCTACTTAGTAAAAATGATACCTAACCCAAGGTCATAAATATTTACTCCTTTTTTTTTCTAAGGTTTTTAATAGTTTATCTCATGCATAAATGTCTATAATCTATTTTGAAACAATTACTTCTTCCCAGTCCTGGTTGTTCCAATACTGTAGGTATCACTCATTCCCAAGTGTCGATGTTAATGAGTTTTCTAGATTGAAACTCTTACATCCAGACAGTATCCAGACAGATGTAGTCAGCTCATAGAAGGGCACAAGCATTGCATGGAGACTAGGGACATGTTTGAAACTCTGTGTGAGCACTGCTGTCCTGATGAGGCCGTGCAGGCTGCATCTCTCCCAAAATGGAGGCTGTCCCATCTAACCTCCTTTGTGGTTTGAAAAGCCTGGGCTTCCCTGGGCTTTGCTTTTTCTCTAGAAATTTTATTACTTTAAAGAAGAAAATTGTCAGGCATAAGAAATCAAGTATAGAAAGTGGTGAAAATGTGTCCAGATCAAATTACATATTTATGTGTTTCAATATGATTATGATAAACTCTTGGGTAGAAATTCTTGCCCTTAAATATTATGAGAATGAGGTCATTACACAAGAAATAGATATAGTGATGTCTGATCAAGACTGTAAGATCTGAGTGCCTGTATATCGTATGCTAATATGCATGGTGGAGTAGATTTCTGCTTATTTGTTTAAAATGTAATCCAGTTAGTACACGTGGCATACAATATGTGTTCCTGATGTTTGCTGCTTGCTTGTCATTTGGAGCCATTTTAGCACATTGTGCTGAATCACAGATTAAGCTGTAGCTCAGGACTTGTGAAGGAAGAGGAGGAGAAGGCATACTTTGCTCAATGGTTTACTGGAATAAATCGTTTTTGCATTTTTATATTTAAATTAAAATTTGATTAGCTGTTTGAAGCTTTGTTCAAGCATTAGAAACTCATAATCACAGACAGTTTGAGATGAAGGTTGCCGTAATCAGGGAGCCTATGTCCTCATTTAATGTGATAAAGAAACTTCATCTCAAAGAAAGGAGAGGGAGTTATTGTCTAACATTGTGAATAAATCAGCAAGAAGACTATTATGCCCAGATTGGGACCCCAAAGACTTCACCACAGACCTTAGGTTCAGAATGCAACAGCATGGTTTATTTCTGTTTGTTTACAAGCCGCGGGCAGGGAAGCTCGATCCAAAGCACTCACTCGTAGTCGTGAGGCCAGGAGGAACTTGCTTTTTCTTTGTGTGTCTAGCTTTTTAAAGGCAAAATCCACAAGCCCTTCAGGGGGGTTGGGGGAGTTTTGCACGGGTGCAACTCGGATTGGTTTATTTTTATCTCTGTTCTCTTTTAATTGGGTGAGGGTATGTAACCTTTGAATTTACTGGTTGGTGGTTACAATTTATTACTTTGGGGGCAGTCCAGCACAAGTCCCAGGCTTTGTCCTTGAGCCACCATGGGGGCTGGCTGGCCAAGCACATACTGCACATAACTGTAAGTTGGTGAGGGGCCCCAGAAAGTAAACATCTGGCTGAACTTTGAGCAGTCAGAGTACGTGCAGAAAGGGAGCTACTGTAAGGACTATCTTTTGTTCATGGCCCTCCCAGAAACTGCTTGCTCAAGTCTCAGGAAACTGAAATTGAGGCCTACTCTCTGAGAGAAGACTGAGCAGCCTGTTATGGCATCTGCTTGGTCCTTTCAAAGACCTCATCTGGGCTCTGCCCTTGACCACACCCAACACCAGGACTTTGTTCTTGGAATAATTTGTGCTGATAAATTAACATATACGTGAGATTTGTTAAGATGTTTGTGAGTGGAAACAGGAGAAATGGGGCTTGCCTCCTTTGATCAAGTGTGATGGTAACTAGGAAGGAGGAAACAGAACAAAGAGATGAATGTGTCCAGCCTTTGGCTCATTTGCAGTAATTCTTGAATCCCATTGGCTCAGACATCTTTTCATACTCAATGAGGACCAACCAAGACCAAATTCTGGGAAGGCTAAGCATCAGTCAGAGGGTGCTACCCAGGGCAGCTGAGTCCTGTTGTCCTTTGGCTACTTTTGTAGACTAAATAAATAAATAAATAAATAAAAACATAGAGAGCGGTCTGGTGAGTCCTAGAGAGACTGCAGAAATGAAAGGGAACCCTTGTAACAAGTATCAATTTCTGTAGTAACTAATTACCCACACTGGTGATAATTCTGCTGTATTATTTCTGATGTTTTGAAAGATTTAAGCACAAAGCCTCAAGATAGCTTTCATAAATCAATTTGACCTTGCCTCCAAACCAAAGCAATAGTAATTCATTTGAGGCAAATAGAATAGGCTTGAATAGCAAATGTATCCCAGAGTCGAAGTAAACATGATAAATCAAAAAATAAAGTGGTTCATAGTTTTATATTAAAAACATTTTTAGGGCAGCTCTTTGTTTCATTGAATTTAAATAAGTCATCATAAACCCAAATAATGTCTACTATCATGTCACCGCAGTGACAACTGCTTTTAATGGTGTGGTGATTTTCTCCAAGCTTTTGTTCATTCTTTGATGAGGTCATTTTTAAAGGTGATTTTACGTTCTGTTACACTAGATGGAGGATGCCACTAATCCCAGTACTGTCCCCAAAGGACATTCTTGGGGAATCACTTACCCTTGAAACCCAAGACCCACTGTCTTCTGCATGTGCCATTCTTAGACAACCGTAGCTAGCCAAGCAGACTGGTGCCATCAGGAAATCCGTCCATCAGGAAATCCGTCCATCACAACGTTAGCCAGAGAAAGTATTGCATAAAAAGAGGCTTTTATGACAAGTGCTTTTCTTTTTTTTTTTTTTTCCGAGACAGGGTTTCTCTGTGTAGCTTTGCGCCTTTCCTGGAACTCACTTGGTAGCCCAGGCTGGCCTCAAACTCACAGAGATCCACCTGGCTTTGCCTCCCAAGTGCTGGGATTAAAGGCGTGTGCCACCACCGTCTGGCGACAAGTGCTTTTTTTATAGAAAAAAAAGAAAAGAAAAAAAATCTAAAGACAAAAACAACAATGGCAAAATGCCTTGGTAGGAAAATATTGAATTAATTGTGCATCCAGAAATTCAGAAACAAACGAGAGAGGGGCTCTTGTTGGTGTTTCCTGACATTGATCTCTACAACTTGTGCCTGATGATAAGATGGGGAAAGATTGTGGTGGACACGCATTCGAAGCACAGTAAAGCTGTGGAAACAGACCAGTGTAGTAACCATACTCTCCCTCCTTCCTGCATACTCCTTTTTCTTGTCTTTAGAGGGAGCACAGAGCTTTGTCTAGCTTTGTTTCTAGGACATACATGATGGTACCGCACGTTTCCGCAGTGATAAGAAAGGGACACTTCTGAGCTCAAGACATTTGTTTGAATTTTCTTTTCTTTTTTTTTTTTTTTAAACGAGAGTCTACAACATGTATTAGTTACTACATCTACCTTTAACATACTTTGTGCACTTCTAAACACCTAGAAGGACTAGATGTTTCAGATGAGGACATAAATTTGTCCCCTATATACACAGTAGTGTGGAAACCACACACATGTAACAATGGTTAGATCTCAAAAGTGTCTTCTGCTGAGAGCATTCTGGTCTCGTCCTTCTTTTTCTCCAGCCTCTCCCCTGTACCACATGACATGGGCACCCGTCACTTGGATACTTTCACAACTCTCTTCAGAAGACAACCTTGCTGTGAACTTTAACAGAGTATACAGGATGTTTTAGTTCACTAACTCTACATTTGTCATATGTTGGCAACCTCTTGAACACCTAGAAACTAGAGATCATAAAATGAGGATTCGTTTGTCCACTCTGTACACTATATACAGAACAGCAACATTAAATGAAGTGTATCTACCACACGGGTGACTGGTAAGCTAAAGGTGTCTAGCACACTAAGGGAATCTTTTTGCAGTTTCTTCCCTCCCACCTCCTCAATCCACTGAACAAGTTACAGCTAGTGCACTGTTCTCAGAAGTGGGTTAACTATTCTAAACATAGTATCTCCAGTTTTTCAAAAACTATTTACACAAAATAGCATTCTACTACTTCTACTTTTAAATGTATCAAGCACTTTTAAATATGTAGAAAGACAAGGGATTTCATTAAGACCTTATCTGCTATTCACACTGCACTGGTAAATAACTGTTTGCAAAGCAAAGGTTATTATCTGAGGTATCTTCTAAACACAACCCTCTGGGCTTTGACGACCCACTTTCTTCCTCCTCTCTGCCTTCAAACCAGTAGACAAATACAGGTATATGTAATGCTTAGAAATAGCTGAACAAATTCATATCCCCAAATCATTTACAGAATAATCTTTCCCATAAATTTTAACAGGGTACACAATGTGTTAATTTTACTTTGTCATAGACTGGCAACCTCTGTAACATCTAGAGACTAGAAGCTGAAGATTTCACAGATCTGTCCATTATTTACAGTATACACCCAGCAACACAAAATGCAAATTTACAGAAATGGCATCTGAAAGGTCCCATATAAACACTAGCACATGACTGTGCTGCCTCCCAGTACTTCCTCCAAACCACTGAGCAAGTACAGGCAGTACTGCTCACAGAGGGGTTCAAATTCTACTCCCAAAAGGCAGCATATCATGAATTTTAGCAAAAATGTATTTACAAAGTGATTATTTTACTACCTCTACATTTAACATACGTTGGGCACTTCTAAACATCTAGATAGACCAGATGTTTCAAGTAAGGACTGTTGTCCACTATGTACACCGCAGTCCACTAACGACACACATGTAACAAGAGTAATAAAATTTCTTAACACAAAAAGAAAAAATTTTAACACAAAAAGTACAAAATATATTGTTCTACTACCTCTACTTTGTCATACACTGGCAACCTCTTTAACATCTAGAGTGACTAGATGTTGTAAGTTAGGACTCCTATGTCCTTTACATGTACTATGCACACAGCAAAGCCAAACACAATGGTACAGTGGATTCTTTTCCACCCATGGAGCACAATGGCTTCAGCTCTGCATGTCCTTCTCCCTTCTCCCAGGAGCCAGGGCCCAAACACAATGTGGTCAACTCAGGAGGGGTGTGGCTATTCCTCCCCAAATAACATTTCAAATAAATCCTAACAAAAACGTATTTACACAATGTGTTGTTTTGCTACTTATAAAATACGTCAGGCACTTTAGAGCATCTAGAAAGATATTTCCAAAAAATACTTGGCATTGTCAAACACACACACACACACACACACACACACACACGGGTGGGGGTCAGGAATGAAAAAAATGCATACACAATACAATAGTTAGAACATCAAAAAAAGATGACGTCTTCACACGACCAATCTGGCTCCGGACCTCTTCTTCCTCCGGCTGGCTGGGTCCTCTAACTACTGAACAAACAAGGATGAGTGTTGCTCCTGGGTCTTTCTAGAGGTGGCCTAAACAATTCCTTTTCAAAGTCACTTCTAGAAGACACGTCTACGATGTTTTCAAAGACGACTGGGTACACACCTGATTTCCGATTTCCTACCTCTACTTTACCCTGCATCGGCAATCTCTACAGCTAGATGTCCAGGTTTAGCCAAAGGTCTCTCTAAAAGGGTCGGGGATAAGGTTGAGAGCAGCTTTTTCATATTATGTACAAGGCCTTCTACCGGCGGCGGGTAAATCTTCGCCTGCGTTGCCGAGGGCCGCATGCGATGTCACATCCCGGGGCGGGAGGAGGGCCCTGCGATCCATCTTTCCTCCG
This sequence comes from Peromyscus eremicus, assembly GCF_949786415.1. Lineage (NCBI taxonomy): Eukaryota > Metazoa > Chordata > Mammalia > Rodentia > Cricetidae > Peromyscus > Peromyscus eremicus. Next base: position 96,553,374 of record NC_081425.1, on the reverse strand, counting down.
CCGCTATGCGGGGCTCCGCTCACCTTCCTCCAGGACCGTCGAGGCCTCTGCTCATCCAGGTCTGGGGGGGCTCGTCCACAGGGCGGTCTCCTCCCAGCGATGGCCCAGTGTTCCTGCGCAGACCCGCCGCCTCAGGCTGCAGAGGCCGGGAAGGGCCGAGCTGGGCCTTCGGGTGGCCGTCGTTCTTTCTGCCGTGCCCGCCGGCAGCTGGAGAAGTCCTCGAAGGCCTGGCTGGGGCATCTCCATGGCCCGTCCTGGAGAGCAGGGCCCGGTGGAGTCGAGGAGGCCGTGCGCAGAGGTCGCCGCCATCGAGGAGCTTCGTTGGCGGGGGAAAGGGTAGCTGCAGGATCGCGGTCGGCCGGGCTGGTGGCTGCTGTCAGGGCTCAGGTTCCTGGGGTCCGCAGGACAGAATCCAGGCTGTTCCCGGGCCCCCCGGGCTCACCCCGCACAGGCCAGAGGCCGCGGGGGTCCCGGATTGTTTGAATTTTCTTATTATTCATTATTTAAAATCATGGATAGGATTTTTCGCCTGATGGAAATGTGCATCTTCCAAACCATGAAGGCTTCTGTGAAGTTACAAAATAAGATAGTGAGCAGTTACCTATGTGGGGCGGGGGGCGGGGGGGAGGCGGGGGATGGATTATAAGAAACTTAACTGGCAAAGGAATGATATTAAACAGGGCACCAACATCCTCCAGGTTCCTCCCTGTCTGTTCAGATGACAGACCTGCAGCTGCTGTGCTGAGTATTTGATGGGGAATTGAAAAGGCATATCACTGTAAAATATGACAAAAATACATTCAATAAACAGCTTTTCCTGTGCATGAAAATCCACCCTGAGGTATAGTTAGTTCTTCAGAGAAAATGAGGTAGGTTTTTGTGAAGTAGATTTTTTAAAGTTTCTTTTTTTTTTCCAGTTTGAGAATCTGTACTGCAGCAGCTCTAGGGTTTATGTGTGTGTTCATTATATCCCTGCTAATGGGATTTCAGAATCAATTTTTGCCCTGCCTTTTATATGCAATTCTTCAATGGCATGTATTGGATTGAGAGTCGTATGTGTCTTTCCCTGACTACAGCTCTACTGATATTTAAAAAGACAGGCCTAATTGAATCCCTGGCAGAGGCAAGGAGAGGGATTTGGGGTGTCTGCACTCTGAGAATCCTTCCTTGCCATTTGTTAGGTCTGTGAACTTGAAAAGGATATTGAACCCTGGTGAGTCATCATTTGCTTTTCTATAGCAGGGCAGTTAAATTTGAGATTTGTGCAATCAAAGGGAAGGCAATGAACACCAGGTTGTACAAAGCATACATTCAAAGCCCTGACGATGCTTACCAATGAGACTAGGTATTTTGAGACACAAGTAGGGTACAAAGCTTATCTGATAAAAAGAACTTAAACTAAGATGAATCTGAAGCCAGCTGGCAGTGTCCAGATTTGATGCCACAAGTATGTAGGGTCTACTAGAGGAATTTGAGCCTAGGTTTGAGAAGACAAGCTATAGCTGCTGAGAGAGAGCTCCAGAAGAGGGGAAAGAGCTTCAGGATGGCTTGAGCTATATTTTACAGTCAGTGGAGGAAGCTGGAGATTGGTACATCAAGTTGTGCCTTGAGAATTTCTTTGTGATCACAACTAGCACTGACTGCAGTTAATAACGTTGACAGTATAGACTCTATAGAAGTTAATTATCCTAATCTCAAAGTCAATCAAAAGCTGTATGTTGGTTCATGCTCAAGGTTGTACAAACGTTTTTGGTAATAAGTGTTGGCCATGCCCTGAGCAGTAAGAGATTTTCCTCTATGTGTAGAAGGGAGGCTGGTTGCATACTCCATAAATGGTTGATAGTTTGTATCAGGAACTGAGTTCCACACCTTCTCATGGTGACCTCTGAGCAGCATTGGTGTTAAAGTTAAAACTGTGTTTTCCAGGTTCTGTTCTATGCTGTTTTTATTATTATTTTTTTTAATGAGGCAGAAATGAGACACACTCTTCTTTGGAAAGCCACAAATTATGTTAAAATATGAGAAAATTAAAATGGTCCTGGCCTGTTTCATTCTGTATCCAACTTAGGTATCTTAAATTATTTTCCCTGCTTAATTTTTTTCTATTAAATATCACACTGAAGTAGTGTTCTGTACAAAGTAGTGGAGGAAAAGTTAAGATATTTACTTCAACCAACAGTGTGGATTTTTTTTTTTCCTATTCTATTACTGTGTCTCAATATTTCACTTCAGTAAAGATCACAGACTAAATCTGAGCCTGTTTGCAAGCTGTACTTTAACAAACCGCTCAGCACAGCAGGACTGCTGAGAAGCAGTAGAAACTTGGAATTAGAAGTTCTGGAGATCACACATTAGACTGGCTTTCTCCTCTGTAAACATGATACTATTCGCCTGTGCTGTCTGTGCACCAGGCTCAGTAAAATCTGTGTACACAGGGTGCCCTTAGGATTGCCTGACCTCACTGGGAGCTGCATTCTGGTTTGCACAGTGCTTTTTGGCAGTTTTTTCTTGTTACAAAATTTTTAAAATTTCCTTCAGTAAATGTACCAGAAAAAAGTCATGTCTATGTTGAAGATTTTACAAAGTTAACTGACTGGTTAGAACCTCTTGAGTTTAAAGACCTGGAATGTTGTAAGTTCAGAGACCAATTATTTGGGGCTGTGTTTAGTCCCTAAGTAGCCATTTATGTCTTACCTAATATCTGTAGACTATCAGATAAAATGTTTGGAATGGATCCTTACCAGACAAGCAACTTTCACAAACCCCAAAGCTAAAAGTGTCCTCAGACTGCCCCTAACGTACATAGCAGAATGTTTTTGGCTACAACCACACATCTGAGTGTTCCTCTAAATTATTTGGAAAATGCCTTCACATTTTGCTTTCTATTGTTCTATGATGGTAAATGGTCATGAAACTATTCCCTGTTGGAACATGATATTTGTGGCACCATGAATCTATGTCCCCAGGGTAAGTGTTCCATTGTGAATAGATAACAAGACCAAGGCATCTTTTGTATGAAAGCATTTAATTGGGAGGTAGCTTAGAGTTTCAGAGGATTAGTCCATTACCATCATGGTGGGGAGCATGGCAGCAGGTAGGCAGGCATGGCAGTGGAGAAGGAGATGAGAGATCTACATCTTAATCATCAGGCAGTAGGCAGAGAGACTGGACCTGAAATGTACTTTTGAAGCCTCAAAGCCTACTCCCAGTGACACACTGCCTCCAACAAGACCACATCTAGTTTAACAAGGCCACAGCTCCCAATCCTTTCTAATAGTTCACCAATTGAAGCATTGCACCTAATTAACTTGGCAAGTAAGATGATGTGGTACTTATCATAGTCAATGGAGCATTGAAGAGACCATACATGTACAGTATGTGTCTTTATTTACATTTCCCTAAGTATCCCCGATTCTAAGGCATTCAACATAGGAAGGAGGATATCTGTTTACCTGATAAGTGACAGATCTGCTTATCCACAGCCTACAGGGAAACAGTCAAAAAGAATCAGCTCCTTCTGGAAATGAGTAGAAAATCCACATAATTATTTACTTAAAAATAATATTGGGTTGCGTCAGGTTTTTGAAGCACCCCTTACATAACATATTTAAGAAGTATTATTACAATGAGAAAAGTCGATGTTTAATAGGAAAGTAGTTTTTCCTAGGCCATAAGTAGGGAATAAGCTGTGAGTATCGCCAGTCAGCAGTTTGAAAGCCTTGTATCTTTTGAATGGCCGACCTTCCAGGGATGACATCGCTGATGGCAGTTTTCTTCAGAAGATCCCCATGGGTTCACAAAGTGCTTTGGTAGTATTCAGACCCACTGCTGGTTGTTGTTTTACACAACCATTCATCTGTATCAGTTACTTTCTTTGTGATAAAATACCATAATCAAGAGCAACTTAGAGAAGAACGTATTCACCCTATGAAGAAGACTTGTCTTGTCTGAGTGACCTGGTGACCATTCACAATGTAGCCACTGCAGAGTTGTTTCATGAGGAATGTTCTGGTAGAAATGTGTCAGTCAGAGTAGCAGGGACAATGTAAAAAAGTTAAATTCTGCACAAATACTTGTTTTTCTAAAATACCTATGTTTTTCTCCTTTTTAAACTCATGCTCCAGCTACATGGAGAAAGAGTACATGGTACAAACATGCTTTTTTTTTCTCAAATTCTTAGGGGTAAGTTGTGCCAAGGCATCAAACTCATAAGTGAAATCATTTCATCCTGAATGTCCATGCATCTCATTGCTAAACAGCTTAAGCACCCCGCTAGGCATTCCATTTTCTAGTGATGAGTATATATGTTGGCACAACTTCCTTGGAAAGCAAATTGGCAAAACATAATAATATTAATATATGGCAATATTAAAAGAGTCCACCCTCATGATTCACTAACCTCCATGTGGGGAAATGGAAATTTGGTCAAAGATTTATACGCAGGATATAATAATTCTGCAGGACTATTTATTAGAGTAGGCCTTGAAAAATACACAATGAGAGGGGATTGTTTATATAAATAACCTTGCTGCTGCTCACTAGGGAGTTATTCTGTTACAATAAAATAATTCATTTGAAAAATATATTTCAGGATGAAAGAAAGTACTTAAGATATAATATTGAGAAAAGATAGGAAACATTCATAAGAGGGCTAGAAATTTAACTTAGTGGTAGAATGCTTGTATAGCACATACAAAGCTCTGGGTCTTGTACCTATTGCTGGGACACACAAAAAAATATATGCATATACTTATATATGTCTGTTCTGGATATCACAGGGCTTCATTAGTATAAAGAGTTTATAGTATGTCTACAGTGCAACAGTGTTAGGTCTGTATAACATTCTTATAGAGCAAATATAGACTAGTGCTTGCCACCAGGTCCAAAGTACACCCTGGGGAACTTTCAGAGCATGGGTGAAGAGTTACAGACAAAAGTGTGGGTGACCAAAGCAAGCCCACTTCAAAGCCTGTGCCCAGCATGAACGGTGGCTTCCCAAAGGCCATGTAGATGGATTCCCCTCCCTCTAGTCCTTCCCACTGTTTATGTTCAATTCCTTCCACAAGAGTCAGAATCTACATGCAATTAGGGAAAAATTGTGTACAATGCTTGAGAGTGGGGCCCGAAATATCAGGTGGCAGTCCCATGATGCACCCCTCCCCCGCCACAACATTTCTTTCCTTAGGAGGAATATCATCACTCAACACATCTAGGTTGATGATCTTCTGCAAGCAGGCACAGTGGGTCTTATGAGACAGTAGTAGTTCTTCTGCCAAGAAGATAGTGTATACAACCATACCTTTTATTGGAATTCTGATGTCAGGAGTCTTAGACCTCAGGGATAGCATTGCATTAGAAAGGGGGCATCTTTCCTTCTGAAATGTTGCTTGGACTCCAATCTTGCACAGATAAAAAGGAGTCAGGAAGAAAGCAAAGATCTCTTGCCTATAATTTTATGGCACAGTAGAGTGACTATAGTTTATAATTTATCATGTGTTTTATAAAGAAATAGAGCTCAGACTCTCCCAACAAAAACAAATGGTAACTGTTTTAAAAGAGACAAATGTTAATGACCCAGATGTAATGATAATATGGTATTCCATGCATCCAATTCCTATACTGTACTCTGTAAATATGTTTAATTATTATGTGTTCATAATATCTTTTTAAAATCTATTGTTTTTTGCTCAGTGTTCTGTTATATTAGTTCTTCTTTCAGATATTTCTACCAACTCTTTGTTTGTTATTCTCTTACATAACTTTTCTAGGCTTAACATACAAAGTTATGGGCTATGTTATATTCTTGATATACATGTATGCCATCACTCTGTTATTAATACAAAACGGCAGCATGTGTTCTGAGGATTCTGCCTAGCCAGGTGAGACAGGAGGTACTGTTTTTCATGGATCAGGCTCACAAATACAGGGAGTCTTGACCCTGACCTATGCTTACCCAAACGAGGTCATGTTGTCCACTGACTCATGTCACCAACGAACACTGCCTGTTCTTGGAGCCTCCATATTGATTCTTCCAACCATATCCCACCTGTGTGCGTTCCTCTGAAGCCTTGAGCTTTCCTGGCCTCCCACCAGTTGCCCATTAACACCCAATTTACTAGAACCCATGATCCCCCTGCTCTCTTAATGACCTACCTATTACAGTAGCTGCAGCCAACTTCCCAGCACAAATCCTACTATCACAGCCCAGTTTGGTTCTACTCCAAAAGTCTCCTGACCCATTATAGTCAATGATACCATACCTCCGCATAACACCTTGGCACTTCCTAGGACAGATCATGTTCCAGACACTTTAGGTGTATTATTTTGGTGAAAAAAAATCTATTTTTGATATTTGAGTTGTTTCAATTTTTCCAAGTTATATTACATGTAAATTTGGAACAGCTGAAATTTTAGAATAGATTTGTTTCAAAGTTATTAATTTTATGATTATTGTGTGTACATGTATATGTGCATTGTGTGTTTATGGGTTCACATGCATAAGTGGAGGCTAGAGGACAATCTTGAGGAGTCAGTTATATCTTTCCACATTTACATGGGTTCCATGGATCAACCTCAGGTCTCTGGGCTTGTATTGCAAGCATCTTTATCTGCTGAATGATCTTGGCACCTCTTGAAATTCGTTTTTGAAGATTAAAAACTGACAAGAGAAAAAAATTAGTTGATTTCAGTCCTTTAGTCTACTTTACATTGGGAAAAGAGGTGAAACTAGGTTTGGATCAAAATTAAACCAATTACTTTATCTGTTTCCTTTGTGTGATATAATGCTTATTTAAAAATTATAGAGACCTATAAATGCAACTGGTATTTCTGATGCCCTGGGCATACCATGCTCAGATCACCAATATTATTATAGCATTGTGTGTCTGCTCTCACAGAATGAGCACTAGACTACTTGAAGAGGAGTCCTGGAGCCTCAAGGGTGCCTTTTTGGAAACTCTTGGCTCTCAGGCTATTCCTACAAACTATACCCACCAAAATTTGCATCTACCCTTAACCTTCCCTGCAACTAGCAGGAAGAACTTAAACCAGTAAGGTCTTTACTTATAAATTAATATTGAGTCCTCTGGACTCATGGCTGGCCTTTTAATTCTCTGGCTTCAGCCCCCAGGGGTGCTCCCATGGAGACAATTGCTGTTCCTAAAGTCACCACCCTCAGCAAATGTCATAGATAGAGTCACAATGAATTGCAAATAAAGACAGCTAAGAATCATTTGGCATTTGAAGAAGGCATAGCATAAAACAGGGTCACTGAACTTAATAAATTAGAAAAGTTAAGAGAGAAAAAGAGATGTGGCAAAGAGCTGAGTCTTCTGGGTAGGGATGGTCTTCATTTCTTAACATTACTAGCTCCTAAGATTCATCCTTCCTGCTTGAGAGGCCTTGATTTCTCCTCTTCTCTGAAAGGTAGTGCACCTGATGTGTTGTAGCAATCTAAGGGAATCTTTAGGAGGGACTGACCATGCAGTTGCTCCTAGCTGATTCGCTGATCTTCCTCAGTATTCCCATGACTGGCTTGGATATTTTTTTTCTTGTGCTTCACTTACCTCAGGTTTTGTAGATTGAAAACCTACCTGGGCCACATACACAGACATGATGCTCTCTAGTCTCATGCTTAGTATAATCTTCCCTGATTTCCAGAGATACTTATGAAATAAGGGTGTGTGTGTGTGTGTGTGTGTGTGTGTGTGTGTGTGTGAGAGAGAGAGAGAGAGAGAGAGAGAGAGAGAGAGAGAGAGAGAGAGAGAGAGAGAAGAGAGAGAGAGTGTTTTTGTGTCCTAAGAGAACTTTGCAGCAGCAGAATGAGGCTGCCACTCTTTGGGGGCAGCCATTGTGAATGAGGCTGGCACTCTTGGGGTCAGCCATTTCATCAGGAACTTGAATTTTTTTCATCTTTGTATTATCTTTATTCAGTTTTTGCAAGCTTGTCTTTGGAAGTCACTCAGCACCAACATTTCCCACATTTAGTTGTTTATATCAGGTACGATCTTGATAGAAGACTGTATGGAGATATTCAGCAAAATGTCTCTTGAATTTGAGACTCTTCATGCTTTATAATGGCCACTCATGTAGACATCTAGAAGCAGGGAATCTTATAGACCCAGCTAGCCTCTGAACAGAACCAACCCACCTGAGTTATGTCATTACACGTATGTTTATGAGGCTCCATTTTCATTTCTTTCAAACTATTATATTAGAAACCAGGCTTTACATGAAAATAGGAACATAGAAAGCAAAGGATGTTACCAAAACTCTTTAAAAAACATCACAGAATGAAGGGATGGGAAACAAGGTAGGAACCTTGGGTACACCTGTATCTGGGTACACCTTGACTGGAAATGGTTAAGGAATTTTCAAAGCATCACATATCCACATAGACTATAGATTTTGTCTCTCCTTTGATTTTTTTTTTTTACAAAGCCAGTGAGTGGCAGTGACTGACTAGATCTCATGATCTTTCATCTTTGTCTGTGCTCTGCTATTAGCTCTGCAAGACTAAAAGACAATAATCCCTCACATTCCTTCCTGAGTTTCCCAAGGACTTGGTTTATCTAAACCTCTGAATCATTGTCGAGGCTGCAGAATAAACACTGAAATAAACAGCATCTTTTATTGAAGTTTAGTCTTACATATTCAGAGGATCTCTGATTCCAGGAAAGAAGGAATGGACAGAGATCTTCTGGGAGAAAGCAGAGCCTAGCACAAAGGGTCAGCAAGCTTCCATGTATGTACAGGCTGGTTCCAGCCCACCAACTCTCTGGCTTAGAGAGAAACTAAGGGTGGTGGTCAGTTTTTCAGGAGGATGAAAAGACCAGAAGAAGAATATTTTATGACAGACAAAAACTTTCTGTCACTCAGATGTCATTGTCTATAAATGAAATGAGTTTTTTCTTGTTTGTTTATATTTTAACACAGTTTATACATTGGCTGTGGCTGTTCCATGACCACAGTGGAGTTAAACAGTCACAATGTTTAAAGCTGTATATCTCCTGAAGCATAAAGTATTTACTCTCTGCTTTTTATTAAGAATGTTTGCTGAGCATCTGTTTAGTGTGTTCAGCATTAACAATCTCCAATACACAATAAAAGCATAATAATTAGTCCTTTACCAGGTGTGCTCACAGGAAAGTTGTCCTTGAATTCCATGCGCATGATAACATCATGGAGTATACACATGTATGTCGGGATAAGCAGAGACAGATACACATGCAACACAATAACTTTCTATGTATAAATTTTAACAAATGAGATGTTGTTTACAGTAACAAAATGATAATTAAGAGTAAAAATTCCAATAACTTCTCCAATGCTCTCAGCTTCTACTGTGGCTATTTTCTTAGCTTAGATCAAATTTGTTATGTTTGTGCTGGTTTGGAGGATTCCTTTTCAAGCCATAACTTACCCTCACTATAAGTCCAAAGGCATTAGAGTTTCTGACTGCTGGGGTCCAGGCACCTAAAACTACAAATGAAAGGAAACCACAGTTGATGGACAAGTACAAGCAATATGATGATTGTTACCTGGTAAATATTTGGCACTCATCATGATTTTGAGGGGAAAAAGACTAAATGTGTGGATAAATAGTGTTAGTGGCACTGTCATCCATATGTCCATTGTCTCAGTACCTGTGCATTTCAAAGGAAATAAGCAATAGTACTTGGTAAAGGAAAATAAAAAAGTTTGGACAAATTGACATCAGAAAGGCTCATTTCTTTTTCTCTTTTCTTCTTTTCCTAGAGAAGACTAAGAAACAGCAAGGAAATAAGCACACCAACTGTGGGGACAGAGTCTCTTACTACCTGCAAGTTCCTCCCTTGGCATCAGGGCATTGGCCCATCCTTTGCCCCTGCCCCTATGATTCATGAGAAATTCCAGTTCTCTTGGTCTGTTATTTTACAGTCCCTGTTTCATGTGGATACAATCCAAACTTGCCAGTCAATGCAGAGGAAAATGATTGATGGTGTGCCAAGAGTGTTAACAGCAGTGCAAATGCTAATGTGAGGTTAGTGTTAATTGACAAAACTAATAGGAGCCTCAGCATGCCAGGCTGTGAATGAAACACTTACTGTGGATGTGAGGGTAAACAGAGAGTCCTAGAGTACATCAGTGACTTTCTCAAGTCATGTGAGCAGTAGTTTAGGAGGCTAGTGACCCAGAATATTAAGGGCTACTGACGTCACCTGGGCCAGTGGCTTCCATGCCCAATATCTCAGGAACCTGAAGAATGCATTTTATACACAATGGGGACAGTGAATTTCTAGACATGATATCATTGTATGTTCAAAGTTAAGAGATAAGAAGCCAGCTGAGCTCCTGTACAGCAAAAGCAGATAGAGCCCCCCGTGGGCTGCCATTGACATGCTTGTTTGGTTTTTGGGTTTGTTTTATTTATTTTGTTGTTGTTGTTTTGGCTTTTAATAGGTGGAAGCATCAGGAAGTGAGCTCCTCCATCCAGTTGACCTATCCATGAAGTATTCATGTATTTCTCTATTCCAAATGTCCTCACTGGACATTTGGTACACCCTTACTGTAGCTTTCTGGGCAACTGAGTAAAATGAGGAGAAAGATGACAAGAAACCAAATCACAAATCACTGTCCCTGAAACTCTTGAATACTTCTGGTCTCTAGCAAGGACCAAACTGCTAATAAAACCAAGGATGTCTCCAGCTTCCAATGAAGAGGAAGAATTGAGAATCATTTTCTCATTTTACCTGTCTAGCTTCTTTCTCCTGTTCTCATCTTTCTTTCTTTATTTTTTATTGAAAGTGCTTTCTTCATACAATATATGATGATTGTGGTTGAATATGTAATACATATGGAAATGGACCAGTGGGGGATAAAACCAATAATAATAATTAAAATGGAAAACAAACAAAGAACAAAAACAAAATTTTGACATGACAATATGAGACAAGAAACCTCCTAAGATGTTGTTAAGCTCCTTTTTGTTGTTGTTGTTTTTAATTGGCTATTTACTTCTGGGCATGCAGCCTGCCCCTAAGAGTAGTTTGTTCCCCAGTAAAACTCCCTTGGAGAAAGCCCGATTTTCATTTCAATGGTTATCAGTTGGAGATGTCCTCTGTGTTAGAGAAGGAGGCATGTGTCCACTTCTCCTTTAAGCCCTAGCACTCCATCTGGTGAAGACCCATGCAGGCCCTGCATATGCTTCCTCAGACTCAAATGTGCTTCTGTCTTGTTGTGTTTAGAAGATCTTGTTCTTTGTTTCCTACATTCCCTCTAACTCTTATATTCTTTCCACCTCCTTTTCTGCAGGGTTCCCTGACCCCTGAGGTGAGGTATTTGATGGAGACAACCCTTTTCTGGATCTCTCATTCTCAGTATATTGTCTGGCTGTGGTCTCTGTATCTGTTCCCCTCAGCTGCAGAAGGAAGCTTCTCTGATGATGATTGAACAAGGCATTGATCTACGCATATAGCAGAATGCCATTAGGAATCATTTTGTTGCTATATTCCTTTAGCAGAACAGACATGTTTGATTTCCCCCTAGGTCTATGGCCTATCTAGTCTTAGGTTCTTGGACCCTTGCACAGTGCCAGTCCTGGGTTCCATCTCATAGAGTGGACCTTATATCCAGTCAGATAGTGACTGATAACTCCCACAACTTTTGTGCCACTATTCCAACAGTGTATCTTGCAGACAAGACACCATTATAGATCTAAGAATTTTTACCCAGGTCGGTGTTTACATTTCTCCTTTGAAAGCGTGCAGACACCTTCCAAAGGCATAGGGCTGAAGGCTGTATGTGAGTACCAGCTCAATTCATTCATGTTTGATGAGTTGTGTAGGTATTGTCTTCAGGATTAGGCCTTGATGTCAGTTTGTAGAGTGCAACATAGAGCCTTGGCAATAGCTACTTCTGTTTTTAGGATTCCTGTGAGACCCCATTGCCCAATAAATTAACTAGATATATCCCATTCCCACTAATAGAAGCTTCATTTAATGACAAGAGATGTCCATTTGGGGCTCTGTCTCTTCTGTTAATTTGAGATTTCACTTAGTTGCCTTCACATATGTATAAATATTAGGAAGTTTCTAGTACATTAAGTTTTCATATTATGATTCAAATGATACTTAACTTTAGGTGTCTCTTCCTGAATTGCTACCATTGATCCTACTTTCCTCCTCACTGATATTCCTGTTCTAGTCCTCCCTCTCCCATCCATAAACAACTACCTATTCTATTTCCCCTTCTTATGGGGGTCTATCCATCTCCCCTAATCCCTGACTCTATACCTAACCTTGCAGTTCTACAGATTATACCTTGCCTATCATTGACTTCACAGCAATAGTCACATAAATGAATATGTAACAAAATTGTCTTTCTGGGTTTGAGTTACCACAATCAGGATAATTCTATTCTATTTCCATCCATTTACATGCTAATTTAACAGTTTCACTTTTTTAATGACTGGGTAATATCAAATTGTATAACTTTACCACATTCCTTTATCCACTAATCTTTTGACAGCCATGTGGGTCATTTCTAAGGGGATTTTCTTTTCTGGTCCAGTCTATTTTGTGTTCTGTATGCTTCTTGTATTTTGATAGCTTCTCCATCTTTAGGTTAGGGAAATTTTCTTCTATGATTTTGGTGAAAATATTTTCTGTGCCTTTCACCTTTGCTTCTTCTCCTTCCTCTATTCCTGTTATTCTTAGGTTTGGTCTTTTCATACTGTCCCAGACTCCTGGATGTTTTGTGAGGTTTTTTTTTGTTTTTGTTTCTTTTTTCTTTTTCAGATTTAACATTTTCTTTGAACAAGATATCCATTTCTTCTGTCTTATCTTAAGTGACTAAGGTTCTCTCTTCCATCTCTTGTATTCTGTTGGTGAAGTTTAGCTCTGTGGTTCTTGTTCCAGTTTCTAAATTTTTCACTTCCAGATTTCCCTCAGTTTGATTTTTTTTATGATTCTACTTATACTTCCAGTTCTTGAACTTTTGTGTTCATTTCCTTCCTCTACTTGTTAGTGTTTTCAAAGATTTCTTTAAAGGATTTATTCATTTTCTTTTTGGGAACCTCTATCATATCCATAGAAGCTATTTTAAAGTCCTCGTCTTGTTCTTCAGCTATGTTGCCTTTCTCAGGCCTGTTGTTGGGCTCTAGTGGAGACATATTGTCCTGGCTGTAATTGACTGTGTTTTTATTCTGGGGTCTGGGCCTCTGGGTTTCATATAATAGTAATTCTAAGTGTTGATACATGGTCTTGTCTTTGTTGGTTGGGTGTTTTGTTCCTTGGTTTCTGTTGCCCTCTCTGGTTCTTAGGAGAGTGTGTTAGTTGTGTGTTGCCTGGCAGCCAAAGATGATTCTGAGTACAATGTGTTTCTAGATATGGGAAGCTAATACTTAGGAATGTGGGCTGGACTAGAAGGTTAGAAGCTGAAGGGGTCCATAGGAGGCAGAAAAGCAGGATTTTCCACCAGGATCTTCTTAGTCTCCTATGAATTGAGGCAGAGCATGAGGAGAGACCACAAAAGGTTTATGATACAAAGTCGGGAATGAAAGCAGGTCATTGGATTTTGTGGAGAGGCAGAGGATTGAAGATTTGAAGCTAGCCTACCTGCTTCACTGTCCTATTTGCTTCTCTGACAAGCTTGACTGATGGTTTTCTGGGATGGCCTACTGGACTGGGTTAGGGTGATGGGATGAGGTGGAGAAGACTAGGGGAAAAGATCTAAGATACATACTGGAAATGGGGGTGGGCAGAGAAGAAGAGGAGGCCACAGCAGGTAGTCTGCTCCAGAACTGAAGGTGGGGTACTGGGGTACTGGTTTTGGAGGAGAGGAGGAAGAGATAAAAATCTGCAGTTCTGGTTCTTCTCATCTCTTTAAAATCTTTCTCTTGCTGTCATCAATGTCAGATGCAGAAAGTTTTAGAGGTGAACTGCCAAGGTCAGCTCAGGAACATCATGAATCTTACGAAGCCATGGAACACAGCTCAGATGTCATTAGCAAACATGTTAATATCTGTCCACAGAGTTCTAGGGTATAGGCACATTAACTTATTTTAAAATATTGAACCAGCACAAGAGCATATATACCAGGACCTGTGCTACAGTTGGAAGATTGGGAACATTTACTCATGCTACTACTCAGTGCTAATTTACTTAGCACTAAGCTTAAAATCCTCTTTGTAACTATGGTCTTTTCAACAAAAGAACTGAAAACAGGATTTTGGAAATGAATGCACTTGTAATTGAGTGTGATTTTGCTTGTCTATGTAGTTCAGAGAGAAATGAGTCAGAGAGACTGATGTACAGATTATAAATGAACTCAGAAGCCATTCAGACAACATAGTGAGAAGCAGGGTGTAGCAAATATTACTAGCCTATGCAGACGTGCCCATATGTAGTGACATAACTTCTGCTGAGAGGAGAACTACAGAGACAGAAGGAAGAATGCTTGCATCATACATGATGATGTGCAGAGAACTCAATTCAAACATCTTCCAGCATGGTGACAATAGATGCCCACCGATCTCTTTCACCTCTTCCACACAGAAAAGCTTGTCTTTTAGTGACTGTGGGGAAGCTGTCTTTATTTCATGATGACTGATTCATTCTCAAAAATCTTTAAAGAAGTTACTGAAAAGTAGTCATATGAAATATAAAAATGAATCATCTTTCTATGTTGTTTATCATTATGATTTATGAATATTTAAAGAGAGAATTAAAGTCTAGAGGTAAATATTCATAGATATTTGCTTCATTAAGATCCAGTGTAGGGCTGGAGGGATAGCTCAGTGATTGAAAGCATGTATTGTTCTTGCAGAGCGTTTGAGTTTAGTTCTCAGCAGGCACACTAAGCAGCTGGCAGCTGTCTGTAACTCCAGCACTGGGGGATATGTTACCTTCCTGTGGATTCTAGGGGCACCTGAACTCACATGTGCACAGAAACACACATACACACACACACACACACACACACACACACACACACACTTAAAATAAATCATATATTGAAAAAAGACTAAGTGCATTGATTTGTTTAAATATATGTATATGTATAATTCCCTGTTAGTATCTTAGAGCTCATGTCATTCAAAATGAAAAATGTATTAGGATATGACTAGCATATAGCTGAAATCTGTGTTATCATTAGTGTAGTCTATATTACAATCTCTAAGAAAATTACCTCATAATAAGACTGGAAAAAGCAAGTATTTTTTATTTAATTGATTTATTTTTAAAAAGTTTTTATTTTACATACCAATCCCAGTTCCCACTCCCTCCCCTTCTCCCATCCCACCCCCATCTTGCCCCACCCCACCCTCATCTACTCCTCAGAGAGAGTAAGGCCTCCTTGGTGGGTCAACAAAGTCTGGCATACTAAGTTGAGGCAGGACCAAGCCCCTCCCTCTGGTGTCAAGGCCAAGCAAGGTATCCTACCCTAGGGAATGTGTTCCAAAAAGCCATTTAATGCTCCCAGGATAAGTCCTGGTCCCGCTGCCAGGGGCTCCACAAACAGATTTAGCCATATGACTGTCACCCACATTCAGAGGGCCTAGTTAGGTCCCATGCATGTTCCCTAGCTGACAGGTACAAGTCCATGAGCTCCCATAAGCTTGGGTCAACTGTCTCTGTGGTTTTCCCCATCATGATCTTGACCTCACTTGCTCCTGTGATCCCTCCTCCCTCTCTTCAACTGAAGTCTAGGAGCTCAGCCCAGTGCTTACTTATGGATCTCTGCATCTGCTTCCATCAGTTATTGGATGAAGGTTCTATGATGACAATTAGGGTAGTCACTGGTCTGATTATAGGGGAAGGTAAGTTCAGGCACCCTCTCCATTATTGCTAGGAGTCTTAACTGATGTCATCCTTGTGGGTTCCTGGGGATTTCCCTAGCACAAGTTTTCTCCCTAAACCCCTGATGGTTCCCTCTATCAAGATATCTCTTCCACTGAAAAGCAAGCATTTTTATATTCAGCTAGTAAAAAAGCTTATTGGGGTCAGGAAAATTGAGTTTTAAATAAACTGACATTGCATGAAAGCTTAGAAGCTTGGCAACGTATGTTAAAATTTCCACCAAAATTAATCCACAATGTAAATGCAGATTAAAGCCTTTTAACAGCATTTTCTGCTTTACAACCCATCCCAATATGTGTTCATCATATTAAATTCAAAAAATAAAGAGAACTATGAAAGAGTGTCAACAATACCATCATAGAGATAAATAACAAGCCAATATTTTCTGAAGACTTTTTGTTGTGTGTGTATGAAAGTATAGATACTGTTGAGTGGAGATCATTTACTTTGCCAAGAACCCTTACAATCACTTTACTATTTCTATCTCTAATTGTATGTCTTAGTTACTTTTCTGTTCCTATGACAGAACACCATGACCAAGGCAACTTATAAAAGAAAGCATCTAATTTGGGGCTCCCAGTATCAGAGGGTTAGAGTCCATGACCATCATGACTGAGCATCAAGCTGGAGCATTAGCTGAGAGCTTATATTTATCAACAGATGGGGGGAGAGGAGAGGAGAGAGAGAGAGAGAGAGAGAGAGAGAGAGAGAGAGAGAGAGAGAGAGAGAGAGAGAGAGAGATTGAGCAAGCTAGCTAACTAGGAATGGCATGGGCTTTCTTAAAACCTCAAAGTCCATGCCTAGTGACACACCTCCTCCAACCAGGACCACCTCCTAACTCTTCCCAAAATGTTCTACCAACTGCTGACCAAGCACTCAAATACATGAGCCTATGGGAGCCATTCACATTTAAACCAGCACATTTTAAAAGTTTCTTTATTGTTTTTGTAATAAACCATACTGTTGTTAAGGATTTAATAATATACATAGAAGTGTAAAGATATATAAATGTATATAGGCATTTGTGTCTGCTTTTTAACAACTTTTTGTTGATTCTTGGTGGATTTTACATCTTGCACCCTGATCCCACTCATTCTGCCCTCTGCTCTTGCACCTCCCCCCAAAACAAAATTTTAAAGTAAATCGAAAAAAACAAAACCAAAAACAGTGCAAAACAAATAAAAGAAATTAAAAAAAAACTCAGTGTGGAAGTTGTGTGGCACAGTGAGTCACACAGTATATCTTTTAGTCCATACATCTTTACTAGTAAGTGTTTATTGCAATAAGTCACTCGTCTTTTTCAAGACTGGCTACACTATTGATGCTGGGACTCCTCTTGGATATCCTATCATTGTCTTGTGTTATTGAGATCACATAGATTTGGTTCTGCAGGTCTGGCTCCTTCACATGCTCCAGCAGTTTGTAAATGAGGTGGATGTTGGGATACCTTTTTGTCCTTGTTCTGGGCCTTAGTAAGTTTGGTCAGTCCACCAGCTTTCCCTCATCATCACCACCTGAACGAACTCGCCAGCATTGCCCCAGACAGTTCACCCAATTTAGCAGACAGCAAGAAGCTCTATTGGCCCAGCTCTCACACCTCTGGGTCTGGTTCACCCGCACTTGTACCACCAAGGCCAGCTCTACTGTTTTGCCCAGGTGAGGTGTAGGGCCATTATCTGGATTCCTGTTCTTGGTGAGTGGCAGGGCCAGCTCTCCCATTTTTTTGCCCCCAAAGTTGCTGCCAGAAGCCATGTGTTGGGTCTGTGGCCCTGCTGCAAGTGGAGCCTGAGTTGATGTCCATGGCTCCTGTTGCCAATGAGGGCTGGGCAGCCCTCATCTGGGCAGACACCTGTGGCCATATTGGTCTTAGATGGCCAAGCTGCTGCAGACCAGGATGGCCTGTGCTGCCACTCAGGGCCGTGGCATAACTTGGTCCTGAACTGTGGCCTTAGGCCATGTCTGGGTCTTTGGCCCTACCACAGCCAGGGTTTGTGTTGATGTCTGTGGCCCCTGATATCATTGAAGGCTGAGCAGATGCCTGGGGTCTGGGCTGCTCCCTGGGGACATGTTAGTATTTGGGGATCATGCTGCCACTGGGGCCGTGCTGATCTGGACTGGGTGATCTGCAATGTCAACTAGGGCCACAACAACATCTGGGCTCAGGCTGTTGGCAAGGATCATGTCTGGGTCTGTGGTCCTACCACAACCTGAGTCTGTGCTGATGTCCATGGCTGGTGCTGCAGACAGCAAAGGCCACCGTGATGCCTAGGATCTGGGCCTCCACTTGTGGCCTTCCTTCTTGGTGCCCAAGGAAGGCTGTGCTGTTGTAAGGCACATACAGAACTGAGTGCTGCCCCCAGTGTCAGGGTTTCGAATGAACCTGAGCTGCATCCAGAGCCATGTCTGACCTGATATGCAAGGCTCCTCTTGTCATTGAAGGCCATGCAGATGCCAGGGATCTGGGCTCACACCTGGAGCCATGTGGGAATTTGAGGGCCACATTGCTGTTTGCTCCATGCTGATCTAAGTGACCTGCACTGCCAGCTAGGGTCATGGTGACATTTAGTCCAGATTGCTGCCAAGGACCTTGTTTGGGTCCATGGTCCAGCCACAGCTGGGGTCTGTATTAATGTCTATGGACCATAATGCCACTAAAGGCCACAGGGATGGCAGGAGCCTGGGCCTCTACATAGGGCTTGGTTAGTGTCTGTGGTAGCTTAAATGTAATTGGCCCCTCTAAGCTCAAAGAGAATGGCACTCTTATGAGGTGTGGATTTGTTGAAGAAGGTGCAACTTTGTTGAAGGAAGTATGTCACTGCGTGGGCGGGCTTTGCAGTCTCTTTTGCTCAAGCTTCCATCAGTGTGACTCTCAATCCATTTCCTGTTGCCTGCAAGATATAGCACTCTCAGTTACTTCACCAGCACCATGTCTGCCCACACACCATGATGACTGACTGAACCTCTGAACCTGTAAGCAAGCCCCAATTCAATGTTTATCTTCATAGGAGTTGCCATGATCATGGTATCTCTTCACAGCAATAGAAACCCTAACTATGACGGTGTCCAAGGATTGAGTCTGTGTTGGCACCAGGCAGATTTGAGTAGCCTGTACTGCTGACTAGGGTCATGGTGCCATCCTGGCCTGGGCTACTGGCAGGGCCCATGTCTGGGTCATTGGCCCTGCTGCAGCCAAGGTCTGTGTCGATGTCTGTGGCTCCTGTTACCACTGAAAGCAGTGAGGATAGGGCTGCATAAAGTTGGCCCTGCCCCTCACTGGTCTATTCATGTGTACATTAATATATGGACTTATATGTAAAAAGATAAAGCATCACTCCACATCTTGCAAATAAATGCTACATTTGAAAAAAATGAATATCCATCAAATACAACTCTGCCTACTTATAGCTATCTCCCTACATACAGTCTTAAGTGCTGTTTATAATAATATCATCAGCTCTAATTCAAAATCCTAGGACTTACTCTAATCCTCTCTGTTTTCCTCATTTATAAATTCTTTTCCTCCCAGCCAGAGACATGTAGTTTATTTTCTATATATTCATTTGTTCAAACTTCATAGGCACATAAAAATTCAACAAATTTTAACCCACCTACAAGGTATGACCTTATGAACTGGAATTATAGTATTTTTTGTGGAACTGGGCTAGAAAAGAAGTGTGGGAAATTGGCAACATGGGATACAGACAGATTTATATCCCCGAGGTATCCACAAGCCTAAGTTTTTCTTTTTGAAAGGTCTACCTCCATTGCTACCTTTTTACTGTATCTGTTTTGATAGACTTTAGATATTATCCTAAACTCCACTCTAGATGGACCATCCTGGAATCCTTTTACCCTCTCTTCATTTGAAAAAGAACACTTTACATTCAATATACATGTTTGCACATATGTTCTTGAATATGTATTTTCATATGTCTGGAATGTGGATATTCCTTACATTCTTTAACATAATAAACCATAAAATTATATTGTGTCAGTTCTTAAAGTCAGCAGTATTTTAGATTTAATTAAATATTGAATATGTGTTGTTTCCTATGTTGCCTAATTAAGATGTAAAAGTCAAAAAGAAATAGTGATTAAAGAGTGTACATTAATTTGATATAAGGAAATCCCTCAGACTGGAGAGGAGGCTCAGCAGTACATTTTGATCTTTCAGAGAACTCAAGCTTTGTTCTAAGCACCCATGTTAAGGCTCACAATTGCCTCTAACTCCAGATCTAGCCGATCTTATGCCCTCTTCTGCTCTCTAAATACCAGATATGCACTCACACAGACACATACACATAAATAAAAACAAATATGAATCTTAAAACAATACAAAAACAAACAAACAAACAAAAACAGAAGAATTGTGCAAATGTCTCAGTTAACACAAGGGCTTATTTTCCTCTCATGTGATCCTGACCATGTTGTTCTCTTAGGGACTTAGCATCTGCTGTTGCATTCTCTGCTTCCAGCTTACTTGCACAGATGAGGGCTGCTCTGTATGGTGGGACAGTCTGCAGTCCCAGATCTCAGGAGGTAATGGCAGTCTGGGTTGTACTATATGGATGGCCCTGTTTCAAAGAGATGGCAGAGGAAGAAGAGGACAAGGTGGCCATAACAATGGCTCTGGTGATATATTGTGTACCCTAATAAAATTTGCCTGAAGATTAGAGAGACAAAGGAACAAGCCACCTCTTACCTTTAGGACTCCTCAGCCTGAAAAGCCTCTAGTTCCTGTCTCCTCACACCTTATATACCTTTCTCCACTCAGCCATCACTTCCTGGGATTAAAAGCGTGCGTGCTTCCCAAGCAAAGGCATGAGATCTCAAGTGCTGGGATTAAAGGCATATAATTCTGAAGTATTGGTATTAAAGGTGTGTGCCTGGCTCTGTTTCTGTCCTAGACTGAGTCAATCTCATGTAGTCCAGGGTGGCTTTGAACTCAATGAGATCCATGTGGATCTCTTCCTCCCCAGTGCTAAGATTAAAAGTGTGTGCCACATTGCCTGGCTTCTGTGTTTAATCTAGTTGCTTGTTCTGTTCTCTGATCTTCAGGCCAATTTTATTAGGGTGTACAATATATCACCACATTCCCTCTTTCTTTCCAAAATAATAAAAGAAGGTTATAAGTAATATAAGACAAACTATATACAATAAGTACAATAAGTATATAAAATACATACAGTAAAGAATTACATTAAATAGGGTACATAATTTATCACCATAAATGGCCAAGTTTTCAATCACTTAACTTTTAGAAGAAAGACTGACATTAGTGTTTATCATTTGTTCTTGAATCATTTCCTGTGTTTATCAGAGCATGCTTACTGCTATTATTGTGTGGGTTGAATCATACCCCCTTCAAAGACACACCGAAGTCCTTAGCTCTAGCACCTGTGCTTGTGAATGCCATCTTATTTGAAAGTAGAATTTGCATGTCATCAAGTTTAATGGAGTCATACATAACCAGGGTGGGCCCTAAGTCCAGGGATGCGTATACCATAAGGAGTGGTCTGAAGGCATGGAGGCTATCTCCTGAACTCCATAAGATCTGCAGTGACAATGGATAGAGTTGAATGGCCACGAGCCAAGAACACAAGGATTAACAACAGCAACCAGACATTATGACATGCCTGAGGAGATGTGTTGTTTGAGCCTGGGGCAGGGTGGTGGCCAAGTCTATACCTTAACTTGTGACTTTTTTCATCTAGATACAAGAAGTAATATATTCCCATTATTTTAAGCTACTTTGTTTGTGACACACTAAATTAATGTCGTCCTTCTGGTATGAAAATCTACACCAGTGTTAACTTACACAAGGTATCCCCAGAGACTGGGCATTTTAACCTTCCAGCCTTCAACTTTGGTTGACCAGTCTGTGGTATTCTGTTATACCACTGTAGAGCGGACTGAGAAAGTGACTGGAAAAAAAAAAAAAGGACAATAGCAGCCTAAAGCAAATAAAAATCATTAAGATTTCTGAGTGATTAAGTGTGAGCAAAGCAATGAGTGAAACACATAAAAAGAACTGGGCTCTCTCATGCACAGAAATGAGAGTGAGGAGGTGGGGAAAGCCAAGCTCATCCCTGAGCTGTTGAAAGAACAAAGTTCAATGATGACTGAGAGGGAAAAAATGAAGGGATGATGAAGAGAAATTCAAATGAAGTTTTCAAACCTAGAAAAGTATCAAGTAAAAAAAGTGGCATTACTTAGAGGCAGAATGCAAGGTAAGGTTAATGGGATGTGTAGGGCTATAAAGGGACATTAAGTAACAATAAAAGTGGAATTTAGCAAGGTGATAAGCAGCCATTAACCAATAAAAACCAATCTCCATAGTAACTAAACACATCAGGCAAAATGCACTAGATACAATGAACTGGAGGCAAATATAATTATAATGAAACCTCTGGCATATATATGAGAACATATCTGTGACACAGACATTATCTATGACTATTGAGTCATAAATAACAAAGTATTTAGGTCAAAGTTCTACACATTAATGGAGCAAAAAAATCATGGACAGTGGCAGAGATTATAAAAGTTGGCTAGCTAATATGTTCTAATGAATGATTATCTTTCATATGTCTCATTTGTTTATTTAAAACACATTTCCTTAAGTGTCTGTTTTTAATTACATTGCCTTACACATTGTGATGCATGCTTCACTTAAATGCCATTGATGGGGAGTCAGCTGAGCCTGGTACACTCAGTTGAGGCAGGTCCAAGGGAGACCTTGCCTTAGAGGAGGTGGGAATGAGGAGTGGGTTGAGGAGGAGGGCTGGAGAGTGGGAGGAGGGAAGACAGGGGAATCTGTGGTTGGTATGTAAAATGAATAGAAAATCTCTTAATAAAAAAATAAAGAAAAAATGCCAGTGATGCAAGACTTCCACACTTGGTATGCTTCTAGATTCAGTTGTATGTATTACATGGATGTGTTTTAGTTGATAAGAGATCACAGATATGACTCAGCAGTGAAGTGTAAGACTGTAATGGAAAAGGAAAACTGCCATCACAAGGTAATATCTTAGCCATAACAATGTCATAGCACATCAAAGGTCTGTGATGAAGCTGACATAAAAAAAATACTGCATAGAGTTATATATATATAAAGACATAATACTTGATGGTGGGTGACCGTGTTACTCCATATATATTAGCAGTCCTATTCTTATTATTGTTGTTTAGGAATATACTCCTACTTTTAAGAAAAATAACTGCGAATTACCCGAAGGCAGGTCCTTTGGAGATGGTCAGAAGAAGCCAGTGATATCACAGGAGAGGACATGCATATCAATAACTCAAGAAGTATCTTTCAGTAGGATATGTGTGGAGATAGAAGACTAATATTGAAGATCTTGACCTCGTGTAGGCTTAGGCTAGTGATGCTATGGTCTCTAATGAGAAGAAATTATAATGATTTAAACAAATAAAACATTTTATTGAGAGAATATTTGTACATCTCTATGGGGTGAATCATTGTAATTTAATACATATGTACATATATTATAGTCAAATCATGTATTCAGCATTTATATCTCCTTAAAAGTTCATTATTTTTATGATTTGAGAATTTTATACTCTGGTTATTTTGCAGTATGTAATAGATTAGCTTAACCAATAGTTATTCTAAAGCAATAAGGAAGAAAAAGGTCAGGATGTGGTAGCTCATGCTTGTAACACCAGCACTTGGGAGGCTGAGGGAGGAGGATTCCTGTGAGTTCTCTGGGAGGCTACAGAGTGAGCTCCTTTCTGAAACAAACAAACAAAAAACAAACAAACAAAATAAAAACCATGCTGGGTTTGGTGGCATATGCTTTGTATCAATGAATGTATGCCTCTAATCCCCACCTGTATGCCTTTAAACCCAGCACTTGAGAGGCAGACAAGTCTCTGTGAGTTCAAGGCCAGCCTGGTTTACATAGTGATTTCCAGGACATTCAGGTCTACATCTTAAGGCCCTACCACAAACAACAACAATAATAACAGACAAATAAATACAGCCAAGGAGTAGAAGTAGCTTTTCCATGTCAGCTCTGCTTTGGTGCTTCTCACTAGGTTCTGTTACCCCCAACCCTCCTGCCCTTTTTGTCTCTAGGGACCACTGTTTGATTCTATTTTATTTTTTATGTATTTTTAAAAATTATTTAATTTATTTTTGAGATTATAATACAATAATGTCATTTCCCCTTTTTCTTTTTTCCCTCCATAACTTTTTATATAGCCTTCCTTGCTATTTTTTAAATGCATGGCCTCTTTTTCATTAACTATATACATATATATATATATATATACACATATATGTATTATATAATGTTTGAGTGTATGTGTTTATATACACATATATTCCTAAATACATAAATATAATCTGCTCATTATGTATAATGTTACTCATATGCATGATTTCAAGGAAGACCACTTGGTCCTGGGTGTGATATTCCCTGAAGAAGACTTTCTTCTACTCTCAGCATTCCTTAATTGACTGTAGTCAATAGGTAGAGATATCCATAGGTCATATAAGGCTACATCTAACAGTGCCTAAGCTTGTAAAATTAGGAGTCCCGGTTTGGAGCTATAGAAACTGTTGCATAGGGACAAGCATGATGCTTCTCAGGCTATTTCCCTAGCAGTTCCTCCCAAAGCTGAAGGCCAGGAAAGAGACTTCTCTAATCCCTTCCCAGCGAGAGCCAAGTGCTGGTTGATGCTTTGGCCATTGGAAGCCACATTCATGGCACTAGGAAAGTCTTTGAGATCTTTATCAATACCTAATGGACAAGTACAGGTGAAGCTGGGGCATTGCTTCAGTAACTGGTCACAGACAGCTATGGCCTATGGCTAGGGAGGAGACCTGCCTATTTCTCAATGGGGAAGCCCAGGTATTGGATGTTATTTTGCCACTTTTCTGATGTCATAGAAGCAACTTGGGCCTTTCCCCACCCCGGATGGAAGGTTTGTATGAAGAAAGATTTCACAACAATAGCTATAGCCCCTTGGTTGTCTTCTGGCAAGAGTTCCCCTAGTTCCCATGGATGTCTGTGGATATTGGTCCTGAATCCACAAAATGCTAAAGGGTCTATTCTGCCTAGTAACACAAGGATTTTGAGTCAAATACTGGGCTAAGGTGGCATCCAGCAGTGTCGGTTGTAGGAGCTTGGCTATTGGATTGGCATATGCCTAAAGTGGGTTCTTTCTTTGATCAAAAGCAGTTACTGTCATACACTTTTTTTCCTCAAGTCAGATTTAAAGTTTTTAAGAACAGCGTCTCTCATTTTTCTACAGTTTGTGCCGCTGCTATCATCTGGGTTGTCCAAACTTTTCGACTTGCCTTTCCCCGGAGTTTAATTTGCAATTGCTTTGTTTCTAGGCTGTCATTCTGCAAGTTCATGCTCATTAGGGTTCCTTTTGCTTCTTGGATAATATCCAGAATTCTCCTTCCCCCTTCTCCTTTATTCATTGTTTCCCTGAATTTCCTCTGTGACAGAGTTGCAGGGTAGGCACCTCCATTCAGCCCTCTTTCTATGTTGGTTGGGAATGTTTTTTAAAAGTATGAAAAAGGAGCATTATACAGAACAGTGCTATAAAGGCAGAACATTTTTTGTGTAGCTGTATATATGTGTTAAATGATGTCACTATCAAAGGATCGAAAGTTTAAAAGATCATAAAGTAAAAAAAAAAAAAAAATGGTGGCCAGCTTAAGTTATCACTGAAAATTGTATTTTAAAATACATATGGGAGTACAGAATGAGTGAGTATACAGTGTTTACAAAATTAGCAATGTTTCACAGAATTGTCCTTGGCCATATTCTCTCAACACTCACCTACTGACTCACCCAGAGCATCTTCTAGCCATCGAGGTTTGTATAAGTACATTATGAAATATTTAAACAGTGATGAAATCACATATTGATGCCTGTCTCAAACAGTAAATATGACTAGAGGAAGAAAACCCTGGGAGTCAGAATGCTATGCTAGCAAGGTTTACCTATGGCTGTGGAAGATTAGGACAGAGCCTTTCCCTTGCCATGAATAGTTCACACCTCTCACAGATACAGAATACATACACATGTATCTTGGGTTCAAGTTTTGATTACTTAACAGTTACATAATCATCTTTGGCCATTTTCTTAGCCTCACAGATAGTCCATGTTTTTATATCAGAGAGAGAGAAATATTTCTAGATATTACTCCATCTACAACTTAAGCATCCTTTTATACAATCACAAAAAATAGTTTTTTAGGACCCAAGATGCTTCTGCAATCTAAGGAACTACATCTGTGTTTGAATCTCTAAAAGTACAACTATAGAAACATTTGCAAAATAAGTTAATTTCCTCTAAGGGGCAGCAAAGGGTTAAATATTTTAGTGTTGAAATATTAGTTTTGCCACATCTGTTCATAGGATACTCAAAGCATAGATTGGAAATTTAAAGATCTCAAATGGTATAAACTGATTGTGAATTTATGTATGACAGTGGTATCCCTTGACATAAACCTTGACTTATGGGTCATCAACATTCAGGAAGTGTGTTCTTCCATTCACTTCTGGGAATGAAATTAAGTTGCTGACAGTCTATCATTGTTCTCAGTGTCACCAACACTGGGATTTCCTCTTCAAAAAACTCCCTCCTGAAAAGGTCAAATTCTTTTCCTTCTCATATGTACATCGTGGTTCAAAATGAGACAATTGTAGGTCTATAAAACAGATACTGGTAAGAAAGCATTAATGTATGTTTTTGTATGTAAGGCACATGGGTAATTAAAATCCTGCTTGGACAGGCTGAATGATAGACTTGGTGCTAAGAAATTCTAACAAATATGAACTGAAAACAAAGAAATTGAGAAGTATGAATAAGTGGATCAGAAAAAAATGCAAGAAAATATAAATTATCATTTGTTTTAGGAATTTCTAATAGGCAAGAAAATGGGCATATGCAAATGTAAATAGTTTATTAAAAGGGAAACATAGAAATGTGCAAAATGAAAGAGATGCAGCTCAGTGCAGGTTTGTTTAGATCCATCACACTGGTAAGCAAAAGTCAATCAAAAGAAGTACTGTGAAGAAATGACATTGTAGCCTGACCCTTTATGCCACAGCACACACTCGTTGGAGACTCAGTTCCTGGAGATTCTCATCAGCCATCATAGTTATGGTGTCCCATCCTCTCAGATACTTTTTCTCATAGTGGGCAACCTCTGTCCAGGCTCAATACTGAGAGTAGGAAGAGACTTCTTGTGTGTGGCAGTGGCATGGTCAGCTGAATCCTTCCCACAATAAAGAGCTTTGCTGAGAGACACTCTGGAAAAATGGTCGTTTCCAGTCTCAGAAACATCACTGCCCTGTGGCAAAACTAACCAGTGCAGGGCAGGCTACAAAATGTGGAGTTTTCATCCATCATACTGACACTTTGAAATGGTGTGTTAGAGGAGAGGAGAGATATCAAGTGCACAAACAGCAGTGCCTCCAATTCGATATTTGTCTCAGTTAAGCCTTTAATCATACGCATCTTATTTCTTAAACAGAGAATGAAACTGAGACATAGGAAGATTAAGTACCTTCCCTACAGTCACACATGGTAACTGAAAGATAATTCCTGACTAGAAATTAAAGCCCATAGAATTAAATGCTAATATATTTCCATGTCATATGAGATTATTTGCAGATACCACCAAGCTAAATGTTCCTTAGATGGACAATTTTTGAAAATTTATAATCTAGTGTTAAGCAGTCATTGACTTTTAATAATGACAATTTCATTTCTCCATCTCAAAGTAAAATCTCTCTCAGGGCATAGACCATATTTTCAGTAGCTTTCAAGTCCCCAGTGGTCAATCTAGGATTCCATTCATGGAAATTACAAGATGCTAGATGTGGTTTGTATGAGAATGGCTCCCAAATAGACTCATATATTTGAATACTTAGTTAGCTGAACTGTTTGGGAAGGATTAGGAGGTGTGGTCATTGGGGATGGGCTTTGAGGTTTTTAAAACCCCATAACAGGCCTAGCCTCTTTCTCTCTTCCTGCTGCAGGTGGATGAAGATGTAACTCTCAGCTACTTCTCCAGCAGCATGCTTCTCAACATCTTGCCAGCAATGATAATAATGGACTAACCTTCTAAAACTGTAAACAAGTTCCCAAATAAGTGTTTTTTTCATAAGAGTTGCCTTGGTCATGGTGTCTCTTCTTGACATTGGAACAGTAACTAAGACACTAGGCAAATGAGGATTTAGAGTGTATTTTGAGCTAAATTGTTTTTTAATAATAATATTCTTATATGACTTACAAAGCAGGTTACTAAGCAAATATTGCTTCAGGTTAAAATAAAGAATTATAAGAATATTTGCATGGAGATATAATAGAAATGAGTACAAAGAAAGAATACCAGTAAAAGGACTATTGTATTTGTCATGTATTTGATGTGATGAAGACTGTAGATGGAAATGGAGTAATTGACAACATGGCCCATGCATTCGGGTTTCTCAGTGATAAATTTAATTCCCTTTTAAATATTTGTTGGCTTCCTATTTCATATCATACATTTTTCCCACCTGTCATAGACATACACAAATACAAGTCAAATTGATCCTATCACGTTAATTTTGTTTCCCTACGTACTGAAGTCCTAATAGGAAGTATCTGTGAATATGACCTCATTTGGAGATATTCTTCAATGAGAGAAGTTAAAATGAGAATAAAGGTGATCTTTGATCCAGAGTGATAGATACTCTTATTAAAATAAGAAATCACACACAGAGAGAATGTCGTTCCAAGAAGGCAATAGAATTCTAGGTAATTCTAGGTACTTTCACTGGGCAACGAATACCAGAGATTGCCAGTCAAGGTCTGGTAGAAGATACACAAGCAATCAATTCCTCTTTGCAACCATCAGATATAACCAGCGTTACTGATGTCTTGCTTTCAAACTTCTGCTCTAAGAATTGTGAACCAGTGGGCTTCTACTATTTAAACCAACTATTTTCTGGCACTTTTAAAGTAGAAGCATTAGAACACTAAACAGAGAGGTGAAGTGTCTTCATAGAGCTTTATATTCTGGGAAAGGAAATAGAAAAGCACTAAGAACACACGTGGTACTTTGTACAGCACATTGTGAGGTAAAGAAAAGCTGGGGGATGGAGACAGCAAATATTGTTCTGTTTGGGGTCTATGGTGATATGCCTTTCCAAGTGAACAAGGCAAAGGATGGAACCCTATTATTTCTGTAGGAAGAGATCCTTGGGAGGGAAGCAGCTAGGCCCAGGCTCTGGAAGATGAATTCCCTTGTGTAGAACAACTAGGAGGAAGATGTGAATGCACTGGGATAGGGGAGAGGGAGAATGGCAGGGTGTCATGGAACTGCCTTGGTTTGTTTTGGATTTTGATGCTGTTTTTGGCTTCTCTTCTGAATGAAATGGGAAGCTGTGGGATTGATTTTTGAGGGGAAAAATAAATATTACAATTGTGATTTGATTTAAGGATTTCTTTCTTTCTTTTTGTATTTCTTAACATAAGATATCTCAATGATGCCATGGCTGGTCTGGATCTCACTGTGTACACAGAATTGCTTTGAGCTTAGAATCATCCTGCCTTAGGCTTCTGAGTGACAGGATCAGAAGTATGTCATGCCACTCTAGGACTTACTCAGTTTTAAAGGGATGTTTGTGACTGCTCTGTGGGAAAAAGTCCAAGAAATCGGAGGTAGAACCAGAGAAAGGAGAGGTGAGGCTTGTCTAGTAAATGCATGGGAATGAGTGACAGATGAAAAACGGGAAGAGAAGGGCAAGGCAGAGGTTTACAGGTACAGACAAAAAAAAAAAAAAAAAAAAAAAAAAAGCCTGAAAACAGAACTGGAACCATCTATGTGGCGGATGCTGCACGATGTTTCCAGTGAGTAGAAGCAGCTAAGAAGGATGTCCATGCTGCAGAGAATAAAGTTGGTGTGAAGGAGAATTTAGCTTGCCAACAGCATACGATTATTGAAAGCAATGGCATTCATCAGTCACCACACAATTCACTTGCCTTATTCACTCCATTGATTGGCATTTCCAGACCTACCTGTCACATTTCAGTCTCACTGATGAGCAAGTAAGTTTTATTTTCTCTGTTAAATTTCTGCAAATTATCATCTATCTACTAATATGACAAGAAAGAAAATCACTTAAAAGGAAAGTTCAAAGTAACTTGACACCAACTTAAAAAAAATTATTTGGTACAATATTACCAAGCGTTCATATAAGGATCCAATAATAAGAGTCTAAAAATAGCATAAAACTTCATAAAATTCGATGAAGACTTCTTTGCTGTTTAAATAGTTTAGTCCCTACACATATTATCTAATTTAATATTCCAGTTTCTTAAGAGTAAGATACATAATTTTTTAAAAAGAAAAGTTTACATAACCAAGAAATATAAAATAACACAATAGCATTGAGTTATTAAAACTGTATCTTATTTTGAAACATGATAGGTTTCAGAATTATCTTCTTAGTTTTGTAGCGCAAACAACTCTCAGTCTCCAAAGTATGAGATGGCCATATACTTGTAAAATGGGCTCAAATAGTAGATATTTGATAGCTGTTACTTGAATTCAAATCCTGACACTACAGGTATAAGTTAAAGAAAGCAGCCGGGCGGTAGTGGCGCACGCCTTTAATCCCAGCACTCGGGAGGCAGAGCCAGGCGGATCTCTGTGAGTTCGAGGCCAGCCTGGGTTACCAAGCAAGTTCCAGGAAAAGGCGCAAAGCTACACAGAGAAACCCTGTCTCGAAAAACCAAAAAAAAAAAAAAAAAAAAAAAGAAAGCAGGTAATTTCTGCTCTATGGAAATAAAAAATGGAATAAAAAGAACTCCAACTTCATCATGTTGTTGTAGGTTTTAACTAGGAGAAGGTATGCCAGGACCTAGAGACTGGAGGGTCCAGAATCTTAGGATAGAACCAAACACACAATAAACAAACAAACAAATAAATGAATGAATAAATAAATAGATGTAAAAATGTCAATGTAATGGTGCCTAACTCCATTCTGCTATACTCATAGATTGATGCCTAGCCCAGTTGTCATAAGAGAGGCTTCATCCTGCAACTGGTGGAAACAGATGCAGAGACCCACAGCCAAACATTAGGTTGAGCCCAGGGAATCTTGCTGAAGAGAGGGAGGAAGGATTTTCGGAGCCAGATAGGTCAAGGACATCACAAGAAAACCACACAATCAACTAATCTGGGCTCATAGGACCTCACAAAGGCCTCACAGAGACAACAAGGGAGCCTCCATTGGACTGACCTAGCCTCTCTGCATATATGTGACAGTTGTATAGTTGGTTCTTCTTGTGCAACTCCTGAAAGTAGAAGCAGGAGTTGTTTCCAAGTCTTCTGCTGGCATTTGGGACCCTATTTCTCATACGGATTGCCTTGCCCAGCCTTAATACAAGGGGAGGTGCTTAGTTTTACTGCAATTTGATATGCTGTGTTTTGTTGATATCCATGGGAGGCCTGCCCTTTTCTGAATAGAAAAGGAGAAGGAGTAGATTTGGGGGGGGGGGAGAACTGGAAGGGGAAGGGGAGACTGCAGTTGGGATGTAAAATAAATCAATTAAATAATTTAAAAACCAAAACCAAACAAGCCACCAAAACCACCAACCAAACAATAATAAAGCATGTACAACAAATAGAATAAAGGCATGCCTTAGAAATATTATTTTTACTTTTATTTTTTGACTTGTCTATCTTCTTTCTTTTCTAATTTCCTGACCACTGGATTAGAAGAAAAATATAATTGCAGTTAGTTTATCTAGCACTGGTCAATTGGAGTTTGAATTAGTATTCAAGAAGAGGCATGGCTTACCCAGAACCTAGGTATCTGGGGTAGGTAGAAGAAGCCTGAGGTTGGAGGTTTGGTGGACCTCTATGGTATAGAGTCCCTGCCTTTGTCCTGATGACATCTGTCCAGATGTATTAAATTCTTTGTCAGATTTCTATCCTATTGATGTGGTGAGTGGAATAAACTAGTTTTTATATCTGCTTTGTATACTGGTGCACCTAAAGCCCATTTCTCTGGCTTTTGGGGATCAGTACATCTGCTACAGTAAATGGATCCTGGAGAACAAAGGCCATAGAATGAGTAGTTTTGCATCTTCCTGCCTCACGGGGGGGGGGGGGGGGGGGGGGGGCTGTAAACAGGAAGCTCCAGGCAGCCCTGTTGGCAACCCTGGTTGGTAATCCAGTTTTGCCTCCTCTGGTTGTAGCTGGAGGTCAGAAAAGAAGGACAACGCTTGGCTGCCACCACGGTTGTCTCTGCAGGTTTCTCTCCAAAGGTTCTGGCATTCTACCACTTCCTACCTTCATGTACAAAAAAATTTAACATACTAAACAACAGTTTGTTTGGCTTTGTGTGACAAGTCTTCTATTGATACTTTTATTTCTTCTGGGCTAAGAATCTTAAAGCTAAGAGCCAGAGAGATAGTTCAGTATGTTAAGCACTTACCTCATAAGCACGAGGACCTGCCCCTGATCCCAGGATCCATGAAAAGGTGGGTATGGTAGTGCGAATCTGTAATTCTGCTGCTCCTATGGTGATATGGGAGTTGGGGAGAAACAGGAGAATCCTCAGATCCCTGCAGGCAGTGTAGCCTGCTGAAAACAGCAAAAGAAAGACTCTGTCCCAAACAAGGAAGAAGGCAAGGACTTGCACCCAGGTTGCCCTCTGCCCTCCAGGCATGCACCATGGAATGCAAATCTCCTCATTGTCACTCAAATACACACAACAACCAAAAGATTTTATAACTTACCCACCCTTATTTTAGATAACAAAAGAATAGATGTAGGAGAGGACAAACAACCACTAACAAAGAGCACACCGAGAAAAAAAAAAATAGTTCCTGCAACTTCTTAGATTTTATTTATTAAGATGTTCAGTCTGTACCAGGAACTATCTGAGCATCTATGCTATAAATAGAAAACAAGCATGGTATTCATCAAATTGCTTGCAGTCATTTTGGGTTGATAGGACAATAAAGAAACAGCCACAGTAATTTTAATGAAGTGTGAGAGATACAAACAGAACAGTCCATAAAAGCATTTCTAGTTCAGACCCTATGGGGGGGGGGATGCTTTGGAGGTCTGGTTCCTTAAAGGAAGTCCAAGGAAGAGTAAGGTTCACCGGACTGTAATAGTCAAGTAGGGGCGTTAAATTTGAAGGGGGAATGTGGAAGACCTGCTAGATGAATCTGTGTGGGCTGAAGCACTACTGTGTGGTCTGTAGATGGAGGCAAAGAGGGGTTTTCCATAGGATGACAGTGATATGGCTTAATGAAAGAAGGCACTTTTCATTTTTGAGCCACTTAGCTTACCTCTCTGAAGCTTGAGCTCTATAAGAACACAGGCTTTAAGAAGGGTACTATAGTTGTCAACCATCCTTGTAAAGGTGATTACGTTTGATCACCTCGGAGATACTAACTTTTCATTTCTGAAGGGGTGTCTTGAAAGGTTTAATGGTGAGGGGAAGACCCACCCTAAATGTGGGTAGCACCATCACTTTAAGTGAGGTCCTGGACTAAATAAAAAGGGAAAACTAATGAATCAAAATAGTGCCATTATCTGTGTTTTCCTCCTGACTCCATACAGAAAGTGATGAGCTGCTGCATGTTTTCACAGCCATTCCTGACTTGGTTGACTGTATGCCTTGTTACACTGTGAACCAAAATAAAATCATCTTCCATTTAATGATGCTTGTTAGTTTTTTGACTCAGCACTGAGACGTGAGTACAGATGCTATGAGAAGTTTCTGGAGGTCATTTGGATTCTCAATATTTTACATATAGATGTCAGGTTCAAGGAAGAGCAGTATAGAATCTGTTTGCTTTGTTATTATCTAAGTGATAGGGTTATGATAAAAATGTTTGTAAGCCCACAAATACTTAACTTCTGACAACTGAAGATCGTTATGAAAGGGTTAAAGCAATAAGAATACCCAGCAGAGTGCCCATTTCTAACCATGCCTCTAGAAAATGCATAAGCATTTCAAGACTACAAACAAAATTAATGAGAAGAAGATAAGATACTCAAAATACCTGGATTCAACTGAGTTCCCAAATAATTATTAAATGATAGTTTCCTCTGTCATTTTAATAAAGGAACTTTCCTTGATTTTTCCACACTACTAAGAATAATCCAGCTGCTTTGGGGAAGCCATTATTGGAAGAAGGCTCTTCTGGCTTAATTTCTATTTTTTTATTTCTATTAAATAAAGGAGGCTTATATTCATCCCTGTGTTATTAACTGCTTAACGGATTTAGGAAGCAGGTAGCAAAAGACAGATTGTTCCTTGCATTTAAATGAGACAAATAGCATTCGCAACTGATTATGCATTTAGGGAAAAAAGTTCCATCGTATTGCTACATTTTAAGTCTGCAGAAGTAATAAATTAATCCATTAGTGGCCAAGTGTGTCCTCTGTTATGCTCATTATCAAGTATTCCCAGGTGTTTGGGAGCTTATAAGTATAAATTAATGTGACTTTTAAACTTGGTAATAGAAATATGCAGCATAAGGATCATAAAGTCTGAAATGATTCCCGTGCCAGTGTTTTTACAATAAAAAACAGCATTAAATATTAAATTAGCATGGTTTTGTCAATGTTGGAATGTGTTATCTTGCCAGGATGAAGCAACAGAACATAATCATCAATAAAAACCACATGGTTACCATGGTTTCTTTCTAGGTGCCTGATTTTGTGCATTTCTGTAAAAACACATTGGCAAACAGTAGAAAACCTGAATATGTGCCTTTCAAGAGTTGATTGACTTGGGTACTTGTTTTTCATCCATGTGTGTCTAGAACACACACACACACACACACATACACACACATACACACACACACACACACAATTACTGTCTGCTAGACAGGCTCAAACTTTAGAAGCAGATCAGATCCCACAAAAATGAGAGATTTCTGATGCCCAGAGGAGAGACGTCCAACAGTGATGCCGACAGAACAGCTCTTGGGACAGTGTGTGTGTGTGTGTGTGTGTGTGTGTGTGTGTGTGTGTGTGTGTGATCTAAGTGTTGGAAGATGAAAACAAAGAGCAGCTGAGAATAGAAAAGATCTGTACCTCCTGAGAGCTTGTATCCAGGCACTGTTATTGTTTAATGTGAAATGTCCTCTATAGAATCAAGTGTTTGAAGACATGGCTCCCAGCTGGTGGGACTGCTTGGGAAGATTGTAAAATCTTTAAGGTAGAAACTCACTGGAAGAAATAGATCACTAGGGCTGGGCTTCATAGCCTAGCTCCACTTTTACACTCCCTGAATCTGAGTGTGGATACAAAGTGAACAGCCAGCTCCCTGTTCCTGTAACTGTGCTATCCCTGACTGCTACTGTGCCTTCCCCATCATGGTAGACTCTATCCCTGAACTGTGAGCCAGAATAAACCCTTCCCCTCTTAAGTTGCTTTTGTCGGAGTGTTTGATCACAAAAACAAAAATGTAAAGCAAGAATTCACTCATTGCATCGGTACCGCTTTATGTACGTGTGGAGAGGAGACCATGATGGCCTTCCATGGTCAGAAATGAAGGCCTTAAGGATGGTTTTCTCTGTAATTCTACTGACACCGCATTTAATTTTTTCTGTACAAACAACAAAATAAGAGTGCTTTGTACCAACAGACGTGTCTTTGAAGCTCTGCTTGACTGAGGTATAAGAATACAACATAACATAGGACTTGACTTTTTCCACACGTGTCTGAGCTGATTCATATTTCAATGAGATACAAGTTATGTAACTACACACACACACACACACACACACACACACACACACACACAAACACACACAGGGGAGGGGGAAAATGAGGGAAGAAGTGGCTGAAAACTCATGTTAAATGCTAAGAAAAATCTGGAAAATTATAGTTAAGCTTAAGTGAAGACATTAACATAAACTTGACATAATTTACAATTAAGAAAATATTGTCCTAGTGTATCTGCAATGAGAAAAAAGTAGCATAATTAAGAAAAACGATTCAACAATTCTTCAGTAACTGTGGTGATGATAGCAGTTCAATTAATTAGTCATGGTGTAGAGATATTCCCATGAGTTACAATTCAAGGTAGAAAGTTTTGTTTGCTGGAAATTTCATTTTAATTCATAAAAATGTGTAATAGAAAGCAATAGTTTAGAAAATTAGAACTAGCTATAGGAGGATTTTGGCCATGAAAGATGAGAGTAGTTTGCTACAGGATGAGTTGGGAGTGCATTAAAAAGATAATGAAAGCCAGTAGAGGAGTGTATGATAGGTTTCAGAGTGGAGCCTACAATGAGGGTTACTTATAAGTGTATGCTCTGGAGGTGGTAAAAGGGGATAATATTCTCTTTATCCATGACTTCCTAAGGACAAAATTTACAATGCAGGGAGCTGCCTTCTGCATTGGAAGAACTTTTTAAAATGCAAGATTCTCATTGTCCCCTCCTACCCAAATAAACGAGTATTCTTAGAACAAAATAAAGTCAAGGAGATATCAATAGTGGAGAAACCTGCTCTTTAGAAGCTTCAGTGGCTGGGAACTAGACATGAGCTTAATCTAAATAAAAGAAAATCTGGTGGCTTTCCCTTACCCCACGGCGTCCCCTGGTGGTAACAGGTCCTGCTTAAGAATAAGCCTCAAGCCTTGGGTTTGAAAGAGAATAAGGAGGTGTGTGGGAAGGTTTGGAGGGAGGCAAATGAAGGAGGAAATAATATAATTATATTATAATCTCAAAAATAAAAGAAATAAATTTTAAAGTTATACACACACACACTCATCTGCCCATGCACACACATGAAGAATAAGCCTTAAGAGCTGAAGTTAGTGACTCACACGTGTAATCTCATTCCTCAGGAAGCTGAGGCAGAAGGTTTGCCAAGAACAATTTAAGTGTAGTGTGAGATTTCATCAAAGCAAGGATCCCATTTCTTTGCTTCTAGTTTTCTACATTGGTTACCTCTGTGTGCTTCATGCCATGATGATATCCACAGATTTTCTCTATCACACCTCCTGTCAAACCACATAACCATAAAACAAAATGGAACATTCCCCTTAGTTGTCTCTGTGAGGAACTTGCTCAGTGATTACAAAATAATCAATATAAAAATATTTGCATCTATAAATGTCTAAAGTATCTTCTGATGAATATCTTCAATGATATAAACAGATGGAATTTCAATATTTGGAATAAAAATCCAAGACCTATTACAAATCTTGCTTAAATTTAAGTTATTTAATGATAAATTCTTAGACACCATATGCGAAAACCTTGTAATTACCATAGTAACATTGAAATTTTTCTGAGGAAAAATGACAGTTGAATGACAGCCTGAAATGATAAGCAGTATGCAAAAGACCTAAGAATCAGATTACAAACTAGTGGGCTTTCATAAGTCTTCTTCACACATCCTTAGTTTGGTTAACCCATTCCTACCTTTCCTTTTCCCACCCCCTTATTCTCAAGAGCTACACAAGACCAAAGCAGTTAAAAACTCTAACATGCAAAGGGAAGCATTCCCAAGCATCCATGCCTAGCTGAAGAACTATTGACAGTTGATTGTTCAGAAGGAAGAGTGTCTCCTTTTAGGAATATTGTTCCTGGAAAGTTGACCATGCCCCAGCAGATGACCTCCCACTCATGTACATATGGGCATCACTAATTGGACTTAGTGGTTAAAATAAGCACACAAACAAGTAATTATAAAATGAAGAAATTAGGTTGAGAGAGAGTTGTGATGGGGCTCCCGGAAGAAGTGAATGGGAGTAGTGAGAGGTGAATATGATCAAGATATATTGTTTATATACAGCAAATTTTCAAAGAATAAATAAAAAAGAAGTAAAAATCCTTCAATCTTGAGATTTATGAGACTTTGCAATCCAGAGAACCCAGGCGTCTACAAGTGTGGCCTTTCAATTTTCATAGAAACTCAATTGCTTCAGTTGTTCAGCAGGGCTCAGTGCTCCGCAGCACAACTTTCACAGCTAATACTTGACATTGAATGTGACAATGTATGTAGATGTTCCATGGAAAGGTGAAAAAGTTAGCAAAATATGCCAAGAAGCTAGCTGATGTATTGTGTGTTTCATGAGCAAAACACCTCACGAATTCACTCATACAGATGTACTCTCACTGGTAACAGGCAAAAAAATAAAATAAAATTATTTTGAATGACATCTTTTTATATACAGTGGAAGTTGTTACTAAAATATTTAATTAGAGGGGAAATGGAAACTTGGTTATACCCAATGTTCTATATTCCTGCCCCAGGAAAACTGTACAAGCAGATTAGTCAAGGTTAAACTTGGAATCTTTCATTTAGTTTTCTTTCTGGCAATGCTGGGGACTGAAATGCAGAAATACATATCCTTTGTAAAGTACGCACTCTACCATTGAGCTAAATTTTAAATATAGAAAGTAGATGGAGCAAATGGTCACTAATGAATCTCCATGGATGCTGTATTATAGAATGTTTTAAAACATCTCTCTCCTTCCCCCATCCTCTCCACCACTCTGTGCATGTGAGTGTGTGTGTGTGTGTGTGTGTGTGTGTGTGTGTGTGTGTGTGTGTGAGAGAGAGAGAGAGAGAGAGAGAGAGAGAGAGAGAGAGAGAGAGAAAGAGAGAGAGACACAGAGAGAGAGACAGAGAGACAGAGAGAGAGAGACTGCCCATGCTCCTATAATCAACAATATATGGTAGTTGGTTCTCTTCATTCTAACCAGAGATCAAATTCAGATCATTAGGCCTGATGGCAAGTGCCTTTACCCATTGGGCAGTCTCACTAGTCCTTGCAGCCCTGTTTTGAAATTGTATTCTGTGAAGCAGAATGTTTCATCTTGAGTGTGAACTGCACGAATATGTGGCCTGGTCTCCATGGCAGCCGCTTCTCCTTAGCACAAATGAGTAGTCATATTTTGATCATAAGATTGTGAAACAGAGGTGTCTGTGTCCAACAAGAATCAACAACAGAGTTTTTAGAAAGGAAAATAAAGAGGTCGTGCTCTGTAACAA
Source organism: Peromyscus eremicus (assembly GCF_949786415.1). Classification (NCBI taxonomy): domain Eukaryota; kingdom Metazoa; phylum Chordata; class Mammalia; order Rodentia; family Cricetidae; genus Peromyscus; species Peromyscus eremicus. The sequence continues at coordinate 96,514,510 of NC_081425.1, read as the reverse complement.
GGCCCCAGGAAAGGAGAGTGAAACTCTGTGCTTTTCTGGAGAGTGGCTTTGCCTTTTGGGTGATTGATGGCCTGTCTGTGAGGATGCTGGCTACAGTAATGGTGTCATGGCCTCTTCTCAACAGTGGAAATGCTGTTAGTCCCAGTGTGGTGGAGGTGAGAGAGGACTGTGCTTACGGAGCTGACACAGCCACAGACAGTCCTCTAGCTCAGGCTTACAATGCAGGGTGATGTGGACAATTGATGCTTAGCTTACTTTGCAGACAGAGAATGGTACTAGAAAAGACAGAACCAAGCTTTCCAGTGAGTGCTTCTTGGAAGTAGTGATCAAGGTTTCCATTTGTTTTGTTAACATTATTTTTTGTACTTACTTACAAATTTTATTCATAAGCACGTTTAAATTCTATTGAAAATATATACGTGCTGATGAAAATTAAAGTCATACCCTTGCCAAAGTAGCAAAGGAAACATTGAGGTTGGAATCTGACCTACATTCAAATCCTAATGCCTCCACTAACTAGCTAGAATAATAAGATAACTTGCCTTCCTGTAGGGCCTGGTGATGGGACTGAACAGAGCTCCTAGGCAGACATCCATGGTTTCCCCCTGCAAGAGCATGTTCTTCCTTTAAGAGATCCCTGTCCGTCTATCTCCACCCTTGCTGCAGGACCTGACAGGAGGGGTTCAGGTCTGCTTGTTACTCTGCCTCCTGCCACTGCCTTTTCTCAGTGACATCTTAGAATCTCTTTCGGTAACGACACAGCTCTATGCTCTGGCAGCCTTTGGCAAACCTAATTTGCTCATGTGTTGACCCTTTGACCTTAACAAAGATGTGGAGTCCGTAAATCCCACATATTACTTCCTAGACTGAAGAAGCTGTAGCTGGGGTTGCCCCTACTTTCTGCCCCTGCTTTTTCCCTTAATCAGAAACCTCTGATTCCATCTCTTCCTTCCCTAGTTTGCCTGTTTTGCTATATTAAATGGGGACATGCCTGACACTGTTTCAACAAATGACCTCTTGTCACCTTGCCTATAATCTCATTTGGGAGCAAGGAGAATATATGTGCACACTATTGCATCATGAGACACCCATATATCCCAAAAGGCGATTCTAGAAACTTCCAGAGAATGAGGAAATAAGAGATGGAGGTTATCAAATATTCACGGATTTCACTTACAATCTTCACAAATCCTATTTCATCTTTTCTATTCCAATGGACTATTTGTTCCCGGAGTGTCACAAGGGAAAAGTCATGTGACACAGATCTAGGGGTGAAACCTACAGAGTGACAGACAACAGTAGCATTATGAAGGGAAGCACTGTGTCACAGACGTGTTTTGTAATTGAGTGGGTGGGTTTGCTCCACACTGACAGCAAAAGATTTTCCGACAGCAGCTGGCAGAGATCACTAGAACCATGGGCACTCGAGACAACATAACCTTTCCGCCAAACTGGGAAAACTGCTTTCTGAACAATCCCAGGGCCTGTCTCTACCATCTGCATCTCTGCATCAAAGGTGCTTTTAGGGCTCTTGCTGTGGAGAAGCCCCTGAGCCTTAAGGCCAGTGTTGTCAATTTCTCTTTTTAAAACTTGTTTTTACACTTACAGAGAGAGAGAGAGAGAGAGAGAGAGAGAGAGAGAGAGAGAGAGAGAGAGTCTGTCTGTCTGTCTGGGTGCTAGTCATTGTCCAAAATTGTGTGCATGGGGAAGTTAGAGGACCGCTTAAACAGTGGGTTCTGCCCTTCCACATATGGGTTCTAGGAATCAAACAAATGTCCATCAGGCTTGGTGACAAGTGCCTTTACCAGCTGAGCCATCTCACTGGCCCCCAATGTTTTAACTTTATAAGCCAGCAACAACTACTTTTTATGTAAAGTTCTTCTCTACTTTCCATGGAACGAAGGTTTAACTGAGCACTTGGGGGAGTATTTTGTAATAATGGCACATTGTTGCACTGCTTCTAATCGACTACTGAGGCTGAAGCCTGAGTTGGTGTTACTTTGTCCCAGTATTGCATCACAGGGCCTTCGTCACCCTAGTTTAGGCAGCAATATATTCAATCTCATCTCGATATGGAATTAAGTCAAGGACTGTTTTTGTTTTGCTCTTCCTCAGCTTGTCTATTTTTTGAAGTTTAGGCAGCTGTGCTTAATATATAAACTTTGAGTTGCTCAGAGGTTTTTGTGTTCTTTTTACATTTTTTATTTATTTAGTATATGCATGTATGTGTATATGTGTGGGTAGGTTCATCCTTCATGTTGTTTCTGGGGATCAAAGGCAAGTCTTTAGGCTGGACAGAAAGCATCTCTACTCAAGCTGATGGTTAGTTTTTTCAACTTGACACAATCTAGAATTACCATGACAGGGCATGTTAAGAGGGATTGGTTAGACTGACTTGGTCTGTTGGCATGTCAGTGAGGGACTATGTGTTAACTAAGGGCAGTTCACAATGGTTGGCCTCACTCCCTGGAAGGCGATTCTGAATTACTATGTGGGAGAAATGGAGCTGATCATCAATCCACTCTCTTTGTTCTTGAATGTGGATGAATGTGACCAGTTCTCTCAAGCTTCTACCTCCCTGACTTCCCTATCAGGACGGATTGTAGCAGGGACATGTGAGCTGAATAAAGCCTTCCTCCTTCAGTTGATTCATCAGGGTGTTCTTTATCCAGCAGTAAGGAGGGAAACCAAGGCACCTGCTGAGGCATCCTGCTGTCCAGGCTTACAAAGACTTGAGCTAGTTTCAGATACGTGCACCTTAAATTTTAGTTAGGTGGGGAATAAATTTATAATATCTGTGCCACATGATGACTGCTGTTAATAGCAGTGCCTGGCGCTTGATGATTCCTCAGCTACATTTTCAGCATTCTCCCTAGATTATTAAAAAAAAAGTAATATATGAAGTAAGGAAGACGCTGATTAATTTGTATTTCCTGTTCTGTAACATCAGTGTCTTTTAATACATCATGTTACAAACGAAGAATAGATAATTTTGGTCTATACATGGGCATGAATTTTACAAATTTCTCAGTGCATTTGACCTGAGAGAAAGAATGTCTTCCTATCACTTGTTTATTCCTAAATCCGTTGAAATCTTTTGGTTCTGGAGAAGATTTGCTGGTATCTGTTAAATATTACTCTAAGTTTAAGATTACTTGGTTTAATATTTGACAGATTTTTCAAATCTTTAGCACCTGCTGTATATAAAATTAACCAAATCAGCCTCACCTTACAGAAATTTCCCTGATTACTAATGAGGAAATATTAATAGTCTACTACTTTGACTCCTTGGTGGGCAGGAAATGGCTGTCTTCCTTTAAACCCTCCCTTAACCAGTTCATCTCTAGCCTGCCATCAATAAACAAGGGCTAAGAGGTAAGTAAGTGGTGCTTCAGTGGTGCCTGAGGATGCTTGAAAACAATTTATTCTTTTAAGTGGATTAAATAATTCATCCCAGAAGGTCTCATTACTTGATGATGACATTGCAAAAATTAGCTATTTCTTCAGAGGGAGGACATTTATAAACTGGATAAGTGAAAGATGAGAGTCAGGCCACCTGGGCTCAACTGCAGTCCCACATGCTTATAGGCATGATGACTGGGTAAAGGTAGTTCACCCCCTCTGTGTAGCTGCTGTATGCCCTTTTACTGTGGGTATGGTTGCCAGTTTAGGTGTTGCTGTGAGATATCATCACTATATCATTTCCTAGAGCAGTTAAAGCTGGGTAAAAGTGGGCCACACTTACACAATGTTGAGGGTATGGATATTCTGAAGAAAAGTTGATTGAAGTGTTAAAATATGTGAATTGTAGATTTACATACATACTCCAGAGGAAATCAGATGGCTTTGGCTTGAGCTGTGTCCTTCTTGACTCAGCCTGAGATCTGAGCAGTTCCTGGTCCTCAGTGGTTTGAGTGAATGAGTAAATAAACTATTAATTGATTTATTCTCATTCTCTTCCTCTTGATGTTTTCCTTCAGGCCTGAACATCTTCAGGCAAGCTGTTTGCCTTGAGAAACAATCAGCACAGGCTTCTGAGAAATAATGTGGTTTATGTTCTGTGTATGACTGTAATAACAAAATGAATTGCTTTTCTGTCATCTGCTTTTCATTGATCCTTCTGTGTGAACCAAAGCCTGTCAGTGTCTTCAAACTGATAAATAGTGATCACAGTGTTTAGCATTTTTTAATACAGCATCGTGTGTGGTAGTGGTGGGAGGTGAAAGAGCAGGAGATAGAGATTTTCAAATAAAAATTAATTTTTTATTTGTGTATTCAGGCTTGTCAATTTCCATCAAAAGGCCATCATAAAAATTAGTGAGCAATTTTGCTTCAATATCTAAGAACATAGATGGCACTTTGCTGGAGAGCCTGCAAATTACAAACCTAACAACTTTTATATTAAGAGAGATTTCTTTTAATCAAGACTCCTATTTATATTTTTCAGTGTTTGAATAATTTTGAGTCGTGATATTTGTCCATGCTGCTGGCCAGGAATTTGTTGTGACTGTAAAAGTATGCAAATTGATTTCCAATGTAACAACATACTGCTTCCTTCTTAGCTCTGTCTACAGAGTCACAAAGACTGGCTATCTACATGCCTTGTCACACACATAGGTAGAACAGCCTAGGGTGTGGAAGAATGGAGACTGGCTTTAGCAGAAAGGTCTTTTTCAACCAAGTTGAGGCTAGGGGTCTCCTAACTGCTGGTTTATGCCTGTGAATATCTATAGCCCATTCTTTGAGAGCCTTTGCCTGTAAATACCCTAGGTCCACTCCTTGAGGGCCTCTGCCTGTGAATATCTGTGGTCCACAGGAGGGCCTCTGCTTGCTGATTTTGAAATACTCCTGTCTCCTGATTTTCCTTTGTTTCTGTTTGTATGCAAATACAGATTGTGTTATTTCCTGTGTTTTGAATTACCTTACCTTTCCTTCATAATAGCTACTCTCGCTCAAGCCTCATTTTAAAATTCTATATATCCAGTATCTCTTCCATGTTTCTGGAGCATACAGTTGGGGGCTTCTTCTCTGCAGAAGAACATAAGCATGCACTTGTCACTTTTCCTCATAAATCTCATTCTTTTGCATAGCAACTTCTATCCCTCCTAGGAACAATATCTCAGCCTCTGGACTCTCCTGTCAGTGCAGATTTTCAGTATGGCACTTACTAAGAAGGATAGCCAGAGATCTGACTCTGCGTTTTCCTGCCAATGATGCTAGAATTCTTTGAGAACAAGAAGCTGTCTTTTCACAAAAATGAACAGATAATGAAGAAAGTGCATATCAGTGCAGCACAAGCAATAAAAAAAAAAAAAATTCCGAGAAAGGGATAAATCCATGTTTTAGAAACACTGTTGCCATCTTTCTTCATAAAAGTAGACATTTTGTAATTCACATGAATTTTAAACACTTCAAGTGAACCACAGGCAAACTGAACCGATGCAGAACCTAGAGGTTGCTTGTAGCTGAGGGGAGGGAACCTGGGAGATGAGAAGACAGCCTCTGACTGATGGGATGGAAGAGCCAGAGCCTTAAAAACAGTGTGGCGGTGGCACAACCTTGTGAACTTAATTTGTGCCGAACTAAGCAATTAACATGAATTAAGTACTTAAAATGACTGAAATGTCAAAAGTGTATATGTGTATATATTTTATATGTGTATATTCATACATGTACTAACATTAATGAGTAATTATGCATATGTTTCCTAAAAGGAAATGCTTATTTACTAAACCCCTAAATGGAGGCCAGCAATTGGAATTGAAAACAAATACAGTTAAGCAATAGCTTTTTGTCCCATTTACCTTCATTCCAGACAAATATTGGAAATACTTGTGTAATAGAAAATATCGTTTTAAGTCATGTGTTGAATTTATAAAGTAAATGAGTACACAATTAAACAATTAAAAGAAAGAGGACACTTTAAGTAAATAAGCCCAGGAGAGTTCATTACTCTGCCAGCCACAGGCAGACTAGCTGTTCAGGACTGTCTGTGTCTGTGAACACACAGCACCGATGGTGAAATCTCTGCCAGTTGTTTTTGATCGGATGACCTGTCAAGTCAAGCAGTCATGTGGCCTGTGGGTCAGGTACACTGGATTTGTGCCTTCAATCAACCCAAGACTTTGTGACCTATGTAAGGTGTTTGGTTTTGCCAATGCACAGTTGTCTCATATAACATGTCCAAGAAAGAAGTCTTGTGTCATCAATGTGTGTGTGAATATGAAGCATACTGCATTATAGCCTTGTATAGCCTGTTTGAGGCTTTGCCATTCTTGTTAATGTAGAGGTCCAAATAAATTAATGTCGAACAAAGATTTAATCTACAAGAAAATGGGGAATTTTGAAAGTACTTTTATAAGGAATTCTTATCCCCTCTCTTAAAATTTTTATTTGGTATATTTCATTATTTATGCATTATTATTTCACTAAAATGCTAAGTAATAATTTATATGCTTTGTGGAAATAAATATTAAAGACAACACCAAGAACTGTTACTGTTGGCTGTCTACAAGTTACATCTCATAAGCTAACATAGTTAAAAAACACAGATCCTGTGTCTTGGAGGATGGTCTAGCAAGCATTGATGCCCTTGTTTGGATTTTTTCTAACCTGTTTCTTTTTCTGTTTCCCTTCTTTCCATGCTGATTTTGATGTAGCAGACCACTTGGGGATTGAATTCATGGGTAAGACAACACTATTTGTTCCTTAAATATTCTAAGATCACTTTGATACTCTACATATTGTTCTCCTTCTCTATCTCATTATAATCAAAATTACTTGTTACCAGGCCTTATTTGCGTTAAAAAAAACCTCTTTAGTCCACTTCACATTTGTTAAAGGCTCAAAATAGAAGCCTTAACTACATATCCAGAAGGTGAAGTGATGTTCAGCATTTCTGAAATTCTGCAGAAATAGGATTTGCCTCTAGGCTTTGATAGTTTCCTCTCATTCTTCCATTTTCTTATCTGTAAAATAAGGGTGCTAACAGTTCCTATTTTAGTATATATGTAAATTGCTTAGCACAGTATTTCTACATGGAAAACATACATGATAATGATAGACAACAACAATTCAAAAATCTATATCATTGTTTTCTGCTCAAATCCCTTTTCCTCTTACAAGCTGGCTGTGTTGGTACATTTTAGCATCAACACTAACTTGTATTATAAACATACACATTTCCATTAAAAAATTGAAATAATTCTTAAAGTATTGCTAATTAAAGACACATTTTTTAAAATGTCAGAGTGTCTTCAAGGGACTTTACTCTCTATATTCATAGACAATTTTATTAAAAATTGAAGGTAGTTCTAAGTCTATTACAAGTTAAATAAAATACATGCCATGAAGCTCAATATGGAAAGTAATTAGTAGCTAAGAGTTAGTTAAATTGAGAAAACCTACATTTGAGCCTGAGTTCTTCAAGTTCTGCCTGTTTGGATTTTAAGGCAACTTTTTTTCTATTATATAACCTAGACATGAATTCTTGCTTCATATGTATATGTGGATGGTGAGAATTCACATAAATTCACTTCTACTCATTCATCAACTCTCCCAATCATTCTGATGATGCTCATCCAGTCCCAGTGAGTAAAAAAGAAGGCAGATTACCAGAAATAGGCTAGACAGAGTTTAGAGTCCAGTAACTTACAATAAAAAAATGTCTGTATCTTAATTCTACTCAGACAAGATGATATTAGCTTTGAGTCATGGGATACAGGAACTATATGAAAAGCTGTTATATATTTAGTATGTCATATCAGAAAATATTTGAAATGGGGTGATGATGAAGGCTGCTCTGGAATATTTTCAAGGATGACAGCCAATTTTACTGTTTGTGTTCTTAGTTGTGAGGTTTGCTATTACTGAGAAAATGCTGACAGTGAAGGACATTTATATGAGATGCTTAGGAGATTAGATACAGAAATGTGAGTTTGGGGTACATTATTTGAGAAAAGATGCCAAGTAGGTTGTTGTATTTCAGGAAGTATGAAGGTTTATTGATTAGTGGTCTCATTTTCATATCAGAATTTCTCTTCCCTGTTTCATGACCTGACTCATTAGTGCTCTGTTATTTGGTTATTTCACCATTGATACAGCAGACAGCTCAGTTACTGCTTGTTTGAGACATTGGTAGGTAAACTGGATTAAAGCACATGAAAGGCAATGAAATCCACGATATTACTCAATTGAAGTTTGAATTCAACCATTTAATGTGTGATTAATGTGAGAGTAAGTTAAGGAAGGATGAAATCAAATAATACTCATAATTGAAGTGCTTGAACAAATTTGTACTACAAAATAGAGATTGTGATCACCTTGTGTATTGATGGATAATGAATGATTTAAAGAAGGAGTTATGAGAAAGGAAAAATTTCAAATCATGCTTATGAGAGTGAGTAGCCAAATTGAGAGAAAGAAGCAAACAAATTTAACTGGAAGTCAAGATTTGGAAAGATATGGTTTTAGATCACGTATAAGTAGATATTACTATTGCTCAAGATGAAACAAGGGTTTTAGAATTGAGATAGGAAATGTTTATCTTATGCAAAATTCTCCAATACCAGAGTCCAAGAGAAGACAATGGGAAGGAGTTTGTGATTTATAGCTAAGATTATTAGTAGCTGGATAAAAAATAATTTCTCAGTCCCTCAAAGAGGGAGCATTTTCTTGCTGGGGAGTATTCTTTCTTCTCCATGACATGAGGCTCTGGGGGTCAACAAGTGACTACTTTTCACCTCACTACTTGTCATCTCCCTCTAGCTAGCAACACTGGGACAGAGACACAGGCTTCCTGAAGAGACTTGGTCTGAAATGACTCACATCACTTTTTTCTTAATGGTTTGTTCACTAGAACTAATCAAATAACACCATTATTTCGCAAATGGGACTAGAAAGTGCAACCTCAGATTCATTAAAAAAAAATGAGTTTTAGTAATTCATACCATAATATGAATTCTAGAAATGTGAAGAGAATTAGAAATTTTTGGAAGACACAAGGAAAAGTTCTCTAAGAGCCAGGAGTACAGATCCATATCTTTGCAGGTATAAACAAAATTGAAACAGCTTTTAAAAATGGAAAAGGAGAATTGGACTATTCACATAAGATTTTCGTTTTAGTTAAAGTAGGAAAAAAATGGAGTCAAAAATGAGACTGTGAATGCTGAGGGGTGTGGAAAGATATAGATAAGAAATTCCTGAGGAGGAAGAGAATAAAGCTAAGCCATGGGCGACAAGTTACAGAAACAATGAGCATGGTTTGTGTGAAAGAGAATAAGCCAGTGAGAAGGGTAAGCAGTTAGCACTCCTCAATCACCAATGGTAGCAGGGAATATGTATCAGTGACATGGGTTTATGGCCCTCAAAGTCATTCTGAGAAAAATGAGCACTAGGCCTCATGGATAAAGAAATTTGCTCTACTGAGCTGTGGTGATTGCAGGGTCTGAGAATCACTGTTTCATGGCTATTGAGCAGAACACCTATAGACATAGATATCACCACACAGCTGGTGGGAGGGCTAGAGCTTTTTAGATCCCAGAAGCAAAGTGGCAAAGTAGCAAATGAAATTGCTATACAAAATGTTAATCATCTCTGTTGAAAGAAATAGATCAGTCTCCATCATATCAGGAGACTTCTGGTATTGCTGACATGTACAGTACAGTGGAACTAAAATGTGTACTGAAATGTCTAAGTGAGAGCTCATTTGAAGAGGGCAATTCTTCGTCCAGGTAAAATAGTAGGTTACTGTGTAGTTCATCTATATGACACTCAAGCATGAGGTTATAGTAAATCTTGCAAAAATTAGAGTCAAATCATAGGTATAAAGTCTTACAGGGAATGAGTTCTCAGTGTGTGACTATTTGACTCCTGGAATAGATCTTGCCTTGGAGAGGAGTTGCCCAGTTAGATGGAGCTAAGGGGAATGTGTGGTATGCAGGTACATAATGACATCTGAGAAAGGATGGTTTGCAGCAGTGAGTGGTGTACACAGTTAGTGAATATACTGTTTCAGTTGCCTTACTTGTCCACTTTATACACTTCGTTGAATTTAAATATGTAAAATGATGTTTGTGAATTTGCAAATAAATATTTTGAATTTAATCTATAATTATAGAATTGTTGTAGGTAAACTGTCTTGAAGATGATTATTAAATTATTAAATTTTTTTTGGGGGGGGTTTTCGAGACAGGGTTTTTCTGTGTAGCTTTGCGCCTTTCCTGGAACTCACTTGGTAGCCCAGGCTGGCCTCGAACTCACAGAAGTCCGCCTGCCTCTGCCTCCCGAGTGCTGGGATTAAAGGCGTGCGCCACCACCGCCCGGCAAATTATTAAATTCTTAAATCATCCATAAACAAAAATTCTATATGGAAATGGAAGAGTAAGATAAAACATATATCAATTTTATCTTATTGGTTTATTGGTGAGATGATAATTTATATCAGTTTTGTTCACATGTGTGTATGTAGGGGTTGGTGAATTGTTTAAGTGGAATTTACTTTTACATCACTCTTAAGTTCACAGCAAAATAGAGTAGAAAATTCCAAGGTTTCCTGTACATCTCTCACCTGTGCACAGCCTCCCCATTGTTGGAATTTCCCACACGAGAGATGCTTGTGTTACCCCTAAATCTGCCACATAAGCCTTTCCTTTCCTCAACCCTTGACGGTCACCAATCTTTTTATCATTACTATACTTTTGCCTTTTCTAGAATGCCAAGATGTTGGAATGTAATCTTCTATACTGGCCATAAGCTTTGCTGCCTTTTTTTTCTGTTATAATAGTTCAGTAAGATTAAACATGTGTGTGATGTGAAGTATTTGTCGAGACAGCAACACTTCCATGTCTTTTCACGGTTTTACAGAAAATGTCCTTTTATTGCTGAGTAGTAGTTCAGTGTCCAAATGTCTCACAGTTTGCTTATTAATTTAATCTCTCAAAACTCATCTGGTTCTTTCCAAGACTTGACGGTTCTCAATCTAACTTCAGGATAAACATTCACATGTAGTAGGTTTATATATAGATGTAAACTTTCTTTCCTGGTGGATCAGGTGGTGAGGATACATTGTTTTACAAGAAATAGTTTCACTCTCTTATACAGTGTCTATACCACATTGTGTTTCAGTCAGTAATGCAGGAGCAGGATTGTTGTTCACATCCTGGCAGGACTTAACCCCTGTTAGCATTCTGGATTTCAACATTTCTAACAGGTGTGCACTCCCATCTCTGCATTTGCCTTTTCCTGACGTCTAATGTGGAACATTTTTCACTATGCTAATTTGCCATCTATAAATCTTCTTTGGTGAGGTGTTTGTCAAGATCTTTGGTGCAGTTTTGACTTCTTTTATAGACTTAGAATTTCAAAAGTTCTTTCTATATGTTGGCTGGCAGTGTTTCATCAGCTACATCTTTGGCAATTACTTCCTGTCAAGTAATGGCTTCTCTTATTATTGTCTTGCCAGTACACTTCACAGATAAAAAAATTAGTTTTAGCGAACTGTGATGGTTATATAATTCTTTCTTTTGTACAACTTGCATTTAGTCTCTTGTCTAAAGTGTCATTGCCTCCTGATGTCATTCTAGGTTATTTCCTAGTAATGTTACAGCTTTGCATTTTGCATTTTAGAATAAGATTCATTTTGAATTACTTTTTCTGAAGATTAAAACAAACCTACCCTGGTGGCTTCATTTGTATGAGATAGCCAGCTGTTTGAGCACCACTTGTTGAATAGGACATTTTTTTCTCCAGTTGACTATATCTCTGTGTGCCTACGTCTAAGAAGTCGGTTTGTTCCATTCAGTTTTCTAATCAGTACCATACTGCCTAAATTTGTATAGGTTTTGAGAAAGTCTTGAAGTGAAGTAGTATCAGCCTCCCAAATATTATTATTATTATTATTATTATTATTATTATTATTATTATTATTATTATTTTGTTGTTCTTCAACATTAACCACACTAAATTTTGTTTTTCATTGTTTCTAATCTTTAGAATTAGTTTAAAAATAGTAACAATATGACTCACCAGGCTTTGTACATGGATTATATTGATTCTATAGGCAAAGTTAGAAAAATCTGGTCTCTAGACAACATTTATTCCTTCTGTATATTGTCATGGAATTCTTTTCCATTTATTTTGTTCTTTTAAAAAAATTTTATCATTAGATTTTTTTTTCAATTTTTTTCATACAGAACTTAATATGTATTTGTAGACTTATCTCTAAGTATTTCCTCTTGAGGAGAGGGTAATACAACCTTAGTTTTGTGAGTTTAATTTCTAATTCTCTTTGTTTACTTTGGTATTTAAAATACTGGTCATATTCTGTTTATTAACCATCTACTGTATAGCTATAATTATTTATTAGTTCTAAAATAGATTTTTCTGTTTTTGATGCTCCAAAATGTTTTTATATTTATGATAATATCATAAGCAAATAAAAGACATTTTTCTTCCCTCCTTATGTCCATGTTTTTAGCTCCTTCTCTTGACCCACTTGGTTAGCTAAGACTGGCCTATCACACTGAGAAGTCTGTAAGAGGAGATATGCTTATTTTGTTCCTGATTTTGGTGAAACACCTGAGTTTCTCATCATTGAGTATAGTATTAATTTGCTGTATTTATAAATATTCTTTCTCAAGTTGATGGTATCATCTCAATTCCTAGTTTTCTAAGAGTTTCTAATCATAAATGATCTTTTCAAGTACTCTTTCTTAATCTATAGCTATGATCATGCAATTATTTTTAGTTTATTGAAATGATGATTACATTAATCACTTTTCAATTGTTGAAACAGCCCTGAATACCTAGATTAAATTTCACACGATAATGCTGTCCAATTATATTTTAACAAGTCCTAGGATCCCTTCTTTCTGAACTCTCCCATCTTACTTTGAATAGCATTAATTTACTTTTTACTTGAGGTACAATGTATTTCACAAAATAATGCAAGCATATGTCTTACCCAAGAATTAATATTCTCAAAAAGTAAGAATATCTGCCTGCCTGCTGACCAGCTTCAAAACCTAAAGTCTTCAAAGAGTTATTAACAAATTCCCATTTTACACCAAGGAGCTCAAACCCATATGCTTCAAGATTCCTGACACTATTTAATCAACACATATTTATCTGAGTTACTATATGCACATACTATATATATATATATATATATATATATATATATATATATATGCATAGAAGTGCCCCAAGATTAAAAACAAGCAAAGATGTGATATAATCAGTGCTATAAAATGTTATAGACAAAATCCAGTAAGAGGAAGCTGTTAAATGCATTTGGAGAGCAATGGGTCAGGATCCCGGAGCAGAAGACATTTGAGTAGCAGGCAAATGGGTAAGTTTCATTAGTGGAGCCATAGTACAAATTTATACTACTACTTACTGCTCCCTCATTACTCTGAGCTTGCTATTTCAGGCTCACTCTCTGGGTCTAAGAAATATCCAACCTTAGAACTGGAGCGAGAAGACCAACTTTACTGAAAATATTTAACCAAAACCCCTTTCTGGTTAATTTATTTACTTTAAGGGATAATTATATACTATGCAACAATCCATGTCAAATCCAGTGTCTGTAAAGCTGTCAACATTCAGAAAGATTTTTCTTAATTATGTATATAATTTTTTAATGACACTTGTGGGATTTGTGCATGAAAAATTCAAAGACCAATAATGATGAGGAAGTTAAAGCATTAAGTTAACTGACACAATTAGGGCAACAATTTAGACGTACATATAAGATACCGAATGATGATTGAAAACTATAATCATAGAATTGAAATTAAACAAATAAATTGTTTCTTTAGGTTATGATTTAAATTGTATTTATTAATACATTGCTAAAATATACTTTTTAAAGATAATATTTAATAAGTTTATCACACAATGTGACTACATCACTCTATGGAATAATTGAACATCTTTGTAAGCCCAAGTACTCACTGGCTTCTATAAAATCCAGACTGTCCTCCATATGTGATACTTGGCCAAGGAACATATCAAACTGCCCACACTTAGAATGTAAAATGATGAAGGTACAAGGAAGATTTCTCACCTGACAAACACCAAGCTATTCTATCAAGTGCTCAGTCATAAAACATTTCTCCTATGTCCATTGCAAATATTTGCTACTCAGCAAATTTTCTGCCCATGCCCTGATGCATTTTATGCTCTAAGCATCAAATATGTTTGTATAATAGCAGGTATAGTGCTCTTTAAAAACTTTTTCAAAACACAGGGAAAGCTTATCATGAAAGGACTTTTATGCAAATCTCTTTCATTATTTGAAAAATAAAATAAACACTGCCTATTGAGTGTCATATTTGTTGTTTGACCTTGTTCTAAGTGTATCATAATACATTTATGTATGGTCTGATTAAAAAAAGTCTGATGTGAGTCTAAAATTCAAGTTACAGAATGGAAAATCATGTTTTTGTTTAAGTATTAAATTATAGCAAAGTGATTGCTATGTTTTGAACTTAAAACAAAGCCTTGAATTTCTGCTAGAAGACACATAGAACTAAGCTACATTCTAATTATATAATGTTATTTACATTCATAACTTTAGAATTAACAGAGTTATTGGATTGAGTTGATCATATGTTAAGTAGCCTTCCACCCCCTTTTTATAAAAGCATATTTAATATAATTAGTAGCCACTAAATAAGAATAGCTGTTTGAATTCTGCTCAAATGTTATTAAGCAGGGTTATAATCTATAGCGACTCTGCGTGTTATAAATGAATCTATATGATGTTTCCCTTAAGTATAACAGGTTTACAGTTAAGTGAAGTCAATTTTTGATCTAATTTGTGAATTTTCATTACAAATCTGAAAGTGAGAGTCTTTCTTTCCCTAAATAATATCTGTGAATTATAATTATTTGAAAACAGAAGGGATATTCATTGGCATAAATACACAATGTCTTCTTACAAAATAAAATGGTAATTTATGGGCAAATAGTTTATAGTGTTTGCAGAGGGAGTGTCGTCAAAGAGTACAGTTCTGCACATATACTATTTGCCATGTTAAATTGCTTGAAAAATTACCTATGTTAGACTATCATAACAATGTTGAGCAGTATGTGCCAGAAAAGTTGGATGATCTTTTGAACTCTTAAAAATGCATACTGTAGAACCGTTTATGTAGTGATCATAAATGACAAAGCTGACGAGCATCTAGGTTTAATTTCTTACCCAAAGAATGAGAAAGTAGAGATGGAGAATTTGACCTCAGATCTGTCTTTCACATGAGCTTTTTACTGCTGTAGATGACTAAGTGCTGGGCATATTCTGATATGAGGGCTGCATGGGAACTCAAAGAGATTGTCCTCTGGCAATATTTTCAGTTGTGATGCTGTTTTATAACTTGTCTTGGGACTTTAGAGGTCATGTGTCTTCTATGAATACTGTCACACATTAGCTGATCATCACAGTCACCCATGTGCAAAAATCCATATAGCCTTTCCTTTTATATCTAAGTCTTCCTGGCCTTTACTTCAGGGGAAGGGAAATCCCTGGGAAAGGGGGTGTGGAGGCACAGAGAGAAAGAGGGGAGAAGAGGTGAGACATAGAAAGTGCATCTGTAGCTACAGCAGCATTTAGGTAAGAATGGCTCTCCTCATAGGTGATAGGTGTGATTAGGGGACTTATAACGGTTCAGCTAATCAGAGTATGGGAACTCCATCAAAGACTGGCCCTGTGCCAGGCCAGAGCTCTCTGATAACTCCTGTAAAACAAACACTCAGACTCTCACTTCAGTGTCTGGACAGATGTATAAACCAATTAAATGCTGCTCATGGTGCAGGGGGGAGGGGGGAGGTGGCGGGGGGGGGGAGGAGCTTTAATTTAAATTTTGTTGTATGTTTGCAGGACAGAGAATTGTGTTTCCTAAATATGTATAGGATGCCAATGTCTCTGCTTTACAAGTGATTGACTGATTACTGAAGTTTACAATTTAGGATGCAATTAAAATGGTACAAACTCAGAAGAATTAATGTTTTGAATTTTGTATTGGTATCTTTCCCAGGCTGGTAATATGAGGCAATGCTGGGAAGCTGTGGCAGCATGGGCTTCCTAAGTTCCTAGTCAGCATCTTGACTGTGGAAGTGAGTAACTAATGCTCCACAGTGTTCTGCTCTGTTAGACTAATTATTTTGGATATACTAAATAGTTCTAATGCATTTAGAAGTATGCTATTCTTTTCATATGATGGATCTAGTGGGTCATAACTCCATTGTAAACCAAGGAGTACTTGTCTGGCTTACACATACACAAGCACACAACGGTCCTGGAGTTAAAATGTTGGGTTTCTGTGTTCTCGATCTCCTGCCGTTTCTCAACCCTCTTGTTATACTTCTGTCAATGTGTGAAACTTAGGGAGAAAGCTAATGTGGATAACATTTTTTGAATTACTTATGTAAAGAACCATGTTTCATGTACCTAGACATCAAGAAACAATGGGAGAAAAGAATACAAAGAAAGGACTGTCTACATCATGCTGCAGAATATTTTTTCCTGTAGAGAAAATAATTAAAAGATTCCTATAGTCAGGAAATGAAGAAAAGAAACACAAGGGAAAGCAAAAAGAAAGAAAGAAGGTGAATAAGGAGCAAGGAAGGAACAAGGTTTGGGGGAAATGGCAAGTTCCAGGTGATTGAATAACCACATATGTCACTGGATGGCTTG
The DNA here is from genome assembly GCF_949786415.1 of Peromyscus eremicus. Lineage (NCBI taxonomy): Eukaryota > Metazoa > Chordata > Mammalia > Rodentia > Cricetidae > Peromyscus > Peromyscus eremicus. The sequence goes on along the minus strand of NC_081425.1, from coordinate 96,497,814 downwards.
TTGACATGGCTGGTCAAGAGGGAGGATCAGCCTCTACTGACCTTACCTGCTTTCAGAAGGAAGAGTCATCTGTTGTCTTGTAAAGGAAAGCATTCTAGGATTCCAGGCAGGAGAATGATTAGATAGCTATCCCTTGAGTAAGTTATTGTGTCTCAGCCATGTGTAGTTTGCTTGTAGGCATTCTGGACAGAGTTCCAGCAGATAGGCCAAATAATCATCAAACGCTAGTTCCTGGAGCAGCTCTGTGAGCAACACGCAGATGAGTTCTCCTATGCTCTATTTCAAATGCAGAGAAAATGGCCTGGCAGAAAGCCCAGGAAGCAGCAGGACAAGGAGGTGCCACCCACAGGTAAAGCTAGGACTTTAAGGGAAAAGTGGCGTGACTTTCTTCAGTCTAAAGTGGAACCATTCTAGTGAAGACGTTAGAGTCACTGGGGCCAGGATGAGGTAATGTCCAAACATAAGTTTTTCTTAGCATATTCGGGGGTGCTGGTTCATATTAGCAAAGCAAAGAACACTATAATTAAGTTACATATAATTGTATTTAAAACTTAAACAAAATCATGTAATTTTCTTGTGTAAAACTGCCTGGTAGATTTAGAATGAAATTGCATACTGTAAAAAGTCAAACCCATGTGACCAGGCTCTGTCTGCCTCCCCAGACTGCTCATGCCATGCAGCCTTTCCTCTCTTCTCCTATGTGCCCCAGGATCTTTTAACTGGTAATTTCAGGATGCTCTGTCATACTTCCAGGAACATGGTTGGCTCCTTCCCAGAATAAAAGAACTTACAGCTCAGTACTTTCTAGCTCATAGGTAGCAGCCTCCCTTACTTCCTCCCTTGTATATATTACTCTCCTAAATTTTTGTTCATTGTCCTTTTTTAAGCTTTATATTGTCCTTTTAATAATCTTAGAGAATCACTTGTCCTAGATAATACATGGAAATATCTAGTTAAAGTACTACTTACATACATAACACTACTATCATACCTTACTTTATCTTTATAAGTTAATATCGTTTGCAAATAGCTAAGTCATCAAATACTCCATTATGAACATTTCTGTGAAAATTGAAATAAACTCCAGAATATTGCTGCACTTCCAATATGCAATATTTCTGCATATATTCAATATTAATTTTGTCATATGTGTATATGATTAGTTATAATTTAATCACATATGAATAGCTAAAAATTCATCTTTTGTCACCTGAGTTGTGAATTTTAGAGAAAAACATCTGTTATGTAAATCATCAGGGTAAAGTAATACCTTTGTCAGGATTAAAATTTTTAGGGTTTCTTATATGATTACTATATTTATACAATTTCTACTCTTTTCCTCTATTCTCTCTAACTTTTCCTGTGTCCCCAACTTAAATAATTGAGCTCTTCTTTAATTATAATACACCCCACACTTCTTAACAGTCTTCTCACTGGAAAAATAAGTTCTGTGACAGCAGTACTTTGTCAATATTCAGTCTCCAGACCCACGCTAACCAAAAGAGCCCAGTCAATATTGATAGAGTTCATTCTTGTATAAAACATTCAAATATTATGAGGTTTCCCTTAACTTTTACTTTGCTTAGATAATGAAAGAGAAAAGGCACAGGCGAAACACCAGCCAGACACAAGTCCAGGGGGCTCAGTGCAGCTCCTTTCTCAAAAACCTGCGTTCTTTCTCGCTATTTCTCCTGTTGGTTTTCACGTTGAAAACGTGGTGTTCCTCTAAAGGAGGGCTTCTCCAAGTCACAGCTAGCAGTTCACTTGGAAATATTGGTTGTTGATGTGATAGGAATTAATCCTTCCACAGGACTGGGCTCAGATGGAGAAATCAAGTGAACATTGCTTCTCAGTGAGGCAGGTTGCCTGGGTGATTTCTCCACTTGTGGTTTTGTGTGAGCATAGAAGCAGAATATTGCTGTGTTAATAGAGAATCTCATGTAGATTCTGATAATAGGCAAAGCTTATCAGCATTCACAATTTACAAGTAATGAGAGGGAGGGAGTTACTGTTGCTCACTCCTATCTGGCTGTGGTGCACTGCAGGTGATTTCACAGACATTGTCTCATTTTGTATTTCGATGTCATCAGGAACTTTAAACATGGAATGGGGTGAATTGCCATCTTTGGGGCAGGTTTGGCCTTTGTATTGGGAAACATTCATATTGAACTCATTGTACTAACCTAGGAATACTAGATTGGGCAGAGCACTTGACATATACACCAGAGAACTCTCTATCTCTGGACTGTGTGAGTGAGCCTACTGAGAGAGGAAGACATAAGCATGCCAGAAAATATTTTGTTCACTTTAAACATGAAGAAACAAGGCTGTTGGAAGTGAAAGCAACATGTTCAACTGGACAATATAGAAGATGAAACATGATAGTTACCAGAATGTCTCCAGAGCCCAATCTCCTCTTCTATCCCCCGACCCCTGTGCAAACACTGCTGTTCCTTTGCCCATTCTGTGCTAATGCCTAAGTATTGGGATCTAGGACACAGCGTATTCATAGAAAGCTTTAGTGGTAAAAAGTTGTTTTGTAAGTAGGGTTGCCTGATTTAGCAAGTAAAAACACAGAGCCTGCCTGCACTTAATTTCAAGTTGTAGCACACAGCATATTTAGGATGACTGTATTTCATGTTGGCATGGAGCACATCTATACCTAACTTTTAAGTTGTTTACATTTAAATCAAATAAAATTGAAATTGAAGAGTTTACCTGGCAGTCTTAGTTCTAGAGCAATAAACACAAGTGATAACTGTTTCTTCTGTGATCCACTGTTGTCTCGCCCCTGAGCCCTCATTGAAAGATGGTTCTGAGTGCCTCAGAGGAATGTCAATAGACAAAAGACAGCAAGAATAAACACTCAGAGAGAAGAAGGCATTGGAGAAAGAGTGTGCTGAGTATCCAGAGGGATTACTTATTATTATATAATGAAAATTAGACCCAAATAATACTAAGCTGTTCCCAAATGATCACTTGGCAGCTTTGGCTGTCTCATAAGGCAGATGCAGCCTGTAAGATCATGTTTCCCAGTATGACATTATACTGCTGTCAGAGAAACTGATGAAGTATTCGAAAGCCAAGTACTTACTGTTAGAAAACTACCTTAAAATCTCAGAGATAGATGCTTAAAAAATACAAATAAACAGAAAACCAAATGACAGCACATGAATTTAGTTTATCAGGCTTTGAGAACAAGAGCAGCATTTAGTTAAGCAGCAGATGATGTTTGGGGAGGTGTTAATGAAGTCCTCACAGCTGTGCCTTTATCTGTTCACCACACATTGTTTCCCTATTGCGTTCAGGCTGCTAACTCTAGTCAGAAGCATGTTATCATGAGGACAGGAAGCCTTTCACCCCTATTAGAAAAAACTAAAATGTCTTCTACAGCTGTACATAGAATTGCAGTAGTGGAGTGAGTCTGGTCTTCTGCAGCTGTATGGAGAACTGCAATGGTGGAGTGAGTCTGGTCTTCTGCAGCTGTATGGAGAACTGCAGTGGTGGAGTGAGTCTGGTCTTCTGCAGCTGTACATAGAACCACAGTGGTGGAGTGAGCCTGGTCTTCTGCAGCTGTACATAGAACCACAGTGGTGGAGCGAGTCTGGTCTTCTGCAGCTGTGCATAGAACTACAGTGGTGGAGTGAGTCTGGTCTTCTGCAGCTGTGTGGAGAACTGCAGTGGTGGAGTGAGCCTGGTCTTCTGCAGCTGTGCATAGAACTGCAGTGGTCGAGCGAGTCTGGTCTTCTGCAGCTGTGAGAAGCAGGTATTGCAGTTGGGCTTTTCTTTTTGGACCGCCAGCTCACTAAAACAAATGACATGGTGACTTACTATAATTATAAAAGCTCAGCTTTAGCTTAGGCTTGTTCCTAACTAGTTCTTACAACTTAAATTAACTTGTATCTTTTAATCTATGTTCTTTTGTGTGGCTTGGTTACCTTTACTCTACACCCCATCTTACTTCTTCTTTGTCCAGTTGGTGACTCCACTTCCTTCTTCTCAGAGTTCTCTCTCTGCCCTGAAGTCCCACCTATATCTCTTCCTGCCTGGCTATTGGCCATTTAGCTCTTTATTAAACCAATTACAGTGACATATCTTCACACAGTGTAAAGGAATATTCCACAACTAAGTATGCTAAGGTATTGAGCAGTATTATTTTGTTTATATACTTTGAAACAGGCTAATAAATACCAGGTTTTAATTTTATCACCTATATTTTATGAGACATACAGCCTGTTTGTCTGCTTGGATGCTACCCTATTGAATTATGTACCTATATTTCTATGCATCTAGATCAATATCTATCTTCTTCTTAAGGCTTACTGGTATGAAGATTGATATTACAGTACATCGTATATTTATATCTTTGCATATATTTCCTTTTAAAATGTGTATTAGTGTATTTGGTTGGTTACTTATTGTGTGTGCCTGTGTGTGTTACTGTATGTATGTGTGTGTATGGGGGAGTGTCTAGAAATCCTCAAGGACAGTTTCAACTGGCTATATGCTTGTGAAATCCTTTCAGCACTTTCTCGTGGCACTTCCTGGGAAGGCCCTGAATAGCATCATATAGGGGGATTTAGAGGAGGTACAGTAGAGGGGCCAGAAGCTTATCCAGATGTAAATACCCACCTCTCCTGTAAGTCTATGTGCGACCTAATCAACCACAAACCTTAATAACAACAACAACAACAAAAACAATCTTCTTCATAACTGGAATAGGTGTTTGTGATAGTGGTGTTATTCTTGGTCATAAAAGCCATGTGACCTAAGGAAATCATACCTCACTCAGAGTCTTTTTCTTAGATTCCATCATGAAATTTCTCAAGCCTCAGAAACTGCCAAATACTGGTGTGCTCAGCCCATCTTGACGCAGCTTCTCTTTTTACATTTCCCCCTATTGTACCATACTCAACAATTTAGAACCATGTTCTCCTCTTCCAGAACACCATAGTCTTCCATGTTTATTTTCTTCTGCATGTGTTTAATTTTTTCACAGCACCGATGCCCAGAACCCCATAGCAAATCCATTCATCATGTATTCTACTTAGTTTTGTTAGTTTGTAATATCCCTATGGTTTATGTCTTTTTCCCTGCATATATTGTGAACTTCTCATTATAGCATTGGCTCCCAGTGTGAACTGTGTTGTCTAAATCAAGTTAAAATTAAAATGTTTCCAAATTTGTAGCTTTTTTAAGCATAGCAATAAAGGAGAATTGAGCTTTAGAACTATGAAACAAAGAAATAATTAATCCTTAATAATAATTAACACCAAACATAGAGTAATGGCCTGGTCCAACCACTTCCATAGAAACTTCTCTTCAGAGTGGGAGAAAAAAGACAAAAAAATCATCTATCACTGGTCTACAGCAATTTTTAGCCTAATATAAAAATATTATAAACTCTGACAGGGATATTGGGGGCATCCCTGAGTCTATGGGCTCTACACTTTGAGCCTTTGGCAGGCAGCTAAGAGAAGTCCATATACTATAAAGGCCTATGTCACATACAGCATTTTGATATTGCCCGTCTGTGGAGGATAAACCCTTCTACTGACAAACAGACTTCTAAGCACAGTTCAGGTTTGAATAGCTGATAAACTAGTGGTTATTAGTTATTGGCTAATATGAAACATTACCTACAAATGGTAATCTCTGGTGGGTCAACTACCGAGAACAGACAATTGTAGGTGTATATGACTGTGTTAGTCACCTATAAAACTGGTGTATGTTTCAAGCAATGTTATTGAAATGAAGCAAAATAATTTATTTAGAGGAAAATAGCATTCCCATTGTTCCAGACATACATAGTTTTTCTGTATTATAGAGGACATTATTTAAAATGTATTTGCAGGGTAATTTGATTTATCTAGAACACATTGTATAAGAAGTCATGAATTTCTTTTCCTATTCAGAATCCAAAGCCACTAAAATGAACATAGCCATTAAAAATGCATGCTTCTATTTTAGTTACACTCCAACATGTACTTATGTGTATAATTGAAATGATTCCTCCCTTGGCTTCAATTTTCTTATCTGAAAGATGGACAACACTTATTTTAGTGATTCTTGGAACTGTCAAAAACACAAAACTATCTTCTAGCCAACTTGTGTCTGTTCTTTAATTTACCTTCCCCTCATTGTCTGTCTAGTACTCCAGATGATTCTCCTGCTCACCTCCTCCATCCCCTCGTTGTCTGTCTAGTACTCCAGATGATTCTCCTGCTCACCTCCTCCATCCCCTTGTTGTCTGTCTAGTACTCCAGATGATACTCCTGCTCACCTCCTCCATCCCCTTGTTGTCTGTCTAGTACTCCAGATGATTCTCCTGCTCACCTCCTCTGTACCACTTGCTATATAAAATTTCAATTTCCTCCTTAGCTTTAGTCTTTCCTGATCCCGCAAATATTTTGTTTTGATGGTATTTCTACATGTTCTGAGAAGTTTTAAATTTTAAAGTATATAATGAACATCATATTCTTAGAGTAACTCATGTGCAGCATGGCTTGAAAATATTTCAATTTAAATTCTTTATTACTTTTCCCAATTGTAATTGTATCTCTACATTTGCAATAGTTTTAGTGCAACCCTCAACATGCCCTCCATCACTTTTTACAACTTGGAGATTATAGTGGCAAATTCCATGTTGTTGTTTTTTTTTAACATGTATTTGAATTGAATTTTCTTGGTATTAAATTTTATTAGGATTTAAATTTTATTTTTATTTGTCTTAAAACTAGTCCATATTTGGAAAAAAAATAGTATTTTATGTATGAATTTTTTAAATACCCTTGAAATATACTAAAGACAAGGGTGTTTGCTTCACATACTAACATTTGTTTGATGTTAGCCAATAAAAGTATCCCTGGCTCACTATTAGAAACTGAGCTACAGGAGGGCTAGATTGACATCTGTGGTCTGTACTGCCACCAGAGACCATGCTGAGGTATGTGGCATGTGCTGACACTGGAGATCACGTGGATGTCTGTGGCTCATGCTGTCACTAGAAACCATGCGGAAGTCGTGACCTGTGCTCCGCTGACTGGAAAGGCAAGGAAGCTACTTTTGCAGTAGCATGGATGACTGCAGATGTACAGTTGAGATGGACGGACGTGGAAGGCTTCTGTGACAACTCCTGTCCCCACCCCACCTCACCTCTCAAAGATGTAACAGCCTAAACAGAAAACCATTGAGGAGAACCCTTTAAAATTGTGACAGGGCTCCTGAGGTGTGGCTCTCCATGGCTGATGGCTTCTGGCAGGTGTGCAGGTGAGGAAATACTCGGTTTTCTTCAGGAGGCTGGCCACTGGGAGGTGAGCATGCTCTGGTGTGTGTGTGTGGACATCACAAATTGGACAGTTTTTTTTGTTTGATTTCTTCCTCTTTTGGGGGGAGCGATCATTGAGGGGCAAACCTGGGAGTACTGGGAGTTGAGTGTGTTTGGGGTTCATGACATGGAGTTCCCAGATAATCAGTAAAAACATTGTGTAAAACAAGAAGAGAAGAAAAAAATAAGCCAGGGGCTGCTTTTGACCATTCTCTGCATAATAATAGATCTACCATGATTACTTAAATCAAATATAGTACTCTGTACCTATATCTAGCCTTTGCCATTTTAATTTTAGTCATTTTTCTCTCCCACTGATAGACAACACGCAGGTTTTTTGTGTTGACTTTAAAGATGACAAATTTGATCAGACAGTCTCTCCTTCAAAATTGACACTGACAATTTAGGTAATAATGAGTGTGGGTGCTCTTTAGTGATTTTATTTGTCTGTAAGATGGGATCACAACCTCAGAATGAGAGTTAAAAGTTTTAAGGCCTTCTATTGGCTTGATGTTATAATAGGAAAATGAGTTAGATTCATTAAAATCAACCTGCACAAACCCATAGGCAGACACATGTATGTACACATCATCAAAAGTGAAATAAACCTTTTAAAAAAGATAAATAAGTAAATGGTGGTTTTTAACACATCTTTTGGAGAAATTGCACTGTGTCACTAGACAGTGAATCCCCTAGCTAATTTCTTAAAGTAGTTAATATATGGTTTGATTTGAGAATCTGCCATACAAGGTGCTAGTTCAAGTGTGTACATATCTATTATTTAAAACAATCACCATGCAAACCTTGCTAGGCTGAATTTCACTAGCAGATACACATTTTCCTGAGTTTCAACATTGTTTTATAGATAAATTCATTATTTTTCTTGTTCCCTATTATTTGTCTTTTTATATATGGTTTAAATTTTCTTTACTCTTTTGTGGGTTTTTTTTTTAATCCTTCCTTGTCTTGGACCTCAAGTCTCACCAGCAATACCTTCTAAATACATGAGCATCAAAGTCCTTTTAGAGGAAGAGGAATATGTTATTGATGATTTCAAAACTTTCTTGTAAAATTCAGATGGGAACATTACGTTTTGAGGCTCTTTCCACCAAATGCATACTATTTCAACTCTATCATTTTATCTTTTCAATAGAATTATTCAATTGATGTAATACAGACCAACCCAATCAGGAACTGTGGGGTTTAGTGTTTGGCATTGACAGCAATTCATCAAGAGTATTTCCATAGTTACAAGATCATAGCAAATCATCGGCAAGAGGGAACTTTGAGGCCTGTGAGTCTGAAATTTATTCTTAAATCTATCCTCTGTTTCTTGTGAACAGAGTTAAGAGATGCTAAAGGACTTGCCTGCATGTAATCAAGTGCACAGATAAGAACTGGAATTGAACAGCCAGGTTTTCTTGCTATTTCATTTGTTTTTCTTGTTAATGTTTGGGCTATGTTTTTGGCAGTTATTAAGAAGTCTTATAGTTTCATTCTCAGTGCCCTATTTGTGGGTGTTTTATGTATGTGCGTGTGTATATACACGTATGTGGTAGCCAGAGGTCAATATTGGGTCTTTCCCTCTATTGTTTTCTGCCTTAATTTACTTTTATTTTTAATTAAGGTCTCTTTTACTGAAGCTGGAGCTCACTGATTTGGCTTGACTGCCTAGCCAGAAAGTTCCTCCAAGTCACCTGTCTCGTCTACCACTGGGACTATGGGTGAAGTCCCCATGACAAGCTTTGTACATAGGTGATAGGGATCTTAACAGGCTGTGGTCCCTGTGAGTTTTGTTTTTAAATGGCACTTGACTCACTCCTTAAAGTTATTCACATTTACATATAAAGAGAGATGTGTTAGATTTCCATTTCTACATCTTGTAACTGTGAGAATCAACTTGTAAAGAACAAAGATTTATTCTGGCTCAGAGTGTTGAAGGTTTCTGTGCATGAATAGCTGACCCCATTTCCATGACTCTGTGACAAGGTAACATTTCATGGCAGGAGAAAATGAGAAAAAAAATTCTACCCTCATGGCCAGGCAGTGAAAGAGAGAACTATGGGACTTCAAAGGACAGAACCCCTCTAATGATCTAAAGGCCTCCCCCTAGAGGAGTCCTAAATGTCCACTTCTCAACAGTGTTACTTGGGAACCAAGTCTTTACCACAAGGATGCTTGAGGACTAGTGGTGAAATGCAAATTATAACAATAGGTATATTCCTTCTGTGACGATCCTGTTCAATTAGCTTTTATGCTTGAAGATGTCTTAGTATGAAAGTTCTAATGAACAAAGATACTTTGGTATAGAAGCAAGTTTAACTTTTAGAAATGTCACAGAGGCTGGATTACCCATTCATATTTCTGACCTGGCTGAAATGTGATACAGCAAGAGAGCTTAGTTACTACTCCTAGATGCTATTAATGGGTTGTTATTTTCATGAATGTGTGATCATTCCATCTGTGCTAATTCCATCTGCGTCCCTCATGCACAGCTCAGACAGAAGGAAATAGCAGCTTGTTGTTAAATGTTTCCGAGTGACTGAACTTCCATAAGGAACATCTAATGCCTTAGCATGCCCTGGATCTTAGTACTTGAAAGTGCTTTTCTACTTTTACCTAGATGACATTTAAATTTTCTTCCACATTGAAAAATAAAAGTACACATATGGATCAAAGAGTTTATGACCAATTAGGACTTAGCTCAGAATTAAGCTTTCCAATCCCTGCTATACAGAGAAAATTGCTAGAATCAGCAGTCATAATTGAGCTTCAAGGAAAGGGTTTGTTTTTCAATTTGCTTTCAGGCAATGGGAAAATGTGAATGAAAGCTTGGCATGTGTGAATCACAAGTATTTTCATGTTAGGTTACTTTGTATAGTTATATTTACAGCTTGTTTTGTAATGCCAAATGCACTGTACTGAAACAGATACTTCAAGGTGAAGGGACCAGCATTTTCCCAGCAAGCCCAGTGTGTAGACAGGGTGCCAGAAAGAACTAGGATTCTCTCAAATACTGCCACCTTTACACAGACAAGGAAACTGGACCATGTATAAAGCACGTGGGATTAACAAACATATTCTTGTGTGTGGAACATACATAGGTACAATAAAAATGATTATAACTTAATGTCCAAGTAATTTTCAGTAGAGTCAGAAGTAGAACTTAGTTTTCTTGCTCCGTGTTCCATTAGGATTTGCAAAGTCAGTTCACATGATTGATATATTTTTAAATATGGTATATTTTACATTCATTTAAATTATAATTTAATTGCAAATATTAATCTACAAACTTGGAAAAATTGGAACATAGCATGACATTATAGTATACAACACTGAGTCTATCACAATGACTTTTTTCTTTCTTTTTTTTTTTGGAAAATTGAGCTGGTTATTTGGATATTATGGAAAAATAGAGCCTGGTTCAATAAAATTGAATATGGTGATAAATCCAATTTATATTCTCAAATAGTATTTTCCTAAGTTTATCTCTTACTGATATGATTGTTTTAAATGTATGCACATATGATATAAAACTAATAATATATAAATGATTATATATTCGCAAAGCGGAATTCCATGACAAAAATATGTTGAGTGAATCCATGAAAAATAAAATTAAATATTTGTTTTTAAATTATATGAATTCCTTACCTCTGTTGAGGTGAAAATGAATTCTCTGACACTCTAAGTGATAAAAGTTATTTGCAAATATCTCAAACGTTATTCCAAAGTTCTCTTTATATGAAAAAAAATTAACCCTTGAGATATGTCAACATGGTATATTTTGACAAATGGTTATTAATCTATTTATTTAACAAGATATTACTCATTATATACTAATCATTGTATAGGTATTAAGGATGTTGAATAATTAAAAAGAAAGATCCCTTCCCTTCTAAAGCTAATAACATAGATAGAGAGACAGAATGCAAATTAGACAGACTTAAAATGTGGCTTCCCTTCTATGAATCCTAAGATGGAAAATGCAAAGGGAGTAGGATAGGGCTAGCAGGACAAGCAGTTGGTTTTTGCATAAAGGGAGCCTGGGAAAGTGTTGTGTTAAGTCCTCATGGGGAGACATGAGCAATTGTGTTCTCATGCTAGGTACTGTACCAAATGACAGGTGAAAGTGCAAATCCCACTAAAGTGAAACTTGGCGAACCAAAGAGTTTCTTAGGTGTACATACTCGAGTACGTGGGAATGGTGAGTTGCAGGAGCATGGATGGCTTAAAGAAAGCTGTCACATGGGTGAAAACTTACAAAAGCTGCCTTCCTGGAACTTCCTCTGGCTATAGCAGATAGGAATGGAACAGTTCCACGCTAGGAGGGCACAGAAGTTATAGGAGCCACAGCAGGTAGTCTTTGAGAGGTGCTGGTGAAGAATTGGCTTATGGATGAAAGAGAGATCCTTTGATTGGTCTGGAAGCAGTAAAATACAAGTATCCTAAGGCTGATGTCTTTTTCATAATAATCAAGAATAGTTGAAAAGGAGAGAAAAAAGTAGTAAATGAGTGTGTGTGTGTGTGTGTGTGTGTGTGTGTGTGTGTGTGTTGTGACACACACACTAAGTGGGGATCTATTGCAAAGATCTAAAGGCTTAAGGTAGGTGAGTTATACTCAGAATCTGCATCTATTATTTAGGATGTATTTGCTGGATTTGTTGAAATCTCTATGTTGAATTTAAGACAGAGAGCTGTCTGGGATGACTCCAGGATCTGGACTTCAGTAACAGAATTAATGCATTCCTTTATTGGAGTGGCAAGATCCTGGAAAGGAGGCTTCAGGGTTGATGCTTACCAATATGGTGGGTTCTACAAGAAGGGTTGAATCTTTGAATGTGACTGTGAGGGTGGTTCTAGTTTGGGTTAAGTGAGAAAGGAGCATCTGCCCTGAGTGTGAACAGCTCAGAGGCCTCAGGCTGACTAAAGAAGAGAAAGCTACCTAAGGACCTGCATTCATTGCTCTCTGCTTCCTGACTATGAATATAATGTGGCCCAATTGCCTTTAGGTCTAGCCACACAACTACCCTTCCAAGATGGACTATGCTTTCGATCTCTGAACTAGGAAGGAAATAAGCTCTTCCTTCATTCCTTTGATTTTGTCAAGTATTTATCAGCAAACAGAATGATTCAATGAGAAACTTAGTTTGAGATGCTTTTTGAGCGCTAAGATATAACACTTATTTTGAAAAATTGAATAATAACACAAATGAGTTGTTTGCCTAGAGCTCATGGAAATACCATAGTCAGAATGGTCTATACTTAAGGGAACAATGCTAATTCACAGAACCACAACCATGAACTAAAGTTCTGTTAGCTAACTGTGGTGGTTTGCACGAAAATGGTCCCTATAGGTTCATAGGGAGGTGTGGCGCTATTGAGAGATGTGGCCTTCTTGGAGTAGAAGTGGCCTTGTGGGGGTAAGTGAGTCATTGAGGGTTGGCTTTGAGGTTTCAGATGTTCAAGCCAGGCCCACTATTTCTCTCTCTTCCTGCTGCCTGCTGATCCAGATGTAGACTCCCTGATCCTTCTCCAGCACTTTGTCTGCCTGTGTGGTTCCATGCTTCCTGCCATGTAGATCATGGAGTCAGCCTCTGAACTTGAAAGCCAGGTCTAATTAAATGTTTTCCTTTATAAGGGTTGCTGTGTTCATAGTGTCTCCTCACAGCAATAGAAACCCTATCTTAGACACCAAGCTAATACTGCCACCATACTGCTAACAGAAAGATAATCAAGAAAAACAGGTGTCAGTGGAGAAAGCCAACCTGCCATCCCTGCCATTATAGACTTCTCATGCCCTTGCCTTGTGTATGCTGGAAAGTGGATGTAGAAGTTAAACAGTGGCCATGGCACTGGGTGCTGGTACATAATTACCTCTGAAGGAGTCTCTTAGTCACTTTGCTTATGAAATTTGCTCTGCCCTCACCCACTGATTCAGCCTTTCAGGAGTTGCTGCTGATACGCAGAGGTAGCTAGTGGCTTCAGTCTGCCACCTGAAGGACTTTGGTGACAGCTAACCAAGAAAGCCAATATTCTTAAATCAATTTAGTGGACTCTGTCCTCATGATCCTTGGGTTGCTATGGAACTTTTATTAGAAAATATAGGAAATGTACATAATCTCCCTTCCAGGCAGTGTGTCTTTTTTCTTTTATTTAAAAGAAATTCAGTGTAGGAAAATTTTAAATTATGGGCATATGAAATATATATTAAAATAGAAAAACCTAACTGTGCCACTTAATTTCTTTAATAAAGTTCAAACCCAAGTAATGAGCCATGAGAAGAAACAGAACAGGTTTAGCAAGTTAGAAGCCAATTTTCCCTTCCTCGATCTATATTAAGGGAGAGTTTACTGGATTTGTTGAAAGATCTATACTTAATGTAGCTACTTTCCACATTAAAAAAAAAAGAATAAAACAAATATAAAAATTCTGATATGATACTTTTTATTTTATTCACCATCTTATCCCTGAATACTACAGTTTTAATTAGTCTTATTTACTAGATATCATATATATATGTAATGTATAAACACATATTCATTATATGAGTATATTAATTACAGGAATATAGTTTGCCCTTTCAGCTATTAACACATTTCTGGTTTGATTATAGTTTTAGAGTATTAGATATAATCCTTCCTTGAGCATTATAGCCATATTGTATGAGTATGTGTTCATTTCTATGGGGTATCTTGGGACCCTAAGATCAGCTTGTCCTGCAATTTCATAAGTAATGTAAATATTTTAGTGTTGCTTATTTATTATTTTATCATTTGTTTCTCTAAGGGGGCTAATTAATTTTTTCTCCTGCCCAAACTGTTGAATTTCTGTTGCTCCATGGGCATCCATAACTGACATGGCCTCTACTTAGTATCACACCATTCTGCTTTGCATGTACTGGTAATTTTCTTGTCTTTCCCCAGTGAGAATTTAAACATATTTTCATGATTATTTCACATTCTGGTAACCTGTTCTTTGATAATCTGTTAGAATTTGTACCCACTTTCTAATGGATAGTCTCATTTTCTTACTGATTTTAGAAGAGGCTAGTTCTTTCTTTCTTTCGTTTGTTTGTTTGTTTCTCTGACTTTGTTTGTTGTTTACTTTTTTGAGATAAGGTCTCCTTATGTAACTTAGATTGGTCTGAAACTTGCTATGAAGCCCAGGATGACCTTGAACTCATGATCCTCATGCTTCAGCTTCCTTAGGAGCTGGGATTTTTAAATTCTTCGTATAGTTTAACTCTATAATTCTGGCACCTTAAGTAAACTAACTTTCTACATCTATGCATGTCCTATCCTGGTTATTCCTGGCTATGTGTGTTCCCACATGAACTTTAGAACCAACTCGTTATTTTTGAAAAGAGAAAATAGAGCTCATTTCAATTTTCTTTGAAATTAGATTAAAACTACAAATGAGTCTGGAAAGTATTGATAAATGTTTAAATGCTATATTGTCTAATACATGGCGATGCTTGGTCCTTTCTGTTCCTGTGGATCTTTAATTTATCTCAGTGATACTTTATAGATTTCTGCCTAGAGGTCTCACACATCCTTGTTAGATTTATCCTTGACATTTAGTTCTCTGATGCTGCTATAAATGATATTGATTTTTCAATTTCATTTTCTGCTTACTGGTTCTACAGAGAAATCCAATTGATTTTTATGTATTGAGTTTTTATCGAGCAACTTTCCATACTTATAATTTTCCTATAGATACTTTGGGTTGTCTATAAAATCATATCATTTGAATATTTAAATATTTTTATTGAAAATGTCCTGTAATGGCTGGAGATTTTTATATATAATTCTAATCCAAAGTCATCATAGGTTTCATTGTTTTATAATCAACCTCAAAAAATTTTTAACATTTAAGTTGCCTACAATTAGGAGAAGAAAATTTCTACCCTTGGTATTTTGCAAGAATATTTTGAAAAATAAACATCTGTTGAAAGAGTTTCTGGAATCCATTGACTTCACTCTTGAGTTTATTCATGTAATGAACTAAACTGGTTGATTTTCAAGTGTAAAAAACAATTTCCCAACAAATACATGGCATGTACTCACTCATAAGTGGATACTAGCTGTAAAGCAAAGGATAACCAGACTACAACCCACAGCTCTGGAGAAGCTAGCTAACAAGGAGGACTCAAAGAGGAACGCATGGATCGCCCTGGGAAGGGGAAATAGATGAGATATCCTGAGTAAACTGAGGGCAACAGGGGCATTAGAAGGGAGGAGATGAGGGATGAGAACATGTGGGAATGGAATAGTGGAGCTGGGGGAGGGACAGAGTAGAAAATCAATGAAAGAGATACCTTGATAGAGGGAGACATCATGGGGATAGGGAGAAACCTGTGCTAGGGAAATTCCCAGGAATCCACAAGGATGACCTCAGCTTAGACTACTAGCAAAGGTGAAGAGGGTGCCTGAACTGGCCTACCCCTGTAATCAGAATGGTGAATGCCCTAACTGCCATCATAGAGCCTTCATCCAGTAACTGATGGAAGCAGATATACAGATCCACAGCCAAGCACCAGGCCAAGCTCCAGGAGTACTGTCGAGGAGAGGGAGGAGGCATTGTATGAGCAAGGGGGGGTCAAGATCATGACGGGGATATCTACAGAGACAACTGATCCAAGCTCATGGAACTCACGAACAATAGACCAGCAGCTGTGGAGCCCGCATGGGACCTGACTAGACCCCCTGCATATGGGAGACAGTTGTGCAGCTTGGTCTGTTTGGGGGTCTCCTGGCAGTGGGATCAGGATCTATCTCTAGTGCAGGAGCTGGCTTTTTAGAGCCCATTTCCTGTGGTGGGATGCCTTGCTCAGCCTTGATGCAGGATGGGGAGGGTCTTGTTCCTGCCTCAGCTAAATATATCAGGCTTTGCTGACTCCCCACGAGGGGCCTTACCTTTTTGGAAGAGGGGATATGGGAGGGGTTGGGAAGTGGGGTAGGCTGGGGGAAGCAGGAGGAGGGATGAAAGGGGGATTGATGATTAGTATGTAAAATGAATAAAAAAATTTTTCTTCAAAAAAAAATTTCCCATGCCTAAAACAAACTCAAATTGTCTTCATATATTCCCCTTTAAATGGTGATAGAAATAGGTGTCTGAAATTTTAATGATTTTTTCCATACATATACAAAATTGGAATTTGGGCCTTTTTTCACTCTGAAGATATTGAGAGATATTTATTCAAATTTAGATCTAAAATAAAAAAAAAATAAAATTTCCCAGTCTCTATAAAATCAAGCAAATAAGACACAGAAAAGGAAAGATAAATCAATAGGAAAGGTGAAAGAAATTAAAATAACAAATGCATAATAATAACTTAAAAATATAATTATAATATATAGCCACATGCCCACAAATAGTCAATAACCACCAGAATAGTGCATATGTGGTATTTTCTAAATAGAGAAGATTTCCTGGGGATAAAATTCTCAATACTTAATAAAATTTTTGTTTCATAACATAGCTTCAGAATCTAGAAAGATAAAAATGCATGGGCTATGGGAGGCCATACCTTGTTGGAGGAGGGGATGGGGTGTGGGTTGAGGGGGGATGCTCAAAGGGTGGGAGGAGGGAAGAGTGGAGGATCTGTGGTTGGTACGTAAAATGAATAAAAAATTCCTTAATAAGAAAATTATATAAAAATGCATGGGATATGCATTTCAGAATATCAATGAAATTGATAGGAAAATATCACATTTAAATACCCATGTCATAATGCATTGTCCTTATTCACTACTCTAGGTACTTAAAGAAATGAGTAAAACATTTAATAATTTCTAAAACATAAAAGGCATAATTGATATTTTAATATTATAAACAATATTATTCTCAATATTTCAGAAACATATCTATATTCATTAAAGTTATCTCATTTTAAACCATGAATATGATATCAATAAATTTCAAAGTTTTAACACAGGTACAAAGTATTTTGCAGGTATAGTACACTAAAATTACAAATCCTTAGTGAATTGGCTGGGTGGAGCACTTGTAATTAATGATTTTGGTATTTTTGTAATTCTAGATTAAGACTGACAATGCAATTTTTAATAGATAATAGTAAAAAGAAAAAAGACTCTACATAAAATTGTATAGGATGAAGAGAGATAGCTCATATCTAAGGGCACTCATTGCTCTTCCAGAGGATCTGAGTTTGGCTCCAAACACCCATGTTGGAAGACGCATAACTGTCTGTAACTCCAGCTCAAGAGGATATGAATGTCCTTTTCTGTCCTCTATGACATCTGCATGTAGATGGCATACATATACATAGAGAAACAAATACCTCATAAGTAAAAATTAAAAAAAAAAAACTTTATAAATGTTTAGGGTGAAACTAATGGTGTGTTTGCAAGCAAGCTTATTATTTACCTTACATATTGGGAGATGATATATCCAATTAAAAAGAACCTCACAAAGGGAGAGAATGCTAAGATCCAAATGGTGGTTATTAAAATTTATCTTTAAAAATCAATCTTGCTCAGTTGACTTTAGAGTTAATTTCTCTGAACTATACTAGAGACGCATAATTTTAATTAATGTAGTCTCTCATAAAAGTGAAAAGAAAAAGGATTCAGAATTTAACTTTGAGACTACTCTAATTTTAAAGCCAAAATCTGAAAACAAACAAACAAATCAGCTGTTCATATAAATAAAGAGCTACTTAAACTAGTAAAATAAACAATAGATAATATTCTTTAACCAATTTTGATTATTCCTGGAATGGAAGATTTTTTTATTACTAGGAAATGTGCTATGATAATTCACCACATTAAAAAGATGAGTGATGGAAAATTGGCATTTTGATAACAGCAAAAATGTCTAGTAAGCCTACTCGTTTTTTAAAAATAATACAGTTTACAATAAAAGCTAAGGAAACTTTCTTATTGTTTTGAGAAACATTTTAATATCTGTAATATATACCAAATTTGATGATAGATCATGGAAGATGTCTTTTCAGCATGAGTGACAGGACCTGGTACCATGTATTGCAAATTCATCAGCAGTGTAGTAAGACAATAAAAACATTAGGAAATAAAAATGTCATTGCTTGAGGATGATAATCTATTTTTTAATGAAGGAATTTATTTATTCATTTTACATACCAATCACAGATCCCCCTCTCCTTCCTCTTCCCTCTTCTCGCCCCTCACCCCTCCCGCCTTACCCCCCAACCCACCCCCCAATAAGGCAAGGTCTCCCACAAGGAGTCCGAAGAGCAGAGCAGGTCCAAGGATGATACTCTTTTTTTATCCAGGAGCTGAGGACCGACTGAACCCAGGGCCTCCCACTTGCTAGGCAAGTGCTCTACCACTGAGCTAAATCCCCAACCCTGGATGATACTCTTAATACAAATCATCTAGTTGCTGCATAAAAGGAATAATTTTAATAACAGTTGTATTTTGATATAACTTTTCATAAAAGATTCTTTCCCTGAAGCAAATGATATAAATACAAGTAAATCTATCAAAACATAAGTCAAGACTCAACAAAGAAAATTATGATTTTATATTTAAATGTAGGAGAAAAACATACTCAGTCCTGTGTTCTCCAGGAACATAATCTGCTAGCTTGCAGACAAATTCCTCAAGTTGATTTATTGGTTAATGTCAGGATCTTTGGTTTTGTTTAGAGGTTAAATGATGAGAAGATCAAAAATTACTGTGACTCACCTAAAGAGGTACATATTAGCATAAATCAGCTCTCTCACATTCTGACAGTGTATGCAAGGAGAACAATTTAAAAAGGAAAGACTCATTTTGTCTCATAGCTCGGGAGATGTTGGTGTCTGGCCACGTGATTCTGTTGCCTCTGGGCTTGTAGAAAGAAACAGTATCAGTGTAGACAGGACATGGTTGATCAAAGCTTCTCACCTCATTCAACTAGGAAGCCAAAAAAGGACAGAAAGAGTCAGGACAAGACAACAGTTCTCAAGGTTCCCTCTACCCAGGAAATACCCTCATGTATGTTTCTATCACCCCTAACAATGCATCAAATTATAATCCCTCCAGTAGATTCTTCCATATGATGAGGTCAGAATCCTCTTGATGAAGTCGTTTCCCCAAATCCTCAGTTATTGACAAATATTTCAACATGAGGGCTTTTGATGAATGGTGGAAAATTAAAGGAAGAATACAGATACTTGGTGATGTGTAATGGAAAACAAAATCACAACAGAAAAACAATGGCCAACTCCACAAGCTGATCTATACATGCCCATCATGGTACATGCATGTTATAATGAAATCCAATTTTGTACATCAACAAAACTAATAAAAATGTAAAATGTCATGTATATAAAATATATTACCTCAGCCAGGCAGTGGTGGCACATGCCTTTAATCCCAGCACTCACTCAAGAGGCAGAGGCAGGCAGATCTCTGAGAGTTCGAGGCCAGCCTGATCTACAGAGTGAGTTCCAGGAAAGGCTCCAAAGCTACACAGAGAAACCCTGTCTCAAAAAAACCGAATATATATATATATATATATATATATATATATATATATATATATATACACACCTCTGCAGATAATGAAAGGAGAAGATGGCATCAATCAGTAAGGGAATGTAAATAATTAAATTTCTTAAATAAGGCATACATAGGATTGTTCATTTTATATACTCTTTTCACTTTATGCTTGTCAATTAAATGATTTTGTTCTTGACATATTTTATAAGAAAATTAAAATTAGGACTGAAGTTGTAAAAGTTAGGTAAAGCTGTTTTACAAATATATTGTGTAATGCCTTTCATATCCAGAGAAAATGTCCATTAAGAATAACCTTACACAGAAAAACTGCAGGAAGCTGCATAAAGTTGGGAGTGGGGAAGATGATTTTCCTTAGGGAAGAACAAACCAATTGGTTGTCGAGAGCCCAAAGATCAACCCTAAAACACTTATGTAAGTAATATTATATGGCATTAACAGGTTGTATTTAGGCATACAGGTGTATATACAAATACATATATGTATACAGTAAAAATTAGTGAAAAAGAGGCCATGAATTTGAAGAAGAATGAGGAGGGCTATATGAGAGGGCTTGGCAGGAGGAAAGGGAAGGGGAGAAATGTTGTATTAAATTATGATCTCAAAAGTAAAACCATCTAAGCAAAAGGGAAAACAGAATAAACTCCAAGTTCGCACACGTGCTGTGAACTCCATTTGTGAACTCCTCTGCAGTTTTACTCTAACTCCGTGCTACACTGATTTTGACTTTCAGGACAATGTTTGCTTTTCCTTTTGAGACTTTTCCTTTGAGACATTTTCCTTGTGATTCAATGAGAACCTATTAACTCCTCTATTGCCTCCCAATTCCAATTAACTCCTCCTCTATCAATTCCAAGCCTGGCTATTGAGACTCCTACAGTTCCTTGTCTGAGGAGCTGCTCCCCAGACCTGTCTGGCTCCACCAGTGCAGCCTGGTGGATTACTTCTCTTTTTCTTTTTCAGAACCAAAATAATGCTTTTCTTCCAATGATATCAAGGTAGAGGTAAACATAAGATAGATGCAAAATTGTTTAAGAAAACACTCGTAACACAATCCTCACCAAGAAACAAGAAACTTTAGACAGGATTTCATTTGTACAAAAAAAGATTTGTGAATTCAGTTGTCTGGTTAGTGAACAGAATTGTCAAATTATAAAGGGGCATATACCTTTCTCTTCAAAATCAGTGTTTACCACCCTTTTCAAATTGTATAAAGTAACATGTATGAACTTTTTAACCTAAAAGTCAGCACTTTTCTTTGGTCATTTCATCAGTGTTTGCTAATTATATAAAATAATGAATTTGCTTATATTTCCATGCATTTAAATACTGTACTTTGATAATATTACCTACCTATACTCCCTCTAGCTTCTTCCAATCTCTTCTACTGGGTCTTTTGTTCTTTCCCAGATAGTTTCCCTTCATGACTTTTAAAATCTAGATTTCTGATTTGAGAAAAAAAACACTCTGATGGCCTTCTGAGAGCCTGGCTTATTATTTCTGATTTGTGCATGATATGTTACCAATATGTTCCTTGGGGTCCCACTTGATTGTGGATGGCTTGAAGACAGGAAGCTATGTCATTTATTTCTGGATCCCACCCCCAACACTGTTCCTCACTTCCCATGGACATCCAACACACTTTATTACATGAGTCTAAGCAGCCAGAGAGGATACTGATTATCTTTCTGAAAAAGTTAATTAGAGGGATGGCATAAGTATGAAAAGTTAAACAAGCTTCAGACAATCTGAGAAAAAAATATGAAAGATAACATATAAACTCTTATTATAATAGTGAGCTCTAAAATTAAAACTTTAGTACTTTTAGAGAACGTAAGTGAATATAAAGTTTAACTTCAACTTTGTAAGTTACTGGCTGCACAAATTTTATTTCTTTGCTTGTAAAACAGAGATCATGACTTCACATGCTGGCGGTTGTTGAGGGGATCAGATGGAATACAGTTTGCTAAAACCTCAGTGCCAAGATAGGAAAGATAGCTCAGTGGATAAGAGCATGGCTATTTTGCAGAGGTCTAGAGTTTGGTTTTCCCACCCACATCTGTTGTGTTAGCTCCAGGAACATCTGACAACTCTGGCTTCCCCACAGGCACCCACACATGTGGAAATACCCATACAAGTATACACAGTAAAAATAAATACATATTACAAAAACACCTCAGTGTCCCTTGCTTGGGTATCTCTCTTGTCTCTGTCTGTTTCTCTGTAGCTCTGTGTCTCTGTCTGTCTCTCTGTCTCTCTGTCTCTATCTCTGTCTCTCTGTCTCTGTCTCTGTCTCTCTCTTCTGGAAGCTGAGAGTTAATACACAACCTCAGAGCCAAAGCTGAAGCTGGTGCAGCTCATGATGGATGATCTGCAATGGATTTGGTCCAGGGAGTTGAAAGAAGGCAAAAAAAGAACAAGACAGAATTTATTCAGGTTTTTTGAAATATCAGTCGCTTGAGCAGACAGTTGGTGATGGCCTACTATGTGATGCTTATAGTCAGCCCTCAGTGAAGTCCTACAACACTGATGTCACAGAAAGGGACACTAAACAGAAGATAATGTGAAGAGCACATGTGAGATCAGGTGAATTTAAATGCTATGCTTTCCAGATTTCAAAGCTCCTGAGAGTCCTCAGCACATATCAGAGCAAATGAGTGTTGAGGATCTTCAGAGAGGCCCTTGTGTCTTACCCAGGAGGAACAAACAGGGTTGGCTGTGAAATATGCAGCTATATCCCATGAGATGCATGCTTTTAGTTGTAGAACATTCAAAAGTAAATTTTCATAGGAGGGATATTTCTTTTCCTCCATAGAAATTCATGTAAACACTGGTATATTTAAGATGAGTAGTCAAGAACAGCTACTTTGCAAAATATTGAAGTTAGCCTCTCTAAATGTGGCTTGTCAATCCACAAAACAGCCCCAAACGTATTTAATATTCCATTTCTTACACCATGTGGCTAGTGAGCAGGATGAATGATGATTTTTTTCCATTGGATTTTAGCAGAAATTAAATTTGTTAGAGTTGAGTTACTGACTCCCCTGGGAGATAAGGTGAAGCCTGCCAGGAAGGCAATGGAATTGCCTGTTAGAGAAACTCAATTCTTTATTCATCTTGACTCCAAATGTCATAGCATGCATGAGCAGGAGCCAGTCATTAACAAAATCCCTGGTTCTTCACCAACTCTAGTCTGGTCCACATCCATCCATCTGCCAGAGAGAGATGGAGCTTGCATTGGTAAAGGGCATCAGGGAAATTTCAGAGATGGCCAGCTTCAATAACATTTTCCATCACAACATTCTCTTTACATCTCTAAACAAAAACTTTATTTAAATGTGACAGAATGACATTTGAAATGTGAGTGCGTGCATAATTTGTATGAGTGTGTAAGTGCTCACACAACAAGAAGCATTTCGGAGTTATGAATTCTTGTTCCAGACTTTGAAATTAATTCTATGTTAAGTGGCTTTTGAGAAACAAATAGATGTTCTTAAGCTGCAATAGAGTGATTTTTGATACAGGCAACTCTAAACGTTACATTTTGTAAAATGGCTTAAGCATCCAGATACAAGGAAATATGTGTCGCTCCTTAGTGAATACACAGCACTGCCCAATATTGTTTTGGATATAACTTGAGAAATCCCACAAACAAACCTGATGTTTCCTTACCTTAGACTACTTTATTTACTGAGTTAGTGGTGCTTTCAGGTAATGCAGATGTCTTAATGTGCAAGGCCATGGGGAGGATCTCTGTTCTCCCCGAGAGCTGTGGTTACTGCCTGTAACCTCAATACTAGGGAGGCTGAGACAGGAGGTCACTACAACTTTGAGGCCTAGGCTACATAGTGAGATCCAAGACAGCCTGTGTTACAGTGTGAGACACTGTCTCAAAACAGCAAAAAGGTAACAAGTACTTTCACTGATTTTTAAGGGTATGTTAGATTAAAGCAGATGAATGGTTGTGGTGTGGCGATAGAGTGAGAAGGATGGTACTCTATGTGAAGAAGATAGAGGCCATTTGCGTCTGCCTCCTCCCTCACAACTATGCTTGAGAGTTCCTACCCTTGATAACCCTTGATTTGTTTATCCATGAAAAGTCAGAAATGTCCAAAATTTATTGCCCCAAGAATGGCTAAACCATGCGTCATCATCCTAGTTGGCAGTGTGAATCTGGGAGAGCAGAACCTGAAAATGAGGCAGACTGAAGTCGTATGCAATAGGCAACTTTACTTAGAGCATCAGACAACTTATATTCTGAGGGTTAAGCAAGGTCATGTGAGCAAAATTCACATGAGGTCAAGCTGTATAGAAACTCAAGGACAAGCCCTTCCTGGAAATAGGTATGGTCATATGAGCAAAGTTCAAATGATTTCAAGCTGTGTACAAACTCAAGGACAGGGCATGCTTGGAAACATATTTTGAACAATAAAAGATGATGAGTAATCTGAAGTTTAGAAGGAGCAGAGGTCACAAGACTCTTGTTTTCTTGGAGTTTTCTCACGAGCTCTCAGAATCCCCCTCACATAGCTCCATTCTTGGACCATATTCTAACATCATGCTGAGATAGTCCATAGATAATTCCCTGGGAATGGTTCTTACATGTCCACAGTGATGATCCCCATATTAGCCTGTTCTTTATCAATCTCCCCCAATTCCCTCATCACTGATATATGCCCTCATGACATTTCTTGGGATCTACATCTAAAACCTCTCTGAGTCCAACTAAAACATTCATTATTCCAACAGAAAAAACCAAATAGAGCTTACACTTTCCTTTCCAGAGGACCTGCCAGCTAGCCATAGCCCAGGATTTTTGGCTTTCCTGGCCTTGTGATGAATGCAGGACCTCTTCAGGTCACCCTCTCCAAGGTTTCTGGTTTCTCAGGAGCAGCTGTGCTATGTTTCCCACTTGCAGGCATGAACTGAGGAATACATATGGACATGCAGATGAACAGACTGCATTGCTGTCCATAACACCCCAGCAGAGAGGAAACCTGGGCAGGAGAATGGCCAGAGGCTCTGGGTCTGGATCACTACTGTGCTCTTGCTGTGGAATTCTCAGGATTTAGGGATGGACTTTAGTAGAATGCCATCTGCTGTAAGCAGTGCATTATTTTGACAGTGATCTAAGTGATCTTGTCTTTTTCCTATCTCTCACACACACAAAAGGTGGGGTGGTTATACATTTATGTATGAGGGTTCTATGGGGTTCATAGGTTCTAACAGTCAATGTCCTTAGGACAGGCAGACTTCAGATGCCCGGGGCTGTAGTAAAATTCCCTTTTAACTTCTGGCAAGGAACTCTGTGTGCTTGTCCTAAAGGAATTGTGTTTCCATGCCACTGGCTCTAAGCCTCTCCATGCTTTTGGTTTAATGAACAATGAGTCAAACAATGAGCAATAATATCTGGTGTGCTCTAGGTAGAATCATGAATGTAGCTACCATAGCTGTATTATGAATACCACCATGTGAAACAACTCACATTTTGTACCTAACCATGGAGAAGGGCTTGAAATAAAATATGCCAATATGTAAAGAGTGAGTTTACTTTGTCAACTTTTCTGGAAATGTGGATGGTGGTTTTTTGTTGTTTTTTGTTTTCTACCATTGTACTGTGTAATGTGTTTCTTGGAATCAACAGCTTTGTGAGTGCATTCTCTGAACATAAAAGAAACAAGGCTACCACATTCATAGCCACTGGTGACATCACAGAGCTATGAATGGCACATTTGCTCTAAAAGCACCTAAATTACTTATAGTCACTACTATTTAACATATAAAGAAAATTCTTGGGGGATTGTTTTTAATCAGAGGAAACTTTGTACTTTAAAGTACCTTCACATTGGTATTAGAGGAACTATTTACGTCAGACATATCTTCAAATCCTAGCAGACAGGTATGGTGTAAAACAGATCGCTGATGCTGTGGGAGGAGTGAAGGGAATTGAAGTTTCAGTTATCTCTTCAATATAGTTTCTGATCACCACATCAGCAATATACTCAGGAATGTTATCAACAAATACAAACAACACTTTATGTTGACATTTTTTTCTCTCAGGTGTAATCTCATTTAGTATGACACTAATATGAGTCTTCAAGGACGTAAGCACCATTCATTTCAGAATTATGATGGAATCCCTTTGAAAATAAATGTAAATTCTATGCACTAACCTTATATAGGTATGAGAAGTGAAACCTAATATTAAGTAAAGCCAAATATTAGTAAAGCTACTAAAGAGGCAGTAATAAATGCTACCAATACTATATTAGAAACTCCACTAAGTCTTTTGTAGGGATTATCTCATTTTTATCACAATGGCCTTTTCAGGTGAATTTTTTTCTCATTCAACAAATGAAGAAAATGAGACCAGAACACTCTGAACCTTGCTCACAGTTCCATAATAATAATAATAATAATAATAAGTTAAAAATTTAGGCCCTGTCTTACAGGATGAATCTTTATTGTGAAAAAACATGAGATTATAAGCATTTTGATGACTGTGCGATTCTAAAGGAAACTCCTTCCAGAGATTTGACTTTCTTTTGCCATTGTTGCTAAAGAGTGAGGAAGTCAATATAAAGTTTAGAAAGAATAAATACTTGGTTGGATGATCTGAGGACATGCATGGTCATGTCCTCTTTGATTGATTTTACATGAATACAAGGATTTTCCCTTCATATCTTTGGCTGTATTGATACGTCATAGTTGTAAAGAAAATGTACTACATTTATTTGGCTTCATTGCTTTTCCAACCAGATTTAAATATTTATACCTGAATTTAAACATTTTTTTGTTTCAGAGATACCTCTCCAAAGGTTTAACCAGCTCTCCCACGGAACATGAGTGAGTGTGTGATGTGTAAATGAGGGTTTTTTATTTGTTTTTCTTTTTTTCTTGTGTATGTGTGTGTGTGTGTGTGTGTGTGTGTGTGTGTGTGTGTGTGTTCCTGTTCCTGTTCCTGTTCTCATCCTGTTCTCAATCTTGCTCATGTCCCTGTTATGTGATGAGTTCATTATAATGCCATCACTGCCAAACACTAAACCCTGTGGAGTTAGTTCAGACTCTTGACACTGGAAATCATTGCATGTTACATTATTAGAGCTAGCGATGGACAAACGTTAGTAAATACTTTAAACTCATTTCTATACAGTCCTATGTATGTATATACATATCTTTGTGCTTAGGGGGTTGTTATTTGGTTCCTGAACCAAACATTTCAACTTCAGAAAGGTAGGAAATAAGGCTGGTTGATGA
This sequence comes from Peromyscus eremicus, assembly GCF_949786415.1. Lineage (NCBI taxonomy): Eukaryota > Metazoa > Chordata > Mammalia > Rodentia > Cricetidae > Peromyscus > Peromyscus eremicus. Next base: position 96,470,721 of record NC_081425.1, on the reverse strand, counting down.
GAGGCCTGAAGGATGGAAGTGAGAAATGAACAACTCATAAAAGATCATGGAGTCCTTCCTACACAAATACCCAGAAGCCTCCTCATTCTCAGAATGTGGATCTTTGTCTTGGCATGAAAGGCTTTTCAGTTCCACTCCCCCCAAGTTTGGAGAATTCTCCTCCAGAAGAATAATGGGTCCTTCAATCATTCTCTAGAGCTCATAGTCAAGCAGCAGGCTGACCGACAGAACAGGTGAAGTTTTTTAAGCACCAGCAACGAACTGAACACAGATGTATAAGGCCAAATAGAACAGCAGGTAGCTGAAATTACAAGTGAAAGTTACTTATAATTTTGAAAGAGCGTGGCTATAGTAAACATATTCACATTTCAGTGACTCACAAACCTGTCATTGATTCTGTCACATTTAGGATTTTTTATTTTACTAATTTGCATATTCTAAAAATAATACTTGTTTTCATTAAATGTACTATAATAAAGATGTATTCTTTTCATCTTAAAGTAGACTTGTTATATACTAGTTTTGACTTCCTTTTAGGTTTGTACTATTTCTGCTAAGTAACTGAATGCACAGATGGATTGGTGACTATAGTATAGATAGACAATAACCCAACAAAGGACACGTACAAGATTATCTTTAGTTTCTTTCCCTGTCGCTGTGGTAAAATGCCATGACAACAACAACTTAAGGGATAAAGGTTTTATTTTTCACTTAGAGTTCCAAATGGAATCCATCATGATGAGGAAGATATGGTAGCAGGCAAAAAAGGCATAGTGGAGGGGGCAAAAAACTGTCCAGTAGCATTGCATCCACACTCAGATAAAGAACAAACAGCAAGTGGAGCTATGCTGTAAAACATCAAGGGCCATCCCCAATGATCTACTCTCTCCCATGAGACTCCACCTCCTAAAGGCTCAACAACCATCCTTAACCATACCAACAGTTTGGCACCACATGTTCAAATATGTAAACCTGTGAAGTATATTTCACATTCAGACCATAACACCAGTAATGTTCTATCAATATATGTTTCATATCTCATGTATAGAGTCAGTTATTTATAGATGAGCTATATACTAGTAGATACTGTATTATTTTACATGTACGGATACATGCATATTTAAATGTACATGTGCCTGTATTTACATAAAGACAAGATGTTAGAAAAAGCAGAGAAGTTGGCTATGGACTTTCTAGCTCTGATTTCTTTACATGTCCCTCCCTCACTCAAGCCTGCCACTTTAGATCTCCAGTGTGTATCTTAACTGTTCTTTTATCTTTTATTCAATACACAAAGTAGAATTTCTAAAGTTCCGGGTATGACTTAAAAGATGGTCACGTGGTAGTTACAGCCTCACTTTACTGTATGAGGGGTACTAATTAACCACTCAGCATTGAAGATGGCTACTCTGATTGTCCCATTGTGACTTGAGAGCAGCATCTGATATAAGGAAAGAGAGTGGATGAGAAAGATAGCTCATGAAAAGCATCAGCATAAGATGCTCTACAGAGATAGGAAAGGTGTGTGCATGCCTTTGTCAAAATAGTATTTCTCCAAAGAATTTTCCCATCTTGGAAAACAAGGGAAATGCTATCATAAAGTGTGAATAATACAATGAATGAAGGGTAATTCACATATATAAGTGCAGTTTCATGAATATTAATGATTTTATTGTATAGGTGATGCAAAATAGCATAAAGCATTATTCATTTACTTAATTTACACACTAATTACTTCATTTACTAAAAACTTCTAAATATTATTTTCAATTTTATCGTGAAGAACTGAGATTGTTGACATAAAAATATTTTGCATCACATTTAGTATTTTCCATGATTACATACAATTCCTGATGAATGTCCTTTAGTCGTTTCTATTCAAACATTTTACTGCCATTATAGCAAAGAAAGTAATACAAAATTTAAAATACTTTTATTATCATTAATAATTTATACTTCTTGAAATTATCAAAGGAAAAGCCCAGTCCTATAATTCATTAGTCAATGTAAAGTTGAAAATACCTTTGTGTGAATAGTATCAAATTCAGTTGAACTCTTCTATATCATTAAAAAAAAGAAGAAACTATATTCTGGACAATCGCTTGTGTCATTAGAACATTTGTAGAACAGTAAGTTTGAATGCCACCAACAATGAGTGTCTGTCACACACAGGCTTGTTCTTTATATATGAAGCCAGTGTAGCCTCAGAAGACCAAATTACAAATAAAATATTTTACAAATATTAATTGATTTTTTTCATTCTAAAATTACTCAGCAGCCCAGATTCCAAATAGTTTGAATGTTTTATCCAATGCAGGTGTATTTATAGAAAGAGAAAAGGAGGTGATATCCAGTGAGTGAAGCTGTAATATTGAGACAGCCTAATTGGTACAGTGTGAATTTATTTCATTAGAGCATAGCTGGAAAAATATTGCTGGCTTGAGGTTGAGTATGACCCTGCTCCTTGCTACAGAGTTTACAATCTGTTTATACATCACATTGGGCTATGGCTCACTAGGTACAGAGGAGCTTTTAGACCAGGTGAAATATGTGTAGAGTCAGCTCTAGATGAAACATAATTCTGTGTAACAAGGCTGTCTTGTTTTGCTTCCTAGTGTTTCCCTGCCCAAACCCCTCTCCATCTCCAAGCAGCCTCTGACTTAGCACTACATTATCTGTCAAAAAGGGTTTTTAGTTGTTACTTTGATGAACACTCTGTGCATGCTGCATGGCCACACTGTTTCATTGGCTGGCTGTGCTCAGAAGGTACATGACGCTTGGCAGGCAGTCTCTCACAGGGACCTGAGGTAACGTGCTATGCTCTATTTTGATGATGTGTTTTTTTCTTTTTCTTTTTTAAATTTATTTACTATGTATGCAGCAGAGGGCGCCAGATCTCATTACAGATGGTTGTGAGCCACCATGCGGGTGACTTGGAATTGAACTCAGGACCTCTGGAAGAGCAGTCGGTGTTCTTAACCTCTGAGCCATCTTCCCTGATATTTTTCTCATTCCACAGATACAAGTGATTGATCTGGAAACATTAGATAACCCTCTACCTTCCCCCGAGCCTCCTCCGTGACACTAAAATTGAAACTTTTACTTAAGAGAATTGTTTTATATTTTTGATTGTTTTAATTTTTATGTTTTTCTTAAATTACTGTTCCAGTTAGTTTCTTCTATCAAGCAGAAGAAAGTCTGCTCTTTTCTTTTCATTACATTTTCTCTCAGAATTAGTTCTCAGTTTGGTTATTTTCTAATGTTTGTTTTCCTTCATTGCTTTTACAATCCTGGATTTGTATCACAGACATAAAGACATCTTTTGCTGGTGTAATGTCCAGATCATCACCGACATCACTGAAACATTGTCTTGAAACATTTGGTACCTCTTTCCTTATAAGTGATTTAACAACTTTCACACCTCACTTTTAGATAACATAATAATGGCATTTCTGCCTCTGGCCTTACACTAGTATCTGTGTTTAATTCCTGGTAAAATAAACATGCATCTGAAGGATTCTTAGTGCCATTATATATCAGGGTTGTAAACAGGAAACTCTGCTCTTGAGAAGCCATATAGATGCCATGTTTCCAAAATGTCTTCCTAAATTAAAGCCTATATTAGAGGCAGCAAATGATGAGAGATCAGGCTCCAGGCTCATGAGAGGGAAATATCTCACCCCAGGCATAACATCTACTAAGTGTCAAGTCCGACTAAGGTTCAAAGCTTTCATTATAACATTGCCTTCTCATTTTGTCAAAACATATTTAAAACATCTCACATTTCTATGTATTTTCTTTGCAGACATAAAGTACTCATCCTCAAAATAAGAGCTCAATTCCAACTTACACTATGTTTACATATAGTACCTATGTATACAATTAACAGTTAAGAAGTATTAGTGGCCTGGTGTGATGGCACATGCCTTAAATCTCAGCACTCGGGAGGCATAGGCAGTCAGATCTCTGAATTCAAGACCAACATAGTCTACAGAGCAAGTACCAGGACAACCAGTTCTACTCGGAGAAACCCTGTCTCAAAATAACAAAACAAAACAAAAAACAGAATATTGGTGGAGGTAAATGAGAACAATCTATAGTGAAATAAACCATTGGTCTATCAATAACATATTTTATATTACTTGCATTTCATATTCAGTAGTGACAAAAGTACCAAAAGTCCAAAGTACATTGAAATACATATTTTGTATTAAGTGAAAGACTACTATTTACAATAAATTAATATCTCTTTCATTAAGTCAATTCTTCTTGCTGGCATCCAAGAGACTAGATAAACATTATATAGGCTGATTGATAAGATATTTATCAAAATGTGAGCAGACTTCAGAAGGGAAAAGACTGCAATAGGATTCACAATCTTAACCTTATCAAAACTAGCATTTAATTAAATGTTCTAGAAAATTGAAAAACCAGATTGTAACTTAAACTTCACAAAACATGAATTTCACATAAGGAGAATTTAAAAAATCCTGCTATTTAAGATGATGTAAAGAATATATTATTTTGGTTCGTGAAGCGAATATTTAGAATTTGTCTCCTGACAATCTGGACTCCAATTCAGAGAGCAGAGAATACCTGTAGCCTAGGGGTCATGGCAATGAAGTGAGCCCAAGAAGACCCTCTCTGTAGCTGCTATTTAATGGAGACACCAAGAACGTTCTCTCTTGTCCAAATAAATGAGAATAATGAGGTTACTTACAGACTACTTTACACTGAGTGCAGTTTATAATGTTTTCTGCACTGTGTTTTAAGGACTCCTGGTAACTAATTAATACACAGGAAAGTCATTATTTATTTCCCTGCCCCTACCCCCAGCTAGGACTACCTTCATGCCTTCTAAAGGTTCTGACAAAGATCCAAGTATTGTTCTGTGTTCTAAGCTTTTTGTTTATCTCCTTTAGTAACATATGAGTTTACGTGCTCCACATTTTCTTGAAGAGATCCATTTTAAAGAGGATGGATCTGGGTTGTATTTCATCATTATGTTGAATTATGTACAAAGAGGAGAAAACATTTAGAAAACGTTAATCATGTTATCACTGACAAGGCATTTTTTACTCTGAACATATTTCAGTTTAAATTTCATGATGTCTTATTGTCTCAAAATTCTATCTAGTCATCAATCTATCTAGACCAGAACAATGCTTCCTTAATGAGCAGGACATGAGCTGTGGGGTCACAGGTGTTCCAGGAAGCCTCTGATTTGTGTCAAGGAATCCAGATTCTTTCTCCTGAGTAGAAATTCCCAGTGGGCCCCTTATATCACGGTACACCTTGACCCAAAGGAAGATGCAGACAACTGCCAAGATCTGGGCACAAAACAGATCCAATTCACTGTGTTAAATGCCAAAGCCAAGCAACTGGTGATTTATGGCTGTAAATTATCCTGCTGTTCATTAGTGGTAATTGCTACTCAACCTTGAAATAAAATGGTAATCAATGTGCTAAAATGAGAACACCCACACTGGCTCCATGCTGCTCACCTGCAAACCTTTCTGCAAGCCTTGTATTCCAGGGGAAGAAGGATGAGAGTAAGGAAAGCCAGAAGAGTGCAGCTCAGCTTCAAGCCTGCATTCTCTGTTCAGTGAGATAACAGGGGTTTATTTGGAAGGTCTCCTAGGACTCTTCAGATTGTTTTAGAGAATTGAGCTGTTGAAGTTAGGGAATAATAAAGCAGTGGAGGCAGCATCTTGAAGAACCGTGCCTCAAGTGACTGAAGCTTTCATGAGCCCAGCAGTTTTGGCCTACAGCAAGCTGCTCTGGCCTCACATTAGAACACAGAGCCAGAACATCGTGCCCTTCTCTTTGCTAGTATGGCACCAGACATCGTTAAGGTGCTAGCTGCCAGTCTAATGATCTCCATTTCACAGCTGTCACGATTGTTTTCTTCTAGAGACAACTGCCATGAAGAGAAATGAGTACTTGACTTGGATGTAATAGTCCCTGGTAGCAGTTGACACAGGCATTTGAAAGAACAGTATATGCAGCGTACTAACTGGCATTTTCCTTTGAAATGCTGGGATCACTCATGTGTTAGTGATCACCAGATTCCCTCATCATTCCATCAGGAAGGAATCAGTTAGTCAATAGCCATTTCAGTTTTTCCTGGGTAAATTGACTGATAAAAGTATCTGTTGAAGGGAAGCAGGGCTTTATAGAAATGATTGTCATTCTTTTAGATAGGGTAGTGGATTATCCTGCAGAATTTCATTCATATTTAGCATGGATCAAAGGGGTCAACAAAGGAAGAACACTGTCCTTTCAGTGAGAACAACCAAGGGCAATTAGGATCTCTTTTATGCCTGCTTAATTTAGAGCTATGAATCTTTAAATAGCTCTAAAGCATGTGACATGGACCTTTAAAAAATTAATGGACTTGACTTTTTGAAAAGTTTTAGATAAGAATGAAGCCAAACAGAAAATTTTTAGTTTCTATATACCCCTACACATCTTAGTTTTCCTTCTTATTAACAGCTTCTATGGTGCTTTTGCTACTAGTAAGAAGTCTTTATCAATACATTATTCATATTAACTGAAGTTCACAATTTACACTAGAATTCTTTTAAATAAGTGTGTGTGTGTGTGTGTGTGTGTGTGTGTGTGTGTGTGTTGGGGGGGTTGTAGTGGTTTTTGCTCTGCCCATGACCTTGGGCTATAGGGCCCAAAGGGGGCGCTGCTTCTGGCTGTTGTGCGTGAACTCTTAAAAGGAAAGGGAGAGGGGTCATGAGACCCCTTCTCCCTGCTTCCTGGTGTGATCAAACTGCCAGGTGGATTCCCTCCAGGTCAGATCACAGGATGACTTCCACTGTCTACTCAGTTCTGTATTCATGAGTGTATTTCTTCAATTTAACCTAATAAGTTTCCCTAATACTCCTTAAGCAGACTCCCATGTATTTTTCACATTATATGGAGCCCAACATTAGGTACACGGGCAAGAAGCACCGTCTCCTTCTCCTTCATGCCCGTATAGCCCAAGGTCATGAGCTGAGCAAATACCACTGTGTGTGTGTGTGTGTGTGTGTGTGTGTGTGTGTGTGTGTGTTCCTCTGGGCATGCGTGGTGGTCAGAAGACAACTTTTATGACTTGGTTTTCTCCTTGTAGGTTTGAGAGATTGAATTCAAGTACCTTTACCTACTGAGCCATTTCACCTGCTCTCAAATTCGTTTTTAATGAAAAACATCTGTGGGTGTTGCCCAAAGCATCATGCTATTCATCAACTATTACAATATCCTTCAGAATAGTTTAGCAAATATAAAACTCACTTCAGAACTCTATGCAACCCCAGAAACATCTACTCCATCTATAATTTTACCTTTTTTCAAAATGTTGTTTGTATACTTGGGTTTATAAATTACATAGCCTTTCCATATTTGTTTATATAACTTAGGAATTCTCTTTTAAGAATTCTCTGTCTTTCCTTGGCATGATGGCTCATTTCTTTCATGGATGCCCAATAGTCCACGGTACGGATGTACCACAATTTATCCATTCAACTAACAAAAGGACATCTCAGCTGATCTGAGATCTGAGTGCCTCTTAGTAAAACTGCTATAAACATTCACATGAAAATTTTTTTGTGGGGCATAAGTGTGGAACAAATTTGAGTAATCAGGAGAGAATCATTTGAGGGTGGAGTCAATTTACATTTAGTTTTAAATAAAACTAGTTCACTTTGTCCCAAGGTGGTCATACTATTTTGCATACCTAAAAATGACTGGGAGACCCTGGCTGCTCCATATTAGTTGGATTTTAATAATTCTAATATCTTGTAGTAATATCTCACTGTCGTCTGAATTTGAAGTTCCCTAATGACAAGTGATTCTGGACATGTGTATGTTTCTTGAAAATCTACTTGCCTATGTGCCTGTAGAGAGGGCAGAATAGGGTGTCTGTTCCTGAGGCTCTGGACTTACAGGTGTTTCTGAAGGACTCCTGGCTTATTATACAGATGCTGGAATCTGAATGCTGGTCCTTATGATTGTATAGCAAGCTCTCTAAACTGCTGAGCCATCTCTCAAGGCCCCTGCATTTTGTTTTTAATGAGGTGTCTCCTCTAGAGGCTCCACAGGGTATGAAAGGGAGGAAACAGAAGGAATGTCACAATGGTGTGGTGTCCCACCTTCAGGAGAAATGGTCCTTTGGCCAAGTGGTGAATCCATTTTTTTTTTTTTACCAGAAGCAACTAGTTTTCCTTTTCCTTCATGGGCCTTCTCTGCTGCTACATCACAAGTGTGATTCATTGCAGCTCTGTCCTCCCCCACACACCCTTGGTGATATAGGGATATTAGAAAGATCTGTGATTGGAGCATACATTTCCTCTGGATGAAGCAATAGACAGCTATTCATTAAGGCAGCTGGGTTCTGGGAAACTCATTTTATCCAGGAGAGGTTGTTAAGGAGAAGGAACAATTCTGCAAATATTTACAGTGGGAACTTTGCCTCTTTGCTGCCAGATGCATGTTTTTTTTTTTTTTTTTTTTTTTTCTGATATTTACCATGAGCTATTGGAAGGAAAACTCACGGGACTGAGAGGTCGCTTCCTTCTTTCTTTCCTTCCTTCCTTCCTTCCTTCCTTCCTTCCTTCCTTCCTTCCTTCCTTCATTCCTCCCTCCCTCCCTCCCTCCCTCCCTCCCTCCCTCTCTCTCTCTCTCTCTCTCTCTCTCTTTCTTTCTTTCTTTCTTTCTTTCTTTCTTTCTTTCTTCTTTTCTTATGGTTTTTTGAGACAATGTTTCTCTGTGTACAGCCCTAGCTGTCCTAGAACTAGTTTGTTAGACCAGGCTGGCCTTGAACTCACGGAGATTCGCATGTCTCTGCCTCCTGAGTGCTGGAATTAGGGGTTTCTTAAAACTGGGCCCCAGAAGATTTTTATCGTTTAAAGTGGGCCACACTGGGGATCCAGCTGCTACTCAGCATTCATGTGTTCTGAAGTGATCCAGCATTGGCTTTCCTTCGAGACATTCACTGTTTTCAAAGCAGCAGTTCTGTTTGTGTGCTCAGTTGACCACAGGCACTAAGGATTTACAGATGTTCATTTTATTCAGCTTTGTCATAGTGTGAGGAAGAGAGCCATGTCTCCCAACTTCTTTATATCCCAAAACAAAATTAGATGATTATCTTAGTTAGGGTTTACTATTGCTCTGAAGAGACACCCTGACCACGGCAACTCTTGTAAAGAAAACATTTACTTGAGGGTGGCTCACTTACAGTTTCAGAGTTCAGTCCATTATGATCATAAAGGAAAGCATGGCGGCATGCAGGCAGACTGCAGGAAGACATGGTGCTGAAGCTGAGAGTGCTACATCTTGCAGGCAACAGGAAGTGACTGGCTGTCACACTGAGGGAAGCTTGAGAAAAAAAGACCTCAAAGCCCACCCTCACAGTGACACACTTCTTCTAACAAAGCCACACCTCCTAAAAGTGCCACTCCCTTTGGGAGCCATTTTCTTTCAAACCACCACAATGGTCTATGTACTGATTTTTAATAACTAAATATGCATTTTATAGAAATACAGAAAAAGTTGTTTTAAGTAATGAAATTAATGTCAGTTACAGAATTACAAACTTGAAATATAGTAAATTACAAAAAAGCAAACTTTTTATATTTTACTTGAAAAGTTAAATACCTTAAAAAATTAGTGTAATACAAATTTTCTAATCTCTATGCCAATAATTGAATGGTCTTACCGAATTTTTAGAAGAGAAAGGTACAAATACAAAATTTCCTGGATGGGTATTGACTAATCTTTCAGTCAATTGTCTTATATGACAATCTACATATTCTTAAAGTTAATATATGCAGTCCAATGTAGGCTAGGTATATAACTTAAATCATATTTACTAAACTTGTAAACAAGCTGATGACAAATTTTATCACAGCTATTAGGGGAAATATAAGTACATTTCTAACTTTGTCATCCTTTTTTTTTAACATAAACTTTTTACTGATTCTCTGAGAATTTCACATCATATACACTGATCACACACACTTTCCAGTTCTTCCATGTCTGGCCCACAACCCTTGTGACCTGCTGCCTATTGAAAAGTAAAAATGAAAATCGGAATTAAATAGGAAAAAATCCAATTTGTGTTATCTATATACTCACTGGAGCACAGTCAAACTCTCAGTGGCCTGCCCCTTTAATAGAATTGAGTCCTTCCCCTCCCACACCCCTGCCAAAATACATCAATTGTGGAGAGCTACACTTCAACATTCCTATCACACGTTTAAAGAATTCTCTTTGATAGCTTTCTGTCTAGCCTGTTCCTCTTTGTTTGGTTTGGGGTGGGTGTAGGGGTTGTCACTGAAGCCTTCCATGTCCATCCCTCTCAACTGGGTATGTGTAGTCATTGATATCACAGCAAAAGTAGCCTCCTTGCTCTTCAAAGTAAGCAGGAGCATGGATCATGAGTTCCATGGATCATGGTTTCTGATGATGGTACAAACCACAAACATGTCCTAGTCTGCAGTGGAACCACAGACCCAATGGACAAGGCACTCGGAGGCAGGTCAGACCATAGATATCACCATGGCTCCAGGAGGCATTACAGGCCACTTGCATCAATATTCTCCAGCAGCATGGCCCACAGACATCAACATAATTTCAGGACAACCACATGCACCTTCATGATAACACAGTTCACAGACATCAACACATACCATGGCTGCAGTAGAACCATGGACCAGACATGGCCCTCAGAGGCAGCATGTACCTCAATATCACCATAGCCTCAGGTGGCAGCACAGGCCACTCAGACCACAATGGCACCTGGGGCAGCATGGCCCATGGACACGAATATGGGTTCAAGATGTCGGCACAGACCATGGACATCTTTATGACCTTCAGTGGACTTTTGTCATACTTTAATTGTATATACTCAACAAACATTTATTGCTTTGACATGACATGAATAAATTTACATTAAAAAAAAGATGCAATGTTAAAGTACTGGGATTCCTCTTATCCAAGCTGTTCCAAGTTCTAGGGAGCTACTTGTTATAGATGATGAAGCCATAGGTCAGAATTGTCAGGCTTAGTTCTGTTTGTTTAAGGTTTTGTAATGGATAATCACTTTTAATATTTGAGTAGATGTGCTAAAATTTTTCTGTTCTCACTTTTAAAAAGGAGCAAATAAGGATTGTACAACACTGTTGCAGAGATCCTACTGACCTTATATAAGGTCACCTACCTTGTAGTAAGGAAACATCTTTTTCTATTCAGAGATATGATTAGAAACATGCATGTTAACCATAAATGTTGAGTATAAGAATCCTAATGGTGACATTGAAAAATGTCAGTCAAACCAAGGGCATTCCATGCACTATTGCAAACCCTCCCCATGAAATCACATTTGGAATTTTTCTGCTCAGGGATCCAGTCTGTCTGTGAGAGCTTTAAGGAAGTCTCCATTTCCATGGCCCTGAGATTTACATAGTCCTCCAGGAATGTAATCATATTGCTGAATTAATTGAGCTTTAAAAGACTTTGTCAGTAAGGAATTTGATAAGGTGGAAGAAAATTAAATGTGGGCTTAATATTAGCCCACTGGAGGAGAACCAAAATAATTAGAGTGTAATTCTTGATTCCTTAATAAGTGCACCTACAATGTAGCACCCATTCCAGAACACCAAGTGGTAGATTGAGCTTGGGGCTGTCACTTCCTCACTCCACTCCTAGCTTAGCAACTCTTGAGAGCATAACATCATCACCCAAGCAAGTACCCATATCTATAAAGAAGACTCCACAAGGTGTGACAGGGAGGAAACAGAAGGAATATCACTCTGCCCAGCCTCACATTTAAGGAAGACATTTTCTCCTTTCCCTGTACAGAGGCTTGGTTTCACATCAGGAACAGATGACTAGTTTCTTAGTAAATCTGTAACCGGTGGCATATCAACAACACTGGTCCCTCAAATCATAGTCATCTACCTGCCTGGTAGGTGCACCTATTTTCTTGTCCTACTATCAACTCCCTTGATAGTTCTAGAGCATAATTTTCTTGGTAGTGGTTTGCCATTGTGGCTGGTCCATATGCCTGATACAGCATCTTAAGTATCCTAGAATAAATGCATAAATAACACTGATACTGAAGGATATTAGACCTCAGACCTCGGCTCTAAAACACTAACCATATGCAGATTTCAATGCCGTCATGGACTATTTCTGTTAGGAACAGATCCTTATTGATGCTGCTGCCCATGTCTTCCAATCAGACCTTCACTTGCGATCAGCTCATCTCTGTTATATCGGGTAGAAATGGAAGAATTGATAGACGTATTTTTTTCTCTGGCTACTCTTTAGCATTCTACAGAAATAAGAAACTGAGAGTTGATATTTTTCTCTCTGAAATATGCTCTAATCACTAATGACAGACTTAAAAATTAAATAGCTGTGCTGTTTAACTTGGCACGATTACACACTGTAGAGGTTTCATCAATATTTAACTTTTCATTTCCATATGTTAGACATGACAGGCATTCATAGAAGGTAGTGAAGAGTGTATGGAAAGAGCAAAGGGCTTTGCATTCAGACAGCTGGGAGTTTGAATCCCAGTTCAGGACCACCCTCACCAGAAAACTGTCAGCAAGAATTTTTACTTCTCTGAGACTTGTTTCCTTGTAAAATGTGCAATGAGTTCACAACCCACAAGGTGGTTTTGAAGAGCAAATAAAATACTAAATAAACAACATTTATGACTGTGCCTGAAACAAGAGGGTTGCTTAATGTGGTACATTATTAACAGTGATGTTCCAGGTACTCATGAATTGTTTGACACCCTGAACGATGCTGAAGTATTCGCCTCTGATCATATCTGGGGAGACCTGGACTATGGAGAAGTTTGCGGTTTCCGTTTCCCAATGTGAGTTCCACTCTCCTGAAGTGGTGCCTGTTCACACACAGAGAGTGCTGTTGTGACAGCCTTCTTGTGTAAATGTTCTCGATGGAACAGGAAGGAAGATTTTTACCTGGGAATTTGTGCAGTCCATGTGTGCCTTTCTTTGACTGCTCTGAAGCTCACATAATTTCACACATGCACAAAGAAATAGTGCCACAAATTGGCTCTGGGAATTAGGAATGGTATTATGTAACTGTGGTATTTATGACACAGTCACATTTAAAAAACAAAAACAAAATAGTTGGCCAACAGCAGTATGAAATTAACCTGCCAGTCTTGCCAATCATGTGACAAGGCAAATACTGAATGTCACAATGACATGTGAAACTGGTCTTACACAGGGTTCCCAATAAAAGACACCTACTTTTTAAAGCATGTCTATAACCTGGAGATTTCTTCAACTGCTGAAATTCTTTTCCCTGATGGTACTGAAATAAAACATTCTCTGAATATACATTCTTGGCTAAGGAAATTCTAGTATATGAAGAGAGGACCCAGGTATAATATACTTATACTGAACGCCAATCATTGTTTCTCTTCAAGTTGAACTGAATGTCCTTTAGTCTGTCTAGGACTCTTCTGGTCATAAGTCCCTGAAGTCACTGCTTTCACACAGGCACAATGGCACTCAATTAGTCATTGATTCCCCACTAAACGTTTCCTCTTTTGGTCAAGTCTACTGTGTGTGTGTGTGATAAAGTGTGAGAAAGTCAACGCCATTATCTTGAAGCAGTTCCATTTATGATGGGAAAGCCACCTAAATGGCAGAGCAAGTTACATCTGTTTGTCAGACCGTGAGAACCCCACCAGCACTGGTATGCCTATGGACTTTACTAAAATGCTCCAGACTGACAGTTGATTTTGAAATCTGCTTCAGAAAAGTAGATGAGCTGCTTCTTCAGACCACTGCTGGCGTGGGCTTCTGGCTATGTCATGATATTCTCTGTAACATTTGGACTGAGTGACATCAAAGTGAAATGAGCAAGCTGATTTGGTGTATTGGAAGCAAAGGCATTTTGAAAACATGTGTTGTAAGGGAGTGTACTCAACCAAAGCCAGCGAGCTGCCTTTTATCATGATTGAAACTTCTAAGACAGACTGCATGCTTGCATCTTGAAATTAAGAAGTTTTTTTTTTTCCCATTTGTTTTTTAAGGCAGAGAAATCCTGGAAACACAGAGTATCATTAGATGCTAGCCTGGGAAAGGAAAACCATTGGTACACTCCACAGCTTATGCTACTCTAATCCTGAGATATTTGAGCTGAAATATTTGCAATTTAAGATGTAGTGGAGAATATAAGAAATTGCATTAACACCTACTTCACTATGTATGACTGTACCTTGGCTACTCAAGCTTCCCATGAATGAACTTGACTTCTGAGGAGTTTAATGTTGACAATATGAAAACACAAATTTCTGTAGTTGCGGTCTTGAGATAGTAAAAATAGGAGAAAATGCACACATTGGTGTTCGAGCCAACTGATATGTCTAAAAAGAAAAAGTAAATATATATATATATATATATATATATATATTTGAAGGTGAATATAAGGTGAACTCCGTCATCCCTTAATTCAATGTATAAAAAAGCCACAGATTATTGTTCCTACCTTCAGAGCACTAAAGGCTATAAAAACTGATATTTGATGGCTTCTATTAGATTCAGTCACTAGCCATCTGAGTTTCTTAGAGTCACCACCTGGACAGGAGTAGGACAAATCAAATGGTCACAGTTGAGACGAAAATACACACACACACACACACATACACACACACACACACACACACATACACACACACACCAGGGGGATGCCCATTGTGACCAGTTATGACAGGCTTAGTATGAGTGAGCATGAGAGTAAGGTACCCCTGGAATATAGCCTAATCAGCTGTAACTCTGCACACATAACCATAACCAAAACATGTATCATTTTCAGAGGCTTTTAGTGAGTGCTTCATTTGGCTTTCAGGGTGAAGATTTAGAAAGGAGCATGTGTGGCAGGGGGAGGAGAAAAGTTTCATTGGGAAGCACTATATATCCAGCTCCAGAATAAGCCTGCTCTCTAAAGAGAACTGAGGCCACAGCCTTGTCTCAGCTTGAGAAGGAAGATGCTACAGAACTTATAGACAAGAGACACAAACTAGTGACAGATTAAAATTCGAGCATAAGATTAGAGAGCAGCCCTCCTCTGCATATTACTGCCACACAAACAAGGTCCAAGGTAACAGTGATAACATAACTAAAATCACTGCAAGAAACACACTGTTTATGAGAAACAGTGATTACAGAAAGTCAACATCAATTGAATATATGAAAAACACACAAGAGAAGCCAGTCAACTCTAACCACATAGAAATAAGAAGCATTAAAGACTCACTCTTATCAAGATTAACAAAAATTCTTATAGTATAATAACTGTTTCTGTGGTAGCTTATATGATTCAATATCCATGCTTTCAACAAAAAATTACAGAGCCTTCCAAAAAAGAGGGGAGAAAAAGAGACAAAGCATATGATAGAACCAGGCCTCAACACGGCGCAGATATTGAAATGATCTAAAGGCTATTTAATCATGGTTAAAATGCTCAAGACTTTCAATAAAAAATATCCATGGACAAGACAGTATAATGTTAATTCAGGCAAAGAAGGAAGTTATAAGAAAAATTAATAAGGAATGCTAGAAAATAGAACCACGTAACAAAATTGAAAGAAATTTGCTAGTCTTAGGATAGCTTTTATATGACTGTCAATAGAATCAGAGAGCTTCAAGATAAGCAGAATTTCCAAAAAAATTCCCAACAGAAAAGGAAACAGAACAGAACCATATTTATGAGTTGTAGAGTGATTTTAATGGTACACTGTAGCATAACGGAAAATTGGAATTTCAGGGGGAAAAAAGGAGAAGAAAAGAAACACTTACAAATCACGCTGGCTGAAAACTTTGAAATCTAAAAATGACAACCATCCATACTATGTACTTTACTGTTTCAATCACATGGCATGTTGGAAACAGCAGCACTTTAGGATCACTAAAAATGACCAGTGGTTGTCAGGTTTTCTGGGGTTGGAAGAATGGAATGTTGAGCACAGAGGACATTTAGGGCATTGTATATGTTTTAGTACCTGAAGTTATATGGTACTTTAATGCTGAATCATATGCATTTGCCAGAATATGTAGAGACATACAGCATAGAGTGGATTTTAATGTGTACCAATTAAAGGAATAATTTAGCTCACTAGAGTATACTTCCATGAAGTATACAATGTGAAAAAAGAATCACACACACTATATATGTGTGTAAAACAACAGAAGGATATGACATAAAAATGCTGATCTCAGTGACTTTGAAATTACAGTTTGTAACACTTGTAGCTAAATGAACATACCTCAGTACTGTATTTGAAATCTTTCTCAGAGGTATGAATTAAGAATTCTGGTGTTGTTATACATTTATATGTGTGGATCTTGGCATTTTGAGTTGAAAGAACCTAGACATAATGACACCCCAATAACCATGAGTACCCCTAGAAATCAGATTAGGGTTTCTAATATTCTTTACAAATTATAATCGGAACACAGATCTCCTTAGAGACATGGCTAATTGTAGGACTGAGGATGAGCCAAGAGTACTCTACAGTGCTGAGAAGGAAGGAAGTGTTCAAAAGTGATAAATAATGAAGTAAATCAACTTCACCATGAAAGCATGGTCATATAAAAACATCCCAGAAAAAAACTAAGAGTTCTAAATTTCAAAACTTCAAATAACTAGAGTAAGAGAATAATTCAGTTTTGGATTATATTTAGAAAAGTTGATATGACTATGAAACAAGACAAATAACTAAATTATCCATTAAAGGTAGAGAATAGGTAAATTTCCATGGGAAAAAAACTTGAATAATTTATATAGTCTTCTTGTCTTTTAAAAGCAGGATTTTAGCTCCCTACACTAATTGTGGGGTTCACACAGAGACTTGTCTTTCTACACAATGCTGTAGAGAGAAAAAGGGTAAATGTGGTAACTATCATTGAGTAACCTCAAATCATGTGACCAAGGTTTGCCTCAACACTGGCAAGTCATATTGACATAAAATTTTAATTAAATAGTCTTTCTTTTGGTATTTTACGGCATGGTTTCTCATAGCCATGGCTGTCTGCAAACTCCATATGTAGCTAAGGTTGGCCTCTAATTTCTGATCATTTGCTTCCACATTGCAAATGCAAATATTACAGGCAGAAGCCACTACTCTTGAGCTAAACTAGTGCTTTAGCTCTATGTTTCTCTGCTAGAAATAACTATGCAAATAAAGTCATAAGAGAACTACCAGAAGCGTTCTACAAAGTACTCAACCACTAAATTTCATTAAAAAATACACAAAGCACTGAAACTACTAAATAAGACAGGTTAAAGAATCTGTCAAAACAGAAAGCTTGTAGAAGCACCTCTATTAAACAGTATTGTAGAGATCTGACTGACATCTAGAACAGAAAAGAAATCTTGATGGAAAATCAAATAAAATTCAGTGAGGTGAACTTAAGTTACTAATATTGCATAGCATCAGTTTTCAAATACTGAAAAATGTACTTACTGAAACATGAAATAAATTGTTTATTTGAAACTACAACTAAGATAAACAGGAAAGATTTAAGACCCTCTTTTTTCATAAATTTTCTTGCCTTGTGCAAAGAATGAATAAATCAAGATAACTCAGTAACTAGGATACAACTACCTCATCTGTGAGATAGGCAGTCTTTAATTTTATTGACTTCCAACATAAATAATCATTTTGGTTTCATAGGAGTTGGTTTCACTAAGGCAAAGGGGTACTGTAAATGTTTGAGATTTTCCATTTGTTTCCTGATAAGAAATGTTCAAAGGATCTGGAAATTGGTAATAACTTTTGATAGTCCATGAAACAGAAACACAAATACTTTCATAGACATGGTAGTATATAAGCCACATACTTCAGAAAAAATATTAAACATTAACACCATGGACTCTGTAGTTCATACCACCATGAAAACATATGTGTACAGGTGCTCTCCTGATGTTAGCCTGGCCTTGTGTACTGAATTTAAAAAATCCACTTTCAGTTCTAAATTCAGTTGGACTACTTGATTCCATTTCTTTAGGTAGCCTTATTAAGGTTCCACTGAGTGGGCTTTAATTGATGGGTCTGCAAATGGAAGGTTTGGGAATGAAGATGAGCTTTGTAAGGGGAATGCCATTAAAACCATTTGAACCAGGAAGGTACATCCATTAGTCCAGCTCTTTTGGTACGTGTCTTATGGGAGCTGTGTCTCTGGCCATGCCTGTCACTCTGGATGGTGTTTTGGTATTGGATCAAATTTGAGAACATTTTGTGAAAGGGATTGAGGTGTCCTTTTCAGAGTGCCTGTCATGAATGCAAGCCCATCAAGCATAATGAGAAGGCGCTAGGAGTTTGTACCCACTTTCAGGCTTACAGAATGATGATGCAATCAGAAGGTCATAATTATAGACTAATGTAGATTCATGTCACACTTAGTTTCCTGGAGAGGGCTGAAGGGCAACTTGAAGAATCAGATTTAGCTTCATAAAATTGATCCTATCCATCTTAATGGATCCAAACTATTCACTGATGTCAAAGGCATTCCAGAGAAGAATCTTTGATGTTGAGCAGTTCAGAAAAAAAATAAGTTTCTGCCTTCTCCAGACAAAAAAGATAGTATAGGTCTTCTATAAGAATAAAGGCTTTTAGACCAAATACTTTCCTCATATCTTCATGGAAGAAAGGAAAAAGAACAATACTGTTTTTTGAAATGATGGCTTATTGTGTGTCACATAGAACACCGAAACCTACAAAAGCATTGTTTAAAAGTACTTTTTGTGCTCCTAAAACCTAGATTGGAAGGGGTTAACATCCTATTTTATACATAAGGGCACAGAACCTAGAAAGGGTGAAGCTTTTTCTCAAGTTTAGCTTGCTTAATTCATTATAGAATTGCTATATGAACCTATTTCTCTTCCATTCTGATAAGTGTTATTTCATTTCTTATCACATCTTGGTCTTGGTAAGGTACTGATTTTCCAGGTAGAGAATTATAAGACCACACTGCTTTTTTCTCCCAGCTAGGAATGAGATGTAGTCAGGCTATCTGTGGCCACTTACTCTTTCTGTGAATTTAGAGCCCTGTGTAGTTCAATTCTCTGCGTCTTAAATTCTTCATGGGCAACTGAGGTTGATAATGATCTGAGAAATGTCCAGAGGGCTAAATGATTTTGTATCTAAGAGCTTTGTGATGTAAATTCTCAAAAGTTGATCCTGTTCTGGATGCCACTGTTATTCTAACAAAGGCCTTTCCTCTCAGGCGTGGCTACACAGAACTGGACCAATGAACAGCACACTTTAGTGCCATCTCCTCCCCTACATCTCAGTAGCATAGAAATGAGACTGTTCTTGAGTCAGAAGTTATCACTTCTTATCAGCCAAAATAGGGTCCCATCCATCTGCAGATTATGGTACAGTAATTCATGAGCTATGGTTCAGCAAGAAAATTGAATCATTCCTTGTGATTGGAGCACTGGCCATGTATGTTTCTGCAGCTTTGCATGTGCAGAACTTGCAGGTTGAACTGGTAAAAGCATCTATTACTGTAGGCTTTCCCAGAGAGAAGCCAACAATGTACCTGCTGGGAGCCTGGAAAAACTAACAAAATTATCACAGGTGGCTGGACAGGCAGGGCCGGGCTGCCTGTGCATTTCAAAGAACTTGAGCAGTCAGGGAGGTCGTAAGATAATTTTTTTTTTTTTTTTATGTTTAGCTAAAGTCTAATTTCTCACTTACATTCATTTCAAGCATAGTATTGGCTCCATATTACTGAGTAAAAATGACTAAATAACAACAGCCAACTCTATCACCCAGGATTACAGGCTTCCATTACTGTGGGAGCATTCTGGTGCCCAGAGAGATAACAGCTCAGTAGAAAGAAGTAAGGGTCCATACACTTTCCATATCAAGGAAGCTATTCTTTGCTTCCTTTTTTGCGTCTTTAAGGAGGATCCCTCTCTCCTTATATGCAAATGGGGGGGTGCTCTCAGGGATCAGCAAATATGTAGGCTTTGTATGCCTTGCTTCCAACTGCTCATTTCCACCAAGGTAAGACAAGAACAGCCGTGGACACTCACCAACAGATGAACAAGACTGCAGCTCCCTAACATGTGCTTAGAGAAACAACTGCATTTGGCTAAAGTTATCAGGCCCTCTTCTTCATAGTTTATGCACTCAACAGTGTGCTCACAAAGCCCCATACTCACCCAAGCCTGCATTTCCTTATCCATAATGCATCTCCCTCGGATCCTGAGAATGCCTGTTTCACATAATTGCACAGGGTTTCCTCAGTTGTGAAACCAGTCCAGATCTCTTAAAGTGGGGACAAAGTGTGAATTGCCTGAAGAACTGATGCCTTAGACACATCAACTGACTTGTACATTTGGGGGGAATTTCCACTGTTGTAAAGTGGAATGTTTTCTCCAAGGAGGCATGACAAGGACACAGGTCACCCACAGCATGTGTATCTGCTTCGGCATGCAAAGATATTCTGTTGGAAACCAGGATGGCAATATCCTCTCCTTCCAACCTTGTAGGATGCTAGAGGAAGAGCTGTAGAGGTGAGAAGGAAGGGCTCCAGCTCCTAATACATTCTGCTCTGACAACTCTCTTTACTCTGTTGTTCTCTCCTAAAACGAAGTTGTCTTTTGAGCCATTGTTATCAAAGCTGGGCTATCATTTCTGTGGCCCGAGGGATCCTGGTACCATTTTACTTTTCAGAAAGCAAATATTAAAACAGTCCCCAGGTATCCTATTTCTCTTCCCAAATGGTGGCTCCTCCAGCAGCGCCTGTGGGCTTGTTTATGTGGATGAATTCTCCTCTGACTGTGAGCTACTTATTTTACGTTTGGTACAATGGCTATTTCTTTGCAAAGTTGATTTCCTTGCTTACTGGATGCTTTCTACCTGTCATAAGCGATCAATGGCTATGTGATTCTAACAGAACTAAACCTTTGTATAAGACAAGGGAATATTTGATGTTTCAGCCTGTGGAAACCCCCTGCCTTCTCTGCCTTCGTCCTTGGGGACAACAGCAGGCCCAGACTTTGTGTGCATCTCTTTCTTGAAGTTTGTGGTTTGTCATAATTGCTTGATTCATACAAAACAGCCACTCTGTGAAGTTTTTCTCAGTTGATAATGCATGGGCATAGCAGGGGATGCTGAGAGAGAGAGAGAAAGGGAGCTTTCTTTCCTTTCTTCAAATGTGGTTGTTACACCCACATGCTACCTTTTCTGTCTATTTCCCCCTTTGTGGTAACTTTTTTGCAGGGTTTCTGTTAGCATTTGTGATATAAAATATGTTCTCACCATAGTTTTAAACTATAAGGAACATTTAATTAACAGACATTATTAAAGGATTCCAAGGTGACACTATAAGAGTCCTAGGGTTTCTATTGCTGTGAAGAGACATCATGACCATAGCAACTCTTATAAAGGAAAACATTTAATTGAGGAGGGCTTACAGTTTAGAGGTTCAGTCCATTATCATCATAGCAGGGAACATGGTGGCACACAGGTAGACATGGTGCTGGAAAGATAGTTCTACATCTGGGTTGGCAGACAGCAGGAAGAGAGAGTAGCACACTTCTTCCAACTAGGTCACACCTACTCCAACAAAGCCATGCTTCCTAATAATGCCACACACTATGAGCCTACGGGAGCTATTTTCATTCAAACCACTACATTGCAATCCCTGGACCCCATAAGCTGGTAGCCATATCATATCAAAGCAAAAAATGTTCAGTCCAACTTCAAAAGTCCTCATCATATTCTATCAGTTTCAACTCTGTTTAAAAGTTCAAATTCAAGTATCTACTGAGACTCATGGCAGTCTCTTAACTGCAACCCCCTATAAAATGAAAATGAAAAAGGAGATCACATACTTCCAACATATAATGGCATAGGATATTCATTACTATTCCAAAATGGAGGAAAGGGAACATATCAGAACAAAGCAAGACTGAAAACCAGCTAGGCAAACTCCCAACATCTGCATCCCAAGTCTGATGTCAAACATTATTCAGGTCTCCAACTCTTCAGCTTTGTTGACTAAAACACATTTCTCTATCCTTGGGTGTGTCTACTTCACGTTAGCAACTTTCCTTGGCTAGAATCCCATGACTCCGGCATCTCTAACATCTTGGGGAATCCAAGGCAATCCAGGCTTCACCTTCAGAGCTTCACACAATGGCCACTTGGGCCTCCATGCAGGGACACCTCTGACACACTCCTGGCCACAGGGGCTTTCCTTAGTTATAGTGGGAGACTCCATAATCCCCTTTTTTTATCCTTGACTTTAAAGACAGAACTAGATGACTGAAGCGTCCAACTTCTACTTGTTAGGGATAGAACATCCCCCCCACCCCCCACCCCCGGTTCAAAAAAAATTCACTAGTTTTCTGTTTCTGATGGTTTCCTTTACTGCCTGAGCTTAGCTTTCCTGGAACTCACTCTGTAAATGAAGCTGGCCTTGAACTTAGAGATCCACCTGCCTCTGCCTTCTGAGTGCTGAGATTAAAGGTATGCACCACCTTGTCTGGCTCTAAGCTTTTTTGTAATGTCTTCTTATTTTTCATTAAATTCTTTTTCACAAGTTAGAAGCTTTAGCTGGGTGGGGTCTTACTCTGAGGTCAGCACTCCCTTTATTTCACTTAGCATCAGGCTTTTATTTAATCTGTTTATACTTTTCGGTACCCCCTTTCTCCTCAAATTGTACATTTTGTATTTTTCCTTTCTCAACTTGCTCCAGCCCATTATAGAATTACATAAGAGGAGCTACTAATAACCGCACAACAAAGTCAACACTAGGCTGTTCTGAAATCTGCTTGGCCAAAGCTATTTATCCACAATTCTTCAATGTAGCCTCAGGCAGATTTTTTTGGACAAGAACAAAAAGCAGCCATATTCTTTACCAAAATATCCCAAGAATGGTTTCTAGGACACACACTAGAATTCTTTTCCTCAGAAACCTCTTGAGCTACACCTCCACTGTTCAAGTTACCCACAGCAACACTGTCTTCATGCTCCTACTAGTGTAGACCATTGAGTTCTACTGAAAGCATTCAACTGCTTCCCTAATACAAAGTCTCAAAGTCCACATACCTCGAAACAAAAACATGGTCAGGTCACAGCAATACCCCAGTCCCTGGTACCAACTTTTGTCTTAGAGTTTCTATTGCTATGAAGAGACACCATAACAACAGCAACTCTTATAAAGGAAAACATTTAATTGGGGAGGGGTTACAGTTGAAAAGTTTAGTCCATGATTATCATGGCAGGGAGCATGATGGCATACAGGTACACATGGTTCTGGAGAGACAGTTGAGAGTCCTACATCTGGATTGGCAGACAGCAGAAAGAGAGGGTAACATTGGGCCTGACTTGGACTTCTGAAACTCCAAAACCCACTCCTAGTGACACACTTCCTACAAAGAGTCACACACACTTCAAAAATGCCACACCTCCCAATAGTCCCACTCTCTATGAGCTTATGGGTGTCATTTTCTTTCAAACTACCACAATAAACATGTGTTTGGATGAGAATACAGTGACGAGGTTGGAATCCTGCTTATACTAATCCCACACTTGGTTGTATATGGTGTTTGCAGGCCACTGTACAGTCTGCATAGCTCAAATAACTCTATTGTCTGTTCAGCCAGGGTCCAGCCTAACTACATTCATGTTGTCCTACTTCCTCCAAATTCTTTCAGAGCATGGGAACCAAACTGGCAGCAAAACTCCCTGTGAGCTGTAATGGTAAAGATCTGACTGCAGAATTGGAACACAGTATGGCAGTTCATGCTGTGGTAGTTTCCCCATCTGTATTGTCTACAAGCACTGACAATGGATGCCCCCCAACACCCTGCCTCAGAAAGTTGTTGCAGGATAGAAGATGAGGAGAAGCTTCCACTTCATGGAAGTCTCAGGTCTAAATAGTATGTTTCTGGCTTGGTGGGTAGAACAACAGAAACAGGGGGAAAATTCTAGTCTGGAGTAAAATGCACATTGATATGGAGGGGAGGAAGGAGGCAGAGTCCTGTCTTCAAGCCTGGAGCAGAACATGTAGTATGCAATGGCAAGAGAGACAGCTCATGAATTAGTTAGTACAGCCCCAGATAGTGCAGAATAACAAGCACACCCCATTTTATCCCTAATTCACTTGCTATGTTTTCTCTACCTCCAGCAAAAATGGTGTTGGTTCAAACATAAAGTTTAGGCACTATGCTTCATCTTTCCAAGTCCTTCCTACTTCATAGCTTCTCCACTACAACAAACAAAAACCACATGACTTTCAGTGACAATCCTTGATTAAACAAATTCTGTTTTGAGGTGTTTTACATTTAATGGCCTTAATAACTTAAATAAGTGTCAATGACAAAGCTATTAAAAACACCCAACCTTGAATTTGGAATACAATACATTATGGTTGCTCCTTGGGGAGGCCATTTGAGATGTTCAGGCATGGGAAACTGGACTGAAAGAAACAAATGGCACACTGCTCAATATCTACAGAATCATCCTGGATTAAATAGCAGAAGCTGCTCTCTTACTTTACAATGCAGCTTCTGTTCCTCTTTTGACACCTCTCACTGTATTTTAAACTTAAGTTGCTTCTTCTGTTTGATTTTGAGCTCCTTGGGCAAGAAGGTGGGGCCATCACAGCCTCTCCTGCTTCTCTTCCTCCTTTTCCTTACTCCCTAATTCTTCCTCTTCCTTCTGCTTCATCTAGTCTTCTTCCTCCTCCTCTCCTGCTTCTCCTTCTCCTCCTTGGTGTGTGTTTCTCCTTTTGCTCTGCTGTTATTGAGTCCTGCATTATCTGCCCTTGGGCTGTAGGACAGTGGATAGATGAATATGTTCCCTTTCACAGTTCTCAGGAGTAGGACGGGAAGAGATCAGTGGATATATTCCAACTGGAATCAAGGATGTGTGTTTGAGTCCCAGATCTGTTCCTCTTAGAGCCTTTGTCTCCTATTCTGTGAAATGAAGATAATATTACTCTGTACTGATCTGCTGACATGATCAGTGATAGACAGTTGCCTGAATTTATTCTTCTTTCCCACCCAGTGGCAAGACCACAGAGGAGATTCCAACATCCTGAAGAGGCTCTCAGCTTCATTCTTTCATGTCCATACTTGCCACACTTACATGCCTGGCAGCTGCTTTCATTTTGGAAGCATCACTTACTTGCCCCTTATATGATAGTCCTTAAGAGACGGTTTAGCTGTTTGCTTGCTGGATGCTTCAGAACTCACACTGCACTCACATAATCATCTCTGAGGTTGGCCTTGCCACATCTACAACTTACTTCCAGATGAAGTTCCACAGTCTGCTTTCTATTTGAGGTTTTCTAGAAATTTTTCCATAAACTAATCAGTTTCATCTTATAGTTAGTTAAACATATTTAAGGACATAGGTGTTAGACTTTAAATATAGTTTTGATAGCCTTCTGTGAAGCATTGCAAGTATGGGTTCACGTAGAAATGATTTGAGTAGAAATATCTATATCAACCCTTTCTCATGTACACCACATAAATGTCTCCAATGGCAAGGAAAATTTGATAAAGCCTATTTAGCTGAATCTTCTTATTCTTTCTATAAATTCAGGCAAGACATATCAATTGTTCTCATGCTATGATGTGATTCTTGAATGTACTAGATTTTGAAATTAAGTGGTCTCTTGATTTTGGCATAGGTAAGATATCAATTTGACAGGTTGGCAACTCTCTCTCTCTCTCTCTCTCTCTCTCTCTCTCTCTCTCTGTGTGTGTGTGTGTGTGTGTGTGTGTGTGTGTGTGTGTGTGTGTGATTAAGACTGTGTTGGTCCTTCGTTCCTCTATCTGTGGGTTTCTCTGTAAATAGAGCCAAGTTCAATGGAAAGATGTTGCAGTAAACAATAATTGCTTCTGTCCAGCAAGCTCCTGATGAAGGGTCTGGCACTATCCACAATTCCTACTCTACTTGGACTTTTACATTAGACTGGGGGGAAGTAACATTTCCTGTAATTGGGAGAAACCCAAATATTATACTCACTTTTCCAACAGAAAAAGAGGTCACCTAACTAGAGCAGCTGTGTTCAGGACCAAGAGGTGAGTGACTCTTCTCCCAGCTGGAGAGTCCTATCTCTAAGACCTAGGCCCTGAGGCACAACCCATACTCCCCCACCCTCACCCATTGCTGCCCCAGTTGCAGGCAAGTAGAGAAGACTCCAGCAGGCAGACCTCCCCACCAACGCCCCCTAGGGGACCCTGTAATCTATAGGATTCAATCCCTCCCCCAAACCCCAGTGATCCCAGAGGCTCCCTGAGACAGAATCCACCAGCTCTGATTGGACCAAGAGGTGAGTGAAGCTTCTCCCAGCCGGAGAGCAGCTGTGATCTTTGGCAGAGAGATTCCAGAAGAATGACAGTCTTGAAAGGCTTGTTTCTTCCTTCTCACCCTTGTCCACCTTCTTCCTCGTCCCATCTTCAACTCTCCCTTTGATTACAGTCATATTTGGTATTCCCATCTTCCTCTTTGCCATCGTCTTGATCTCTCCTCCTTCTTGTGCCTCTTTATCCTATCCTTACAGGAGAAATATTTGATTGGCACCAGATCCAAATGCAAAATATACTTTGGCTAACTCAGCTACAAAAGAAGCAATAACAATTTTTATTTCATTGAAAGTAGATAGTCTTTCCAACATGGTTGTCCACAGATGGTAAAAATGTATGCCTGATATACGGGACTTACATCTCACAATAATTTCCTAGTGACAGGGTAGAAAGAGCCATGTTCATTTACTTCTGCTGTTTTGAAAGGCAGCATGTACCATATGCCAGATGCTACATTTCTTACGCTGCCTCAAGTCATTGTCATAAATAGAAATATTGCTGTTCCTCTCTTCTGAAGCCACTCTAGCAACTGTTCCCAATGTTTCTCTGACATCTCTGTATCCTTTCTTGTCTCCTACTCAGGTGGATTATTCTCTAACCCAGCCCATCATATTCACAACACACTTCGTAAATGCTTCTCACACTGTTTTCTATTTATCCTTATGTACTCATCCCTCTAGCTGGCTTATGGGATTTATGAAAGTCTGTCTTGCTCCTGTTTGTAGTTGGAGGGAAATCCTATAGTACTGTCTGCTGTGGAATGTAGAGGAGAGTCCACTAAGCCTTGCTGGTAAGCTTCTGCTTGTCTTCAGTTTTAGTCTAGTTTAGAGGCAAATTCTGCTTTGTTTGTTTGTTTATTAGAGATTTATTTTTGTGTATGTGAAAGGGTGTGTGTCTCTGTGAGTATATGTGAAAACAAGTGCAGATGCTCACAAAGACTAGTCAAGGGTATCCGATCTACGGGAACTGGAGTTACGGGAGGTTGTGAGCTGATCTGTGATGGTGTGGGGAACCTAACTTTTGTTTTCTAAAGGGCAATAAGCACTCTTAACTATTGAGCCATCTCGCCAGTTCTCAGGGGTTGATTTTTTTCATATCATATATTCTGGTTACAGTTTCCTCTTCCTCTATACCTCTCAGCTCCTCTCCACCTCCCCTTCCATTCATATTCATACCTTTCTGTTGTTAGAAAATAAACATGTAACTAAGGAATAATAAAATAAAACATAAACAAACAAATTGGAAAAGAACGAAACAAATAAACAAGAAAAAGAGCCAAAGAAAAAGCACAAATAGATATGGACTCAGAGACAGTCACATTTGCACTCACAGGAATCCTACAAAACACAAAACCAGAAGCCATACTATATACACAAATGACCAGTAAGTAGAAAAAAAGAAGCCCTGACACAAGATTATGAGACAAAAAGAGCATCTAAAGATTCAGCTGAGTAATGAATTCATTTTGTGTTGGTCATCTACTGCTGGGCATGTGCTTTACTCCTGAGTGGTTTGTTTCCCCAGTGAGACTCCCTTAGAGAAAACTTGCTCATGTGCAAGTGACTATCAATTGGAGATAGCTTCTGGGGTAGGGATGGGGGCATGTGTCCACTTCTCCTTTCAGCTCTAGAACCACAACTTGAGCAGATCAAAGTACAGTTCCATAGTTTCTGTAAGTTCTTATGTGCACCAGGCCTGCTGTATCTAGGCCTTGATTCCTTGGTGTCTGTTCCCCTCTGGCTCTTCCAATTTTTCTACCCACCCCTCTTCCTCCAAGTTCCCTAAACCCCAAGGGAAGGAATATGAAGGAGATATTTCTTTGAAGGCTGAGTGTTGTAAAGTCTCCCAACTCTCTGAATAATGTCTGTATTTGTTTCCATTAGCTGGATGAGGAGGCTTCTTTGATGATAACTGAACAAGGGACCTATCTATAAGTACAGCAGAAGTCCTTAGGAGTAATTTTGTTGCTATACTCCATTGGCAGAACAGTAGTATTTGGTCTTACCCTAGGTCCCTGGCCTACCTAGGCTCAGGTTCTTTACTCTTCTGATCTCTTACAGTTCATTCTTTCCTGAGCTGCTACACATATTGATATCACGTTGATATCACTGCATAACTGGAGTCTGACTGCATCCCCTGCTAGTGACAACATGCTGCTTTACTTTATCTGGGAATTCATCATTGAATTATGAATTGGCCCTTAGCCTTTTTTTTTCTTTGACTAGGAAAACAAAATAAAGCTCAAAAGTCAGTGACTTGTCTCACATCTTTCTTATCTTAGAGCCTATATACTTCTTAGTGTACTATAACATCAATTACTGAACATCAGAAGTCCTTATTAAGTCTTTTTAAGACTGGTCAAACCATCTTATGGTTACTACTCTTGTCCATTCTAGAGACCTATTATAGCGTGAATTCTAGTTGGTCTTAAAAATAAAAACCTGGAGCCAGATATCAGGGTAAATGCTGAAAGATCAGTAAAGGAGCCAGCCACTAGAGAGACTTCTTACCTCTCCTGAATCCTCAGCCTAAAAGGGGCCAAGCTCCTGCCTCTGACTCACCTTATCACTTCCTCTCTGCCCAGCCATATCGCTTTCTGTTTCCTCCTCCCTAGTGCTGGGATTAAGGGTATATGCCACTCAAGGAATAGGATCAAAGTCATGAGATCTCAAGTGCTGGGATTAAAGGTGTGTGCCACCATTGCCTGGCTCTATGGTTAACTAGTGGCTAGCTCCATACTCTGATTTCCAGGCAAGCTTTATTTGTTAGAGCATAAACAAAATATCAACACACTTCCCCTTTTTTGTCTAAAATAAAAAAGATTTTAACTAACATAATAGAAACTATATACAGTAAGTACAATAACTATACACAATATATACAGGCAGTAAATACATCAACAATGTCTAAATGTTAACATTTGACAAATTCAGAGAAAAATACTCCACTATTTATCCTATCTTGGTGAGTCCAAAAGGTTGTACCTAATTCACTTTCTATTTTAACTTGCATTACTAAAACTATCTTATAATGTCTTTCTATCTTATACATTTTACATCTCTTTAGTGAATTTCTTTCCTGAATCTATTTGGGAAGGGGACTTCCAGGAAGAAATAGTTGGGTTGGCTATGAAGCCTTGAAGTACCCACTGGACATCCAAGCTTCTCTGAACTTGGCTAGCAGTACTGGAAGTCCCTGAACCATTCCAGACTTATTATATACATTCTGAGGACCCACCTTTCAGTGCTAAGTATGAGTTCAATAAGGGTCTCTTTCATTTTCCTTCAGGATCTCTTTTATCTTTAAATGATTTTTAATGTATTTATCAGACCATTTAACTGCATTTTTAGTCATCAAGTTTAAAGATATCAATCTCAGTTTCTAAATATTCTAAACATTCATTTTATTCTCTTTACTGATTAAGGTTCATCTGAAACTCCCTTTAAGCTCCTAATATTTTAACCTGACCCTAACTTTTGTTGATGTTTAGGAACAAACTTCAGAATGCCTTCTCTATCCAAGAGTAATTAATGCTGTATAAATCTGCTTCAATTTAATCTTGTTACAATGAAGGCAAAAAGGCAGAGTCTAACAGTCAAGGAGAACCTGACCTACACAGATTATGAGGTTGATGTGCTGGATTGAAGCAAGTGTTGGAATTAGGCACTGATGAATGCTGCTGCAGGCCTCTTTCATACTGTGGCTTCATTAGTAAATATTGTTGTAGTATGATGACTTTGCTTCTGTATGTAGACTCTTAACTGCAGGGCCTCACATAATGAATATTTGGATAAGGAGCCCTGGTGGTATTGTGAGGTTGACTTTTAAAATAACAGTCAAAGAAATCAAGCTTTCCTTGTTACCTAGTGGCCACATAGGGTCTTATTTGCATATGTTGAGAATACATTTGTCCATCTGGGGATATCATGGCTCCTGTATATGACTTACAGGTGTGTGTGTGTGTGTGTGTGTGTGTGTGTGTGTGTGTGTGTGTTTGTGTGTGTGTGTGTGTGTGTGTTTGTGTGTGTGTTGTGTGTGCGTGTGTGTGAATGTATGTGGATATAATTTAGAAATCCTCTCATTTGTCTGAGTTTCTTTGTTTGTGTTTTTTTTTTTTCTTTTAAATGGGGCTACCACACAAACAGAACACACTTATTAGCAGGAACACATCCCCTAGAGCATTTACATCTGACAGCTTGGTACCATCTCTTAGTCCATTTACCTGTGTTTACATGTATACTCAACATTTCTACTTCGATATTTTATGGGCTCTTGAAGTTGGTAAGTTGTGAATGGAGTTTGTCTTTGCATCCTGCTCCGAGTATCCTCTCCTTAGTACAGATGGCTGACTTCTTGACCTGTGAGTACTTGACTAAAGTTCCCCTTTATTCCTGCATTCTCTGTCCTCCTGCTACTCCTTGCTGTGCAAACCCCCATCACTGCTTCCCTGAGCAGGTGCAATGGCATCCCATCTGGATTCTTTATCCACTCCAGCCCAGTCCACTCCAAGTTGATTCCTATATTACAATGGAAATATGAAATTAATCTCCTGGCTCTCCTCTGACATACTTCAGTCACTTTCTGGGATTATAATGACGCATTCACTGTGTACCATGTCTGCGCTGCCTCTGTGCTGCTCTGCTTACTCCAGATTTATCTCAGGGTCTTTGTATGAGTTGTTTTCTACTCCTGAACAATGCCTCAATGCCTGCCATCCCATGACTTGTGTCTAAAACTGACTTCTAATTTACATTTCCCCTCTGTGGTGCTGAGCTCTTTGAGAAGATGGGGTTTCCTATAATGCACCTGTGCAGTTATATATATATATATATATATATATATATATATATATATATATATATATATATATATATATACATCCTCTGTTGAGCAAGCTTCTCGTATTTCTTTTTGTGTTGGTTTAGCTGTCAACTGCTGCTCTAGTGGATTACTAAACCTATGATGGGGACTCATGTCTATTTCTTCTTTCCCTTCATCCTTAACACCGAATATCATTTCTGCATACTGGTGGCATGGGGGGAAATATCACTACATTACTTGCACTGAAGAGATATGGAGGAAATATGTAATGCAGTACATTCTGGATACTTTGTGTTTAGAGAAAAATTAGCAAAGACTTTGTTCTGGAAGCCAGAGGATGATGAGAAAATATCCCCACTGAGGGCAGAAAGTTTCAACAGGACTCAGACAACATGGGCGTTAGGTTCTTAACAGAAAGAATGTCTTCACCTGCGTAATTCAAAATCCCTATTGTCCTAAAGGGACTTGGAATATTTCTCTTCAGCTTTTTATTTTAAGATTTATTTCTATTTCATATACATGAGTGTTTGACAGTATATAGGTAGGTACATGAGATGCAATATCTTTAGAAGCCATAATATGGCATCAGAGTCCTGGGAACTAGAGTTACAGGCAGTTATTAGCTGCCATGCGGGTGTTGGGAACTTAACCCTGATCCCACTGAGTCATGGGTCTAAAGCAGCTTCTATATTTTGTGGTTGTTTCTCTGGCTTTTAAATCAGCAATGCTGCCCCATTCATTGTCCTTTTCTATTTTCCTTCCTGATAGAGCTTTACATATTTAGGTGGTATTGGGTCTTATAAAATATTTAAAGAAAAATCATGTTCTGAGAAGCTTCTAGACTTTTATCACTAGGCTAATAATATGTAGAACAAAACAATTAATAATCCTATTTGAGAGAGGAAATTCTAAAATTAATAACTTTTCAAAATTATAGGGAAAAATGGCAAAGATTGAATTTGAACTTAAATATCCTTTGCTTTAAACACCACGTTGTTGACTATAAGGGGTCTGATTCACAATGACTTAAAATGATATAAAATATTAATGAAATATTCAAAAACACAGGATGATTTGCTATCTTGCTTACAAGAATTGACCCATCATGAAGCTAACAAGTATGTTTTCAAAGATTACAGTGGGAGCAAACTTTTTGGGAAAGTAAAATGGTTTAAACTGCATTAAAATCTTAGAAAAGTCTGTTTGACATCATTCCCACAATATACGCAGGTAAAACCACTGTTTTATGTTGGGAGAGATAAGGTTATATAGTTCTTTGGCCAGAAACAACCCCAAATCCCAAACTACATGCCACCTTGGCCCTTCCTTGCTGTGTGTGTGAGTTTTGTGTAACTCCTTATGAGTCAAAGGCACCAACAGCATCATCGCCTAACCACAGCTGGGTCTCTAAATTCATTTTAAGCTTTTACTCTTTTAATTTCACTCTTGATTTAAACTCAGAATTGGTTTTGTTGCACTTCCTAGGCTACTTTTGTCTAGATTCAAAAAGCAGGGAACACAACAGGAAGATTACATGTGGAAATCATTCATGTTAGTGGGAACAACCTTATTTTTGCTATGTTTTGTTTTAATGGGTATCATCATCCTTCATATTCAAAATTGTTATTGGTAATGGCAGGACAGGATTAGCTGTCTCATGAAATTCACATTTGTGCTACTGTAGTGATTTTACTACAATCTAGCAAGATGGAATGCTTTGGAATTATTTGCTTCTAAGATCAGCTGGAACATTTAATGAGCTTACAAATGTAGGATAGAAAGGATGACAATTTTTAAGATGACAATATGCTCCCAGCAAGGTCTCCATGACATATTCTGCATCTCTTTACTTTGAGCACTTTCAAATTTAAAATATTCACCCCAGCTTGTTAATCCACATAATAGTCCCTCTCCATTTACTGGGAAAACAGAATAACCTAAAATTTCTTCTAGGTTTACTTTACATTTTCCAATATTCTCGCATGAACCAGCAATTAAAATGTAAATGAAGCCTAAGAAGGATGGATGCTTGTGAAGCATCGGTTTGAGATGCACTTTCACAGGAGAAAGAACTCGAAAGTATGCAATCAAATTTAAAGAGAATCTATGGCAGATGGTGTCAGAAAAAGAAATAAGACAGCTTTTTGCCGTGCAGGTTTTGAGACAGGTGTGATGGGTTTGGTGCTGCAGTTGGCATTGCTGAGAGAGAGAGAAGCATCACGCAACAGGACAATTTCACATGCTCCTGGAAACATCTAGGGACATTTTGGGATGATCTCAGAAAATCCCGGTATGAGGAATTCTGTGTCCCTCGGCCAACCCACAGCCTGCATTCTGGTTATGAATTGCCATCAGCTCTAAGCAGTCAGGCCAAAAATTAAACCAAGCAGCACATCAGTGCAGTTGTGTGGCATATTGGGACCAGGATACAGATCTGAAGTTTCTGTCTGTTGGTAAACCATGCTGGGGTTAACTCTGAGGCCTGGGGACAAGTAATTTCATCGTGTTCTCTGTGGAACTACCCTCTGTGAAGAGGACATTGGGAATACAGACCACAGTGAGGTCAGGTGGATGACAATGTCCCCCCACCCCCCCCCCGCCATG
Source organism: Peromyscus eremicus (assembly GCF_949786415.1). NCBI lineage: Eukaryota > Metazoa > Chordata > Mammalia > Rodentia > Cricetidae > Peromyscus > Peromyscus eremicus. The sequence continues at coordinate 96,436,920 of NC_081425.1, read as the reverse complement.
GGAGGAGCCTAGCATTGACTGAAGAGTGGGTGGTACTCAGCTCAGGACTGATTAAATGCCTAGGAATGGAATGTCTCCGTCATAAAGTAGGTATATTCTTAACTCTTAACTCTGTGGAGCTGTTTTTTAAGTGGTATGTCATATCTATTAAAAATAGAAAGCTTTTTGCTCCATATCCTTGCCATGGCATACTAATCTTTGTCTTTTAGCTATTTTATTAGGAACCCCACCTACCTTATCATAGTTAATTTGAAATCCTTTTATGTCCTGTGGACACTTCCTTTGTCATCTCAAGTTCTCCTGAGAATTTATTGTCAGAATAAAATGTATTCAAAATTCCCATCTCGAAACTCCCTCTGGCGCCTCGGATCTGTTTCCATCGGATTCTACAGAAACTCGGGTGGTTCCTCTCCGCGACAGCCAAAATGGTGAAGCTCATTGAGAGCAAGGAAGCTTTTCAAGAGGCCCTGGTGTCTGCGGGAGACAAGCTTGTAGTTATGGACTTCTCTGCCACGTGGTGTGGACCTTGAAAAATGATCAAGACCTTCTTTCATTCCCTCTCTGAAAAGTATTCCAGTGTGGTGTTCCTTGAAGTAGATGTGGTTGACTGCTAGGATGTTGCTGTAGACTATGAAGTCAAATGCATGCCCACTTTCTCGTTTTATAGAAAGGGTCCCAAGGTGGGTGAATTCTCTGGAGCTAACAAGGAAAAGCTTGAAGCCTCTACTGCTGAATTTTCCTTATCATGCCCTGAAAAATAGAAGCAGCCACCAGCTGCGTAAACCTGTAACTTCTTTAATTTTCAAAAAGATATGAAGTGTGAAGAGAGGCTATGCCCAACTGACATCTGATTATAAATGACAATAAAATATTAATTCTACCTTTTTAAAAAATTGCCATCTCAAATTTTGGGTGCTTATTTTAAGTCATGAGAGTGGCTTATGTTTTATGCTCAGGTCTCATGGTGAGTGTTTATATTCCTATTGTTTTCCAAGGCTGTGCTTCCCCTACTCATTTCAGTATGGCATTTTTGAAGAACAAACATTACAGTATGGCTGAGTCTATATTACTGATTTGTAAACATTTTGAAGTTTGTGTCTTTTATGCTTTAAATTTTCCAAACCCACAATATTACAATTTCCTCAAATTTTTTATCTAAGTTCATAGTTTGAAAATTTTGTATTTATATCTATTATTTTAAATTTTCCTATTTTTATTTTTACATCTTTTCAAAGCTTTTTTTTCTGTGTAAAATGTGAAACTGTGGTCAGTGGTCACTTTCTAGACCATAGCTCTGCTGTATAAGCAATGTCATTTTAATATGTTCATTATGAAAATATTTTCATACTTTCATAAGGATTAGGCATGCACTTCTGGAATCTCTTATGTTCCATTTTTCTTTCTCTAGAATTAGGCATTTCTTGGAATACTATAGCTTTTCTTATGAAAAAATCCTCTAACTTTGCTTTCTTTAAGATTCCATCAAACATTTGAAATTGGCTGTTCGGTTTCTATAACAACAATGGAATGTCTCCAAGGAGTCTGATATTAGAGTCACTATCTCATTGTGCAGCACAGGCTAGCCACAAAAACCAGCTCTTCTTTTCATAGCCTCAAGCTGGCAACACCGGAGTGTGCTACCAAACCCAGCAGGTTCCTTAGCTGAGTTCTCAGCAACCCAGGGACGATGCCTGGTCTAAATATGTGTCTTCTTATCTTAACACATACATCTGTGTAGCTGTTCTTTCAACTCTCTCAGTCAGCCTTCAACATTTTCAACAAACAGGGCTTGTATACGTTTGTCAAACTTATCTGTGCGTATATTAGTTTTTTTTTTTCTGTTATGATGTCTTTCTTTCAAATTCGGATTTGCTTCCCCATTAAGTACATGTACAAGCAATGTTTTGTTTTTTTTTTTTCCCTCCATCCTTGGGTACTGTAAACATGCTAAGTTCACCTACCAACTCTCCCGGCACCTTTGTAGACTCCAACAGCTTTCTTGCACAGGTGGCCACAATGTCTAAAAAGACAAGTTTTCATCCATTGCCTCAAATGGAACAGGTGTGTTTGTATTTTCCTGTAGTATACTGCCAACAGGACAGTGGCCACGAGAAGTGGTGCAAGCAGACATTATTGTTCACTTAAGGTCAAAGCATCCAGATTTTCCTGATGATATATATTTATCTATTACATGTGTGTGCATCCAGTAAAGCTGTTCTTTGTCAGGGTGAGGAATGCCCTTCTATTATGTCTAGTTTTGGAGAGATTTCATTACGCGCTGGTAGACTTTCTTAAGCTCTTTCATCTACTTATTCTTTAATAATCTAGTCATTAGATTTTTTCTGAACCTGCTAAAGTGGTAAATCACAGATATGCCGGGCGGTGGTGGCACACGCCTTTAATCCCAGCACTCAGGAGGCAGAGCCAGGAGGATCTCTGTGAGTTCGAGGCCAGCCTGGACTACCAAGTAAGTTCCAGGAAAGGCGCAAAGCTACACAGAGAAACTCTGTCTCAAAACCAAAAAAAAAAAAAAAAAATCACAGATACACTTAAGCTCTACCCCTACTTACATTCCCCATGACAATGCCACCTATTTGTAATGTACTAAGGTTTGGATATGTTATTATATACACTTCCCTGGCTTTTTATTAAGAAAATGTTACGTGTGTGATGGGAAGTGTTTTGAGTTTTTGTCTGGGTTTTGCATTGAGATAACACTGGCCTTGTAGAGTAATTCAGAGTAATTCCTTTAAAGTTCAATGCTGAGAGGACTCCAAAGAGAGAGGAGAAAGTACAAAACGGAATCAACTTTGATAAGAGTATTTCTTCAACCTGAATAATTCCCTAACTACATTATGGATGAGAAACACCTGAAAATTCATTTAAATCAGCTTGTATATTAGAAGGTCTGAAATGGGTACTCTAACTATCTCTTACCAGGAAACAAATCTCTCAGACGTTAGAAAGCACGCGAGTCACCTGCTGAGCATTCCTCCCTCCTTCAGTCAGTGCTTCCTAATGTGTCTGCTAGACCGAAAGCATCGCAGCACCTGAGGACTTTCCAAAATCCAAAATTTCTGTACGCACTGGAGTGTGCTAGTCAGTAACTCACCAGGAGCAAGTGAGGGTGGCCTGTCCTCTAGGAGCTTTCAAGGTGACTGAAAAGCACACTGAAGTTTGAGGAACCGCTAATTAAATTAGTGAAAAGGGAGGGAGGAATAGAGGTTAGAAAGAGATGGAGGGAGAGAAAAATGAATGAGAATGAATTGCTAATTTTGTGTGTTTTACTTTAGAATGTTGGAAAATTTTCTCTATACAGGCTTCATTTTTGTTAGGACCTGTGAAATATCTGAGAATAAGGGATGTTTCACTGGGTCAGATGTTTGAGTATAATTTAAGTAGATGGACGAACCTGAGTATGCAAGCTAGTGAGCTGATGGCATTGTCTGGGACTTGATGCCCACCTAAGAAATCCAATTTTCAACCTTTATTTCTTATAAAATAACTGCCCTGTAGCATAGTATTCTTGGTGTACTATGAGATGGTCAACATGGTGTGAAGGTTACAGTTTTCTTGAATTTTTGTGGGGATATGTTGCCAAATGGATGAATGGGAAAGTACATGGGAACAGTTGAAGAGAGTATTTGCAAATGAGCCAATGATTATAATCATGTCCTATGGTGTTTATGTGTTTAAAGACAGAAATGAAAACAAAAGGATGGTAATTTGCAGAGAAAGTTCTAGAATCTGTGGATCCAGAGCTCTTAATAAGGTGGAAGAATTGTTTTACTAAGCATATTTTAGAAAAGGAGTTGGGTGTAAATTGTAGTGACTGAAAAGTGAAGTGTTGGAATTAGCATGTTTTGTAATGACAAGAGGCAAGGTGCCACATGGGTATAGAGGCTGGTGTCTCCTGTGCCAGAACATGGGCACGGGGATGGCTACGGACGTGGTGAACATGATATTTGTATAAATACTGAAAATCTGTTTCATAAAGTGATGTCAATATCAGAGTAATAGAAAGATGAATAACGGCTAGATCATCAAGGATCCAATAAAACTCAGACAACACAGAGATCTGAGCACCACAGAATAAAAACTCAGTTGTGGCTGGCACCAGAAAGTGCAGACAACCTCATCTTGTAGCTCATTAATCAGGATCCACCACAGTTCCCAAAACATATGCTTCTATAGTGTTCAGAAGTCATAGAATTCCCTTTAATATTTATCAAGTTATTACAAGTATGAGCAAGAGTACTTATGTGACTGTACAAATACCAAAAGGAATAAATTAAAAGTAGTAGTCAGTTACTGTATAGATCTCTACAAGGAAACTGAATCATAATATCTCCCTCATGTTTTTCTCCCATTCACAACAGGAACAACAACATAAAAAAAAAATAAAAAAAAAAGGTTGGCTTTGAAAGACTCCTACCAGCTCAGAAGTACAAAGATGGAGATTTCTGCCTCTGTGCCCCACTGGCATCCATTCTAATTCTGTTTTTCAAATTCACAGAGAGTGAAGATGTTTATCAAAGGCAGGTGCTGTCAATTTCATGTATCATCTTTGGAATTGTCATCGTGGGCATGTTCTCTGCAGCATTCTACTTCAAAAGCAAGTAAGACCATTTCTCTGGTGATTAAAGGTTACGTCGGAAAGAAAGCTCTTTTCCTCTATGGTCTCAATTTCAGCTCCAAGCAGAGGGATCCTTTGCACATTGGTTCAGCAGTGATCTGCAGAGAATTAGAGCAGTCTATGGACCACAGTGAATGCAGGCAGCCATATGTGTGTGTGTGTGGTGGGGGGAGGGTTCTCAGATACACATTGGGAGAGGTTTCAGACAACTTGGTCACCTGTCTTCATTAAAGAAAGGCTCAGCAGCTTCCACTAAAAGGCTAACTAACTCTCTTTGGTAGGAACTAGGGTTGGGGTGGGGGAACCACTGCTGTGAACCTAGATGCTATCAACCACTGTCAATAGGAAAAACCTTTTCCAGGAAAAAAAGAAAAGAACTACAAAAAAGTATCAGTTTACTTTCAAACAGTTTTTGGCTTGTACTCATAAAATTTAAGTCACATTTAATGAAAGAACACCAGAAACTGTGCATGAGTTCACAGTTTGGGATATAGAACTTGAATATGCTCTGAATTTCACTTGCCAAGAAACTATCTGCAGATGAAGGGACTTATGATGATTCATAAAGTAGAATTAAAAGTATATTATATCCATATTAATGTGTTCATAACTCTGTGTTTTTATAAGTGAACATGGATGAAATTATTTATGGAAATGATGTCATCTGTACTTAAGATAGGAATTGCAGATCCAAGTTAGTCTATTGGGTTCTTGAACCTTAAGACATTGGCTCTAGTTACATGGCTGCAGCCTGTCTGAAATCATAGTCAATGCTCAATTGCCTTTCTTTGGACCACTGTTTTTCTGTTCATTTTCTCTTTGAAAAATGGAGCACTTTGCAGATACAGTTTGTAATCTCTGTCTGTAAGTCATACATGTCAATTTTTAAAGAGAGCTACAATTATGACTTTAAATAAGAAATATTGAGGCATGACTACAGGATTAGTGACTATTATTTCAACAAACTTTTTTTTTTTCAAATGCTTTTAGAGTTTCAGAACTACTATAATAACAGCACAGAGAATTCTCATGCACTCTCTACCTAGTGCCCTGTTATTAAGTCTTGTATTAGCATGGTATTCTTGTCACAATAATGTCCAATAATTGTACTGTGTAACTGAAGTCCATACTTTCCGCCTTCCTTAGTTTTTGACATAATGTCTTTTTTCTTATTCAGGCCCCTTTCCAGCACACCATATAACATTTCCTGTCACATCTTTGTACCTATTGTCTGTGACAGTGGTGATCTCCAAACACGTGCCAGGCACACTGGGATTTTAGTGATTAACTCTCTGCCCTTATAACTTTCCAGGTTGTTTTTTTTTTTCTGCATTTTCAAATAATATATTAGTCAGCTTCCATTGTCCTAACAAAAAGGTGACATACTGAAGTTGCAAAGCTTTATTTGGACTCAGTTTTGTTCATTTCAATCAGGATTGATTGGACCTATTGCTTGTTGTGACAGAATGTGGCCACACATCATGGTTTCAGTATGGAGCAGAAGAGAGCCTCTGCCTCTGGGCAGAATTGTGAAGCAAAAAAGGAAGGGGGGGCATATCTCACTCTCCCCTTCAAGGAAATATCTTTAATAACCAGAAGACCTTCCAATAGGTCCACATTTTAATGTCTCCACCAATTGCTCTGAGCCAAGCTGGGGACTAAGCCAATACACAAGCCCTTAGAGAACAATACTAGATACTATGGGAATTTATTTTAAAATATTAAGTTGTGAAAGGAACAAAGTAGAAAATTACAAATATGGTACTGTGACTCCCAGGAGTTCTAGTTTAAATCTATGCTATAAGCTACAGTACTAAATTGGCTTATATAGTATTGTAGCTGAATGGCAAAGCTCCTAGTTGGGAGTTTCCCTGCTTTGGTGGAGCCCCAGTGAGGCCATGTGAGGGTACTGGTTGGGATATTATAAGAGCCACGGGTGCATTTGAATCTCCAATTTACCATTGATTCGTGTTACTAGGAATATTTCCTTCCTGCTTTCTTTTTCCAAAAATACGAATTAAAAAAATACCTTATAGAAGCAGGGCGAGAGCTAAATGAGATGGTGCTGTGAAGGGCGTTGCTTAGTATTCATATCGGAAACACTTCAAATCAGAAGTGACCAACTTGAGTTGTTAATACTCACGGCTTTCCACTCTGGAACTTGGAGGCTGGATAGCTACCAAATTAAGAGCAGCACTCGAGCCCACAAAGGGTAGCCACACCCAGCTTGGCATTAGGGGTGTCTGCTTTTAACAGCTGTGTACGAGAAAGAAATTGGGAAGTAATACTATATTTATAGAGCAATAAGTAAATTGCTATGAAGACAAAACTAATCACTAATTCCTAGAGTACAATTTGCAGTTTTAACACATTTAACCAAAAGATTGATTATAGTCATCTTAACAATGAAAGCAAGCAAGTGCAGGATGTGTGGCATCAGGACCATCAGTCTTTCTCCCTGGACCACAGGGGAGCTCTGAAACCAACATCTGTTGCCAGGGCATAATGAGGAGTCAGAGTGTTTAAAGGAAACACTGTTAAATACTGGCTTCCTTACGGGAGACTTAGAGGACCACACTGATGGAACAGCACACACTGGGATTTTCTGCTTCTACCTGCCTTAGCTAAGGAGCTATTGGCAACTCATGGCTTTTGGGAGAAGAAAAGTCAGTTTTCTTCAAGAATGCAGATCCTGAGAGGCCATCTATACTCTAGTAGATGGTCCTATGCCCATGCACATACCGGAAGCACTAAGTTGACTTGGTGGGTTAAAAAAAGAGCACATGAACTTAGAAGGGAAAAATGGTGGGAAGAGAGTAGAGGAGAATTTTTAGGGGAGATGTGGGGTGGATTTGGTCAAAACATATTACAGGAATGTATGAATTCTAAATAAAGTAAAAATATGGTGGAGAATAGAAGAAAAGATAAAATAAATAAGTTTAGATAAAAATAGTATTAATAAAAATGAAAGGCCTTTCCAACTGAATCATATTGCTAATCAGAAATCTTCCCAATTCTGAGAGGTATATTTCATGTCAAGTACTATCTCCCTCCTACCAAAATTGAATGTCCATTGTTATAACACCCACATGTTTCTCTTATTGATTCATGGATTCCTCATTCCTTTTCCCCAATATTAGAGATAAAAGAATAGGCTTGATCTTAATTTTCATGCATAAAATACAGATATGTAATATATAATATAGATATATAGGATACAATATATATTTTTTTTAGCCTTGGAAGCCCCAGTTCTAACAAGATCATAAAGCACTTTTCATTGCTCTCCAAATGAGTTCACTGAGTTATGCATTTGATGGACTGAGATCTAGCCTTCTGGGTAGAGCAAGCTGGTACTTAGCGAAAAGCTCCATGCTCACAGCCATTTATGTCCTATTTCCCATAAACACTCAGATTGCTTCTCTGGTATTTTCTCCCTGTTCTTGCTATACTTGCACTGTGTGACCTCATCAAATGCTATCTCAGCAACTATTAGTGCTCTAGTTGGTGGCATAAACCTGGGAGAATGGAGCCTATTGAAGTGGACTAAAGTCTCATGTAATAGCCAATTTTATTCAGGGCATCAGACAATTTATATTTTGAGGGTATTCTGAGGGGTAAGCAAGGCTAAATAAGCAAAGGTCTCATGAGTTTAGGCTGTATATAATCACTAGGATAACCAGTGCTTGAATAAAAATGATAGATGTTGGGCAACCTGAAGTAAACCAACTCCTATTTACTACACTTGGGAGGGGCACAAAAGCACATTCCAATAACAATCCATGTTATGGAGGAGCAGCAGTCACAAGACTTTTGCGTTGTTTTCTATGCTTTTTCTCACAAGCTCTCAAAATTCTCTTTACATAACTTTATTCATGGAGGATGTTCCAACAGGCAACCTCACATAGAAAGTAGCATTCTGGCCAAAACAAAAATCGAGGTGGGTAACATGAGAGCACAGAAATAAAGACATCTTCCAGTCAGAGCAAGTTCTGGTGGAGATAGCTGGATCCTCTAGCAATACCAAAAGACAGACTGAAAGGAATTCCCATCAGTCCCAATAAACTCACACGTCCCCATTTACAGTTAATATGATGATTAATTCGAGCCTTTAATTTTGCTCACTTGGTTTAGTTGGAAACCAAATTCTTGAATGAGTTTCTCTTTGCTTTAAACCTACACAGGAAAGATGGATAAGGGTTGGCTGCACCAGTCTTTAGTTATCTGAAAATCAAACATATGGCTCAACCCTAAACTCAGAATCATAGATAGGAGAGGAAAATTTAGCGGTAGAGATGTTATCAAAGTTGGGAAAATGGTGGAGAGCCTGAAAATTGGAATTGCCAGTAAAATGTGCTCACAATACAGTAACCTGATTCTTCCCAGGTGCTTTGGTCTGAGTAAATGATTCTGGGCTCACATGGATGCTCTGATGTACTGCTGTTGTCTTCTTCCGCAGTGGAGGTCTTCGTACTTTATGTTGTAGGCATACAACACAGGAAAATGCTCTGAAGCAAGCTGTACTGAGATAATGCACATGAAACAGTAGTTCAATGTAAGGCTCTGAAAATGGGAGCAAAGGTCTACATCCTTACTGCACCCTACTTCAGTTTCTCCCACTCCACAATCCCCATTCCTTCACTTCCAAATGTGATGACACCACACACACCCAGTAAAATTCCTTAGGGCTACTCCTATCCCAAGGCCTGCTCCCTCAGAAACTCAGCCTTTGTGACATGTACAGTTCCTCTAGACACATCCCTTTTGTAAGGCATTGCACCAGAGATACCTAAAACTCAGTAGTCTGGTCCTGATCTTATTGAGCTGATAGCATTCCAGGGTGTGTATATAGACCTTGTAGAGAGTGATTGTTCTTAAGGGAGGACAGCAAATCAGTCAGATGCTGATCATTTCCTCTGGTCCAATTTGCTAAGGGGAGAAGGGAAAGACCAACAAACTTCTTGTACTTATGAAAGAAGAGGACCAGGAAGGAATGGGATGGGAAAGAGCCAAAGGCAGATTCCAAATGAAAGGCCGTTTATCCCCAAATATTGCTGAGTCAGGGCTTGCATGAAAATGGTGCTGAAGGTGAATTATAAAAGGATTCAAAAAACACATTCAGACATTTTTATGAATAATATTCCTTTAAAAGCTTATATTTTTCAGTTTCTAAGTTATGAAATCACAGAAAAGACAGTGTTTCTATCTTACCTCTTAGATTTAACTGGTTGCTTCTTGCTAACCCTTTTACTGCTTTGTGCTGATTTACTTGGCTAACACCCCTCCCCGGCAATTTCCTGTTTACTTCTCACATGAATCACTTTTTTGTGGCTGCTGTGTGCTCCTTAAATGTTCATGAGATGAATTTATTTTTATCAACAGGCTATAGATTTGTTCTTAAGAAGTAGATATAATATTTTAGCTGAATTAAAGCAATTGAGGGTTAGACCTAAAAGCTTGCGGCCCGTCCCACCCCCCCAATAAATGAAAAGATTAAAGAAATGTTTAAACAGACAGCTACTTCACACTGGGGTTTAAATTCAAAGATGCTCATTACCTTCAAGTCCTTTAGAAAGTACACCAGTGTTGTGTGAGAGAGGCAATTATACAATCTTTTATCTTTGGGGCAATGTCCTCACGTCTGCAGCATCTTTCCACAGCGCTGAGCATGCTGGGTAACAAAAAGGAAAAGAAGAACATTTTGCCTGTAGCTGCCATGGTATCCATGGGAGATAGCTCTTATGAATTCAATCTAAATAAAGGAAACAGGCTCAAAGAAGTTTAGGTAATTATAAGGGCAGTGAAACCGGTGGATGGCAGATCGAGGTCTCCTGTGTCAGTCTCTCTGATAGCAGAGCCCATGCTCTGAGTGCTGCCTGCCCGGCAAGCTTGCCATTTGAGAGGCACTTTACCAGGGGATCCCTTCTGGGCTAAGAACTGAAGAAGCAATCTTTAGAAAATGATCCTGCAGTTATGTTTATGAGTCTAGGAACGATATATAATTGCTATGAAATCCTGGAAAAAGGAAACTAAACAGACAAATAGTTTAGTCCACCCTTCTGGTATAAATGTTGAATGGTATAAACAAAAATCAATGTATGCAGGCAAGGGCATATTGCTTGGGAGTTCAAAATCCTAGCTTAGTCTCCACTTCCCCATTTAAGGATCTGAAGGACCTTATACAAGTGGCTTGACAGTTCTGAGTAGTGATTCTGAGCAGAGTCTGCAGCAAGATTAACCAGATTGAAATCCTTCTAATCTAAATATCCTTTAGCAAATGATTTCATTTCTCTGTGCCTTGGCATTCTCATCTATTAAATGGGTATAGAATATTGCCTCATTACAAATGTTTATTGTGGAAATAAATAAAACAGTGAGTGTAATGGACTTTAAAACAATGTGTTGCAAATTACTGTGTAAGCATTAGCTCATTAAAGGTTAACTCTTTTGGAGAATGGATACAAATCTCAGTGGTAGACTGTTTGCCTAACCTGGAAGAGATTCTAGATCTGACCTTCATCACCACACCAAAAAAAAAAAAAAAAAAAAAAAAAAAAGGAGTTAACTATTTTATTATTTGGCTTCCTAGTAACACAAAATAAGTTCTCCAAACAGATTAAAAAATAAAATATACACATTAACATTTGCATAAGCTACATGTATTTGAAGTGTATAAATATCAGTATATCTTTGCCAACATGTTAGCCAAGCTCTAGCTTCAAATGTTAACTTTGGGTACTTCTCTATGGAATCTCTAACTTTTTATACATGAACACTTTGTGTCAGGGATTGCTTGTACCCATGGGATGTAAGTCTAGAACAACATATTATAATCATCTCTCTCTTTTTAGAGTGCCATTGATTGTTAACCCATCTACGATAATGAATAATGCCAAAATGTCTCCAGTCAGAGGTATTTCTTGGTGTGGTTGAAAAGGGATTAAGGGCTGCTTCTGTGATTTAGATTATCTATATAGCTTTAACATGTGACAAATATAGGTACTGTAAAAAAAATCCAAAAATTAACAAGATATATCTATGCAAATATTTATCCACATGTTCATATCTGCAGGAATAAGGCTAAACAAATCCAAGAGCAGCTGAAAGAGTCACAGAATGGGAAAAACTACAGCCTCAAGGCATCCAGCACAATGACAAAGTCCGAGAGCTTGATGAAGGGCCATGTCCAGCTGCAAACTGTAAGCTGCATGTCTCTGCATTCCTTTCCTTGCCCATCTTAGAATCTTAAGTACGGAAGGGATTACGGAACCTGTGATCAGAACTGTAGAATTATTCACCACAACAGCAATTCTTGCTTAAATCGTCTTGCAGTTGTGTGGATGTGCGTGTGTGTGTGTGTGTGTGTGTGTGTGTGTGTGTGTGTGTGTGTGTTTTCAAATACTAAATAAAAAAGATAATTCTAATCTTCCATAATAACTGACCTTTGACAGTGATAGAAGTTTTGGTTGCTTGTTCCATAAACCACTTGGGTCTTTACTTTGTACTAAAAATATGGTAGACATACAATATCATACTTCTGGAGGCCGACTCACATCCAAATCAAGTTCTAAAGGGAATAAAAAGTTCATGGTTAGGGTTAAAGGAGAAATGAGAATTGTGCTCACAGAGTCCCCTCTAATAGCTAGACTGTTGCTGTATGTGGGTCAGTGTGGAAGCCAAACACACACACTCTGCCTGCTTCATTCTTTGAGAAGTACTTTTAGTCATTTTTGAGATACATTGCGAAATAGTGAATTAAACACAATAGGATGCTATCTAACACATGCTGAGACATGCCTTGTAAGGTTAATTCTTTGCCCCTACGTGAGATTCTGCTTCTAGATTCTGAGGCATGAAATGAAAGAACAAAGACCATGGTACAAACCGGGTGTTTGAGGATAATAGGCAATCACCCGGGCCGCATGCTTGCCCTTCCAAATGCTTAAATCACTGAGAATTTGCACATCATTTGTGATTCTAAGAAATCATTACCCAAAAGTTGCCATTATGATGAGTGTAACAGATGTACTTAGCTGATTTAATGTGAAATTCATAAATATGAATTGCTTCCCAGCAAAGTTTCCTTAAACTTTTATTCATGGCAATGTGCAAGATTGTTCTGTTCAGAAACAGAGAGAATGCCTTTGCTAATGATTTCTAATGAGTATAATCCCAGCACCTTCAACAGCTACCATGATGAGGATCTCAGTTCCTTAGCAACTGGCCCTATGAACAATAAACAAAGCCAGACACCTGCAGAAGTAGCAGGGATAGACTGTAATCAGTAATGAAACGTCGAATAGGAAAAGGGGTTCAGCATGAACTATACTTAACTTCAGTAGGTTCAGCAGTGACCAGGCCTTGTAAAGGGAGGAGGCAAGTAGTGAAACAGGGCTGAGCAAGGGCTTAATCAGAGGCAGGGAATTAAGAGTGCAAAGGGTTGGACAGTGTAAATGCCATCAGGCAGCTGTGTCTGCTGGCTAGCCAATATTGGAGTCAGAAATCTACCTTCCCACAAGGCTGGGACACAGAGCCTCTACCCTTCCTGATGATTGCATTTCAAAGACTGGCCTCTAGGTCCTCATGAAGAACACTTTTTGAGCTTAGGAGATCCACATTTATAATCATGAGCCCTTTTCAGAAAACGCTTTGGGAAGGGAAGCCAAGGACCTGTCATCAGATGTGGTGAGAACAAATCTGAAAGGCCTTTCAAGTTTCTTGAGTTCTGTATTGATCCAGGTGCTTTATGGGGGAAGAGACATTGTACGAAAGCAGAAATGAATGACTGAAAATGAAGTTAGTATTTGTGCAACAAGTGGATCAAAGCATACCTGGAGAGAGGCTACAGTTTCTATAGCCCATAGGCTAGATTTAATGGAAAGCAGTCAGATCTGTTTTCTCTATGGTTGCCACACACTCATTTGAGATAACTGCATAATTGTCCACAAAGTGACCTCATGACAGTTTCCTCATCCAGCCATTGTAATAAGCACACAGTTTCTCTCTATTGTTAATGGCAACATTAAAAGGAAAATTTCATTCATGTTGTCTCCCTTTTCTTCCCCTGATTTGAATATTACGATTCAAATTACAGTGAAGAAATGAGTTATCCATAGGATTCACAACATTTGAAAGACCTTCATCACATAGGATATTAGGACCTCTACACCTCTCCTCTGTAGCCTACAGGACCCAGGAGATCTTTGTGTTGACACAGCGTACAACGAGTCTCTACTGTATCATTTCCTCTGGGCTTCAGGGGATATGTAGATGGCATCTTCTTGTATCATCATCATCGTTTTACAGGAAAAGGACATGAGTGAAAAAAATGTTTGTTTCACTATTAGGTTCTCTCTGCTAGACCCTAAACAGGAGAGAAATGAATCAGAGAAAAGAGTTTGATATGTAAATACATCATAAATCAAATATATGGAATACTCCAAAGTAAATGAGGCAAAGGGATGTTTTGAATTTAGGCTTAAATAGCATTTTATGCTAAAGGAAAAGGAGCTTTGGGATTTCTAGGTGGGGAAGGCAGATTATGGGAATATAAGCAGGAACAATATGGGATTATTATTAAGTTTGTTTTGCAGATTTTAGTGTCTTCCTTTTTGGTAAGAATTGTTAAAAGGCTTTGTCTCCTGGTGGAGCACAGCCAGATGTGTGTACATGTGGAATCTGCCCCACTTGTAGGGCTTTTACTGTCTTCACTTGTTCTCAGTGACCTTTAACTCAAAATAGTCTGTATGGCAAAGAAGCATTTGGGGGTCATAAATTCTGGCAGTCCTCCACTTATATGGCATTTCAGTAGAGTTACAGGAGATAATCAGGGCAATAAATTGAACAGAGATTGAGAGATCTGGAGATGAATCCGCATGAAAGAAGAGCAGCTTGCATGGAAGAGCTAGATATACCCAATGACTGCATCCTACATATTGCTGGCTGCCTGCCATTCAAGGGATTAAATGAGCAGGTCCTTTTAATTATACTAGATTGAGGTGAACAAACTTCTTCCCACAGGGACGTGTCAACTTCAACCCTAGGAAGCAATGTGGGTGGCTGCCAGTTTTGTAAAATCCTTATCAACATTTCCTGTGCTAATTTATAGTGGGAAATTGAATTCTTTGAAATTTACATTCCTTTATTTGATAGTGAAGTATAATCTATGTCTACATATTTCTGGTCAAATTTCATCTTTGGTGAATTGCATGCTCACAGACTTGGCTCACAGTTTTATTGCAAGAAGCACACAGCAACTTGACTGCAATTTTTCACACTGTAAGTTGAGAGGAAACAGTGACTGGAAAACAGATATTAATTATTCCTTCAAAAGGAACAGTTGTGTTACTTCAATTCTATTCTAGAAAAATCATAAAAGGAAGTATGCAGGGAGTCTATGCAGTTACAAGACTAGAACCATAGGAAAGACTTTAGAAGTTTTAGGTGGTTGAATATTAAAATGCAAAGGTGCTAAAGGTAATTTGAAAAACACATTTACCTTATAAGTTTACATATATATTTACATATATATACATATCATATGTACATACACATATATATTTTTTCTTTCTGGCAAAAAAAATGAGGAGATACCAATGTCAATGATACATTGTTAAATATGAGTGTAGTACAAGCATTCTGCTCAAGAAAGAATCTGTCACATAATTGCTCTGGAGGAGTAATATTTATTGGGAAAAAAGGTCTTCAGACTATGTTGAAGCCTTGAGGTAGGAGAGGTTTGGGAAAAAATATATTTAAAACACACAAAAAAGACCATATATGCAAAGAGAGTTTCCCTCTTACAACCAAGAGAGGAGTGCCATTAACATGGATAGGAAAACAGAGAGAGAGGAAAATTGCTCTTCAGGGTAAGAAACATATCAGGAGATATATTAACTCAATGTGTATACTACAGTAGGGTTATGAAGAGATACTTCCATTCTACCTAGACTAAAAGTGGTACCCTGTATCCATTTTCAAAGATTCCTAGGAGAGGAGGGAGTCCCAAACACCAAGCTTAGTAAGTAAGCTATACTATATGCCTGGAGCCAGGTGGCCTCTGATTCCAGGGAAAGCGGGGTGGGGGGATTGGCTCATTGTAAGAATGTTGAGAACTATAAGACTACACAGTTACAACAGGTGACCTCCCATCTCTTTGTAGCAGCAAGTTCACGTGGGTGAGAGATTGCAGTGGGAGTGCACTGACTTGTAAGGCTGTTCAACATCTGTGGAGTCACCTACAGAAGAGTGAAATGGGTTGGGAGCTTGGGAAGGTCACTTCCATGAGCACACTAGTAAAGTGTCTCAAATGCAAGCGTGCATCTACGTAAGGCAATGGGCTCTCACGGGCTGTCAGCAGAAGGTGGTTTGTCTCTCTCATTTGGCACAGTCTAGGAACACTTGGAAGTCTTGGAAGAAAAGTGGTGCTGGAATGCACTGGCCACAAACTGGGGCCTCTGAAAACATCCTCAAATGCAGGAGCACCTTCTATAACCCAAAATTCTCTTTCCCAAAATGTCAGGGATGCTACAGATTGTCAGAGTCTATGCTCTGGTTGTAAATATAATCATTGGAGACCTGTGAATACCACCCTCTAATGCCATTACCACTTTCTTCCTGTGAACACTTGGACATTTATCTCCATCCCAAAGAAGGTAACAGGGTACTTGAATCCACTATATGCTACTTAGTTATGATACTGGGCAAATCTTGAAGTGCAGGTTAACTACTCAAAAGTTCTTTGCAAATTGCAATGTTTAACAAATAAATTATCTGTATCTGGCATCCCTTCAGTTCATTAAATATTCATGGGAAAGATTTAACTCTACAGTCATTTAACAGGAGGTGAAATACATAGTAACATGATATCACATGATATTCTGGACACATTGAACTCTGACTACAGATGAGAGTTGGTTATCCCTGCAGTGACTCAGAAGCAGACATCCTTTGCCTCCATTTATGAGTAGATTCTTTGTGACTTAAAGGTGAACTATTCTCATTAGTTCTGTCCTGGATGAGAAGGCACTGAGGATAGAGTTATGACCTCCAGAGCCATCGAGACAATAGTGTGAAACTTCTCAGAGGAGTTCAAGGATCAGATAGATAGTCATTAAAAGGGAGGATATTGGTTCTCCCATAAAACCAAGAAAGCATATTTGTAACCACAAAGAAAGGTAAGAAAATTATATAGCTACTTTAAAGACAGGTTTATGGGTGAAAGTATCATTCAATAGGAATTATGGGGAAATCAGAGTCCTCTCTTGGGGGCCTTTGTGTCATTAATAAGAGAATTTAAGTACAGACCCAAATGGTAACTTGAGTATAATTTTATTAGAGTTTGAAAGAAAAAAATGATGAAGCAGACAAGCTGTAAATCTCAGCCACTGCCTAGAAGGCAGAGACTGAGAAGAGGCAGGCCCAAATGGAGGTCAGCCACATGATGGACAAGCAGCCTTACAGCAGGAGGGGGGCTTTGGAAAAACAGTGAACTCTGAAATAGTAGGTAAAGCATGCTTAGCATAGAGATGGAAATAAAAAAGGAAAGTTACAGTTCTCTGAATAATTCTGAAAAGTGGGTTGACTTACCAAAAGCCATAGCTTGGCTCTGTTAAGTAACAGAGCTAGAGGATGGGAACTTTGGGAAGAAACGTATGTTATTCTGTTAAAGGGATGATTATTCCCTTATAGCTTTAGCATGGCTTAAGGTGGCAGTGCCTTCACGAGGTGTGGTCCCTTAGATGATTAACCTGCCCAATTGGATGTTAGGCCTCTTTCTACCCATCCATTCTCTTGATCAGAATGAAAAGATTCCTTTAGTGGTCTCTAATGCTGCCATGTCAGTTAAAAGACAACCAAGAGTGCTAAAATGTAAGAATAAAGAATGCAATGCCTAACCCATCTGCTATAATTGTTAGGAGTGTATTTATTCAATAATGCTTATTTAATATTTACTTGTGAGTGGAACAATACCAATGGTTGGTGACCTCAGAATATGCACAGGCTAATAGTAGAAACATGTATGTATTAGGTTTGAGTAGGGAGAGGAAAAGGTATTGGAGATAAACAGCCTTAAGTGGAATCATCCTTCAGTTAGGAGATTTATTAATGTAGCAGCTGGGTGGTATAGCCAGAGTCTAAAGTAGGAAGATTTAGTTGCACCAAATGAGGCAAGGGGTCCAATTTTAATGGTATCCAAGGGAAGGGTAGGTCCTGCATCCCAAGGAAACAATCTTAGATAATATACGTCTTATGTGATGTTACAGAGGTAGTGGTGAAGGGTTGTGACAGGAGTCATTCCTTTTAGGGTAGAAGAATGAGGCTTGGTTAATGTGTGACCTGTAAACCTGACCTTTGTTGAGCTGCTTTCAACCTCTACACAGCACAGTGGGCTTATATTCACTATGTAGAGCCTGGTTTTCTGACAATATGGAAGTACATCCTAATTTTTAATATGGCTACTCAAAAATAAGAAAAAAACAACTCTGAATAATTTCAAAGGGAGTACTGAAACCGGCTCCATGGCAGTAATATTTGAATTGAGTAGTGAGAGTAAGTTGAAGCCATTGACATATCTTATAGGTTTAAGCCAGGAGTCATTTCTTTAAAAAGCTTATTACTTTTGAGTAGTTCTTCCTGAAACCTAAGTTCTTGCTCAGCATATCAAATACTAACTTATTGATTCATGTATTCATCTTTACATTCACATACATATTAAATAGTTAATAAATATCAGCACACACATGGTGAGTTGTCATAATGATTAAAAATTCCCATCATGGATGAAATGCTCCTGCACTCAGGGCATTTGCTTATGACTACAGGTGATATCTACTAAATAATAACCCCTCAGATGTGAGATCTAAGGTGGGCTGATACCTACAGCCAGTGGACTGAGGAGTGCTGTGAAAGCCCGTAGCAGGAAGGCTGGGGCATTAATACATAGATGAAAACAGCTCTCTGCAAGATGAAGCAGTAGCTGAAGCAGTAGCTCAGAGGCTAAGGAGGGAGAATGAAAGGGAGCTTGTTGTCCCTTGTGTCTGCAAGAGGGCTGTACTCATAATATTTTGCTTTAGAGGAACTCTGGAGGAAATTGTTAGAGTTCTTACTATTAAGGCACACAGGCACAAAAATTCTCAAAGCAACAATTGGCAAGTTGCTTTTAATTACTTACATTAAAAAATAACTCTTGAAAATATGGCATAACCTTTTCCATCTCTCGGCTCCTGAGTCATACTAGTAAAAAAGAAGTTTTGACACATCCGGAGATGAGCTAGGAACCGAGTGGAAAGACATACATTTAAAACTGATTTTCAAACACCCTCCCTCCTGCCTTCATTGCCTGGGGTTCCAGAACAGGTGATTATCTGCTCTGTCAACATTGCTTTCCAGCAGAAGCCCAGCTTTCATTTAACCTCCCGGCTCCCACTGCGTGCAAGCACCAGGCCTGGGATCAACAATGTCATTGCTCTACTACCTACAGCAGCCTGCTTAATTTGACAGGACTATTGATTCCAACACACCACCAGCAGTTTGTTAGGAGCAAGGCAGCAAGGGGGCAGATGGAGGTTGGAGGGCTCTGTGCCCACAGGGAGCACTCCACACAGGAGGGTGATTAGGATGAGGGCTTCCCCCAAGAATCTACACTGTGTTGAAAAGTAAATCATTCAGGTTCATGCTGAGGGTCAGTGAGTGGATGACTAAGTCTCCTTATTCACTACTAAAAGGCATTGTACGTCTTCTACAAAATGAGTTTGTAAGAAAACGTAAACAAAGACCATCAGGGTCCGAGGCAAAGAAAGTGCCTGGAGCCTACTGCCAAACTTTGGGATATCCTAGAGGATATTCCTAGGGAGATCCAGACAGGCAGCTGACCAGAGCACTCAAACATCACTGGAGAACAGATCTGATAGGTAAAACCACCCACATGCAGGTCTTAGCGTCTCCCAAGAGCAATAGGAGAAACTACAATAAACACTATTAGTATAGAGCACATGCCCAAAGGCTCTGGTCCTGGGCAGTTATGCTGACTTGTAGGAAGGCTTGGTACAGATGAACTGTTTGGCAGATAGTGCTATGAATGTTAATGGCTCTCAGCTGAGACAGCTAGAAAGCCAAGCAGAGACTGAATTACTTTTTTAGTCTCTAGATGTTTTGTGTGTGCTCATATGTGTCTTTTGTTCTTTTTCATTTTATGTATTCCCTCAAGAGTATGTTTTGATCTACAGAAAAATCAAGAAGATACTACTGATAGAATTTCTAAATATGTTCTGTGCTTAGTTTGTCATAATAGAAAATATGATTTAGCAATGGATACTGTAATGCCACAGTTGTTAAAATTTTAAAACTCAATACTGATAAATGCTTACTAAGTCGTATTATTAACTGAATCCTACAATTGACTAAAATAAGAGATTCTTACCTCATATTTATTAAAAAATAATTTATTTATTTATTTATTTATTTATTTATTTATTTATTTATTTATTTATTTATTTATTTATTTGCTATTTTGTAGCTCCACCCAGGAGCAACCTTGCTTCAATAGTTGTCACACATTTTAGCTTCCTCTTAGTCTTGTCAGTTTGTAAGCACTGGTATGGCTCTGTTGATCTAGGCAGTTCAGAGAAGTACTAGTCAAGATTTTGCAGGATTTTCCTTCCTTGAATTTTGCTTGGCGTGTTTCTTATGGTGATGTTGAAGTTGTTGGCCATGCAGGAGCACCGTTTTTTCACATCAGGTGTGTACACTGGCAGTGTGATGAGTCAGCACTGATGTTACTCTGCTGTGTTTCTGAGGTTGTGTTTTTCAAGTTCTTTCACTATTCAGATACTCCTTTCTCCCCGTCTTCTTTATAGAATATGAAAGTGGTCATATAGCTCACACATAATGAATAAGAAGGTATATTTTTTCCTGATTGTACAAAACCTGCATGAGTCATTTGGATATTCTGAACACGGTTTGGTTTCTTCTCATCCACTCTTATTTATTCTATATTCTCTATACCAACCCATAAACAGCTATTTTATACTTGGATTTATAATGCAAAGAGTTAAATATTATTATCAGAGATTTTTTAGGGGAAATTATGTCCTCCAGAAACCAGGATAAGCTTGGCATGGCCACCCTATTCAATATGCTAATTAAAGAGATGGGTGAAAAAAGTAAAAAGGGGAATTTATTTAATCTAGCTATATTGCTAAATGAATAAATGAACCCAGTTATCCTACATTAACCATGGAGGTACAGGTATGAACTTTAAGATTAAATTCAAAAGAGAAATTATGCAAGAACATGGATAAGTGGTCCTGGTTCTGGTATAGCCTTTAGGACTGTTGTGTCAATTCTGGTTCCACAAGGTGATCCAAAGAAGTCTTATTGCTGTCATGGCTCTCAGTGTTTGATAGGATTACATATTGTCCAGGGCATAACCTTGCCCTCGTGGGTAAGGACCTGCATGTGCAAAAGAAGGGTCTGTCCTATGGGTTCTTCTGCTTGTGAAGTCCAAGGTGACTGCAGGATTAAGACAGTGATTTATCCCTGTGCCTTTAGCCTCGGAGTAAGGTTAAGTAAGTTAAACAAACACTCCTTGAATAATTAACATGTGCAGAGATAAGCAGGTAACCCCAAAATAATGGAGACAGGCACAGAGTGAAGACAGGGAGGATAGGATTTTTTCTTTTGACTTTATTTACCTGATAAACTCAAATGACAAGGTGAGATTTTTGCTTGTGTGTTTTTACCAAAATCAGGTTTTACGTGCCCATTTCAATGTGATTTTAGGCTGTTTTAGCTTTGTCCAGTAGTTCAGTTGCCTATGTCATTTGGATACTGTCAACTGATGAGGTTTTTGAAGTGTTTGTGTTGAGTACTGCAGGATATTTCAGGCTTATTCTGTAGATAATCTGGCCTAATCATAGAATCAGGCTTTTTTCCCCTAATAACATACCTTTAATTACAGAATGCTGTTCAAAACAAGATCTGCTAGCTACAAGTACTTCTTGGCAATGAAATGGTTTTGCTTACAGGCCCTCTTGGCAAACAGACCACAGACAAACACACAACTACAATTTTTTAATGTAACCATCTGTACCTAAATTTGGCTACACATTACCTCACATTGATGTCTCCCTTAATACCAATCAATCACTACCTTTTGTCTAGTCCCCACCCAATGTACTAGGAAAAAACTTGGCTTCACTACCCCCATCCATGTACATATTTTTTCTTCCATAGGACAAATATCAGTAGGATCAGAAGTTCATATTGTACCCGTTTCATATGTTTGACATCTAAATAGTGCTTATGTGCAGTTCTCACTTTAATGTTTAGGACCCCCTTGTTTCCAAAGCTGCTTAAGGCTGTATTCCTGCTCCATCTCCACCTCCCAGAGATGCACTGTGACATACCTGTAAGATGTGCTCCTCTTCTCAGAGTCAGCATTACTTCACAGGACTTCCAGACACTTAAATGTTATTAATGATATTAATATAACTTCATTTCCTTAACAAGTCTAAGACTTTCATTGTTACACTATTTTCCTCTGTACAATTTGAGAGTTTTTATCTTTGAAGAAGTTGGTTACTTTCACTAAGTTATGAAATTTGGAAATACTGAATTGCTAGAGAATGTCTTTGTATTTTTCCCATGCTCACTGGTGTAGTGAGAATAGTCTCTTATTTTTGTTGATAACTTATGATAGAGATATAAATTAACATACATGTATCTTTCCACAATCTCAAAATTTATTGAAAAATAATGAATCACAAGGTGATATAGTGGTTGCCAAGTACTGCCTTGTGTTGGTTTGAGTAAGAATGGCCACCATTGGCTCATATATTTGAGTGCTTACTAACCAGGGAGTTTAACTATTTGAAAGGATTAGAAGGATTTGAAGATATGGCCTTATTGGAGTAGGTATGGTCTTTTTGGAGGAAGCATGCCACTGGGGATGAACTTTGAGATTTCAAAAGCCCATTCCAGCCCCAGGTTCTCTCTTTCTCTGCTTACAGATCAGGCATACTGTTCCAGTCTACTGTTTGAACATCTGCATGCATGCCACCATGCTTCCTGCCATGATGATAATAAACTAACCTTGTAAAAGTTTAGTCAAGCCCCCAACTAAATGCTTTCTTTTATAAATTTCCTTGGTCATGGTGTCTCTTCACAGCAATAGAACAGTGACTAAGAAACCTCCTTTCTTTGAAAGTTAGGGCTAGATGAATACATATTCTTTTATTCAAATATTAGTTATTAATGTCTTAATTGGAGTTTCTTTGCTGCAATAAAACACCATGACCAAAAGCAGCTTGTGGAATAAAGAGTTTATTTCCCTTATATGTCCACATCACAGTTCATTTTAAAATATAGTGAGGGCAGGAGCTCAAACAGGCAGGAACCTGGAGGCAGGTACTGCTGAAGAAGCCATGGAGGAACACAGCTTACTGGCTTGTTCCTCATGACTATCTGAGCCTGCTTTCTTATACAACTCAGGACCAGCAACCCAAAGACAGTGTCCATAGTGAACTATGTCCTCTCACATAAATCATCAGTCAAGAAAATGTATCACAGGCTTTCTCAAGAAGCCAATCTTTTGGGGTCATCTTCTTAACTGAGGTTCCCTAGCCAGTGTACAATCCATCTTTATATATTGTCTTCCTCTTCCAATAGATCCACTGCTTGCTATTTTTAAAATCATTCTAACATCTGACATGAGTTTTGTTGCTTACTTTTTCCCTGCAAACTATCCCGTTATTTTCTTCTTGTTTTTCAGTAGAACATGTAGATTTTATTAAATAGAATGGGCATAACAGATTGAAGAATAGGTGTACAATTAAATAGGTCATTTCTTTTTGGTCTGGGTCACCCAGTGTGTAGGCCATGCTGGCTTCAAACTCAGAGATCCTCCTGCCTACATCTCCTGAGTGCTGGGATTAAACACACGTGCCACCACACCAGGACCAAATAAATCATCTTGTTTTAAATGTGTGTGTGTTGTATGAAGTGTGTACTTGTATGTGTATGGACGCTATGGGATATGTGTGGAGGCTGGAGGACAATTTTAGGTATTGGTCCTTGCTTTTCACCTTGTTTTGAGACAGAGTCTCTCTTTTGTTGTTTATTGCTGTGTGCACTAGGCAAGACAGCCCATACGTTTGCAGAGATGCTCCTTTCTCCATCTCCCCTCTCACCAGAAGAGTGCAGGCATTGCGGGCTAAATTCAGTTATTAAAATAAAATACAAAGAGAGAAAACCATTCTATAAATGGCATTATGAAAAGAAATTTGTACTTACTGGACCAAGTGTCATGAATTTTAAACAAGTGTAATATAGCAATATCCTGAATAAAGTATGCATTATAAATACTAGCCATAAGCAAAACCAGCTAATAAGTGGATTTCATTCAGCACGTTGGACAGAGCTCTCGTCTTAGGATTCAAGCAGACTGAACTAATGGCTCAAATTCTCTCTTGGAAATACACTGCTTTTACAAAATGAATAAGTTGCTGACTTACAATGATTTCTCTAGAAAATTAAGATTCTTCAGGAACAGTTGGCTCATCTTTGCTTCAAGGTGTTCCTCTGATTTTCCTTCTAAATCTATTACAAATTGATTGCAATTGAGGAAAAAGGACATTCTACCTTCCATATTTTTCCATTTGGGTTCTGGGTAGTTTTTTTTCAATACTACATATTTCTAGGTGGGGATAGCAAATAGTTTTCCAGGCTTATATTTAGACATTTGTTTGTTAACAATTCTTTTTTTCAACTTAAGTTAATTGGTTGTGGTTATTAAATAAAAACATTTTCCTGCTTTAATTTCTGGATGTTGCATCCTAGTCAAAAGCATTTCTGTCCCTTAAGGCTATGAGCAAATTATTATCAGTCATATAAACTACTTCCTCATTCAAAAAGTTCATTCATCCAAATCTGAAAGGGACATTGATTTTATACTTTTATCATTACCCATAATTATGTTCATTGCTACACAGATTCTCTTAACTTACAGAATCTCTTTAGTATGCTCTTCCGTAATAGTCTATTATAATTAAGTTAAGAAAATCTATGTTATTTTTTGTTATTGAGAAAACCTTTTAAAAATTAACCCAGTCTATTTCTCTAATATATTTGTGATTTTGTTTACATATAGTTATTTAATTAGGCTTAAAAAAACCCAAAACTAGACAGCAAATTTACTCTATTTTCTTGAATAACAGCAGCCTTACTATCTCTTCCTGAATCCCATGCTTTTTCTTCAGACAATGCTACATGTATTTGTTTATCATGTAATAAAAGCTGTCAACATGCCCAAATTCCTCCAGGGTTTTATGCTGTGCTATTAGCTGTATTGTGTACTTTTGAAGCTGTTTTAAAGTGGAAAAAATTTATAAATATTTATTACTTGTTTTTCTTCATATGAAATATCAATCTTTAAAAGTAATTTTGTGTAGAAATACAAAATTGTATTTTACTTGATATTGCTTTTATACATTTTTATCCCCATAATTTCCAAGTAATGTCTTTACCCATTTAGCATGATTTTTATTTTATTGTTTGTTTTGTTTTTGAGACTGTGTCTTACTATGCCACTCAGGCTGGCCTCAAACTCTTCAGGCCCATGTCTCATCTTACCAAGTACTGTGATTACAGGCATGCACCACCACTGTCTCATGATCTTTCCTCTGCTGTTGTAAACATGCTCCTTCAGAAGTCGGATGGCTGAATGTATTGTTGGTGTGTGAATTTGCCTTTTAATGTTTAAATCTAGCAAATCAGTTCTCCTACTCATTGAGGTTTTTACATTCGTCACAGCAATTTTCCCCTCCATTGTACCATTCTGTCTTGTTATATACCAGCTTCAATAGCTTCTGTTGCATAAATAATGTTTTCTTTCATTTCCCTTTCTTTCTGGTTTCTTTACATTTCTTATATCCTAGTCATTGTGATGTGTATCCACCAAGTACCAAAAATGAATCGCATTCATAACTCCTTACTTTCAGCAACCAGAGAGGCAGTTTTATTTTTTGTCGTGTTCTAGGACTGAGGGCTATAATGCCATACTAAAGCATGTGCAAGGTCCCTAGTCCAATCCTCAGCACCAAAATAAAGAAAATTAAATCATACTTGTTTTCCTTAATCTTTTCTCATCTTCTTACCTCTAACCTTAAGCCAAATTGAAATTAGATGCCCTTAAGTTTTACATGTGGTCTAAACTGAGATTTATAGATGGAATTTCTGTACTATCCCAAATGTTACTTTTAGACTCTTTTTTCACCCTTCCTTGTTGTCATAATGTTTCTCTAGTTCTTTGTTCCCAAGTTATTCCTGGAATTTATGTAAATATAAGACTCTAAGCAGCTTCTACCAATTGGTTAGAAATGGGCTCTTTGGTTAAAATATAAGTGCTCTCCTTTCTTGATATCTGTTTACTTTCTTGTACTTCGGAGAGAGATAGATAGATAGATAGATAGAGAGAGAGAGAGAGAGAGAGAGAGAGAGAGAGAGAGAGAGAGAGAGAGAGAGAGAGGAGAGAGATGAAATGCATAGTGTTTCTGTCATTCTTCTGGGATTTCTCAATGCCTAGCTCTTGTGCTGCTAGCACACCTCTCATAATGTACCCACTGCTCACAACTCTGCATGTGATTTCCAACAGTATTCAAAGGCGGACAGACATCCTGTGACTGCACTGGAGAAAATAATGGAGTCAAGTTTTGCGGGTCCCCAGTCATTCCCTGAGGTCCCTTCTCCTGACAGAGGAAGCCAACTTGTCAAGCACCACAGGTACTGTTAGTTAATCATGGTGGGAGTGGGTGAGTTCACAGTAGAAGTTGACACATGCCAGAGGATGGCTACAGGATCCACAAGTCCCACAGAGGTGATTGTTCTTGCTTCCATGTAACAGGCTATCTGTGGAGGTGATGTTCAGGCAGCCAATAGCCGGGAAGCAAATTCTTCACTTTTTTCTCAGCAGTATCACTCTCTCTACAAAAGCATAAAGGAACTACTAGCTTTCATCAGAGCTGCAGGCACAGACCAGTGAATGAAGCAATTGCACTCTGAAAAACTATTAAAAGTTTGATTTTTTCCCCTAGTCTTCCTTGTCCCTGGTTGCAAAGCTAATGTCTAATTCTCCTCCAGGCAGCTGATGTGACAAGTTTTCCAAATGTTCCTCACAAAAGAGAAGTTTCCAGAGACAAATCCTGGAAAGTACCCTCTCTGGGCCTGTAAGATATTCTCTTATCTGAGGAGTGCCATCTTTGTGTGTGTGTGTGTGTGTGTGTGTGTGTGTGTGTGTGTGTGTGTGTGTGTGTGTGAGCTGATCATAGAAACTATTTCTTTGGAGGTGAAGACCAGCTACATAGTCAATTGATGCGTCACAGGAAATTTTTCAAGCTGGGCATGTTCTCCAGCATCTTTTCATCCACATGGTTGTGGGTTATACATGAGGAATCTATTTTTAAAAATCAGTGATATATAGTCCAAACCGAAGGGTGGATTTGGAACTAATACTAGAGTATACATCATGTTTTTGTGTACTAAAATGAATATCTTTAATTTGTAAAAGTTGTCCAAAGACTGAACATTCTTTTCCTTAGTGATGAGCAGTTTTTAATATTTTCAAATCATATGTATGTGTGTATATTTTATATATATAGTAAACTTTTTAAAGTTGCATCAATTGTTTCTAGCAATAGATGATAATGTTCACTTTGTACATTAGCAAGATAGAAATGCACAACAGAAGAGCTGACTTCCTGCTCTCCTCTTCGAAAGACTATTTCCTGGCTATTTCCTATGAAAGTTTCAGTTACTCTAACATTGAGCCCACTAAACCCCAGCAGCGGAAGGTGATGTTTATTCTCATACCTCTTTAGTAGCCAGATTCTAGGGTACCAAGGATTTGACAAAGAAAATAATTTCGGTATCTTCAACTTAGGATTGAAATAGTTTGCATCAGTTATTATTGGCAAGTCTGCAGTATGTCATCACTTGCGTTTAGATAATTCCTGTTAAAACAGCCTTTTACTCTGCTTGACCTCATAGAAGCTGCCTTAATTAGAGAAATGAAGTCCAACATCGATAGCCTTTTAAAAGGCAAATAGTTTCTCCAAAACAGTGTCATCCTCTGCTTATTCTGGAATGTATTATAGTAGTTATCTACCCTGTCAAGTAAAATAGTATAATATTATTCTTCAAAATGTTATAGCAAAAAATATTTTGAATTCGATATTTTTAAATGATAGCTCTGCCATGTTGGAACTATAGCACCACTGGTGTCCAGTTAGTTTTTGTCAGTCTCCAATCCTCAGCTTTGATTGTGGTTTCTAGAACTCCAAGATTAAATAAGGGTGTCTTTAAAGACACTTCCTTTTGTTTTTTGTTTTGTTTTATTTTGTTAGTTCAATGACATTGCAGTATCTGTTGACATAGCTTGTATGTTGATAGATGGGGAAGGGTTGATTTATGAAGTGCTTTTAGAACTTGAAATTATAGTTTAATACATCATAGCTTTTGTTTTTTAAAACATGCAATAGACTAAACAGCTTTATGATTGATAACTTGTATACTGATTTATATATCCTTCCAACCACTCCATAATTTCCTGAATGTCCCTGGGTTAGAAGGCCTGAATCTCTGATTGATCAATAGGTCTACAACTGCTTTTGAAGATGGGTCACTACTTCACACTGGTAGACCTTGTTTTGACAGTTCAGCAAGCTATGAATAATTAATTTCTTGTTGTGCACTGAAAATATGACTCCCTTGGATGCCTTATTTATGAAACAAAGCTATTAATCTGAAACTGTTATTTCTAATGTTTAGTAAAAACCCTACCTGTTTAAAAAACTGTTGAGGCATATCATTTTATTGTATAATATTTTGGCAATCTAACTTCCTCATAATGGCATCAATATAGGTTGCCAACAGTGATGGGAGACCAGAGCATCCAATGACACAGATAAGCCTTTGTATTGCCAGTTATGGCATAGTAATGCATAGAACACATGATGTTGTGTACCTCACATGTGTTGACCTCACACAGGACACTTAGTGTACTTGAACTCTTTCATCTCTGATGTGAGCCCACACACATACCTTGCTTTGGCCTGTTCCCTCCCCCATTCTCATTCAAATCACTTTCTCTGCAAAGCTTTATGTACCAGGTGACCTTCAGACTTCCTGTCCTCTGGCTTCTGGTGTTTCAGAGGTACAGGTGAGGGATGGAAGGCCTGGGAAAATGAGATCATAGTCATCCTATTCCCTGCCTCAGTCATGCCCCACTCTGGTCTTCTGGGACCACAGAACCTGCCACCTGACTTGGTCCTTCCAAAGCTGCCTCTATTCTGGAAAGTGCTTCTTCTCCTTGATAGTGATGGCTTCCTATTGTCAGTGGCCTGAGGTGCATGAATGTCATTTGTAGCTTCATCTCTTTTCCTCCCAAGTAATGACCACTGACCGTGCCTCTTATAATCTCCTCAACTGGTCCAAGTTAAAGAGACTCTTATTTCCCTCCAAGATTCTGGCATAATTGTCTTCCTTAGCATCATGTTTCTAACAGCAGAGAGATCTGAGATTTATACCCAGATGCAGCTCACTATGGTGCAAAAGCCCCCATACCCTGGATCCTAATTCATATATGAATAGACAGAGTAGAGAGAGAGGAAGAGAGTCACTGTTCAAGAGCTCCTTAAAGATGTTGTCTAATATTAAATGTGATGACCATATTGTTAGCATTTGGGGAATTCAACCTACAGCAGATGACATGGCTAACAACTAAAACATCATGACTGACATCATTTGCTCTCTGCACAAAATTGAGAAGTTAATGTCGACCTGCCACCTTAACAGAGCCACCAAGATGGCTGTGAGCACTCAAGTATCAATTTCTCAAACTCCCAGTAAAAATATTTGCAAATATTTGCAAAATTTACCAGGCATGGCAGTGCATGCCTTTAATCCCAGCACTTAAGAAGCATAGACAGGCGAATCTCTTTGAATTCAAGGCCAGCCTGGTCTACATAGCAAGTTTCCTGTTAGCCAGAGCTACATAGTAATTCCCTAATACCAGTCCCCCCTTTTTTTGTTAAACACATTTTATAGTTATAAAATAAGAATAATGATAATATTGATGGAAAAAGCAACAAAACCCAAATGGTAGAACGATAGGGGTATAATTGCTTTGGGAGGCTTTCCCCCATGAGTACACTGCTGAGTTTTGAATATTTTTCATCCTGGCCTTTACAGTTGCAGTGATTTTTTTCAGATGACATGGGTACAGCATGAGATTTTGAGCTCACTATATGCTTATGAAGAACTGTTTGTACTACATGACGTGCAATCTCATGGAACACATGGGTTTGAACACAGGCAACTCACTCAGTAGGATGCAGAAAGGAATCAATAAGGAATCTTTGATCAACTTCAACTTGCCAATCTATCTTCATAGAATCCAGTTCTTTTAATATAAGGGCTCACTTTGTTAAGTCACTTAATGCCTTTGTCCTTGATGGCCTCTACAAATGGTCAGTCATGTGGGAAGTCTGGATTTGTACAGCCAAGAAAATCTAAGCAGATGCATATTCAAAGCAAACTCAAATGCAAAACTAGTTTCTGGCAACTGATGAAAATCTGGCATGGTAAACTGAGAATTTAACACATATTTGAAAGAAAGAATGTCAATTAAAGTAAAGCCTGTTTATCCTATCACTAAGAAATGGAAATTCTGCCATAAATCCCCTCTGGGCTTCCTGTGTTTTGTTCTCATCACTGCCTAATAAGTACATTTTTATTCCAATTAGAAGACAGCCACTGTGGCTTGGGAAATCAGGGTGGAGGGGAACTGGGATCCTAAGGCTCCCTTAAACCCATTTCTGTCTTAGCTAGAAAGCCAGACACAGGGAATTCTTGTTCTCAGCACCTCCAAGAGTAAGTGAATTAAGCTACTTCTAATTTTATCTGAGTATATATTTGACATTCATAGCATAGAACTTTAAGGATGTGCAATATAAATTCAATGTCTGAGACATTTCTTAGAGGTTATTATAATCTCTTTGCTTTGTTGATTTGGTTTTGTTTCCCCAACTTAGCAGGAGTATTTCTTCTTGCTGCAGCCCAGGACAGAGGAGTGGGATGCTGCACAGGAGTACCTTCAGAAGGACACCACCTTCACCCCGAAGTAGACTGGGTGGGATTGTAGGACCAGCATATCAGCAACTGGAAGAGTCAAGGATCCCAGACCAGGATACGATACCTTGCCAAGGGTAGGTCTTAAAGCAAGGGACTTACAAGGGAGACTGTTAGACGTTTGACACTAGTACTGGGTGGTGGAGGCACACGCCTTTAACCCAGCACTTGGGAGACACCCTGTCAAAAAAGAAAAAAAGAAGTTTGACACTAGGTTAGTATATAACTGTTTTTTTTTAAAGAAAAGCTTTCTTAGGATGACTAAATTAACCTTTCATCAGTAATATAGAAAAATACATTTAACTTCCTGATCAACAGTATGAACAAAACTCTAAAATATAGCCTATAACATAAATATGATATCTATTTCCACCCAGTATTCTTGAATGTAGGGGTTAGGTAAATATTAAGAGAAGAAAGTCACAGAGAAATTCTCAGAACTCAGATGTCTTCATTATTTGTGCTATGGCGGTATCAGGGATTTTGGACCCCATGACTGTATTGCCTACAGTACAAAGGCATCATGTCCTCTAGGTAGCACCAACATCCATAGGGCTCAAGGTATAGTGAGGGGAATTCAAGATGGGTTCTAGTCACAACTATGCTCTTGGTATAAACAACTCAAGCATACATGGAATAAGTAAGTTATCATTAAAGTTGGATCCCTGTCCTTTATGACTTGTGTCAATTTCAGAAAAAGTTGTCATCTGGGCTCAAGCTTTATTTGGATTTAAACCTCCCAAATACCATTGGCCATATCAAAAAGGAAGTATTAAGAACCTGGGTCAGACACATGGTATTCACAGAAACAGTTTTTGCTATAATAATTCTCATAATGCTATCATTAATTTCAAGAATCTAGATTTACTCTAGATATTTCCAGAGTTGGGCTCTACTTGTGTCTAGCAGTTGACTTTCTGAATGAGCTGGGCTGGGTTTCTATGCAGTTTTGGTCCATGTGACTACTTCACATTGTTTGTTTCAGTCCTGAGACCATAGCAGGTAGGATGTGCAGCTCAGAGCCATTGCATTTCTCTTTTCTGCTAGATGTGGAATAGATGGACTGTTGCCCTGACTGATCAAGCTTGACATAGGTTTCTTTAAGAAGAAAGAATCTTAGGAGATGGGATATAAATAGCCTGTGGCTATACTTGGCAATTTTGGAGATATTCCAAAAGGACCATTCCTCCAGATTTAGGGTGTGACTGCAAATTCGGTTTGACAACTAAATTGTCCAAAATATGTGATGCAGAAGCAGTTGGTATTTTGCTTGGCCTTTCCTGTGACAGGGGGTTTCCATTTAGCCTGTACCTATATTGGCTCTGTAAATACTTTATCAGTAACCAATGGTGATTTACATGAGTATGTAAATGTATACACACTTTCTTTCCCTACGGTGAATATTAGAATGTGTGAGTGTCTAGAAAACCCATCATGTACTGTAATATTTTTCCTTCTTGGCCACAGTGGCTTTCACCCCAAATGTTCCTGATGCAAGAAGACTCTGAACGTGTGTCAAGTTGTGGTTGGAATCCCACATTCACAGACCTTCCAGGGGTCAAAGGGTTCATTCCCTGCCTTGCCTTTTCCCTCCTGGGTCAGCATGGTTGTAATTTTGTGTTGGCTCAGTCACCACTAGATTGGCAATCATCTCTGTAGCTGGCTGTCCACATACATTTTCTCTGTGTCATATGCACCCAATGTTGATAAATGTTAACTCTGTAAGTCATTCTGCCTCAGCACAATGAATCTTGGGGAGTAATCTCATCTTCAGTTCTTAAAAACAGCTATTTTCCACTTCTGGGGGACTGACTGTCTCTTAGGACTGGAAATAGGGTTGGTAATAGAATTTCACAGCTAACATTCTTCAAATCTGTCCTTAGCCTGAAATGGGAGTGAATGAATTTGCAAGACCCATCAGCCATCTGTTACTGTTTACCAAGCATGTGGTTGTTGTCTGCTAACTAGGCTTCATGTATATGGCTTCTCTCCTGGGTAGGAAAGTCTGCCCAGCTTGAACACATGACCTACCCTAGTGCAGCATGACTTTTATAATGGGGTAGATAGCAGATTGAGGATACCTTTCTCTGACTGGAGCTCTGGGCAGTGCCAGCCTTGCTAATGATGTACGAAGCATTGTACTGGTATGTGTCAGGCCAATTAACTGATATATTACAAGCTAATAAAATAAAATAGATTCAGAAAAGTCAGGTTAACATCTTCAAACTGGTCATGACCCAAAACATAGTGAGTTCCCATATCATCTAGCTAGCAACCTGATGTACCTTACTTTTTATATTCTTTGAAGATATTATTGGTGGACACCACAAGGATGGAAAGTTCAAATGGCCAGCTTAGTGTGGCATTGGCCATGAGAAAAGTGAGATTGTGTATTAGCTTTCTGACCAAATCAGCTACACAACCCAGAAAATGGATGTGCTAAAACACACCAATGGCTGACAATGTAAAATGGAATAGCCAGTTGTATGGATGGTCAGTTCTATATACCTACTATCTACCTACACACTACTATACATCTCAGAAATTGAGTCTTAAGAATTAAGTAGGGAAACTAAGTCCTTGGCTTGACTCCTGGCTTATGACAAATCAAAAAGACACTAATTATTGCAGCCTTTCTTGACTCACAGGCTTGTGGCCTCTGATTTCTTTGAAGGGTGGTAGAGAGGGCAGTCCAAAATAATATAATGATTAATGAATGATATCAGTATCAAACTGTCAAAGAGTTGTTGAGATTGCAGTGATACAGAACTCTGACTAGCTTCTATTTCACCTTCCCATCTAGAAATTTAGATTCTACTTAAGCATTTGCTGAAATGTCAGAGCTGGAACCTCTCACAGCAACCCCAGGGAGGAAGCAAGGGCCACCCTTGCCTCTGGTGCAAGAAGATGGCCCATCTGTTTTATTTAAACCTCACAGCATCACCATCCTCCAAGTATCCAAGTAGTGTGAATTACACTGCAATACACTAAGATTATTTTACACTGATTTTTACCATTGTTTGTCTGAGAGTCTAAATCACATAATGGTGGTGGTGTCTTATTCAAAATTAAATAAACCTTGGAGGACAGCTATTCTTTAATGATATCTTTACTCTGTAGCAGGAGTTTATATTTCCGTTATTGCTAGTTATTTGTCCAGTAGCTGATTTGGGAAATGAAACAGGGTAGTTAATTTCCTCCCTCTCATTTAAGTCCTTCATTCAGTATCAGGTTGAATAGGTGGATATTTGAAGTTTGGCATTAATTGTGTTTTGTTTGGCCATGCCACATTGCTGAATCATTACAGCAATCAGTTATAAACATCCTCTAAGGTATTCAACATTTTCCAAACAGAATTTATCTGTTGGTATCACCATCACATTACAGCTTATTACATTCTATCTGTAGATCTACCCTGATGACATTGATGTAGATAGAGTATTATTTTAGTCACATTTCTTGGCTTTTTTCTGTATGTAAATATCTGAAAGTCATATTTTATATATATTCATATATTCTGGAAGTATGGTTCCAAAAACAAAACAAGAGGGCCTGAAGTTTGCTCTTTCATTTCGGTGGAATTGACTTATGGATCAGACCTATTTTCTGGCATATAAGACATAGGGGTAAGATTTCATAAGGAATTTTCTTATGCATGGCTGTATACAATTAAGCACCCAAAAGGATTTTATAATCTAGTTTATCTTAGGATGTCCCTTCATTAGCCAGTTCTGAATTTTATAGTGACAAATTTGATGCTTGGTTTTAAATCCTCATTCTGTTGCTTATGTAAAGGTGTAACTTGGGTCAGGTCATTTGAATGCTCCTTGGAATTCTCTACTAATTTATCACATAAGAATAATAAACTAAAAATTTTTTATGAGGTAGTTAGAAAAGTAAGTGCTTTTTCAAGTCACTGTGCAAATGTTAGCTGTTATGTCTGATATTACTTAATGAGCTATAAAAGAGTACTTTCCTTGGAGATATATTCATTCATTAATATGTTCATTAGATCAGATTTTATTGGTGACCAACTCTATACTGGATACACTGAGAAAAGACATGACTACTATTTACCTCTCTTTACTCAATTCTGGTGAAACTGCTCCCACTGTGAGCTCACAGCAGAGACTTCTTTGTAGCTATGCAATCCATTTCATTGCAACTATTCTTTACATATATAAAAACAACTTTTACTTATGTTACAATATAAGCCAAGCCAATTAAATCTACTACATGAAAATTAAGTATATTTGACTTATGCTTACATGTTAATGTTTACTATTTTAATATAACTCACTAAGAAGTAGAGCAAAATGTACCATACAGAGTCCCAAGACTTTTCTGTAAAGTCTAATACACCTGATCCACACTCGTACACTGGAAAGATCAAAGGAGGAAACTCACCAGACTCAAGCAGTTCAAAACTCAGATCCTGGACTCCTTGAGTTACTTGGAATGAAACACTTGTATTTGTAACAAGCCATTGCTGAACATCAGTGCCCTCTTTCACTACAGGGACACCGAGGAGCACTGCTGCATTGGGAGGGTCATAAGGAATACATTTCATATTCCCCCTGGGCAGGGAGAGGGATTAAGCATTCCTGTTCTTGTCCTCGGGTTCAGAAATGGGCCAGCAAGCACTAGGGCAAACTGTCCACAGGGCAAACTGCCAACAGCAGTTTGATTTACCTTCCCTGTGTAAAGCAGAAGCCTTGAGGACCGAAAGACCTGATGGTCAATAATGGGTTTCTTGATGGCTCCCAATTATAGTGACCATACCAGTCGATCAGACAGACCCAGGGCTGAGAGAGTGGATGAGTTATGAGTGAAGTAATGCCATGGTGATGTCCTGTTTGTCACGATGGAAAAGGCCACACTTACGTGCTCAATCCCCATTTACTTTGTATTCTAGGATAGAGGTCAGGAAGACTATATCCCACCTGCCTATACAGCTGTGGTGTGTTGAAAGACCCCTGGACTTAAAGTAAGAAGATCTGGGTTTGAGTCTCAGTCTGTCACTTATTTTTCTGTGTGACCTTGGGCAAGTCACTTCACTGATCTGAATTTCAATTTACTTCTCTGTCCGTGGGAGCATAGTGTCCGTCTCATGGGGTTGCTGTGAGAAGTCAGTGAGACGGTGCATGTGGAAAGTACTTTTTGGATGGTATGGTTCTCAGAGGCACAGTGGGGACCAGAATATGACTCTGTTTATCTTTTTCAGGTATACATCCAATGGCTTAAGAACCCAACAAAACGCATCAATAAATATGCAACTGCCTTCAAGAGAAACAAACCCCTATTTTAATAGCTTGGATCAAAAGGACCTGGTGGGCTATTCGTCCCCAAGGGCCAACTCTGTGCCCATCATTCCTTCGGTGGGTCTAGAAGAAACCTGCATGCAAATGCCAGGGATTTCTGAGGTCAAAAGCATTAAATGGTGCAAAAACTCCTATTCTGCAGACATTGTCAATTCAAGTATTCCAGTCAGCGACTGTCTTCTAGAAGAACAACAGGAAGTGAAGATATTACTAGAGACTGTGCAGGAACAGATCCGGATTCTGACTGATGCCAGACGGTCAGAAGACTATGAACTGGCCAGTGTGGAGACTGAGGACAGTGCGAGTGAAAACACAGCCTTTCTTCCCTTGAGTCCCACAGCCAAATCAGAACGAGAGGCACAATTTGTCTTAAGAAATGAACTACAAAGAGACTCTGTGTTAACCAAGTGACTCGAGATGTAGGAATCTGTGCGTTCTCTGCTTTGCTCAACAGGAAAGAGAGGAAAATAAATACAAATTATTTATATGCATTAATTTAAGAGCATCTACTTAGAAAAAAAACCAAATAGTCTGCCGCCCTCATATCATAGTGTTTTTTAACAAAATATTTTTTTAAAGGGAAAGAACCATTTCAGGAAGGATAAAGCTTACCACTAAAGCTTTTGGGGAGGATTCTGTATCCAATTTCAGTTAGTCCCAACACCGTCCTCTTTGGCTCTTGGAAGATTTGGTAATTCCAACCTCTGGTCCCATAGTGCCAGTGTCTGTATGGAAAAGAAACTGGTGTTCAACTAGCTTCAAAGAGATGAGCTATATCCCAAGAGTGGATGTGCCAGTGAGCAGGTAGCCCTGGCCATTTGGCTCTTGAGTTCCAACCCCTAAATTTCTACTCATCAATGCTCTCACCACAGTTTATGTCATGTCAAGGAATGTAGTGCTTTGTGTTTGATTTTTAAAGAATGGCAGGGGAACATGAACAGGAAGGTAGATGGAAACAGGAGTAACCTGGGCAACCTTAGCCACTCTCCTGTGCCATCTTTCTCTGTCATTTGGAAGCACAGAACCTCAGAGGGAGGCGTGAGATTACTATAGGAAAAGAAACAAAAAAAGACAACGTTGTGCCACTAAAATCATGCTAATAAAAATGTTTTTCTTCGAGAGTGTTTAGAAACTCTGAAAGGGCACCTCTCAGTGTGTGTGCTTGTGTGTGTGTGTGTGTGTGTGTGTGTGTGTGTGTGTGTGTGTGTGTATACCTGTGTGCACAGGTGTGAGTGTGCGAGTGTGTGGGCTTGCTCACCCAAGCACATATGCTGTATGCACATGTGTTCCTTGTACATGTGTGTGTGTGTGTGCATGTGTGTGCATATTAAAGCTTGCTAAAATTTGTTCTGAAACATCAGGGAATTTAATATTCAAAAGAAATTTTCCCTCTTAGATCTTTTCACTTTAAATTTTTCCATTAACTATAATTTGGGTTAGCGAGTTCTTGAACCAAGGTAACTTGCATGGTGGGGTCTTATAAAAACTCTTGACAATGTCTACACCATTTTCTGATGTGAATATTATTGAAAAGGACAGTCTTTGGCTTATTGATATCAGTATCACAAAACAAATTAATGGAGGATGTGTTTATTTTGAATCATTTACTTAAATTACTGACATAAGCCAATTATCAAATTAACAGTTGACCATTTTATTTCTTGTCAACCTCATTGCTATTTTACAGTAAGTTTGCTCTGTGTAGACAGAGGCACTGGCTTCTCTGGTTAACATGGAAAGGATAAATTGTTGAAAATCACAAATCCCAGACTATTCAGTTCACAAGCAATGCCCCCAAACAGTAAATTGTGTTGTATGTTCATTTGGAATAAAGCAATATTTTTACCACTGCTAAGGTGAACTGAAAACCTCCTGAAAATGTGTCTGTTTTATTTTCCCTTATTTTCATGGGGCATTCAAGGAAACTAGTGTTCACATACCCAGTCTTTATCTGATTATTGGTGGTGTTGTTATGTTTACACTGTTTAAATAAAAAGGCACAGTATTTGAAAGTACATAAAAGATTTCTTTTACTGTAGTTTGGGGAAAGCTTGGTTAAAATTTCAAAGCTTGGTTTCAAGCAGAGAAAACATACAATTCTTACTTGAGGTAAGTTATTTCTGTTAAATACATTGCAAATTGTTATCTGTGAATGTTCATTGATAATAGATAGAATACCATCCAGGGAAAAGGAAGAGCATTAAAAATCTAATCAAAGCTGCTTAACAGGAATCTGAGGTCTCCTATGTTGAAAATACATTGATGCAAACCTACCTTTTATCTGTTAAAAGTTTTGTGTCATAATTAGTTGCCAATATAGTTTGGTTGTTTTCAATAGAGCAGTAACACTGTTAGTGCTTTCAAAAATTATGGATTTTTAATGTCTTCTTGCTCAACTTAATTTTCACTTGAAAATATTTTCTATTTAAGAAAATTATAGAAGTTGTTTGTAGGTCTATAGGACCCTGAAAGTTGAGCATCTGCTGGAGCAATATGTTGTTTTTTACTCCAAGTATTAACAACTGTGAGGCCATGCTGGTCTATTGAGGTCAACATCGTTTTTTTGTTTTTTTGTTTTTTTTTTTTTTCATTTGTTGGTATGTTTTGTTTTTTCCTTAAAATGTTACCTATTGTTTATCTAAAGGATCCATTCATCTGCCTAGGAGGGCAGATATTCTGAGCAACTGAGGTTATTTTAATGTATCCTTTATACCCCAAACGTAAGATCAATGAAACAAGTCTCAATACAACATCTTATTTAAATAAAGGAAGGATTGCATACCATATGATTATACCACAAAACTTTCCCCCACATTCTGAAGACAATGAGTATCAGGCACATCTACTGGCCATGTTATGGAAAGTTTACAATCATTGCTACTGTTTTGAACACTCAAGACAATATCCTTCATAGAAAGAGCTGCTTGTGGCAGTTTCTGTGGTCTTTGTCTCCTTTAGAAACAGGAAGCACTAGTACAAAGTGTCTAAGCTCAAAGGGCACATCTTAGATCACCAGCTGACAAGTGCTAAGTGCAGATAGCACTGAGGCTTTTTACATTAACCTGACCTGGTAGATCCCTGGAGCCATCATTGCTTTGTTCTTCAAACTCATGTGCTTACAAGGACATGATAATTTATACATCATGCCTTTGAATTTGCTTCATTTCTCTTGTCTTTATTATGGAACCCAATATTTGGATATTTGTAATTAAATAAGCTACACATTCATCCCTAACTGGAGACTGAATATAACTCATTTTTTTTTATTTTAGTCATTTCCTGGTATGTCTTTTTTAATATAAAACACTGTTGTTTTAAATTACTGGTAGCTATTGTGCAGTGCTGTTGTTCACAATATGACCAATCTTATGTTACTAAGGTAGAGTAGAAATGATGTAGGAAAGTTAGCATCTGAGGTTATTTTTTTCTTCCTATGTATATTAAACACTATCTTTCAGACTCTACCATAGTAGCTACCTTGCTATCAATTAAGGTCAATTCATCACACATCACTTTTTAAGTATCAAGAGAAGAGACAGAACAGTACTGCTCTCAGGACTTCATAAAGTAGTTAGATAACACAGAGACCAAAAAGACTAGAGGGCCATACAGACTTCAGAACACACCTCAGTTGTGAGATGAATAAGAACTACAGTATAGAAGGGCCCTGGTGCCCAGCGCTGAGCCTGCCAGTAGCCAGGTCTCCACCAGAATACATTCAACACTTGCAGCCATCACTAAACCTCTATCTTGTCATATGGTGCTATAGGAAATCATGAGTGCTAATGTGAGTGTGAGGGTGTGGGGTGAGCTCTGATTCCAGCCCTGTGAACCTGAGATTAAGTGCTAAGATACTTTTCTCAATTGAGTATATAGTATATCTAGGAACACAGCAGGTGGGGAGGGATTTTTATTTGATCTTTTGGTATCTGGGAAACATTTTATATATATAAAAAGAATACTTTTTATTATTATTCAATTGTATAGCATCACTACAGTGTTTTCAATGGATAGCATGTCTATGCTGTTTGTATCTTGTCTTCAGAAATTTAG
Organism: Peromyscus eremicus; assembly: GCF_949786415.1. Taxonomy (NCBI): domain Eukaryota; kingdom Metazoa; phylum Chordata; class Mammalia; order Rodentia; family Cricetidae; genus Peromyscus; species Peromyscus eremicus. The sequence continues at coordinate 96,396,726 of NC_081425.1, read as the reverse complement.
TCCTCATTCCAAGCAAGACCAGTCCAAGGTTTCTAGGCTATTCTCACTTTTGTAAACACTCAATTTTCCCTGGGAAATGAAGCTTTCAAATAAGCTTTATCTCTTCCTTTTTTCATTCTTTCCCTTTTAAAGAAATACTGAGGGTGAAGGAAGACATTCCTTCTCTAACATCTACTAATTTGTTTCCTACTGTGAATACACCCACAATATATATATATATATATATATATATATATATATATATATTTGAACATTAAATTGGAGTGATTATTTGAGTATCCTTATCTTTGCTTCATTTGACAAATACCAAGTGATTACCTCATGGAATGCCATGAAACCTTCATGGCCAGCCAAATGGCAACATTTTGTCAGACAGATGTTTTCAGTTTCTTCTCTTTCTTAACCAAACTGAAATACCCTTGAATTAAAAAAATTCAAAAACCCAACACTAAAATATATTAGACTCCTTTTTAAAAATGACAAATGATGGGTATAAATGATTACTCTCTCTACAGTGTATAACTATCACAAATGTGGTCTTTTTAAAAAATAAGTATACTTCTAACAATGTTTTTGACCTATGGTACAACTGAAGTCTACTTAGGGCAGAGTGTGTGGCTGTGGCAAGGAGGTCTAGCACTAATGTCGGACACCTCAGTAAAATCAGTAACAGAATACTCACAGGGACTTGGTAAAATAGAGAGCAGGCTTCTTGTCCTTTGATGGTTGTTTGTCATAAATACCTGTATTGATTATACGTGTATTGTTGCCAATGAAAGAACTGTGTGAAAAGAAACAATCTTGTATTGTTGGAAATAAGTTAGACATACATCTTTGTGAAATCTTCTAAGTTACAGATAAGAGCAGTCGCTTGACCTCATCTGTTACATAAGGTATATGGTCTACTTCATTTTTGATTTTTTTCTTTCCAGTCAACCACCTTGTTATCTAGTTAATCTAATTCATATTTTGACTGGTCAACTTATATACTCATTCAACATTATTCTGTAAGTAGTTCATGCCTAAAGATCCATCTCAGAAAATCTTTAAAAAGTTGGAACCTATGTATATATCTCTGAATAAGATTGGCATTTGTAACAGCACATGCCATGGAGTAATTGGATTGTTTAAGGTAAACTTACCAAGATCAGGTGATGAAGAAAAGATAGCCAAGAAATACCTGATTCTAAAGCTTGAGATTCAAGTGTCAAACTTTGCTTCATGATTGTCCTAAAGGAAATGTGAGAGCTTATCAAAAACAGAACAATGCCTCTCCATAGCAGGCATGAGACTTTGACTATGTCCTTTAGTTATAGAAGTAGTAGTCAGACTCATTTGCTACAAAAAGTAAAAGATATATAGATATATAGGTATATAGATAGGTGCTCTCAAGTATTTGTATCTCACATTCCTTTGTCTTGAGAAAGGGCCCTGCCATGTGGCTCAGGCTATCAGTGAACACACAAACTTCTCCCTCAGCTTACTGAATTTGATTATAGGTGTTTGCTACTACCCCGGTACAACTCAACTTTTTAACATAAACCCTCTAAAATTAAGTAAATTCTCTGTTGAAACTTAGACATTGAATTTCAAAATAATCCTAACTTTGAGGGTACCAAAAAGCAGTATGTGCTTATTGGCTTTTGTCTATGATTGCTGTTTTGACAAATCAATACCAATATGCTTCTTCAATACCATCCAGACTAGCACTGATTCTTCTGTTTATAATTTGTTTTGCTCAAGAGCTCATAAAGTCTGAATTTTTTTAGTATTCAATAAAACAATGTAAAATGTTAAACTATTTGAATCAAAGACATTAAATTTTAGTTGTGTTGTGATTTCAAGTTATAAGGATTCTATGTAGTAGTTTGCAAAATCAAACTACGGGGAATCTCACATTTTTTGGACTTGATTTTGATATATTTAGAGGTCTGGTGAACCCAAGAGAATTGCAATGTACTCTACACTGATGGTATGTTTTTTACAGTAAACAAACTGAAGGGCTTTAAAAACTACATGCACACAGAGCACTAAGCTATGTTAAGTATTAACCCCATGAAAGCCTTGGATTCAGTATCTCTTTTTAAGAAATGCATGCACCAAGAATGTGTATTGTTTACTCTGACTTTTATCACAAGGATCACTACGTGCCATTAAGCGCTGTCTCTGTCAACAAAAAACTGAAGGACAGATACATTTGTTCAGACAGAAACAAATAGGAAAGCATAAATTCTCACCTTAAAAATTGCTGCAACTTCACCTGTGGCCATTGCATATGTGCAAGGAGAATTAGAAGGAAATGCCTTGGATCATGGTTTTCACAAATATGCAATCATGCATGTGAAGTTAAGCAAATGCATTCTTTAAACTATGGTCAAGAGGGTGAAATAATGAACAGAAGAGTATGAAAATGTTCATTTGTCATTTTAAACATTTATTCAAAAACAGTTCCTTTTTTCTGTGATAATCTTTTTCACTGAAGAGTGTTCATTCATCTCTATCTTATATTAAAAAAGCAACAAGTATGAATGGCATTAAGTACTAGTCTAGACACACATCTCCATTTCACCTCACTTTTTATGAGTGGCAATCTATCCTGCTGAATATTAAAATCTTACACGAAAATTTCATAATCAATTTGCATTGTGACTTCGTCAGATATATTATATCCAGCGGGAAAGCCTGGCCATCACCAAGCCATGTGAGCTCCTTGGGAGCCTTTGTTGCATCAAGGCCTTCAGGTTCCCTTAGGTTGAGTTCTTTCTGCATGTGCTTCATCTAGCTTTGCTTCCTTAAATGGGGGATTTTCAAGTAAAAGAAGAGGCCAGTGCTATTTTCCTCATTTTCATTATGTTAATGAGAGATAAGTTAGGAACCATTCAAATGTAAAGGACAAGAAGGTTTTTCGCTGTTGCCTAGGCTTGTTAGTTTTCCTCATATTGTCAAATGACTTTCCAACCTTGGAATTGTTCCTTATGTTAATTCTTCCCATGTTCAAGGAGAGGAAGTCAGGAATCATCCATTCAAATAACAGGAACAAAAGTTTGCAAAACCAAATGACTTTTCTTTAAACAGCAACTTACAAAGAATCACTAACAAATCATGCCCATAAAGGCTTGATGTAAAATGTTTACTTCCTAAAACTCAAAAGTGATGAACAGAAGGAAATATCAAGCAAATATATGTATTTGTTCTTATAACAAAGTGGATTTTTTAAAAACATCTCTTTAATGCAAACTAGACATCATTCTATACAGTACTTCCTTTTTATAGAATTATTTACACAGTATTATTATACCCATTGAACACATAGTTATACTAAAACGTCCAGTTTCAATATCTCTTCCAATGTGACACTGAATGAATGAGAACCTGCACTTATTTCTTTACACAAATCTAATTTTCCATATTATCTTTTACCTCAACCTTATTTTCTCACTGATAACTTCCATTGGATTCTTCATGTTTTAAGCTAAACATACAAGAAGCTACTGAATCAAATATGGAAAGAAACAGACATATCTTTAAAACTAAGTTATGTGGCACAAACAGAACTTGTGGTCTTTAGTAGCTGAAAAATCATTCTATAGACTGAGAAATATTGTGACATTCTTTTGATTAATTGGGGGAAAGATGTTCAATGGATTTCACTTTGAAAATACAAAAGGAATAAGCACCACTGGGAATCCTTTGTTTGACAAAAATAAGAGACAGGTACCCAGTGCCCTAAACATTTCCACTCAGGGTGATTTAAAGAATGGTGTGTTTGTTTTGCATTTATTTTACATTGTTTTTCTGAAAGTAATGTCACTGAAGAATAACAAATTAATCAGTCATCAATTCAGCTATATTACAACCATAAAATGAGGTGTCTTTGCATGCTTTTTGCCTACATATGTTTATATATTACAACATTATTTTCTTATTGTTTTATATTATAATTTAAACAATGTCATATTTTCCCGTGGCAATGTGTTTTCTTTGTAAACATTGCATTTAGAGGCTATGCACATTGCAGTTTATAATTTATTTAGACATACTATTATCCTTTGAAATTCAAATTTTTTTGCCATTCACTTACTACTGTTAAATAACCTAGAGGTGATATTATAAAACACACTAATTTTTCTTTCTCTTTGAAGGAGACAGCAGGTTCATAAGTGAGTTTCATAAGATCTATAAAGACTTAAATTGTATCTTTTTTTTTTTTTTGAGACAGGGTTTCTCTGCGTAGCTTTGCGCCTTTCCTGGAACTCACTTGGTAGTCCAGGCTGGCCTCGAACTCACAGAGATCCACCTGGCTCTGCCTCCCAAGTGCTGGGATTAAAGGTGTGCACCACCACCGCCCGGCAAGACTTAAATTGTAAGCAATGCAGTAACACTTTTGAGATAAAGTGTGTAATTTTTTAGATGGGGGCTAAAGGTGTAAAAGCAAACATTGCAAAAGGTGTGTAAAGAAATCTATGGATCTCAGCAATTCAAAATGAACTGCAGCATTTCATGACTATGCACACTGCAAGAAATGGTATGCCTGGGTCACCAAGTATGACAATAGAAAACACCATTTCACATTACTCAGATGCTTTTCTAGAAGTTGCCAACACCAAGTTCTGATATCACATGAGCTTTAGCTTTTTTCTTTCTTTGCATATCAATGTAAAAGATTTTAATTTAAATGTAATTGACTTGAGCTGAGCAAAAATATCTCAATGTGAAAATTAATTTTATTTTCACATTAGAAAAATGTCCCATCTTATTTTACACATAAAACTTATGAGAAAAATTTAAATTACTATCAGGAGATAATCACTATTAATATCTGATGACATTTATTTTCATTCTCTTAAATGAAACAAATATATAATGTCAGAAAATTGGAGTCATCTCGCATTTAATATATTATGTCCTATTTCATTAACTCCACATCTGATCTATGAGTATTTATTAGAAACAATCCTCACATTTGTGATTGCTACACAAGCCATTATATTAATGGGAGGCTTTGTAAATATCTGTCATGTATAATTCAATGGATTATTAGGTGTTTATTACCTCGATGTGTGTCAATGTTTAATATTACCTGAGTGTTAACAACAGTCAATGTTTTCTTGGCATTAGAATAGATACTGCCTTCTCTCATGATAAATATTTTGTCTTTTGAGGTATCTTTGATAGATTTTGATTAAAGTATTATAAAAATGAAAGGGAAAGCGTCATACAGCTGAGTAAAGGCATACCTCCCAACCAAAATGGAAATAATATAGTTGTGAGGAAGACAAGTGAGGAAAAGGGGAATTATTTTAAAATACTATTAATTTTAAGACCAGAGAAAAGTGACATTGTCATAAAAGCAACTGATTATAAGGAGTTGAAATATATGTATGAGGATTTAGAAATTTTACATATAGTCATTTATTTGATACTCATGAAAAACCCTATGAATTCAACATCTACATCATCTTACTTCAAAGATACTAAAGCCAGGACAGAGAAGTAAAGAAACTTATACACCAATATACAAATTGGATGGAAACTTTAAGAGGTTGTGTTTCAACTTATAGTCCATGAATTCTGACATTTTACCTTGTCATTTTCTTTAATGAATGCTTTCAGATAGTAAGGTTTCAAAAGTCTAACACAGGACAGAATATTGTAGACTAAATAAGGATGGTCCTGGCACTAATTCATTAAACCTACTGATTGTCTATAATAAGTGAGAAGGATAAGGGGAGACTCTAGAACAGGAATAGATGTACCCAATTTTCTGGGCTATATGAAATTTCTATATACACAATACAGTTGTTAGATAATTAGAACATCACCATTTTCATTGAAGGTAAGTGTCATGAAGGAGTTCCAAAGGATCACATGACAGCCATGACCATGGCTACAAATATTGCTGCTTTCATCAGGGAATGGGAATCAACATGACGAGAATGAGCACTGTGTGATGACACTAATCCATTCACTTCAAAATGATAACTTCTTAAAATGTGATTATGAACTTATATCAATCAGCCACTGATCCAAGATTGGAAATATGTTAAAACATATGTTCAGTAGAAGAAATAAGCCAGAGTCATTTGACCTCCCTCATGCTAGATATATATTCTGGAGAAATTGCTAGTCACACAAAGCAAAGAGATCATACCATAATATGACCAACATGAAACCATCTGTGCACGTGAAGACTGAATATGACCACTTTAACACAGAGAAGCCCTGGCTCATTTCTAAATAAATTATTTCTGTATATGCTGCTACATCAATGTAAAAAAAAGTTATGCTCAGTAATGAGATGGAGGACAGAAGTTAATGATTGAGAGGAAGAAAAAGAATGCATAATGTGAGAGGCAGTCAAGAGGAAACCTTCAAAAGGACAAATTTAAAAAGAGGAATTAAAATCTGACAGAATAAAAGTAGAATTTTCAAGGCAAAAACATGAGCTAGTGGGATTAAAGCTAAAAATCAAAAGGCTAAGAAATTTTCTGTATTTCTACCCTAAAATACAGAATTTCAAGTGTTAAAACAATAACAGGCATAAAATTGCTTAAAATAACAAAATAACACTTAACAAAATAATAAAAAAAACAAAAATAAAAATACCTCTTTTTAAAATTGCAAATATCAAGTGTAAAATAGAATAGTTCATTTAAAGAACATTTGGAAAATCATAACCAAAACTAAAAAAGAAAATTAAACCAAGCTATACCTGACAGCTACATCATCGAGGAAGAGTACAACACTAAAGAAGAAAGAGATATATTATAATAAGATTTCAGTGAGAAACTAAGAAAATACTTTAATTAACACTGGAGAGGTGGCTCCGTGGTAAAAATGCTTGCTGCTCTAGCTGAGGACCTGAGTTTGAGTTCCAACACTGACACAGAGCAGCTCACAAAGTGCCTTTAACTCCAGCTCTTCTGGCCTCTATGGGCATTGACACGTATGTACATATAAACATACATACATATATACATACATACATACATACACACACTCACACATACACATACACACACATAAACAAAAAAATGTTTGACATTAAAGTATGAAATTATCTGAAAAAGTAAAATGATGTATATATACACAATGAATACAAAAAAAGAGAAATAAAAACACTAAGTGTATAGATTATAAATACAGAAGTCCTTTTGATTCCTAAACTGAATAAACCTTCCTTGATAATTATCACAGAACTATCCATGAAATCTATGACTCTTCAGGAAAATAAAATGGACACAAATGGATTAAAAGCAGAAAATTATCTTCCCTTCCCAGAATTGTTTTAATTGAGTTTCTAAGCTCAAATAATTTTGCATAAAAGATTTTAGTGTGTATACATGCATATACATGCAATATATAATTATCAATTAATATGCATCAGTGTTACTTATATTGTACACTATATAACAAAATATGTGATTACTATTTACAGATACATGTATAGACTAACAAATGAAACTTCTTCCAAACTTGACTAAGCTCTTAGGTTGAGAAAACTATAGGAGGTAATTGTGGTCCCTTCTTCCAGAAGCTTCAGGTCAGCTAAAGAGGCATGTTAAAAAGTGTGAGAAGCACTTCTCAAGCACCAGCATTTACTTGTCTCCTTCCCATGGATATGGGAACTTTGGATGGAGAGGGAACTCCTTGAAAAAGAATTTCCAGAATTCTATATTATTTTTATTCAGGTGAAGAAACAAGTGTGTTTTCGTACATTAAGACCCATTCAAGATCATTCAGAGAATCTTCTTAAGATCTCACAGTGTTTATCCTCTGGCAGTTCAAGGCTGGGCAGACTGAAACACCAAGAACTCTGGCTGGAGTTTGGCCTGTCACTGGTAACCTGGAGAGAAATGGGAAAAATGAGAATCTATGTGCTTGCCTCGGTGTGAGAATAAATGATCTCTTTGCTTCATAGAAATCTGAAGCAAGGATTACAGAGCCTGTGGTGATCCAGAGCTCTTGGAGGGAGTCTGACGAAGGATAAGCTGTGGAACACTAGCTCCTTCTGTACTCTTGAACCTCTAGATCTCCAGGCATAAGTTCCCAACTCCAAAACAAGGCTCCACAAGACCAAGTTCAAGTATCTGAGGGATAGCTTCATTCAAAGGATGGAATTCATACCTGCTCACTTTCTTATTTCCTTATATTCTTTATATTCTAAGCTTAGCTCTGGGGTCAAGTACCAATGTCAGATGTGGGAAAGCAGGTAAGCATGGACAAGACTTGTCAACCCGTTTCTATTATTACAAATACAGATCTACTGTCCATAAATATTTGCATCATAAATGTTTCATATTAGAAAGAACATTTAGTATGCTCTTATTATATTATATTAATATATTATTAATGTTTGACAGAATTTTCATTGGGAAAACTGCTACTGTCCAGTGTTATAGTAAATGAAGTATGTTCAAATGGATTATAATAGCATAATGAAAAAGAAATCACTAACAGTAGTCTGATATTTAGTTCAACAATTTGAAGACATGTTCCCATTAGTTCATTTATCAGTGTGACTTTTCTTCCTGCACAGTAAACAGCAGATAGCATTTGAGTGCTGTTGCTTCAATAAAGCATTTATCTAATTTAGTCTAATTATCTACTTCCTTAACAGCATGAAGTCAATGGTGAGTGCTAGGTGGGCAGTTAAACTTTACATTCATTTCTATTAGAGTGCAAGACGACTTTCCCCTATTAAGATTGATGACTATGATCTATCAGTAAGAAATGAGTAGGAAGATAGTTACAAATGTGGCCAAAGTAGAGTTAGAACATAAAAGGAAATTCAGCAGCAAATATATGAGCAAAATAAAAAATTAAAAATAAACCTAGCCAGGAAGTATTAAACAATATCTTATTGTTAAATGGATTTGAAGATTCAATGCCCATTTGTAAACCAGAAGCAAATGGAGAGATAAAAATCAACTCAGCGTGGAACCAGAAATGTCATGCTTCAGGCACTGAACCTGATTGGTTGACACAGGTATAAAGAGAAATGGAACATAAATGATGTCTCAGAAATACATTCATCCATAGACAAAAATTGACAGACTATGAAAGTATTTTAAATTTCATTCACTGTATTAAAAATTGTAACTGGTGCTATGTTAAAATACTGACAAAGGAAAGTTGAAGAAATATATTTTTATATCAAGGTTTTATAAATGCCTATTTCAAATGGAATCTTTTTTAGTTTCTAGGAATGGGAACAAAAGAAGAAAATCCTTAAAACGGATTCAGTTTTAGATTAGTAATTACAAAGATATTATGTGAATAATGAAATTGGAATATTTACAACATACATAATCAATGTCCAGCATCTTAAATAAATAACATTTAAAAAGTAAGAAAGCAGTGAGCATCCAGTTATTAATTAATCACTCTGACAAGCATTAATTGCTTTCCCAGTATATGTTGTACATCATTCTAGAATCTGGAGGTTCAGCTAAGAGCAAAATGAGATGCTTTGATACCTCAATGAAAACTGTTAGCAAGAAGAGAAACTTATGTGCACACACAGAAGAAAAAAATGCCAGTTTGTGTTTGAGCATTGTGTTTTATGGATGAAACCATTTATGGTAGGAATCATTTAGACACAATCACTTGATAATTTGTAGCACAATGATGTTCAGTAGATTACTGTTTTATAACAGCAAAAATGAAATCAAATGGTTAAGAAAATTGTTATGTTAGTTAATGATAAAATTCTATTAAATCTTGTATAGTTGAAATTATGTTATGTAGTGTTCCCCATGTCCTATTAAATCCAGGCTGTATGGTGAGACTAAAATTTATAATGTAAGAAATGTTTATATGCCACCTGTTCCTTTTCATCTAGCATTTCCCTGTATAAAACAAACTGACTGAAAACAATAGGAAAAAAATCCTAAAATTATAGCAACAGATAAATTATTGCATAAAAATAACATATAACAATATTGAGTGAAGTATCAGACTTCACTCAATGGAAAGAAATGTTAAAATATTGAAAATGGGTATTTCTGTATCAGCAACACATTTATGTTATATTAATTTTCTACAACCTAAATTCTATAACCCACTTACAAACTGTTAAGTGCTGACTTGTGCTTCCAATGCTAATGAGTACATAGTTTTATGGCTTATTCCTTGAAGGGATTTGCCTTAGTCTGTGCCATGCCTCTTTGGTTTGATTAACTAGGGCTTCTTTCTGCAGTTTGTATTGAAACTGTGTTTTTGTGGAGGAGGCTACAAGATGCAGCACATTACTGGTTTCTCCTGAGGTCTCCAATTTTCCAGAGATTAGGCATACTTATTCATGGCATTAAGTTACTGTAACAATCCCCCTTCAGCCAGAGGAGAATGGCAACTTTCCTGACTGCCTCGTTCTACCTCAGAAAGCTGGCCTTTTGTCCATGACTTAATACTTGACAGACAATTCCCCAAATCAAACCATCCATGAAACCATTGGCCTCTAGCAAGATATACTGCTGCATACTTTCAGCATCCTAGTTGCTAAGGATGGATTTGAGGTTGTTTCAAAACTCTTGAAAACCGTAGAATATTGAATTGTTTATAGAGTTTTGTTTGTTACTAATAAAATGCAGTTAACTATTATCACCTTCCAACTCTGAGTTTAAATGTATATTTGCACTCTTTGACCTTATAGAGTCAGAGTATGGAGGAGGCAAGTAGTCAAGTATTCATTCAGCAAATATCAGAGCCAGCAAGACATCAAAGATATAATGTTTCTGTTAACCAAGCCTGCTTATTCCTAGGTGAGAGAAAGAGCTATGAACACAACACTTCATCCTTAAAACCCAAGATGGTCACGTTTTCCTGTAGAGAGTGACTGGGTGCCAAGAATGGGAAATATTCTCCAGACCTATGCCCCATACACAAAGATGGTCATTTCTCCATACCTGTCCCCTTGTATGAAAAGATGGCCATTTCTCTGTATATTTGACTCCACACATAAGCATGGTCATTTCTCCCCACATATTGCTCTACATGTAAACCTTTTCATCTCTCAATATCTATTGTCCCATATGTAAACTTGCTAGTTTCTCTATATATATTCTCCATGTGTAATATCATCATTTTCCCATTTCTATGGCCCCGCATGTATAAATGGTCATTTCTCTATACCAATGCCCTCATATGTAAACATCGTGATTTCTCTGTAACATATACCTTTATATGTAAACACCTCCATGTGTTGGATTCTTGGTTTCCTTCCTTCTGCTCATTTCTTATGTGGAAGTTTTAAGAGTTGTGATAAAGCAGAAAATACAACAGGAGTCCTCATTGTCACAAAGCTAAAATTCTATACTAAAATAACTTAATAATACAAGCTTGATTAACGATTGAAAAATCAAAGAATATAAGGTATAGGAGCATAAGAAATAAAGTAGGGGGAACTATTTTATTTAGGGTAGTAGTAATTCTGCTTCCAAGAATATTCTTCTCAATACATAACTAAGTAATAAAAAGGACCCTTCCAGTCAGAGAGCCAGGTAAGAACCATCCAGGAGATAGGAAGAGCAAGCATAAGTCAGTCATCTGAGAAGAAAATTGGCATTATTCCTCATCAGCAGGAGTCCCAACTGTATGCTGTAGAATTAACTAGGAAGACTTGAAGTATATGGTGATGTATGTATGGCAGGCTGCCACAAAATGGTGGCATTTAGAGAAAGGAGTATTGAGGTTAGTTTGACTGTAATGAGACATCACTGAAGAGCTTTAAGGAAACAAGGACTGTGTCCAACATTTCCTTTAAAAGACAGCTCTTATGTCTTTACAAAAGACGCTTTAGGGTTCAGAGTGACAGCATGGATCAAGGAGTCCTGATGAAGTGACACGGGAAAGAGATATTTGGTGAGACCATATGTAAATAATCACACACTGAAACAATAAAATGATTCACTTACACTTTACATTTGTGATGAGATTTCTCACACAATAGATTTTAAAGGCCTTTCCAAATCCCAAATCTGCTGACTGTTTCTAAACTTAGAGTAATTCAGTGCTAACTTCCATCCTCCAAGATCATTGTAACACATTCTACAGTGGCATAGCATCATCCACATCTGTCGCAGCACATCTCATTACTTTACATCCCATCATATCCTCTTAAAAATATTCTCATTTTAAAGGTCCAGCGTATTTCTCAAAGCATCAGACTTTTAAAAACCGTTTTAGATGCTATAAATCATTTGGAAAAATGTTCTTTAGCACTATAAATCCAACCACTCTGTTGGAATCTATAGGTGGCTCCTGTGTCCAGATAACTCTACACAACAACAATCTGTGTAAGACAGATGCTGTGCTATGACATTAGCAGTAAAGGTGATGCCCACATAGAGTATTATTCTTCCTTACTCTTTCAAACTATTATTGACCTGCAAAAAATTTATTATCTGAAACTGTGACTGGAAGTTGAATATTCATTCACAACTTCTTTAACTCATTGATGAATAACAGTTATTGTCCCAACCTGTTTTGCTTTCAGTGTCTCTGACAACACAATGACAGAAGTTTGTGCTCTGGGGCTGTCATGAAGGGACAGTTGGAGTGACATCTCACACACTTATGCAATAGCTTACAAAGATCTTCCTCAGGAAGACATCTTAAGGTCCATATTTGTTTCAACTATATGAAGAAAGAAACGAGATTCTCTAGGTCCTGGACATATGACATCACTTCTTAAGTAGAAAATGTCTCTAACAGGTCAGGGAAGAGAAGAGAAGCTTCAGACAGGTAGAGAAGTGAACCTGGAGGACAAACAAGGTTTAGAACATGGTAAAGTTCTATCATAAGGCTATGTTCAGGGAATTTGAAGGACACTTTAAGGCCTAAGTAGACAAATACAAAAATTAGATTTATGTTGATCTTCAAGGGCTCTAGAAAATCCCTCAAGCTTTCATGTAAATAATAGAGTATACAAAGTAAGATTTGGAAAAGTGTAGATCAAAGAGATGATTTCATGACTCCAAAAGACATGATATCTGCTTTAAGTTATACTAGGGATGGACATATGGAAGAAGTTCATGACTAAAGATATTTTTTAGAGCTAGAATTAACACGACAAACTAGATTGAAGAGAGGAAAAATGAAAATAATCACCTCATATACTGTCATTAGTAATAGTGAGTGAAGTGCCACTTTATAAGGAACAAAAAAAGAAAAAGAAACAGACTGAGAGAAATGTTCATTGTAAAAGACTTTAGACCAGTAATTCCATGATTCTTAGCTTCAAATTAAAAAAAATACTTTATTATTAAGTTATGGTGTTCTATTTTATTGAAGTTATGTAACCCCTTAAGAGCCAACTTAGATAAGACTTATCAAGATATTTTCCAGTAGGTGATAGAAAGGATTCCATGAACATAGAGAAGGTAGTGATTGATGAAGTAAAGTCCTAGAAGAGGTGGGAAAAGAGAGGTTCACTGGGCAGAAGGGAGATAATGACCTGCAGTGGATCATTCCCTACAATGAAAATAAGGTACATAAATGCAGATGTAAGAATTCACAACAAATGTGTCAAAGTACATTCTTCATTGAGTCTAAAAGCATTGGTTTGCTGAACATAGGATCACTAGCTTGGAAGAAGACAAACAGATTGTGAGTGGCATTTCACATGCAAGTAGAAAAGAATGGAGGTGTAATCTCACCAAATAAAATTCTCTGGTCCAAGTTGTGTTAAAAAATATATGTATACACTGCCTGTCATTCTACATCAACTATAGAAGAGGTGTAGAAAGGAAGAAAATAGGGAAGGGACACTTTATAGTGTTTATGTTGCTTTGAAAATAAAGGTGGAAGATCTGAGACTACACAAGAGCTGATATTGCAAATACAGGTTTCTAAGCTGCTTACTAATACATTTGTCACTGGCTATAGATGGAAGGAAACCATGAAGGCTTTGATGGCCTGCATGAAGCCAGGTAGAGAAACATGAATACAAGAAGTTCATAAACACCATGTATTAGTTTAGTGATTCTCAACCTGCAGGTCATGGCCCCTTTCACAGGGATCACATATCAGATATCATTTGTTTGAGATATTTATGTTTCTATTCATCACAGTAGCAATATTACAGTTATGAAGTAGTAATGAAAATAGTTTTATTGTTTGTGTCACCACAACATGAGGAATTGAATTAAATGGTCATAGCATTAGGAAGTTTGAGAACCACTGTACTAGTTATCTACAATGTGGCAAATACTTCAACTCAGGGATTGGTTCTGTTCCCTGTGTTCAACTACATAATTTCAATACTCAGAAAATAAAATCATGCTATTCAAAAAATTATTTCATTTACACCTAAAATTAAAACTCAATTCTGTTTGACTCTACTGTGTAGATGAATTTCTAAATGGTCTTATTAATAGAAAACATGGAGCCAGATATAGGGGTGAAAACCTGAGAGAGATCAGAGAAATAGGAACAGCCACATGCTAACCTCACCTCATGAACTCTGCAGCTTCCAAAAAGCTAGATACTTTCTGCCTACCCACGCCTATATGCCTTGATGTTCTGCCATCTGATTTGCTCTCTTTGTCTAGCTACATCACTTCCTCTTCCTGCCCAGCTCTGTCACTTCCTGTCTGTCTGTACAGACCTCCAGACCTCCATGGTTAACTAGTGTTGGAATTTAAGGTGTGTGCCATCATGCCTGGCTCAGCTCCCAATGAGACCTTGAACTCACATAGATCTAGACAGATTCCTGCCTCCCAAGTGATAGGATTAAAGGTGTGTGTTAACATTGCATGACTTTTGTGTTTACTTATAATGGCTGGCTTTTTCCTCTGATCTCCAGGCAACCTTTGAAGGAACTGAAATTTATTAGGAGCTCAAAAGTAGTAGAAGTGGGTGAGAGGCATGTGGACAGGTAGATCACAGTCTGAGGTGGGGATGTGGGTATTCATCATTTAATCATTTAAATCATTTCTGCTAATGCCTGGACTAAGGTCATTTGTAATTGATAGTGAGCAATTTCCACTGTTTAGTATACCCCCCAAAGCATACAGGCACTCTTAACAGTGGAAATTGCTAGTATTATTTTTACAAGCATGTTAAGGAAGGTAAGAGGAAGCAAATGCATAAAATAAGTAAACATAGAGATAGGGTCTGGGAATTAGAGGTTATGAGAGCTGTATTCTCTTGCTTTCTGGTTCACAGATACTGTGTAAGATATTTTTGAGAAAATCAAAGCAGCTAAGCATGCATGGGTATCCCATGAACTCAAAAGCAGCAGGGCAATCGGGCCTTTTGAAAGACTGGGGCAAAGAACATGATGTATGGATGTTAACTGGGTAGTCTTATATCACCTTACATATGGAGAGATGACTCAGTGATTAAGAGCACTTGCTGCCCTTTGTGGGGGACCCATATATCATTCCCAGTATCCATATGGCACTTACATAACAATTTGTAACTCCAGTTTCAGGGTATCCAATTCCCTCGTCTGACCTCGGTGGATACCTGGCATGTGTGTGGTAAACAAACATACAGGTAGAGAAACACATGGATAGAATATATGTAAGTCTTTTTTAAAAAAGAAATATGCATCTATAAACATACATACACCTCTATTATAATGTGTAAAAGCAGCTAACACAGGAAAACACTCTGGAATAAAATAGTCCTTTAGGATTTTGTCAAACTAATAACAAATCTGTCTCAGGAGTGTGATTTGAGCATATGGTGTGAGATACTGTTGCTCGTTTCTATAACCTTACTATTATTGGTCAGTGATGTACTCAATACATCATATTATCAATGTTTTGTTAAAAATCCAATTATTTTCCATAAAACTACTCAATCAAAGTGAAAGTTGTGCTTGCTAGGATTTTGTAATATTAACTATAAACCAGAAATTAATAAAAACTATTAAAATTCAAGCTCTTCAAGTGAAACCTATATAATTTCATATTCAATGTGTTGACATAGCTAAAACAATCTTAAGTTTACTTGTAAACAGAAGCATAAAGATCCTTTAATTGACCTGGCAAGAATTCTACCCTTTTCTCTCCTGAAGTGCCTTTTTTATCCCTACTCTGACATCAGGGAATCAAGGAGATGGTTCTAAAGAATAACATTAGTCCTTATATTCTTTCTTCCTCTTGATCTGTGTGTGTGGTAGGGATTGGATTTTACTGGATTAAAACCACAAATTTTAACCATATCAAAGGGCAAAACTTGATGAGTCGCCCATAAGTCCTTGAAGAGGAAAGAGTCTGAGCTCATTCTGGAAAGTGACTTCCCCAAGATCAGATATCTCTTTTAAAAGGAATCCTGACTTCTATACCCAGGCAGCCCACATTCCTGTCAATATTTCCTGGACTTCATCCTCCCATATGATCTGCTTCAGAAGTACAGAATTTCCCCCATTTCTCTGAGGTTTGAATGAGAAAGTAAGAGCTAATTCTCTACTGCTGTGGATATCATTCTGTATAAATAAAACACTGATTGGCCAGTGGCCAGGAAGGAAGTATAGGCGGGACAAGGAGAGAGGAGAATTCTGGGAAGTAGAAGGCTGAGTGGGGGAGACACTGTCAGCCGGCGCCATGACAAGCAGCATGTAAAGATGCCGGTAAGCCATGAGCCACGTGGCAAGGTATAGATTTATAGAAATGGGTTAATTTAATTGTAACAGCTAGACAATGGTAGGCCTGAGCTAATGGCTGAGCAGTTTAAATAATTTAAGAGTCTGTGTATTTGTTTTCTAAGTGGGCTCCGGGACTGGCGGGACTTGGTGGGAGCTGGAGAGAAATTCTTCAGCTACACTCTACTAAATGATTTTCTTCCTGAATTTTGATTTTCCTTCTCTTTTTTCTGGGCACTAAATCACCCATACTGCATTATCTTGTCAATTTTCTAGCATAATGTTGCTGAATACAGTTTGCATTTGCTGATAATTTGAAAGTAATTAAAAGAATAGTTGCAATAAAGAGGAGGGGGTAAGTTTGCGTTTAGTAGAAGATATTGCTCTAAAAATACCTAGGCTAAAACACTGGACTTTGATGTTTCTTTTAAGGAGCCCCTCCCCCTTTTCCTTCCTCCAGTATTTTGGAACAATGTATTTACAGATTCTGGATGATAGTTTTAAGTCCAGCTGAAAACAATTTCCCAGAAGGAGAACATGGCTTTCTCATTTTATGAAGATGCAGTTGTTCCTAAGAAACTGATTTTTGAGGACTGACATTTGTGTCCTGACTGTAGTTCAATGGGTAGCTAAAAGTGATATGTGGAAGAACCTAAGATATCCTGAAATCCAGTGAAAGTTTCCTCACTTTTCTGGAATGGTCTACAAAGTGTTTTAGCCTTCTATGAAATTGTGTTACACAAACAGCAGATCAAGGAAAGCAAACTATACAAGACCAAGAGTGTCCTTGCCTGATTCAACCCTTCAGGGCATGCCAGGGTTTTCAGTTGCTTAGGTTCGAGGATGCAGGACTCACTAGGTGTGTGAGGCCTGCTTTCGTTTTCCTCACCTGTATAGCATGCCTCAAGGCCTTTTTTTCCTCCTGTGAATCTATTTCATCTACATTCTGTTATCCAATTGGTTGCTTTCCAAACATTAAGATTCCCACCATGGGCACTGTTCCTAAGCTCCTCTCATTCACAATTTCATTTTCTCTTCAATATATACGTGGCTTTGGTGACTGGCCTAACTTCTTACTGAAGCATGAGGACTCATATCTTACTTTTGCCACCACTTTCTCTTTATTTCTTTGATAGATCTACCCTGAAGGTTCTACTGGCACAGGGAACCCTACCAGGGACCTAGTGAACACTAACCTCATGTAAATGGACCTCTGTGAGGATTATAGGTTTCTAAGAGAGATATACTATATTTGGGGAGAAGTAATGTTGCATGTCCATGTAAGCATTTTTAGAAAATTGTCTAAAGGAAACATAAACAAAAGAAATATTCATATCTGAGACCCTAATGATGCCATTGAAGATTTGTTTTCCTACTGAAAAAATATTAACATTTAATTTTTCATTCTGCTTCTTAAGGAATTATCTTCAAATTACAGAAAATGTAAGTCCTGTACAACTTGGGTCACACCTTGACCATCACATTAGTCATGAAGACTTTCAGGCAGAATATAAGCAGACTAAATTGACCCATTCACTAGTACTCAGAGATTAAGGTAACTTTCAAGAGCCAAGTCAAAAAATGCAAATTCATTGAAATCATTAACTGCTGGAGATGGTGCTGCCAAAGAATGAGAGTACACACAAGGTACAAAGCTGAAGCCTGGGGTCCTAGGAACTCATGCTTTCCCTTAAGCAGTCACATGTCCCTTGTCACTTTTTTATTATGGTACCTTAGTGTTGGCCACAGCTGATGTATAATAAACATTTTATCACAAATGCATTAGTAAGTGAGTACAAAAGATACTTTATTCTAATTAAAAAAATATCTACCTAACTATCTGGTATGTAGAAAATGCAAGAACCTGTAATGTACCTTTATTTAGGTATCACCTAGGGAGGACTATACCTCAGCCTCTTGAGACACAAATTGTTCCTGATAACCCACTAGCTGATGTGGAATGTTGATATAAAGCACAATTCCACCTCAAAGCCAGTAAGATATGATTTATTCTGAGCCAAATTTGGCTTACCATGACCAGATGAGATGGATTTAGACTTCCATGGTTAACATATTCTGATGTGGAAGAGGTTACGTAAACAGTTTATAGGCACAAACGATAGAAAATCGTAAGCCAAGGCATTTCCCCTATACGTTGGTGGGGATATAACATAAATGGGAAAGTGAGGTTTCTCTGCCACACATAGATTTTAGATGCTATCTGATGATTCTTCACCTTTGGTTTGGTGGCAGCTAGTGCTTTGCTAAGTTAATACATAATAAATGCTTTACCTGATAGTTGAAAGAATGTTAGACCAGACACAGAGGGCAAGGTTGGCAAGAATATTAAAGATAGCTCAAGATAATTTGTCTGCAACATTCGAACTCTGCACACTCATGGACTTCCATTCAATCAATTTTACAGAATCTTTAACGTAGGGTTGCTTTGTTCAGGGAACTTCAGTTCATATGAATTTCCACCGTGTTCTAGCAGAAGTCTAGTTGCTCTACTATGTCCTTTCATTTGGAACCTATCTTTCCTGGCCATGTTCTGATTTGTAATATAGCATATCAGGGAGTCCTTGCAGGAGATAATGTTAACCAGAACAATAAACACCAGTCATCATCTCTTGTTATAAGAAATGATTGAATTTATGTACCCTTGGTAATCTGAAATGTAAGAAGTCCCTTGAAAAGAGAATCTAGTAAAATCAGCACTTTTAACAGTAATATCAGAAACTTGGAGAGCTGCTATGTATACTAGGCCTAGGACTAGAGAAGCCAGTTACACCTTTGCTGGATGTGCATTTTTTATTTTGTTGGGTAACATTATCTCTGCCCTGAGCTTGCTGCTTCTCCTTTCCAATAGCAGTTCATTTAGAGCACCCAGGTGGCACAGCACTTCCTGTATGTCAGTCAGAGAGACAGACCTAATTCTATGCTGTCTTGTCACTAAGATTTCCCGAAAGAGTCACTCCTATCTGACTGGAAGATATACTAACGATGACTAAAGGGAAGAGCTCCCATCAGGTAGTCAAAGAGTTGTTGACACATTCGCAAAAGATATACTCAAGTCCGACAGCTGATCACAATCTCCAAAGACTTGAAGTCCTAGGCTATATGGGTATCCTGCTTTTCAATATACTCCCATTAATTATAATAAAATATATAAAGATGAAATGTGAGGGAGAAACAGGCTAGCTTCATGATTTTGAAATTTCTCATAATATTTAGTAATTACTGTAGTTGCTTTAACATAAGCTCAAACATGATTGACAACCCTTACTCCAGGAGGGAAAGCTTAATTTTCTTACCTTGATTGTTGGCTGGAGTTTCATTACTTCTTTTTGTAGTGAACAGAGGATACAAAGTTGAAAACTGTCATTTTACAATGGTGAAACCCAACAAGCCACTTTGACTATGTTCATTTCATATCCCTAATGATGTGATCCAAAGATGACAAGTCCTTAGTATTCTCTCTGGGATCCAGTAACTACTGTGTGATTGTGAGGGATTCAAGTATTGATATCAAGGTGTGTTATATACTAATTGACCTATTTAATGCTCAATTTCACAAAAGTCCTCAAACTACTGACAAAACAGTCATGCTTAGTGACAGGACTTAAGGCAACAAGATTATGAAATAAAGTGGTGTTGTGGACTTCTGTCCCACAAATGTCATGTGCTAACACCTCAAACCCCAGCATTTTAGTACATGGCTACATTAGGAGATAGGGTCTGTAAGAAGGCAGTTATGCTAAAATGAGTTCCTGTGAATGAGGCTGTCTTGCGACATGAATGACGACCTTCTAAGAAGAGGGTGCTGCGACATAGACATAGAAAGAAAAGCAGGTGAACTCACAGGGAGAGGCAGTCCCTGCAGGCCATGGATGGATGGTCAGTGTAAACAAACCAGAAGACCCACTGAGCTTTAATTTGTAGCCTGAAGAACTGAGAAGATAGATTTCTGCTGTTTATGGCACTTTGAGAGTTACAGTTGCTTAAGCAGATTAGGAAACAGAGTATTCCGTGGGATTGTAGAAGACAAAGAGGCATTGTGGAAAGGCTAGTGAACACTGAATAAAGTTTAAGGTGCATTCATTACTATGAATGTCTTTATTTCTTAGACTTAATAACTCCAAAGTGCTAAGACCTAGATGTTAACATTAAGGAAATTGAGTAAAACATATGTGGCAACACTGTAATGTTTTCAATTCTTTTATGAATAAGATTTCAAAAGAATAAGCTAAAAAAAGCCAAATAACAAATGTAAACAAGATATAATATATAAAATAGGAAGTCTTAGCAATAAAACAGAACCCTATAAAAAGCACAATAAAAAAGATGCATTGAGGTGAAGTCAGGGAGGAGATAACCGTGGCACTGGGAGGGTGGCCAGAGAGCTGTCGTTTTTAATGAACCTTCCCTGCTTTATGTGCACAGCCTTTCACTCTATCCTCAGCCAGTCCTTGTCGTCATTATTAAAAATTTTCCCTCATTTTTGTCTTGAGAGTATGAAATCTGAACACCAATTCCACAAGAGCTGAAGGGTGAAGATTCAGAGACATTTAGACTTGAGATAAGGGCATACCAAAAACTAGTCTAGGGCCATCACTCCCAGGTATGCTTTGTTTCTCATTTGAGTCCCCAACTTGTATTTTACACACATACACACACACCTACACTCATCTAATTCATCACCAAGCCTGGCCACTCTTAACTCACGATATGCATTTTAACTTATAGTTGTTGATGGTGATGATGGTGGTGATGATAATGATAGAGACAGAGATAGTAGTTTTTTGGATTTGTGTACCTATGAACCTATGAGGCTCAAAAGGCATTTGACTTTATGTTGTATGCAGAGACTATCAAAACTTGAACAGTTGTTTTCTTAACTGGTTGTATTGTGCTTTGGAGAAGGGAAAGCACCCTATTACCCTCAATAGGGTCTATCAGATGCCTCATAATCAAATCTATATTTCTTGACATTTTTCATTAGGCAGTCTCATTCTCTGTTATAGTATCATAGTACATGCTCAATTAATATGTGGCAAATGAAGGATGAGTAAAAAGAAATTAGAAGAGAAAGTCCTTTAATTGGCAATTTAATTTTGTATTATTACCTGTGCACATGTGCAGAGATGTAAGACATACAATCATGTTGAGAAACTTATTTTGAACATGTTGAACTTGTTTTGCAAAAAAAAAATCGTATTTGTAATTTTGGACTTAAACTTTTTTGACCCTACTGTTATTTGAACTCAGTTTCTATACATTATAGAATGACATCTATAGAAATTCAAGTATTCAGAAACATAAGGAATAATTCAGTTTTGTATATACAAAACTTAACAATCAATAATTTGTGGCATTATGTGTCTACAGATATCTATTCTTAATTTAGGAGCATATCCACACTTTACAACAATAAGATTATTGAAACCTTTCTCCACAACTGAACATAATCCAAAAAAAATAGCATATGTTCTTGAATGTGAATCAGAAATGGAGACAAAGATGAAATACCCTAGGTACATATATGAGATTACATTTATGAGATATTTTTAACTCCAGTTTGAAGAGATAAGGAGAACATGCAGATACTGCATTATTTCCCAAAGTCTAAATAGCTTTAATCATATACTAGAAGGCTTTCATGAGGCTCATTTGGTACCAAAATTCATGTTACAGAGTAGAAAAAAAAAGTAGACGAATGTTCCATATCTATTCTCCAATAGCACAAGTTGTCATTAATTGCTGTAATCTAACTGTCCACCTGACAGATGTGTTTAAGCAAAAGCTTGTAAGCCTTTAATGATTCATCAACTTCTCTGAGCTCGAGTTGATAACCACTCATCTCCATGAATAATGAGACTCATCACATTGTCTGACTCCCCACCACTAGCAAATCTAGTGTTTACATCATATCCTCTTCTATAGACACCTGTCCAGAAGGTACTTTACAAGAACACATTATATATCTCTACAGCTCCTTCGAAGAGATAGGGAACAAAGTGGTATTGAGTTCATCAACGGTGAAAAATTTGAGGAATTGATCTGGAGCCTAAAATCTGTGGATTGAAATCTAGTCCTAGAGATCTTAGTGTGAAGCAGGAATCAAGACTTTTCCCAACAGGCAGAAGAGCTTGTCAGTTTTATTACATATACATGATGAAATTCGGGAAACATCATGTTTCAGTTCCCTCATTTATAAAATTAATATTTTAACACTTACATCAGAGACTGTATAGAGATCTTTAGAAAGTATAAAAATGCTGTCTCTAAGGAGCAGTAGCCATTTTCCTTGCTTCCAATATTTATTTGATTTGTTTCTGTTGCAGAGAACTAGGTCACTGCTCTCAAATCAGAGATGCAATGGCAAAGCAGAAAATTGCAAAGGTATAAATAATGCTCTGGCTTCCATTTGAGAGGCATTCTCCCTGGCAACTTCAGGAGAGGGAGAATGCAGGTGATATGAAGGTATAGCTCCCTTCACTGAGGCTTAGGACCGGCGAATGGGGCCTGAAGAAGTCAAATGAACATATAGCATTCCTCTTTGGTTTAGACTTAACATGACATGTACCTCTTTATTAATTCCCCAGTGCACAATATGACACTGTTAACTGTAGGTACACCAATGCATGCAGATATTTAGAACTTGCTCATTTTTTTTTTCTGAAGTGAAATTTGTACTAATGGACTATAACTTATTACTGCCCTTTTTACTCTACGATCCTATGCATTTATATTAGATGCCTTATATAAGTAGAATAATGCCATATTTGACCTTGTATGAAGGCTTATTTCACCTAGCAAAGCATATTAAAGGTTCACCCATGTTATATATATTACATAATTCCCTCCTTTGTGAGTGAATTATATTTAATATATAGTAGGAACCATAGTTCTTTTATCCATTAAAACACAAATTATGGCATTTTCATTTATTTATTTATTGTTCATGCATGTGTATAAGCATATGTGTTTGTGTGTGTGTGTGTGTGTGTGTGTGTGCCATAAAACATTTTGAAGGTTATACATATATACATATATATATATATATATATATATATATATATATATATATATATATATAAAACAAAAAACAAAAAAAACTTTTCATGAGTTGGTTCTCTCCTCCAGCCAAGTGTGTCCTGGGGAATGAATTCAATAATAAATCTTGATGGTGGGTACCTTTATATGCTGAGCCATATTGCCAGCCCTATAAAGTAATTCTTAATGAATTTACTAGTCTTTCCCCACGTTACAACTTTCTAAGGTTTGACATTGTAGGTGGTTGATTCGGAGTCTGAGTAATGCCAGGATCCTGAATAAGAATAACAAACAAGTCCAGAGCGAGGGTTTGATCCCAAAAGGGAACAAAAAGATATCTGCACAGGTCAGTAATAGCTGTGACCCAAAGCCAGACATCAGAGACTGAGCCAGGGCATAAGGTTATGTGAGAGAAGATAGATAACCACTGAGAGAGAAACTCATTACCTCCATGAAGACTAAGTGAACAAATAAATATTTGAGTATGATGAGAGTCTGTTTCCTCACTATTTGAGAAGAATGGAATAAACATGACAATACAGACTAAGAATGCAGTCTGCTATATGGTAGTGGAGAAAGAATTGGCAATGAAAATTTTTGGTTTTCAATCTAAAGAGAAACACAAATGAATTGAGGTGTGTGTAGAGATGCACTTATAAGCACCACATGCTGTCTCATTCCCTGTAGAGTGGGCCTGCAAGGAGCCAGCATCTCATGTCCTCCCTCTCCCTGCTCTAAGACACACATCCCAGAGATTGAGTAGATATGGCACCAAATTCTTTGCTCTAAAATACTGTTTCATTGAAATGCACATGCATTTATTGACAAGAGACAGACTTAAAAATGATATAAATATGAAAGGAAGAGTCAAATTAGCCCTGTTTACAAAAGATTTGATCCTGCATTTAAAAGACCCTCTATGCTCCACTAGAAAATGCCTGGCTCTGGTAAAAAATGTTTAGTAACATATTAGGGAAAAATCAGCATATAGAAATGAGTTACCTTTCTGCATCCAACAATGAACTTGCAGAGAAAGATGATGTAATACGAATCTTAAAAGGTCTTATTAATAAAAAAAAACCCAGGGCCAGATATTGACATGAAAGCTGAAAGATCAGAGAAGCAGAGCAAGCCACAGCCAACCTCACCTCGCCAACTCGTCAGCTGATCCTGTTTCCACAAATACTCAGACTGATATCCTTTGAGTCTTTACACCCGAGCATCTCAGTTTTGAACTGCTACTTAGTTCCTGTCTCCTCACGCCTTATGTACCGTTCTCCACCTAGCCATGTCACTTCCTGGGATTAAAGGCATGTGTCCTTCCCAAGCAAAGACATGAGATCTAAAGACATGTGCCACCACTGCCTGACTCTGTTCCCAGTGTGGCCTCGAACTCACAGAGATCCAGATGAATCTCTGCCTCCATAATGCTAGGATTAAAGGTATGTGCTACCACTGCCTTACCTCTATGTTTAATATAGTGGCTGGCTTTTTCCTCTGATCCCCAGGCAAGCTTTATTTGTTAGAGCACAAATAAAATATCACCACAATGCTAGTGAGAAAAATATCATTTAGCATAGTTCAAAAATAACCTAGAAATAAATCAACCCAAGAAGGGAAAGACCTCTCCAATGAAAACTTGAAGACACCAAAGAAAGAAAAAGAAGACACTAGATGGTGGAAAGACTTCCTCCGGCTCAGAGATTTAGCATTATGAACACTGTAAAATTGATTATACTGTTGAAAGTAATCTACAGATTTAACTCATTCCTCACCAAAATCAATCCTATTTTTCACAGGGCTAAAATAACAGTTCTAAAGTTCATATGGAAGTATGAAAGACACTAAGTAGCCAATATCATCCTAAGCAGAAAGAGCTAAGTGGGAGGCATCACATTAGGTGGACTTAAATTCACAGTCGTACTAACAAAAACAGCATGTTACTGGCACTGAAACAGTCATAGAGAACAGCGCAATAAAATAAAATAGATGACCACAAACAAGCTCACACATTACAACTACATGACTTTAAACAAAGGTCTTAAAAACATACATTCAACAAATGGTACTTGAATCACTATGTGTCCATATGTAAAAGAATGCAATTAAACTTTTTTTGCTTACACTTAATAAAAATCAATCCAAAGTAAATCAGAGATCTTAGTGTATGACTTCAAACCTTGAAACTGAACTATTACAGAAGGCACTTTGTAATTAAACAAGATCTTAGTGGTGGACGTAGGATAACACTTTATGAGTTATTTGTCAGGGAATCCTCAGAAATCAACAAATGAAATCATTTTTTGATAATTTTACTATTACATAGTTCCTCGACACAAAGAGATGATGATCTCTTTCAACAATCTATGAGCTCTTACTTTGTACAAAGCAAAATCAATGAGAACCCAGACAGCAGCTGGTGGATTCACTAATTGGAGAAATGTGGAAGTGGAGCAGGAGTGGAGGTGGGAACAAACCAGCTCTCATGTGAATACCAGGACACCTATATCTACATGTAGCTTTATCAGTAATATCCCTTTGCAAAATTTTCCTATTTTAATGTATTAGACTTTTCTGCATTAGAGCATGAAACCTATATTCATTATTCTTCATAATTGCACAGTATTTACTATGAAAATCACTGCCTTATGATGCAGTGAGTCAGATTCCAAACAAGTTTACTTTATGACCAGTCGCATATTAAAACTTTTAGATATACACAGAAAAGCTTACAAAAGAAACCCTTTGACTGGGGCTTGCTTACAGATTCAGGGGTTTAGTCCATTATCATCATGGAAGGGAGCATGTTGGTATGCACGGCACTGGAGAGGTAGCTGAGAGCTACACCCTGATCCACTGCCCACGAGAGAGATTGGGCTTGGCATGGCATTTGAAACCTTAAGGCCCATCCCCAGTGACACACTTTCTCCAAAAGGCCATATCTCCTAACGCTTCTAACACTTTCAGAGTTCAGCTCTTTGGTGACTATCACCAAGGATATATGAGCCTATAGGGTCCATTTTTATTCAAACCACCACATGCACCATGTACTTTTGGTAAGCAAATTTTTAACTATTTTATAGTTTTAGTTATCATATAAATGGGATCATTTGAAACATAAATATCTCATTGCATTTTAATTGTTCAGAAAAATTCTGAATAAAAAAGTATAGCATGCAATTACTGCTTGCTCATAAAATACTGTAATTATTCCCCTAAATTCAAATGCAACCTCAGAATAAGGGCAATATAAACTCCATTCAAACACCATAAATATTTTATTAGGCATTCAATTTCTCATTTATATTTTTGTAATTTTTTCAGAGATAGGAACATCAGAACTTGCTTTGAAAAGGAAAAGATTTTCTCTAGTTTGAACTGAAAGTTACTCGTGCAAGTTAATCACAGAACTTTACCCTCAATTGAACATTTTGCAATTTATGGATGAGATGTTTAAACACTGATAATGACAAGGATACAATATTGCCAGTGATAGGAAGGATTTAAAAAAAAAACTACAAAGCATTCAAAGCATTTTGTTAGCCAATGCACAGTACTTTTGCTAATATTGAGGAAGGTAGGAGGAGGGACCAACAAATAAAAGAGAGAAATGTTACGAATTTCCTGGAAGCCAGGGAAAAATGGAACTACAAGCAACCAAGGAGCCAGTAGCACATGCACACACTTTTTATTATTAACAACAAGGGATGGCTGCTCATTTGCACACTTCTGTGTGTATTTTAGGGACTTGACTGAAAGTCTTCCAAGCCTACTTCAGAGAGAGAGGGTGCCAAGTGATCTGGAAGAAGGAACGGTGGCTTGATCATTGTTTTACACATGTAGCAGCTGTGCCAGGTGCAGGACCGGCAGCTGTGCAGGTGGTATTGGCAACAGCTCTCTGAACCCTTGCAGGGAATCATGAGCTTTTGTTTAGGTTCTACAGGTTCACAGGACTCCTTATTTCTGAAAGTCACTGTGTTTTCTGACCTCCCCAATGCCATCCCTTATAAATAAATGTCCAAGTTCTTGTATAGAGTCCTTGAAAGTCTTTCTTTATCCAACTCTGATACAGTATTTGGTATTAGACTATGTTCAATAGTCACTAGTGCTTGAAACCTGAGAATGATTAGGTAGTAGACAGTCTTTTACTGCTATCTATGTGGCTTCATTGCAATTACAGGCTTAGCTGTTCTAAATGATAGTAAAAGGAAATCACTGATACCACTTCTGCTATAAAAACTAGTATGGTAAATGGTTACCAAATCATGTTTTCTTCTAGAGGCCTATGTATTTTCCTATGGGCAAGTAGAATTACTTATATGCTTGAGCCCCTAAAATAATGTCCTGACTCACCAAAGACATATCTCAATCCATGTCAAGAGTGATTTTCTGAATGTAGTTCATAAAATTTGAATACATACACATAGTCCCATAAGTATTTACCACTCATAATAATGAAAATGTAAACTAAAACTATAGAGTCAACAAAACAGCAAAGATAGTATTCCTTAGATGTCCATGGTTTCCTCTTTAAAATATACTCTGTCTCTATTTATTGTGCCCGCGGGCAGGCTTCACAAAAACAATTTCATTCAAGTGTATCATGGCTTTTGACTTTATTCATCCTCTTTATCCCCACTTTACTTGTCCCTTTTCTTCTCCAGATAGTTTTATTTCTACTTTCATGTCTCAAACATTATGGTCTGTGTACATGATTTTATATATCTAAATCAAATCTGAGATACCCAAATGTGAGGAAATGTGGATTGTGTCTGTTTATTTTACTTAATATTATGTTCTCAAGTTGCATCTATTTTTCATCAAATGGCTGAATATAATTCTGTTGTTTATATATAGCCACATTTTCTTAATTCATTAATCTTTTGACACACACCTAGGCAGATTCCGTAAAGTGGCTGTAACAAGCACTACCATAATATACAGAAATGTACAAATACCTCTGGAGTATATAAACTCTTCACAGAGTTCTTTGATATGTATCCAAGAGTGTCACAGATGGTTCATACTGTTTTCTATGTTTTAGAAACCTCAGCATTGATTTCTATAACTAATACAGAAGCTAAGACTTATATGGGTATATCATCTATTAAAAAAAAAAAAACTCTGTGTTTGTTACTTCATTCAACATTTGATTATTAAAATGTTCTGGGATCTAAGGGCTGAACACCTGTATTAGTCATATAAGGTATACATCACAGAATAGACTGGGAGGTTTTAACAGTAGAATCCTTTTCACAGTTCTACAAGTAAGAAGTCAAGATCCAGGCAAAGGTCATGCTCACTCTACGTGGAGTCATGCTCCTAGTGGCTAGCACATTGTGCTATTCCCCATGTAACTGTTCTTCTGTGTACTCCTGGTGAAAGACTTTGGTATCTTCCTCTGATTATGAAGAGTCAATCAAGTTTTGGTTTTGTGACCTTAACTAACCTTAGTTCTTTTCTTAAAGGTGCTATCTACAGATTGAGTGCTGTGGATTCAACACATCAGAGGGTGGTTTATTTTGATCATAATATCATTAAAGCATAATTATGATAAAAGTTTACCTTCTCTAATAAAGTATACATTACTAAAACTCTAAAATGCTTGGTTTTGAGAATAAAGCAGGACTTAGAAGTTTTATTATCTGTATCCAAGATTTTCGGACTTCCAGGATTTGCTTGCTGATATCTGTGGCACTAATATCCTCACATCCTAGAAGCCACTGAGGTTCCCTGCCCTACGGTCCTCTCCATAGGCCTTCAAAGCTCAGCAGCTGCATTTTGTTAAGGGCAGCAAAAACAGTGTCTCGCTCCAGTCTCTTAAGATTAAAAGCAAGTGAAATGGTTCAGCAGGTGCATACGATTGCCAGATAGCCTGAGGATCTAAGTTTGATTCCCTGGACCCACATGGGAAGAGGAGAGAACTAAAACCCTGAAGTTGCTCTCTGATTTCCATGTATGTACCATGACAAATATATGATCACACATATACAATTGTTCATTCACATATACATGCAAATATACATATATTTTTTAAAAGAAAACAAAGTTTAAAAATACTTTAAGGCTCCAGAAATAATTTAAAATTCTCATCTTCTGATTTTTAATACTAAATGGGTATTATGTAAATTATACACTAGTGGTTTTCTCAAATGGATGATGGAAATTTTTCTAACTTTATGCTCTGACTCATGATGAACAACTGTATCATCAGTATTTGCCTACTTTCAAGATTTTAAAATGTAACTACAAAGCCAAGCATCTTAAGAGAAAGTGGTTAATTCATTCAGCATACAGAGTAGTAAAAACTAGCACTTACAGGTTATTCAAGAGGTCATGTGCTTTGAATTTTCAATATTAGGCAAGGACTGAAACAAAGTGTGTGCTACATTTTGTTGAACTAACAAGTGTGAAGAAAATCTCTGTTCTTTTGATTGTACATATTGTATGAATTGGAGTCATTAACTATGCTTGCATTTGGGGAAGTTTCTGATCCATTGTTATTCTGATACATGTCAAAGAATATATCCAATATAAGTGAATTGCCAAATTAAAAAAAAAAAAAGAGTCAGAGAAATTTCAAGTCTCAAAACAACTGTGATATTTCAAACAGAAAGATTTACTATAAAATGAAATGACCCTTAGCACTATAAAAAGGAAAGGAAAAATCTTTGCTTTCTCTCTCAGCATCTTATTCTATGTAACCTAAGTTGAAAATTCAGCATCATCTTCTATCTCTACTTCTTTCTTGAGTTCAATCAAAAGCCTTCTCTTTTTAATTTTAACAAAGTTTTAGGTGAGTTATATTTTCTACGTTATGCTTAGTGAACATACATACATACATACATTTTTTCTTTTGTGTGTCACCACAAAAAAAGATTTTAAAATGAGATATTTTTCCATAGTTTAGTACCTATTTTTGTCAAAATATAGTGCTTTTCTCCCCTATACTTTCCCAAAGCTTCTCAGATGTGAGCATCCCTCAGCAGTAGGCAAAGAGGAAAACATCTCCTTGGCTCCTTCCCAGGAGTGTCTCTGATTCACATCTGAAGAGACTTCTCACCTCTTGTCTTTATCTTCCAGCTCTTTTTTTCCCTAAATCCTTAATTCAGAGTCATTTCTTCACATCTCTTTTGGTCTCTTATCGTTACATTCTTCAGTAATTACTTGAATGATTACATTTGGCTGATTTTCTTACCCACTTTACTGCTAATTATACCCACAGGCTTCATTCACTTTGTACAACTGACTCAAGTCCTGAGTCATTTATATTTAGTCCTGAGTCATTTATATTTACCCACTAGAACCCTAGTTCCAGGGAAGAGATCTTGCCTCATGCCATTCTCCTGCATAACACTTGGCCTCCTTGATTCCAACAGTGTCATTCATTTTTTATATATACACATATATGTAGGTATATACACATATTTAATGTGTATATTTGTATATATGGAAAGAGAGAGAGAGAGAGATTTTACTGTGAATAAAGTCACCTAATGTAGGGGTGGTTGTCTGTGCTCTACCTCTGAAGCACCACCCCTAGTAGGCACCAGGTAACTGCTAGATACCTGCCCCTCCCCTCTTAAGTGGCCTATTAGGGACCACTTAAGACGTAGGATGCATATGTGCTCTCTTTCTTGGCTCCCTCGTGGTGTTGGATGCTGGATGCTGGTGCTGCAGATCAAGGCAGAATTCTCCAGAGAACCCCGTTGGACTGCACCCCACCCCTCCTGGATCCTGCAACCAACTCCCTTATGCTTATTGAAAGTTAACCCAGAATAATGCCCTTTTGATTATCAGACAGACTCCGTGGAATTTCCACATTAACCTCAGACTTAGTGGTTAAAGTCTATTTTTATTTACTTTTTCATACTTTCCTTGGATCTAGAAATTGGTCATGGTAGATGTAGTCTTTGATCAGGAGCTCCCAAGGCTATGATCAAGGTATGACATTGGCTATGTTTCATCTGTGGGCCTGTCAGCAGAGAACACATGTCCCAGGGTTGTTCAGATTGTCAGGAGTATCTCATTGAAGCTATAGCACTAAGATCCTCACATCCTGGATGCCACTGGTAATTCCCTCCAAGTGGTCTTCTCCATCACCCCTCTGATGCCAGCAACAGTTACCTGCTCCTGTCTTACTCCAGTCCATTAAGAGAGTCTCCTGCAGTGAGATATAAATATAGTACAAAGTATAATCCATTCAAGACAATGGCATCTAATCTTCTTTGCCAAATCATCTTGGTTAAATTCAAGTGAAAACATCTTCTAAGACTGAAAAGGAGGCCACTATCCAGGTTGTCAAACCAGGGAATAGATGTCATAAGGGTTGCCTTAGATTTTACCCAGCTCAATAATCTTCCTCCAAAAGCATCTTTCTTATATTTGGTTTTTCTAGAAAAAAAATCCCCCTTCTTCATAGCACTACTGGGAACTCTTCCGGTTTCTTGACCACTTGCCAAAGTAGGTATAATTCTTCATCAATTTCCATGCCCCAAATGCCAGTATGACATTAAATCCTTAGATGTATCAGAACTCGTTCACTTAATAATACTTCACATGCTTTGAGAAAACTTCAAAGTTAACAAACTTACCTTCTCATCCTGGCTTCAAAATTATGAAGTATGGAATAGATATTATAACTGTAATTCTTGCTTGATAACTGTTTGTTATATGTAATTTTACTATGTTAAAGTTAAAACCTTCCTTTTAAATAGAAAGAAAAGGGGAAATGATGGGTGATGTTGCTCTGTATGCTGTGAATGTGTTACTCTGATTGGTTGATAAATAAAATGCTGATTGGCCAGTAGCCAGGCTGGAAGTGTAGGTGGAATAAGCAGACAAGGAGAACTCTAGGAAGGAAAAACAGAACTGAAGGGGAGACGCCAGCATATCATCCAGGGAGCAGCTTGTAATGGCACACAGGGAAAGCCATGGAAAACATGGCAACATATAGATTAACAGACATGGGCTGAGTTTAAATGTAAGATCTAGTCAGTATTAAGCCTGAGCTAATGGCCGAGCAGTTTTAATTAAAAAAAATTATGAAGTATGTAAAAATTTAGAAGTTATTTGATAAACCTGATTTTAATACAAAAATCTATAACATGTGAACAAGAAAAACCCAGAAGGATGTTCTTGTGCCAAAAGGAATTTTACATGTGGCATGCAATTATTCATTTGATAGCTATCCTCCCTTTATTAATGTGTCGCCACTATGCATGATGGCTTTATATGCGACTAAACTAGCGTTAGCAAAAAAGAAAATACCCCACAAATATCTAGATTTGTTTTTTACCAGTAATGTGGCAATATGTTCTTTGTTCTTCAAATCAAACTTTGATTCACTAATGCTGCACTCAAATAATTTTCTACAAGCAAATGCACGTACTGTTGCTTCTTCTACCAAGAACACCCAACACACAGCTTTAGAGATTAATAATGCCATATATTAAGTGGACTATTTGTTGTAATTTTTATTGTTAGAAACATATCCATCCCATATCTAGATGACAAGCTAGAAAACTCAAAAGATAAAACTGCATAGAGAATTGTGATCTTTTTTTTTATTTCTTATATGTATGAGTATAGCTGAATGTGCGAATTTACTCTGTATTAAATTACACCTGGGACAGTGTCAATTTCAATAAAAAATTATAATCATTACAGAGAGTAAAAAAATGGGTTTCTATTGCCTACTTATAAAATTTGTCTAAAGGAGGGTAGCCAAATCAGGTTCTGAGTCCTAGTACCGTGATCCTAAGAGAAAGCCCTCTATCATACAGATTATGGGCAATCTTTGCCATTGTTTATTTCCTTGGATCATTTTCTTCCTAGACAGCTATTTTGAGGTTTCATTTTCTCTGTATAAATACTATCTCCTTCCAGTGAAGGTTCCTTTTCATTTTTTGATTGCTAAAAATTAAATTA
The DNA here is from genome assembly GCF_949786415.1 of Peromyscus eremicus. NCBI lineage: Eukaryota > Metazoa > Chordata > Mammalia > Rodentia > Cricetidae > Peromyscus > Peromyscus eremicus. The sequence goes on along the minus strand of NC_081425.1, from coordinate 96,363,146 downwards.
TCTATTTCCTGTGTACTAGTTAGGCAGTAACTCATTCAGAAACTTAGACATGGGGAGACATTTCAAACATTGTCATGACAGTCATTCTGCTTGCCAGGTGGCTTTGTGGACCCTACCTGAAAGGGTGGCCTCGTGATCAGCCCCATGTCTCCTCTGTATTTGCCTTTCAGGAATCTGGGTATCACCATATCACACATATCCATCATCTCCCAAAACAGGAGTGTTCCAGTCAGTTTCTTTTATCACCTGCAAATACTTTCTGAAGTTGATAGCAATTCCCAACATGCCCCCACAGTTGGGCATGGTCATGAATGCCGGTGGGACACTTAGTCACTTCTGCCTAGTCACTTCTGGGTCAAACATCCCATGTGACCCATGACCCTGTGGCTTTATATGGTTGCGTAAAGCACACAGCAAAACCATGTGATCTACATGCATGTGTGGAATAGCCACGCGGGCCTGTGTGCGCAGGTGCAGCTCAGTCTTTATATGCTGGTGCCATGATTCCCTGGCCCCCTTCACACATGTGTCTTTCCACAGGCCTGTGCACATCTATCCCTCTCTCCTCATCTTAATAAAACTCTTGTTAGTGGATTTTGTCATGTTTCATGACTTTTCCTCACAGGGTAAGAGCGGCATTAAAAACCAACAAGTGGTGCCATGACCCAACAGGCGCTTCCGGGAGCTCTGTGCCTGGGAACCTGGGAACCTGGGAGTCTGCTCCATCAGCGAAGGACCACTGTCCATTTGCCTGGCCGAAAGGAACCCTATCTTTTTCTACAACCAAGATTTAGACAAACAGAATTCTTAACTCCAGAGAGGTAAGAAACAATCTATAGCTCTATAGCTGGTAACATTACCCTCTTTTACAAACCAGAGTTCTCTTACTAAGGAACAAGAAATGATTAGAAATCAGTAACAACATTACCATATGAGCCACCACTCGAAGAATACATGAATGAAACGGAAAGCTGCAACCGTGCTAGCAAGTTAAGAAAATCCTTAGAGGTAGAATTACTTGCAAGAAAGCTTAACCTAACACAAGTTAGTTTTACTGAAGTATTAGAAAACTGCATTGATAATATTGCATGGAAAGTGTGCCATTTGCACTTAGCATCTGGATGTGGCTCATGTTAAGGACTGAGTGATATAATGGAAAAAAAAATCTAGGAAAGACAACACATGCTTGATTTTAGAGCCACGATGAATCACAACATAAAGTATGACACAGCTTGAGAAACTTGAGCTGTGATCTTCATATATTTTTGTGACTATGTGTTATTTATAAATAGGTTCAGAGTATATCAGGTAGGTCTACTAATTTCCCAGTCTAGAGACCAATAATGGAGATTGTGCCATGAAGACTAAGAATGTTGATATAGATTGGGCAGGGTGTAAAACCCACAGCAATAAGGTGGACAGATGTCACTGCAGATGAGCTGAAAGAAAAAAAATCTCTAGAACTTCAAAGGTAACCTCACCCATGGGGAACCACAAAATGAGTATAATGGTGAGGACAGTGGCTCGTTGTCATTAAACCTTTCTGGTAATTACCAGTGAAAGACTAAGCACCAGAGATCACTTCCTAAATATAACACCAGTAGCACAGACACTGAGAGAAACAATTAATAAATGGGACCTCTTGAAACTGAGAAGCTTTTGTAGGGCAAAGGACACAGTCAATAAGACAAAACTACGGCCTACAGAATGGGAAAAGGTCTTCACCAACCCCACATCTGACAGAGGGCTGATATCCAGAATATATAAAGAACTCAATAAATTAGACATCAAAATACCCAACAGTCCAATTAAGAAATGGGCATTCTCAACAGAAGCAGCTCAAATGGGTGAAAGATGTTTAAGGAATTGCTCAACATCCTTAACTATCAGGGAAATACAAATCAAAATGACTCTGAGATACCATCTTATACCCATCAGAATGGCTAAGATCAAAAACACTGAAGACAACTTATGTTGGAGAGGTTGTAGAGCAAGGGGAACACTCCTACACTGTTGGTGGGAATGCAAACTTGTACAGCCACTTTGGAAATCAATATGGTGCTTTCTTAGAGAATTGTGAATCAGTCTCCCTCAAGACCCAGCTATAGCACTCTTGGGCATATACCCACGGAATTCTCAATCATACTACAAGGACACATGCTCAACAATTCTCATAGCAGCATTACTTGTAATAGGCAGAACCTGAAAACAACCTAGATGCCCCCTCAACTGAAGTATGGATAAATAAATGTGGTACATATACACAATGGAGTACTACTCAGCAGAGAAAAACAATGACATCATGAGGTTTGCAGGCAAATTAATGGAACTAGAAAATATCATCCTGATTGAGGTAACCCAGACTCAGAAAGACAAACATGGTATGTATTCACTCATAAGTGGATACTAGATGTAAAGCAAAGGATAACCAGACTGCAACTCACAACAAGAGGACCCTAAGAAAGACACAGGGATCGCCTAGCGACAGAGAAATGCATGAGATCTACGTGAGCAAACTAGGGGTGAGGGGGGTAATGGAGGGCAAGGGTCGGGGGAAAGAGAGCTTAGGGGAGCAGGAGATCCCAGCTGGATCAGGAACAGAGTGGGAGAACAAGGAAAGAGACACCATGATAAATGAAGACTCCACGGGAATAGGAAGAAGCAGAGTGCTAGAGAGGTCCCCAGAAATCCACAAAGATGACTCCACTATAGACTACTGGCAATGGTCGAGAGAGTGCCTGGGCTGACTTACTCTGGTGATCGGATGGCTGAACACCCTAACTGTCATGATAGAACTCTTATCCAGTGACTGATGGAAGTAGATGCAGAGATCCATGGCCAAGCCCCAGGTGGAGCCCCAGGAGTCCAATCGAGGGAGAGGAGGAATTATATGAGTAAGAGATATTGAGAACGTGATTAGAAAAAGCACAGGGACAAACAGCCAAACTATTGGAAACGAACTGTGAACCAATAGCTGAGGAGCCCCCATGGAACTGGACTAGGCCCTCTGGATAAGTGAGACAGTTGATTAGCTTGAACTGTTTAGGAGGCACCCAGGCAGTGGGACCGGGATTGTCCTTGGTGCATGAGCCAGCTTTTTGGAACCTAGGACCTATGCTGAGACACTTTGCTCAGCCTTGGTGCAGGAAGGAGGGGAATGGACCTGCCTCAACTGAATCTACCAGGCTAAGCTGACTCCCCAGGGGAGACCTTGCCTTGGAGGAGGTGGTAATAGGGGATGGATTGGGGGGGAAGGCTGGGGGGGGGGAGGGAGGACATGTGAATCTATGGCTGATATGTAAAATGACTAGAAAATCTCTTATATAAAATAAATAAAAATAAGCCGGGCGGTGGTGGCGCACGCCTTTAATCCCAGCACTTGGGAGGCAGAGCCAGGCGGATCTCTGTGAGTTCAAGGCCAGCCTGGGCTACAAAGTGAGTTCCAGGAAAGGCGCAAAGCTACACAGAGAAACCCTGTCTCGAAAAACCAATAAATAAATAAATAAATAGATAGATAAATAAATAAATAAATAAATAAATAAAAATAAAAATAAAAAAACCTTATTTTTTATTTCTTACCTTCTCTGATAAGTAACCCACTGAGATAATACTTTTTACTTGCTACACACATATATGATGTGATAATTTCTTGCTCAAGTATTTATATATAGTTTCAACTTACACCACAAAGATAAAAAACTAAAACAAGCGTTGGGTTGGAGCTTCTTGTTCCATGGCTTCTGTGGTACCTGTGTGATCGTTTCCCCTCTTTTCACCCTTTGCTTTTTATTGTAAAATGAAGGCATTTCAATTGGTAACTTCAAAGAGTTCTTTTCATTCATACCTTCCCCAAAGCTAGATATTCTAATTACATTGTTTTCAGTTAATTTCAAAGATGTGATCCCTCTGTATTGTCATATTTATATTCTATCCCCCTGTGTGGTGAATGCATTCCTGAGTGTGTATGAACAATCATAGGGCTGAACACCATTCCCAGGAAAGATCTTCCCCACAAGCTCTTCTCTAGTTGATTAACTGTGACCTCACTAAAGTTGAAATGGCCATGAGGGATGGGGTGCCCCACAGTGGAAAACCTAGGGTCACTGTTTCTCGGCAGAAAGTAGTGTTGGTGGCTTCTCAGCCACCCTCATTTCCATATAAATGCTGTCTACAACAATAGGCAATGTGCCTCCTGCACTTCTAGGGAGACAATGAGTCAGCCACTTGGGGATGCCATTGATGTTTCCCTTTTGATTCAATTACTTACAAATTAATGGAATTTCCTGATGCATGGCCTTTCCCCCTGCCCCAATTAGGTGAAGCACTCAGAAAGGTAGACTCTAATCACAGTTCAGGGCTGACAAGTTTATCCACCCGCTTTTCATTTATCCAATTACCAAGAGGTAAAAGATACTCAAGTACATAGTGTCTCTTAATTTTTAAGAAGCTAGAGAGGTAGGGACTCGTTCTGCCATTTAAAACAAGAAAAAAATTAATGTATCATGCCACTTTTGAAGAAAAGTCATTCATTTTCCTCTACTGATTCCAAACCAACATAATGAAGTAGGACAACGGATGGAAAATGGAGATGGTTATCAGGAATTTTCAAGCTATTATTGAATCAAAACTACGGATGAACATAATGTTCTCCTCTTCTGAGATTCTTTAATATGAAGATCAAAACTTAGCTAGAGGTCACTCTGAGAGTATGTTCACGTGCTGAGCTCATCAGGTGGAGGTTCCACATACATTCAAAGGGATCCCAGGCATAGGGAATGATGCAGAACAAGTAGCCATTCAGTAGATAAAGATGTCAAGAAGCATAACTAAGAGAATTGTTTGGTTCAAGGGCATTGTTTAATTACAGATACATCTTCATTTCTGATTAATTACACAAATTTGTATAGAATTTGTATCTGTAGCACTTTCAAATTCATTTACGCTTCTAGAACATTAATTGAGATGATTAAGAGCATTTGAGTATAAATGTCTATTAGGAATCCCTTTTTTGATGGATGCAAGTAATAGAAAAAAGGCCAAGGATACTTAAATAGAGGTTTATTGGTCTTAAAATAACTTCATAAATCTATAGTGGGTAGTGTTATTCCAATAGCTTCTAGATATCAAAAGTAATATTTATTCAAAGCTAAACTGTACTAGCATTCATTTGCTATGTTGAGACAGCACTGACCTCTCTGGGGTATCATGTTAAAACTGTAGAAAAAGGAAATGGAGAAACCAAGATGTTTTCCAGGTAATGTGTCTCATTTTGTTAGGAAAATGAAATGTTTACTGGGTGATTTATTTTTAAACTACTTTGGTAATAGTCTTGAAGATGTCTGTAGCAGTTTCTTGGATATTGCAACATTCCATAATGCAAAGAAGCTCATTAAGACACACACACACACACACACACACACACAAAAAAAAAAAAAAAAAAAACAAAAAAAACAGCTGGGCAATGGTGGCACATGCCTTTAATCCCAGCACTCAAGAGGCAGAGTCAGGTGAATCTCTGTGAGTTCAAGGCCAGCCTGGTCTACACAGCAAATTCCAGGACATGTTCCAAAGCTACATAGAGACTCTGTCTTGAAAAAAACCATGGGAAAAAAGACAAAAAAAAAAACCTCAAAATAACTTCAAGAAGTGCCTGAAAATGACCAGATCTAATAGGTCCCTCCTTCCCAAAAGGTCCCTTTTTTACTATAAACAGTAAAGATTGCTATGAGTCACACTCCAACACACAGAAGATACAAAGACACATGGAGACAAGCCCTGCTGCCTGGAAGAAGCAGAGTCCAGGCAATCTGCTTGCAAGAGGCTCAGACCAACTAAGCCACAAGGCAAGAACACCCTCCACCTTGCTGAGCTACCTGCATGCTTTCCAGTGTGCTCTTGGTTTCCAGCTTTTGGGAGCTGTTGTCTTTGCTGAGGTGGACTGTGATGGCAAAGCTGTCTTTGAGTCATTTCTACTTCTGTAATGCTTCACCCATATTACTATAAGCAACCCCAACAGAATTCACTGGTTCAACAAGTTGGTCTTTGTTGTATCTGTAGTTTGGTCAATCATGTGCTCCCTGTCTGCGATGAGAAGACATGTATGTTTGCATCTCCCTAAGAAGAGACTGTCACACAACACCTCTTATGGAAATGTATTTATGTTGAAGATAGCCACAGGTAGAGATAGAGCAGGAAGCATCCAGTTGTCAAACCCCACTTGTCTAAATGACCACCCTTACACTATATAAGAGTTTATTTGTAATTTGAAGCAGGTATACCAAAGTCTCGGAGGGTACAGGTGGGCATCTGAGAAACCAAGGCATCTCTTCCTTAGCTTCACTGCCCAATGTGCGTACTTGGTGGCCTGGAACAAGTAAGGTTTTGAAGTTACGTGCAGGGGTTATCACCTCCCTCGGTAGAAAGCATTTAGTCTGTGAATTATCTCCATTTTATATCCAGGCTAGAGTGATGTTGTCCATGGAAACCTGTCTCATAGAGCCTTAGAGGACAATTCTTTTTTATCTTTCTGCTTTTCTCATTACATGCAGTCTTTGGTCAAAGTCATTCTTATTCAATGGATGAGAACTCCTTTCCTAAGAAATACAATTAGTCTATTCACTCCAAGGTGCAAGTTATAATGCTGTCAGACTCATTAGATGGGGCCACCTGTCTTTCTCTCTTTTCTCTAGGTAAGAAGTAGATTCCAGGCATTGCACTGTCACTTCTGCCCTCCGACACAGCATCAGACATGGAGACAATAACTTAATCACGTTGACTGATATGAAAGCTCGGCCCATTTTTCTTCAGCAGAGAAACTATTATAAAATAGCCACTCTGGACTCAATATGATATTTTTCAGTGACACTTATAAGGAATGAAATGGGTGCTACCCAGAAGGGCCACATTTCTTGGTATGTCTTGACTTATTGCTTGCAGTTTGCCAATTTCTTCCCGTTATAAAAAGTAATATATTTTACTAGCAAGTCAGCTAAAGTTTTTTTCTTGTTTTCTCTTCCTTTGAAAGGTATTTATTTATTTAAATATGAAATGATTCTAGTACTAGAAACACAGTGGCTAAGCCAAGAGATCTAGTCTTATAATATCACAATGGAGATTTTAAAATGTAAAGGATTCATAAAACCACATAATCATGAATTCCTTTCAGATCTATAAGAAAAATGTGGCCTAATATAGAACCCAGTGGTAGCATCCTCTTAAAAATGGTGATATAATTCCTTAGGTATTTTCTCATCTTATTCTGTGGTAATCTGTAAGTCAGCTATAATTATCCCATTTTGCAGGTGAAGAATCAGGAGTTTAATCACTTCCTAAAATAAGTTGGTTAGCACTTCAAGATAGGATTCAAATACAGCCACATAGCTGAATTCAGAGCTCTTTCCAATTTCTAAGGATATATTTACTTAGCTCCTTTTCAGTGGGATCTTATATCTTAGGGATTTCTGAATCCAATGGTCTTCAAAGTTCTTCCTGGCAACCACATGGGTGAAATACTTCATGTCTGAATGCATATTTATAATGTTTAAAAATTCTTTCCAGGCCGTGTATGTGTGCGTGTTATGATATATATGTGTGGGTTTTCATGTAATGCACATGTGCCATTGCACACTTGTAGAGGTCAAACACTTTAGGTGTCTGTCTTCAACTTCAACTTTATTTGAGCCAGAGTCCCTCAGTGTTTATCAATCATATACCGGGCTTGCTAGCCTAAAGCTCCCAGTGGTTCAGCTATCTCCACTTCCTATCTCATTATAGAAGCAATTGGTTTACAGGTATGTGTTATCATTCCAGGTTTATATGGGTTCTGGATCCAAAATTAGCTCTCCATGTTTACACAGAATGCATTTCATTCACTAAGCTATCTCCTCCACCCCAATAAAGAAATAAAGTAAGATAGGAAGATATCTTCAAATATTTATGTAATACATATATAATATATAAAAATGTGTAAGCATGTATGGCAATGTATGTAGGCACATGTATGGAGGTCAGAAGACAACTTTGAGCATGGATTCTCCTCTTCTACCCTGTAGGCTCTGGGAATGAAACTCAGCTCACCAAGCCAGGTTATGAGTGCCTTTACCTACTGAGACATCTAGGTGGCCAAGGATTCTTGATGTAAAACTTTGAGGCTTTAACATAGTAAAACTTGATTAAGTTTTGGTTAAAACTGCTGTGAAATTTTGTTTTACTTAGTAGTCTTTGGAAATGTTGCTGTACCATAGTATTTTGTGAATTTTTCACATTCTAACAGCAGTGTAGAAGTAGTAAAATGAGCAGAGTTTAGGTTATCTTATTGCATCAAATGAACAGATATATCCCGTGAGAGTCTTGTATGTCTAGACATAGAGAAGTTATTTAATTTCCATAATTAAGAATACTAATTTTAGAATATTTGGACCTAGTATAGATTAATATTCTATGTAAATTGCACGTATCTTTGCTTGAATACTCACTAAACCAGCATTTCATGGTTTTATGAATCCACCTACGCTATAGAAATCTTGCTATGAGAATATTAACCTATTTCTTCAAATAGGCTTCGATGATAAAGCTATTCTCTGCTCACCTTCTAGAATTTTGAAGATAATACTGTATTTTGGACCTATTGCTAGAAGTAAGGCTTTTTTTCTTTTTCTTTTTCCTTTTTCCTTTTTTCCCCCTTAGTTTCCATTTATACTCACCCATATTTTGAAACTTACGGATTGTGGACTTAGTAGTTATTTATTGGCTAAGTGATTTCTATCTTTAAAACAGTAGTTTGATGTTTTCCTTATGATTCTAGGAGATATGGTTATCACCTATGATGTGTGAATATTCCCTGACAGCATCTTTTGGACTGTTCTTATTAATAATATCCTGCCTTAAGCATCTAAGTATGCTTCTCTTCTCTATGTCGTCAGGGTGGTGTTTGACACTAACCTGTGCTTGATTATTAAGTACTAAGTATGACCTCACAATAAATTTTGGATCATGCATCATTATTTTACAGATGAAGGTATCAGAGGTTTAAGCAACCCTGTCAGGGAACTGAACATAGGCCATTGGAGTCTGTCAAGTTGCTGGAGTCACTATATTGCAGTATCTCTTCAAAGCATAGTTCCCATTGTTTGGCTGGCCTTCACTACTGCAGCATTACAAAAAGCCCATAAAGACTAACTGCTGAAAAACTCTCTGTGTGTACATAAAGCAAGTATGTATTCAGTTTATAGCTTTGGGGATTGTCTATTGATTTCAGAGCACTAGCCTACGTTACTTCCTTGAAAAGGTTGAAGTAAGGGTGCATATGGATGTAGGGTTTGCTTGGCAGAACTTCATAAACAGTGTTCACTCATAATATTTCAGGGACTGAATTTCATTTACCAAAAGAGTATTTTACAGTCTCCAAATAACTCTACAGCATTCGGTTTGAGCCACTGGGTACCACACTGCATGGGATAACTTCAAACCTCTGCCTGAACCATAGCTGACTTATAAATATTTACTATAAAGAATTCTTGTTCTGGTCTACAAAATGATCTGGTTGGAATGCTATTTCTGCATTACAGTGGTTGAAGACCTTTGATGAGTTCATTTCTTTATGGAAAATTAAAAATTTCATTAATTCACAAGCCAACTTGAGCAATTAATTGTTTAAGTTGAAAACGGGCTAAAAAGCAGTATAGCCAATCCCTGTCAACAACATCCTTGACACAGGGATTGCTGATGAATGTGTAATGCAGTGATGGTTGAAGTAGTTTTGCAATGGAACCTAAAGTGAGTATGTGATGGAGTGTAAAGTGACTGACCATCTTAAGTTGGCAATGATTAATTAAGAACAATCACTAGATCTGATCCACTTAAAACTAGAAAATTCACCACAGAACTTAAAATGCACTGTTCAACAGTAAGACAGCTTTTGAAACAAATTGGAAAAGTAAAAACCTTCAAAGAAGGTGCCTTGTGAGATGACTTTTGATTATTGCATAGTTCCTCACTGCTTTTTCTCATTGTTCTCCTTGACACTAATCCTGTCAATACATTTATGCTATTGCAAGAATGCCATTTTCTAAATATAAGTAGTGTCATGATTTATCTTTTATGACACTTGCATATTTTCCACATCTCTGATGAAAAAAGTCCAGTGCTATCTTCTTAATGTGACCTGTGAGACCTGGTTGTTCATACTCTCGCTTAACCACCCCATTAACACGTATCTGAAAGCTTTTGACAGATTGCATTCTCATCAGTAACTGGACTGCCAAATGATTGCAGATGATACATGAATATATATTGCCTTTGGCATCAATATCTACACCTATAAATTGGTAAATGACTGAACAGAAATATCCAGAATCCTCCCCTCTTCCCTGAACAACAACAAAGACAAAAATAGTTAAGTGCATAATTGTGGAATATTAGTTTAAGATGTGTTATATTTATTTATGCTGTGGAATATTTGTTTAATAATGCAAAGATGTGTTGCATTCTTTTATGTTGCATTTGTTTAACTCTGTAAAGCTGTGTTACTTTGACTACCCAAAACACCTGATTTATCAAATAAAGATCTCAATGGCCAATAGAAAGGCAGGAGAGAGAAATAGGCAGGGCTGGAGATAGTGAGAATAAATAGGAGAAATCTAGAGAAGGGAGAAGAGTACACTAGGGGCCAGGCATCTAGGCACCTAGTTACACAGCCAAGCATGGAGTAAGAAGGAAAGAAAGATATATAGAATAAAGAAAGGTAAAAAGCCCAGGGACAAAATGTAGTTAAAGAGAAATGGGATAATTTTAAGTTAGAAAAGCTGGCTAGAAACAAGACAAGCTAAGGCCAGCCATTCATAAGGAAGAATAACTTGCTGTGTATTTATTTAGGAGGTGGATGGCAGGCCCCAAAGAGTAAATACCCACTATACATAGCTGCACGTTGAGGTAACTAATCATTAGAGCACACTGGAAATTGACAATAGAAGAAACAGAACATTTGATTCAGACTTCAGGGATAAATAATATCCAGAGAATCACAATAATCCTTGCACCTGTTAAGTTGGCTTCACAACCCGTGGAGAGAAAGTCCCTCACTTCTGAAGGATTAAGGGTGACAAAGAGTCCTGGCAAAGATGATCAGCACAGATGCTGGTTATTGGAAATGTTCATAATCCTTGCAGGCTTGCAGTATATTTAGATGAGTAACCTGAAATTTACACAGTAGTCTACCTTTGGGCAAGGATTTTATATTATCCCTGAGCAAACCCTCAAGGTGCTGTAATCAGGAATGGTCATGAGAAGGGACCTATTGTCTGACTTACAGCCAGTACAGCATTAAGGAAATTCCTGCATATGTTGGTCCCCTCCGTGCCATGGATATCCCACTGCACCTGCTAGATATGTAGCTGTCCCCCAAACTTAACTTGGCCAAGGAGAAGACCTCTGACTTAAATTCACTGAGTGTCCTGAACTGTAGGGGACTAGTCATTGCCACAAAGAGAAATGAGAAGAATGCTCCAGAGTCCTATGCACAAGAAGGCTGAAAGCTTTCACCTGTGAAGTTCCCCCTAACTGCCCCCCCATCTTCAAGCACCAGGTTCAAGTGCTTGTCTTTGATAGGATGGGAGAAAGAAGTCTATAGTTCTACCATTGCTTATAGGGGTAGGTAGAAGCAGCATTGAGTAACCAAAGACCTGGCTGTTACCCCATCCCCAGGACACAAGACCTAAGCAAGTATTTCATTTTGTTCTTGCTCATTCACCCCTGAGCACTACAAGTAAAATAGTTGGGAAGTGGAAGAAGAGGCAATTATCATCTACTTCTTAGAGACACAGGTCCAAGAAGTCCCAGGAAAGGAATTTTGCCAGGTTCTGTTATATCTAGTTTCTACTCATTTTGTAGCAGGTACCACAGCTGAAGATGTCAGGAGGGAGTCTCAGCCACCCAGTTTCCAGGGAAACATAGCAGGGAAACGGGGGCAAAGTTCTGCTCTTCAGCAGCCACTCCACAATGGGCAGTCACATCAGAGGGTAATACCACAGGTCCTGTACAATAACCTATATAATTTCTCATACTGTTTATCTCCACATCTTTTCTGACCACACATCGTGGTCTCCACAGGGTAGAGGCCTCACAGAGTAGGTCCTGGGGTTTCCTCATGAAGTGCCTGGTCCATGATACTGTCTAGTCAGAAAACAAATGCTTCAGAGCCCTAATTACTACCGGTGACTTTGGTAGCAGCCACTCTTACAAGTGACAAAGCCCACAAAAATAGTATCTGAGGAGATGCCTGTCTTCTGATCAGGCAAGAAATCCAGGTATGGTGGTAAGAATAACCACAGAATGTGTATGTCACATACTCTGATGTTTCTATCATACCTGACTAAAGTGCTAATAGTCCTACTCTCATGTAGGTCATAGAGTGAGGATCTGACTCTGACAAGGTAAACACTTTGCTAAAACTCACCCATCACAGCTAAAATCTTTCAGACCCAGGTTAAAGGAGAAATACAACTTGCTTCAGAAGGGGAGGATCTGTGGGGTTACAGAAGGGGAAAATTTGATCATATATGTTGTATGAAAAAAATAAAGGAGAGGAAAACTGGGATTGAAGATGGAACTCATGCAATCAAGTGCTATAACTTCCAAGAAATAGCTTAGACAATTGGAGACCAGCCATCCTCTGAGGTAGAAATCTTCATAATGGCACAAAAGTTTCCAGTTGTACAAGAAGGGGGGATTTTTACAATGTACACCATGAAGGTAGAAAAATGTCTTTTTTTCTGAGAACACAGCCACAAGTGGGGGAATGCTCAGCATCAAGGACAAAGTGGATCCAAACACAGAAAGAGTGGGAACCATGGTTTAAGACACAGACATCCTAGAACGTATGCCCTATCCCTGTTCATTAGGCTTCCTAGATCACACACACACACACACACACACACACACACACACACACACACACACACACACACATTGAGAGAGAGAGAGAGAGAGAGAGAGAGAGAGAGAGAGAGAGAGAGAGAGAGAGAGAGAAAGAGAGAGAGAGAGAGAGAGAGAGAGAGAGAGAGGTAGTTAGATAGATATTGAAGACAAATAGAGATAGAAATGGACAGACAAGTAGGTAGATACATATGGAGATAGGTAGAAACAGATGAAGAAAATTGAGACAGAGCTAAATAGAGATAAAGATGAATGGAGATAGATGATAGAGAGATGAAGACAGATCAAAAAGTGTGAGGAAGCAGAGAGAGGTATGGAAACTGGGGCATAGTGAGACTGAATTTCACAATGATGAACTCATTGATAAGGAAACTATGTAGTACAAGGGAATGGGAATTTTGAGGTCTGTGTACCGCAAAGATGCCAGGAAAATCCTCTCTCCCTGGCATTGAGCTGCAGCAGGTACGAGAAGCCTTTTTAAAAAGACCCTTGATAGATTGGTATCTAGGCAACTTGGATGTCCAGGCAGCTGAGGTGACAAAGACACTTTACTACAGAGACCACTCTGGGAATTTGAGGGCAATTGTCAAGAAGTTATACTCTGAGAACTGGTCTGCAGAAATCCTTTGGTTAGAAGGGAAGCACTAAGTCATAACCACAGACTGTCTCATTGAAACCTGTGTGAGCCATAGACTGGTGTGACACTCACCAGCACCACAGAGAAGACAAGCAGTGGTAAGTGCCTTTAGGTTCCAGGTCCAAGAAATACTGGTGAAAATAATAATAATAATAATAATAATAATAATAATAATAGGGAATGAATAGGGAAAAAGGGAAAAATTGCCCTGTTAGAAAGGACAATGTCTAGGGTCATGGATCACATTTTGGGGTTATAGGGAAAAACCACACAGGAAACAAAACACTACAAAGGTTCTAGCTCTGTCCCAGAAAGGTAAATTAACAAACACAAGACAACTGAAGTGAATTGTTTTATCCCATCTAACCACAATGAAATAGGAGGAGGAGGAGGAGGGGAAGGAGAAGAAGGAAGAGGAGGAGAAGGAAGAAGAGGAGAAAGAGAGCTCAACACAGCAAGAGAAACTACATAAAATTTTTAAACTCTTGGAATTAAACTTTGTTTAACTTAAAAATTAAAATGTATGTGTGAAATCAAGACATTTTCTATATCCATAATGAACATGTTGATAAAGAAATCAGGGTAAATAATTCTGTTCACCATAGCATCAAAATTTAACAACTAGGGATTATATAATCAAGGAATTGAGAAACCTCTGGATAGAAAATTCCAGAACACTGAAGAAAGAACCTGAGTATGATGAAAAGACTACCTATATCCTCATACCAGCAAAATATGGTGAAAATGGCTATTTTACAAAAACTGAATTACATATTCAATACTCCTTGAAGATCCCATTATTCACATGAACAAGTAAAACAATTCTAAAATTCATATGGAAAAATGAACAAATCCAAATATCCAAAACAATATTGAGCAAAAATAAACTGTGCTGGAAGTTGAAAGTATCACTACCACACTTAAAATTATTGTGCAGAACTCCAGTACAAAACCATACTAGTGCTGGTCCAGGAATAGACACACAGATCAATGGAATAGAATAGAGGACCCAGAAATCAGTTTATGTATCTGTAGTCACATGACTTTTTTGAAACACAAATACAAATAATCTATTGAATAAAAAATAGCCTCTTTAACCAAGAGGGCTGAAGAAACGAGGTATTTGCAGTGGACTAGTGAAAGTATACACCTATGTCTTACCATATACAAAATCAATTCAGGATGAATCAGTGACCCTGGTATAAGTCATAAAAGTCCGAGATTGATAGAGAAAAACACTTTAAATAAAACCACCAGCAAAAACATTCTGAAAATGACTCTAACATTTCAAGTAATAAAAAGAATCATGAAATGTGATTTGTGAAATTTAAGAGCTTGTAATCAAGAATAATCACTAATAAGTGGAGAAATAATCTACATAATGGAAGAAAATCTTTGTTATCCTTATGTATGGCAGGGGATTAATACTTAAAATATATAAAGAACTCAAAGACAAAAGGAACCAAGGAATTCATTCAATGGTGAATAAGCCTAATATAAAGTTTGTGAAGAAATAAAAATGTCTAAGAAATATTTGATAAAAGGTGCTTAATATCCTTAGCCATCAGAAAAATGCAAATTCAAACAGTTTCTTTTACTTCTCACTCCAGTCACAACAGCTGTCACTAACAAACCAAATGCAGAATTAGAAAAAAAAAAACCATCCTGAGTGAGATAACCCAGACACAGAAAGATAAATATGGTGTGTGTTCACATATATGTGGATATTAACTATTAAATAAATGATAACCAAGCTGCAGTCTGTAGACCCAGAGAGGTTAGATATAGAGGAACTGTCTAGGGAGACTCGTAGATCTCCCTAGGAGGGGGAATTAGAATAGATTTTAAGGGTGAACTGGAGGAAGGGGGTAAGGAATGGGAGGATCAGGCTGAAAGGCAGTGGAGAGCTGCAGTTGAGGGAGGGAATGTGGGGAGAGATACCCAGAATTGAGAGGCATCAGAGAAGTGGGATGGAAATCTAGTGCTGTGGAAACATCCTAAAACTTATGAAGGCAATCTTAAGGAAGTCTCCAAATAATGAGGAAGACAGAGTCCGAGGTGGCCATCTCTTGCCATTGAACAAAGCTTCCAGTACTGAGACTGAGTTGCATCCAATTGAGTTGTTGGTCAAAGGGATTCCATGAAAATTCCCAAACAACCCAAACTGTTGCCAAGACAGTAAGTTTCCCTCCACAAACTGTCAGCAAGGCCCCATTGTTCAAGATAACACCCACACAAACCACTGAACATGGAGAGGGTGAGCTGGTACCTATATGTAGAATCTTCACCCCTGCATTCCAGTGTCTTTGATACAGGAAGGTACTTTGAAGGCTACCAAAGAGAAAACTTAAACATTAAATAAGACACAAAACCTTTGATCTGTCCTGCCTGCAAAATATGCTAGGGCAATGGAACAAAGTTGTGGGAGTAACCAACCAATGTCTGATTTGACTTAAGGCCCATTCCATTAGATGGAACCAATACTGCTCAGGTGACCAAGAACCAGAGACTAGATATCCCAGAGACCTTGGGTAAAGCAAAATACTGTGGTTCAGATGGTTCTTTAAAAAAATAAAATAAATGGCAACAATAAAATGGCTCCTAATGATATTCTGCTATACTCATCCATCCGTGCCTTATTTAGCAATCATCAGCAAAAGGGAAGAAATACAGAGACCTATAGCCAGACATTATGCAGAGAGAGAGAGAGAGAGAGAGAGAGAGAGAGAGAGAGAGAGAGAGAGAGAGAGAGAGAGAGAGAGAGGAGAGAGAGAGAGAGAGAGAGAGAGAGAGAGAGAGAGAGAGAGAGACCTTGGAACACACAATTCTAAATGGGATGTTTCCATTTAATTTTTCCTTTCTGAGCTCAGGGGACCCCTTGGAAGAGGAAGTCAAAGAGTGTAAGAGCTCGAGGAGATGGTGAACACCAGAGGAAAAAGGCCCTCTAAATCAACTGAGCAAAGCTCAGATGAACTCACAGAGACTGAAGCTGCAAGCATAGGGCCTACACGGGTCTGCACTGGGTCCTCTGTGTATATATTACAACTTTCAGTTTAGCATTTTTATGGGACTCCTGAGTGTGAGAACAAATGCGTCTTTGGTTCTTGTGCCTGCTCTTGGGGCTTTTTACCCTCTTATGTTGGTTTTCCTTGTCCAATCTTGTGATTTTTTTTGTTTTATCTTATTATATATGTTTATAGTAAAAAGTAAAGAAATTCCAACAACTGCTGGCAAGCATACAGGGCAATCCCCATTCACTGCTGGTTGGAATATAACTTAATCCAGTCACTATAGAAAATAGTATGGAGGTTTTTAAAAAGGATTCATAACATCTTATTATGTCACTTCCCAAAGGACTGAGACAACTTATCAGAGGGATTCTTTCACATCCAAGTTTACTGAACCAGTATTCACAATACCCAAGCTATGAAATCAGTTTATGTGTTTTTCAACTGACAAATGAGAAAAAATGTGTCATTTTTACCCAATTAAGTTTTATTTGGTTACAAAATACTACAAAATTATGCGTTTGAAGGAAAATGGATTGTACTGCAGACTGTATTGGTCTAAATAGGCGTATCCATAAAGATGAGTAAGTAATAGATGTTTTCTTCCATATGTTGGTCTTAGACACTGTGTGTGTGTATGTGTGTGTGTGTGTGTGTGTGTGTGTGTGTGTGTGTGTGTGCATGAATTATGTAAAAGTAGAGTGAGACTTATCTGAGAAAAGGAAGATAGGAAGGGGAAGTATGGGAAGAATTGAATGTGCTCTAAGTAGATGAAACCTATCACTCTGCATAATTGGTTACTACATCAATAAAAGTAACAAAAGCTGTATACTAAGAGTGAGGGTGTGAATTAGTTCAGCCACTAAAAAGGGCACTTAGGGAAGTCCTTAAAATGCTAAAAGTAGAAATTACACATAAACCAAATATCCTACCCTTGTATATGTATCCAAAGGACATGAAATTAATATATATAAAGAAGATATCTGCCTGTACATACTTGTTCACTATAGTGAAGATATGGAATCTGCTTGGAAACCTGTTGATAGTTTCATGAATAAAGAAAATATGACAGTCCCAGGAGTATTAGTCAGGAATAAAGAAAAATAAATCCTTTCCTTTTCAGGGAAATAGATGAAACTAGAAATATGTTTAATGAATTAAAATAAGGACAAATGCCAGATGTTCTGTCTCATATGTGGAAACTACAAGAAAAATTTTACCCGAGTTCATGTTGATTATTAGGGGATGGGAAGGGTGAAGGAGGAGTGGAAAGGAGAGCATGAAAGAATGGTTGAATGTGATCAATGCTTGTTGTATGCATGTATGAAAATAACACACTGAAACTCATTACCATGTACAACTAATGTGTTGATAAAGCAAATAAAATTGAGTGCTTTGGTTACCAAAATAACATAAAAGTAAGCAGAATGTAATTCTAAGTTAACAATTAATAAACTATGTTAGGTAGTTGTATTGCATGCCTTCAATCCCATCACTTAGGAAGCAGAGGCAAGATGATCTCTATGAGTTCAAGGCCAGCCTTGTCCAAACAGTCAGGACTACACAGAGAAACCCTGTCTCAATAAACCAAAAAATTAATTAAAAAACTGTGGACAAATGTATACACACATGGATATAATACATATATATTAAAAAGGTTATTGTTTAGAGCCTAACAATGAAATACTCCTTGTTTCACAGTTTAAGGACCTTGAAATTTCTCTCAAGTCATATAACAAAAGAATATGTTACATTAAATAGAAAAACTTCATAAATAATAAAAAGTATACTTCTTGTGTCCTAGGAATGGCTGATACGAAAGCTGAGTTAGTTCTGTTGGATCAGTATTACCTTGAGTGTTTTATGGGGAAGCCTTGTGACAACTGTTTATTTAGGAGTGAACATAATGAAGAGTGATAGGTCAAATACTTACCATCTCCACCTATATAGCATCTAGTGAATTCTTGGAAATTAAAGTTTATCTTATTTCTTATTTTATGTATCTTGCATACGGGGGTTAATAGCTTAGTAAATGCTATGAATGAACCAGTGAATAAATGATTAAATGAATGGATGAAAAAGAGTAATCCAGAGAGCCCTTCTTCATATTGAAGATTCATTTCCTAGGCTCTATATGAAGTTAAATAAGAACATGAAGCACAACAGTTCTTAGGACACAGGAGTGCTCAAACTTCGGTGGCTATCAGAATCGGAGTTCCGTTCAGCAGGCACTGGTGTCACTGTACCTTTGGGGTGTATCCCAAAGCCTTTCCTAACTCAACCCCCAGAGAAGAAGTTTCAATAGGCTAGGGGTGAGATCTGAGGATCGGTATCTCTACGTTTCAGGGGATGCAGCTGCTACCGAAAGCTGTTCCAAAGACAACGGTGTAAGACTAATTGAGGGTAACTGAGTTAGGTACAAGAATATGTGGACCAAAGAGAACAAATTATTTCAAGGAAACATAATTTTACTACTTTCTTCTTTTGACTTTGCTGTAAATCCATCTTCAGGCAAAGACTATAGAAGGACCCTTTAGTTTAAATGGGCTTCACAGATGTGTACATCAGAGAAAGGGGAGGGTTCTTCTTCTTAAGGGTTAAAACAAAAAGTCCTAAAACTGAACTTGTTTCTATGCTCAGATACCACACCAAATAAAATAACTGACTATTCTGTTAGATGAAATAGATACTGAAATTCACTAGGAAATAAAATACTATCAGACAGAAAAATACCATATCCTTTGTATACCCTTTGAAATAGAGTTCAGAGCAACTGGGTTGGGCCATGGATTAAGTGTTCCTGGAGAGATTAAGTTAAAGATTTATTTCTCCTGAACCAGATTTTCTTACTATGTCCTAATTACATCCCATTTTTCTGTAACCTGGGATTGAAAGTGTTCTCAGATCCTGCAATAGAAATCCATTATATAATGAGATCTAGTCAGAAAGATATTCATTAGGAACACTTAAAATTATTTTAGCCAAATGAAATGAAAAATATTAAACATTCATTTGACTTTAAAGCCCAACCAGGAGGGCACAGATGACTACTGTCAAAGTAGTGACTAGAAATTGAATTAAAGTGCTTTGCTTCCATATAGAAAAATTAATAAGTGAGAGCACAGTAGGAATTTATATTTTATAGACCAAGGTTTGATTTTAATGAAATAATTAAACACACTCACATAATTATGGGAAGGCAGTCACCACTTATCTCAAGATGGATATAAAATCTTTTCCCTCTGTATAATTATGCCTGACATGTTAGAATTGAGTAACAGCCCCAAGACTTCACAATTCTGACTAGTAAAAAAATGGCGTGGTAATGTTCACACGTGTTGTCTTCCCTATATTTGTCTCCATTGTATGTTGACAGGAGAGAAAGAGATAGCATAGGTTGATATTTTCTTTAATTCCTGGTTCCCATGATACCCCAAGGACTCAATCCCTGTCTGTTTCCCATGTTCACATTGTTGCTACGGCCATTTCCCATCAAATTTTCCCTAAATGATACCTCCTCTCCTAGAGCTCTCCTCTCTCCCACCTGTAAATGTCTTTGCAGGTAGCTGGTATTTGTTTACCCTCTTAAAAAGGTACATATCAATCTTTAACATTTGGGGTTCCATATTAGTGGAGAACTGCATAGCCACTGATTAGGACAGTGTCTTTGTTTGCTTTGCCATCAGAGGGTCAGTTCCTGATTCTATCCCTGTTGTATATGTCCTACATTGACCAGCCATCTTGCCTAATATAGCATAAGGTTTTACATCTCATTTAGTTCCATCATTGGACCATGTATTTTCATCTCAGGTCTCAAAGATCCTTAGAGGAATGGTTATTTAAAAAATCACTAACCTGATGTGAACTCTTCTTTCCCCCAAGGAGAACATACACACTTGTAAGTTCATTTCATTCTGCCAGTAATTAATTAGAGTGATGATTACTACTCATTTTTTTCATGAAGAACTTTAGGCAGAGAATTGACTTAACTGTTCAACAGCACAAAAGAGAACAATTGGTCAAATTTATGCAATCTTTTATTAAGTCTATGTACTTAACTCTTGAATTCCATTTCAATAGACTTTTGGTAACTGGTAATTGAGGAAGGCTCAACTGAACTACTGGTACCCCTAAATGTATGATGAGAGCTCATCATGATATTTTCTTTTTTTTTTCTTTCTTTTTTTAAAATTTTATTTTACAATACAATTCAGTTCTACATATCAGTCACGGATTCCTTTGTTCTCCCCCCTCTCGCCCCCCTCCCCTTGCCCCCAGCCTATCCCCTATTTCCACCTCATCCAGGGCAAAGCCTCCCCCGAGGACTGAGACCAACCTCGCAGACTCAGTCCAGGCAGGTCCAGTCCCCTCCTCCCAGGCCGAGCCAAGCGACCCTGTCTAAGCACCAGGTTTCAGACAGCCAACTCATGCAATGAGCACAGGACCCGGTCCCACTGCCTGGATGCCTCCCAAACAGATCAAGCCAATCAACTGTCTCACCCATTCAGAGGGCCTGATCCAGTTGGTGACCCCTCAGCCATTGGTTCATAGTTCATGTGTTTCCATTCATTTGGCTATTTGTCCCTGTGCTTTATCCAACCTTGGTCTCAACAATTCTCACTCATAAAACCCTCCTCTTTCTCGCTAATTGGACTCCCAGAGATCCACCCGGGGCCTAGCCATGGATCTCTGTATCCAGATCCCTCAGTAGTTGGATGAGGTTTCTAGCACGACAATTAGGGTGTTTGGCCATCCCATCACCAGAGTAAGTCAGTTTGGGCTGTCTCTCGACCATTGCCAGCAGTCTATTGTGGGAGTATGTTTGTGGATTTCTGTGGGCCTCTCTAGCACTTTGCTTCTTCCTATTCTCATGTGGTCTTCATTTATCATGGTCTCCTATTCCTTGTTCTCCCTCTCTGTTGTTGATCCAGCTGGGATCTCCCGCTCCCCCAAGCTCTCTTTCCCTCGACCCTCGCCCTTCACTGCCCCCACTCATGTCCAGGCTGTTCATGTAGATCTCCTTCCATTTCTCTGTCATTGGGCGATCCCCGTGTCTTTCTTGGGGTCCTGTTTTCCAGGTAGCCTGCCTGGTAATGTGAGTAGCAGTCCAGTCATCCTTGTTCCAGTGAGATTCTTCTTGCTGTAAAGATGCTCTGTTTCTTAAAAATCCTACATTCCAGTATCTTTCATCACCAGGACTTACTTTTGAATTCATTTGTAGCAAGGGAAACAATATAAAGGAGCAAAATTAGGGCATTTCCATGAGCCAGACATTACACCAGCTACTCACATTCCCTAGTCAGCTCTCAGCAACTTTGCCACACCTAACTACAGAGGGCATTGGAAACATAAATGTGAACCCAGGCAGGAAAAGTGAGAGTTAGCTTTCTCTACACCAGTGAACTCTTCTGAAAGCCCATGCTGAGAGTCCAAAATGAAAATTCAAAAGTTGAGCTTCACACACACACACACACACACACACACACACACACACACACGTGCGCACGCGCGTGCATGCATGTGCAGGCATGCATGCATACACAAATACACAGACATTAAAATATAGATAGATAGATAGATAGATAGATAGATAGATAGATAGATAGATAATAGATAAAACCACCTAAGGAGGCAGGACCATAGGACCTTATAAGTAAATGTAAGTCACATAGGGTGACTATTATTTTAGTGAATACAGGTTTCAATCTACAAAATCACACAGGATCATGTTACTCCAAGTTTTAGTCCAGGTTTACTTTTAACTTCCATGTAATACATTAACATGTACAGTTAAATAACGTGTACTCAGAAAGTGCAAATTCACTACATTTTCACAACCCAATTCCTCCTGCATGACCAATTATGTCTATTAAAATAATTTCCCTAATTTACTTAAAATACTCAAAAAATAAAAGCATGCATTTGTGAGAATTATTGATTTCTTCATTAAGTGATATGCTGCACACAGTAATAATAATAATGTGATTTATATGCTGCACTGTTATACAAATGAAGCACAGAGTATGCAACATTTTTCCTGTGTGCGGTGGCCTTTCTCTTTAAATAGCTTTTAGTTTGTTATAAAGGAGCATTACGATTTCCCCCTAAAAAAAGAAATGTAATTAATGAGTCATTTAGAAACTCATTTAAAAGCTTGCAGTGAGATATTTTATAGATTGTTAAAGTAGGATAGTATTGATTGGCTAATCAAATTCCCAGTTACTAACTGATAAGATGTCATCTCTCCAATAATAGATACTGTCTATAAGAAATTCTCAGGGCTGAATTTCTTGGCATCTATCACATACATGAATTTTACTATTTCTTGCATACCAGTCATCCATGTCTCCAGTTTATAAGTTTTGCTCACAATCACATAACCCTAGATCACATCTCTTTCGGTATATGTCTAAAAACCGTCCAAGTACCATCAACAAGGTAGTTGATTTTCTGTATGATTTCCAATCCTACATTCATGGAATGATGAGAAAAAAGTCAGATGCAACTAAACTCTACACTTATGAAATCTCAGGCCAATAGACAACTTGAAACAGTCTTGATGATTAGTGAAATTTATAAGCTTACTCTTTTTATACCAACTCTCATGTGATCTAAAGTTGCAACCCCTTTGCCTTGTTATTGGCCAAAATTAGAACTAACAAGAAAGAGAAAAATGCAGAGATAACACCAAATATTGGGGAAAACCCAAAGAACAATAATTTACACCTGTGTTTTAGAGATTGAAGTAGAAATTCAAACAACTGAAATAATTTGGTGTCTATCTGTGCAAACTCTAGACTTACTAATAAATTAGCATGTGACATCCTGAATACATTGTAATTGCATAGTGTGGTAACAAGCATAATGACAAATAGTCAATGTTAATAAAATGCTGTATATCATGTGTTTGTGTAGTGGGGGACAGATTTTCTAAAAAATAGGGCAGTTAGAATCAGGTTTGGAAAGAGTCAATGATGCCTTTCTAAATAAGTGACATTTCAAATGTCTCCTGAAGAGTATGTGGAGAGAACTTTCTAGGTCAGGTTTGTTTCTAAATCTTTATTTATATGCCTACCAAACTCATGAAGTTTGCCATATTTTCTTCCAGTAATACTCACTGAATATATTTTTATATTGGTTCTTATTTAAAATTTTTAAAAATTTAAGGAATTATTTCCATAAGAAAATTAAAATTATATACACAAGCAGAAGGCATTTCTCAAAATAAACACAGAAATATGGATATATAATTAAGTCTTAGCTAATGACCAAAGCTGTGAGCCTAAGACCTTCTTTCTCCCAATTAGAGGGAAATATTTATCATCTATGGAATCAAGACTTTCTCACTGAAGTTATCTGGATTATTAGATGATAATTACAGTCAGAGGAAAACTATCCTTCTATAGTGGCACAATGGTGCCTGAACACAAATCTAAAATTGTTCTTCATATTATGTGAATTGTGTCTCATAGTGATGGAAACACAGACATGAACTCAGAAGAGAGCAGAAGTGGCATTCAGATACAGGACAGAGGGAATAGCCAAGGACATTGGAGTCATAACACAATTTCTAGGGAACAAAATGTCAAAATTGGAAAATATTATGTTACATTATTCTTGGGGACACACACAAACAAAACATCTACTCATCACAGATGAAGAATGAATAATAGAACAAAGTAAAAATAGTAGCAAGGTCCAACATGAGTTTTATTGGAGTTACTTATAGGAGTGTGGATAGAGTTGCTTACAGGAGCAGAAATGCCCCAAAGATGGTTTTGTCACCAAAACATCACCCCAGCATGGATAATTCATGGAACCCAGGAGCATATTAATCAATCTATAGGCAGTTCAACAAGTTATAAACTGTTTTGGGTAGCTCAGTTTACTACTGCTTCTTCCAGGTGGCTCAGCTGGTTTTAGCTTCTTCTAGACAGTGCATCTTGTGTTAGAGTGTCTTGAGCAGCCCTCAGAGCTTATTTATTCTTGGCGAGGTAGGGGCCTATTGAATATAATCTGTTTCAGAGACTTGCTGCAGCTTTCATGTTCCATACCTCCTGATATAACAAACTTTCCTGCAGATGGTATGTTTCACCTTGATTTAGAACAGCCTATGTCGTAATAAGCTACACTTCATGGCAGATGGTTTTGTCTCTGAAGAAACTGCTATACAACAGAAATACAGATATGAAGTTGGCTTGATGGTATAGGGCTTTTGAAGCTGTATTCAGAGTCCCCTGACTCATTCACTGGTACAAATATCAGCAAATTTCTGGTTAAGATTAGTTGGATGAGAGCATTTTCTCAAGGCTTCACAATGTGTCGATCTTTATTATCCTTGCTTTGGTCATGGCACGGGCTTTTGATTAATGAATATGACTTTTATAATCTATTCATCAGGTGGTGCATATTCACACAAAGCAAGCAGAATTAATATACTTGAAGCCTGATCCTATGCAAAGAAGCATTATGAAACATCACATCATTGAAAAATGAATAGGCTCATTTAAATCCAAATTAAGACTATCAATAGGAAGGCATCCTTTTCAAGGGCAAAAGGCTCACAGTAGTCACTCTTAAATAAATTAAGATTGGGTATTTGAAAGTACAGTATTTACAAGGGAAATGAGTTAAGGTCTAAGAATTATTTTCTTTAAAGTATAATATTTATGACTGTAATATATTCAAATATCCATAGAAAAATGAGATACCTGCTCTTTCATTCTTCTTTGATGTATGAATTTTCCTCCTAGGAAAAAATGTAAAAGTCCTGGACTTCAGTGAAGAGATTTCTGGTACTATGTCTCTTGTCAAGGAACTATGTGCTAACTGGATGGTCAGTGAATGTAGTAGTTACATGCCAACTTGTATTGAAGACATTGAGCAGATAGGTATTAGCAACATAGAAACCATGCCTCATAAGCTTTACTGAATATAAAGCTGAAGTCAATTAGCAGAGGTCATTTAATTGCAGGAGTAGCCAACCTGTCTGAAGTTTTTTAACCTGCATAGAAGACATATTTTCAGGGACTGTAGAGGTGGCTCAGTGGTTAAGTATGCTTGTTTTCTGATCTCCCAGGGGTCATGAGTTGTATTTATAGCACCCATGTTGGGTGGCTTACAACTATGTGTAATTCCAACTCCAGGGCATGTGATGCCCCCTTCTGGCTTCCACAGATACTTTCACTCATAGACATATACCTATACTTAGACACATATAAATAAATATTAATAAATCTTAAAAATAGAAGGCGATGTTTTATGTACAAACCTTTAACTGTTCCTCATTATAAGAAGCATCTAAATGTATATGCAGTGATTATATATATATATTATATATAATTATATATATATATATATATATATAATTTAAATGGAGCTCACTTAAAATTTCAGAGTTTTAGGCTACTGTAATCCTGGTGGGGAGAATGATGGTACACAGGCAAACATGGTACTGGAGAAGTAGCTGAGAATTCTATATCTATATCCTTAAGCAGCAGAAAGAGAGCAACACTGGGCATAGTTTAGGCTTCTGAAATCTCAAAGCCCAAACCCAGTGATATATTTCCTTCAACAAGACCATACCTACTCCCACAAGGCCACACCTCCTAATCCTTCTCAAGTAATGTCACTCCCTAATGACTAAACATTAAATATATGAGCCCATGGGAACATTCTTATTCAATTAACTGCACAAATTGTCTGTGAACAGCTTTCAAATATTTTGGTGACAATTCACAATGTATACACTGTTTAAGGAAGATAATCTGTCCTGTTCTCTTCTGCCATGGTTGTTCTTGATCCTTTAAAGTTTTTCCACATACAACTCTAGGGTTATGAAACAGACTGACAAAGTAAGTCTTTAGGTAAATAGTACTGGTGTTTAGGAATGGGGTATCTGTGTATCTTATTTCCTAAGCGAATGTGCAAATGTGTTTATTTAAAGCCTATGAAATAACGGCATATCTTGTGTTTTTCTGTATATCATATAACTATGTAATTGTTACGTTTTTTTCTATGTCAGCTAGTTTAATTAACAATGCTATCAAGACAGCTGGCTACATTTTTGGCAAAAATTATTAAGCAATTTCTCAACTTACTCTGGAATGGAAATAAAAATAACAATGAAATACTTTTATTTTTCTTTTTTTGCTAGCACCTGGTCTCTGCTGGAGTGATTTTAATGTATACAAATGATGTTCATAGTAATTTGATAATGTATATCAAAGGCCATAACTATATGTATAAACAATGAACCACAGATTCAATTACTAGAAATGTATCCTAAGGAAATAATTAAACATATGGTCAAAGTTTTCACTTAATTAACTTCAAGGCTGTATGGTTTACAGTTGTTTGTGGTAGTAAAAAATTGGAAAAGACCAAAATTTGCAATATCACTGAATTAATTAGAAGTAGTAGTAACCATTTATAAGAGAGACAATGATAAAGTCGCTGAAATATCCTTTATAAGATGGACACTGGTACATGTTTCATATTTTAAATGAAAGGATTTGCATGATGAAAACAGATAACACAGGGTAGACCTGTGGAAATTGGAAGCAGAAATGTGAGTAAATAGAAGGAAACAGGTTGGTCGCTACATTGGGGATTTTGTTAAGTCCCAGTGTGTTAGATCAGGGCTGATGAAGGTGATGTGGAAACAAAAGGCATTAAAAAGGCATCTCTATCTACATGAGTGGACTGGGTGTGGGGGGTGGGAAAGGGCGAAGAGTGGGGGATGAGAACATAGGGAAATGGGAGGGTCAAGCTGGAACAGGGACAGAGTGGGAGGGCAGGGAGGAAGATACCATGATAGATGAGGATATCATGGGAATAGGAAGAGGCAGTGGTCCAGAGGGTACCTGGACTGGTCTACTCTGGAGACCAGCCTAGCAAATAACCTAGCTGTCACCATAGAGCCTTTATCCAGTGACTGATGGAGGCAGATACAGAGATCCACAGCCAGGCACCAGGCTGAGTTCTGGGAATCCAATTGATGAGAGAGAGGAGAGATTCTGCAGGCAAGGGACATCGAGATCATGATGGGAGGACATGCAGAGATGACCGGCCACACTAGTGGAAGCCCATGAACTATGGACTGGTGGCTGTGGAGCCCCCATGGGACTGGACTAGGCCCTCTGGATACAGAAGATGGTTGTTTGGCTAGAACTGTTTGGGGGGCACCCAGGCAGGGGGATCAGGATCTGTCCCTGGTCTATGGGCAGGCTTCTGGAACCCGTGGTGCCTGTGGTGTGACACCTTGCACAGTCTTGGTGCAGTGGGAAGGGACTTGGACCTGCCTAGGCTCAGTGTGCTGGGCTCTGCTGACTCCCCATGGGAAACCTCGATTTGGGGGATGTGGGGATGTGGGGCGGCTTGGGAAAGAGGGCTGGGGGGAGGGAGGAGGGAGGAGGGGGGAACTGTGGATAGTATGTGGAGTGAGTAGAAAATTTCTTAATAAAGAAAAATGAAAGAAAAAAAACAAAAAATAAACAAAAAATAAAAAGGCATCTCTAGAAGTAGAATTATTCTTTTAATCAGAACACTTGAAGGACTGCAATCTCTTTGAGAAAGTGGAGATGGTGCTCTGTTGCAACAGGAGCTTGAGGTTTTGTATGACTTGAAGTGAAGAAGCACACATCAGGGTTGGGGCCTATTAGATAATTTTCCAGCTTTAGTTCTGTATTTGAAGTAGGAGGGCCAAATCTCACATTCCAAACCTAGCCTCCTAGCTTAAGCAGCACAGGACAGTTTGTCTGTAGAGGGTGCTCTGTTTTGATAGGGATGGACAGAGCTCATAAGCCAAATTAGTATCTGAAAGAGTTTTCAGAATTAAGTTTCTCAGTTTGAGCTGGTAAAACCTGAAGTGCAGAAATGGAGGAATAGAGCAAATGGCCTGAGTGAAGGGAGAAAAGAGAACACTTTAGACCTTTCTGTCATTTCATATGTGCAGTTTCTGAGTCAATGAGACTTTGAAAGTCAAAAGTAGTATCCAATTTGTATTGGGCTCAGACCTCAGTCAAAAAGTGAACTAATGTCTTGGGGTTTGTTTTAAGACAACCAAAAGTTGTCTATGATTGAGATCTTGGATCCTGTTTTTAAGTAAAGTAAAGGTGATGCTAGTATCTGATAATAAGTTGTCACCTACAACCATAAAGTAGACAGAATGAATAACCAGGGGCTGGAAAAGGTGTGCCCAATTTCAGTGGTATGGCAGGCAAAGCCCAAGATAGCTAAAGAATACCTGAATTCAAGTGGGGACATTCTTGAATAAGTATGCCCCCACAGTCCCATATATTTGAATGCTTAGTTATCAGGGAATGACATTACTTGAGAAAGATTAAGAAATGTGACCTTGTTGGAGTAGGTGTGGTCTTGTAAGAGGAAGTAAGTCAGTGAGGATGGGCTTTGAGGTTTCAGAAACTCAAATCAGACCCAGTGTTTTTTTCTTCCTGCTGCCTGAGGACCTGGATATAGAACTCTCAGCTACTTCTCCAGCACCATGTCAGCCTATGTATCAATCATCATGTTCCCCACCATGATTATAGTGGACTGAACCTCTGAAATTGTAAGTCACCTCCAAAATGCTTTGGTCATGGTGCCTCTTCACAGCAATAGAACAATTATCAAGAGTCCTAGGGTCTAGGTCGAGGTTGCCAGTCTAGGATAGTATACTAAACCCAAGTGTTGGATGCACTGTGGTTGAATGATAGACATTCTCTGCTCTAGAAGTCAGAGAGCGTAACAGAATAAGAGTGATAGTGGGAAAGAAGGAAAGGAGCTCAAGCTGAATTTAGCCCTCAAAACTATCAACATGACTTGCATCACTCATGTAGACAGAGGCTGAATAGGCCATCCTATTGATTGTCTAGCCTATAGCAAATTTAGAGATCAAGGACCTCTTGATGGAGTTTGGTAGACAAAAGGAAATGAGAGAAGATGAGAGAGAGAGAGAGAGAGAGAGAGAGAGAGAGAGAGAGAGAGAGAGAGAGAGTCATCCCAGCAAGAGACCTAAGCATCAGCCCCAGTGAAAACCCTGCCAGATTTTAGCACCAAAATGTTAGCTTGGAACTGAGGGAAGTGACATGAGAATAAAAGATAGAAGAAAATTGTTTCCAGAAGCAGAATTTGTTGTTGTTAATCGTAACAACTGAAGGGTCACAGTCTCTTTAAGGAAGTAGACTGTGCTGTGGTTTTGTCAGGACTTGAGGTTTTATAAGGCTTGAAGGGGGGAAAGACATATCAATGTTGGAGTTATGTGGATGATTTTCTGGCCTAAATTATGCCATTGCAGTTCCAGATAGGAACTGTCTGTGCTGGAAGTTATTTTTGGGCATGGAAGGTTTCTGGGCACGCATTTGCCCAACTGATATATTTTTACCATTTACAGGTATCTACCAGATTCCAACAAGGAGAAAAGAGAAGCAGATAGGAGCAAGACTTCAGGAGGGGATAGGACAAAGAGGTGGTTTACTGCCATGACACAAATTCCACAAAACCATTGTTTGTGAAATGAAAACTCACAATAATCTATTTCCCTTAATAAGCTGATCATTTCATAAAAAAACAGTGAAAAATATGTTAGTGTAGCACAGGTGGAGATAGTTAAAATATTTTATATTTATCATTTCAAGAAGAGAGAAGTGGAAGATATCAAGCATTACCTGTATATGAAACACAGGGACCCTACTGCTTTGCTATAAATATCTTTTAAACAGGAGTTTGCTTTTTGCTCCACATTAAAATATTGTTTGTTGTAAAGACTTTGGGTTTTTGACAGAGGGTCTAACTTCCTAGCTCAGGCTAGCTTGGAACCCATGAACTTGCTGGCTTTAATTGACTTATGCTTAGCTTATTGTCAAGTATCATCATGCAAAGCCCTTACAATAATGTTATTCAAATAAGAGAAAACAGGCTTGGGAGACAGCTCAGTGAGTAAAGTATTTGCTGTGGAGGCATCAAGACCTGTATTTAGATGCATAGCACATACATAAAAGACAGGCATGGCAGAGCCAATCTGTAACCCCAACATTGGAGGGAGAGAAAAGGAAGATGGGTGAGTTG
Source organism: Peromyscus eremicus (assembly GCF_949786415.1). Taxonomy (NCBI): domain Eukaryota; kingdom Metazoa; phylum Chordata; class Mammalia; order Rodentia; family Cricetidae; genus Peromyscus; species Peromyscus eremicus. Next base: position 96,332,504 of record NC_081425.1, on the reverse strand, counting down.
CAAGGGGTTCTTGGTCAAGGAGGTTCGGAAAGCACCAGATTTGATGATATTCCTAGTCTCAAAAAAGCAAAAGATAGAAGAGTTAACAATATTTCTATCCAGCTGTGAAGCATAGTAACCATAACAACTGGACTGGTACAATAATGGCAATAGAACCAACAGCAGTCTGATTGGACATAATATCCACTCAATTGGAGATTACTGTTGCAGGATATTTGACCACACAGTAAACTCCAAGATTGTGTTAATTAAACTCAAACTTGGGTCAGGTAGCTGAGCCAGCAACTAGTTGACAGAAAATAGTCATAGAAAGTCAGAGGGAGTCCAGAAGACAGATAGAGGTATGCACAGGAAGTAGTAGGGAGGGCCTTTGAATCTGGCAGTCTTTTTGGTTTGGGGTGTTGGAAGGACACTCTTGCTGGGTCGCTGGCTAAATAAGAAGGTCAGCTGGTTGCTTCTCAGACTCTCTGAGTTGGCAGGTTTTCACCCTGGCATCTGACACCCTAGTCTTTATTGATAAATAGAACAATAGAGATTTAGTTAAAAACTATATTTGGTGGCAGTGGCAAAAGGCAATTCCAATAGGATGCAAAAGTCCCGCCAGGCCTTGGCCTGAACGGAGGGGCAGATTGTGAGCCGCTGTCAGTAGCTAAAACAGCAGTAGATTCAGGTGCAGCCTCACTGCCAGTGATTAAACAACAGGAAATCCTGCCTGGTATTATAAACCTAGCTAAGAGCCTGAGACCGGAAGAGACCCTGGAGAAGAACCTACTATTGCCATGTTACTAAACTTACAATAGTTAGTAATTGCCTTCTAAATAAATGCTCGTCCTTATATCCATAGAGTACTGAAGCTTTCAAATCTAATTATAGATTATTTTGAAGCAGATTGGGGGCGGTTACAGAGATTCATAACTGGACAAAATGCCAAGAATAAGGGACTCTGGAGTCCCTATCCCCAAATGTGACTTACATATAAGAAAACCCCTACACTTAAGGATCAAGGAACATCTTGGAAAAGCAGGAAGAGAGACTGTAAGATCTGGAGAGCAGATATGTCTACTGCTACATCGTGTTTTCTGGGCAGAACATGGATGTTGCACCCATAAACTCACAATGATATGGCTGGCTGCACAAGAACTGCAAAGACTACACCAATCGACATGCCAGCATGGGCAGAAGAAAACACCACAAGGCCCATTCCCAGGGGAAGAGCAACTGGCAGTAAATGGCCCCCAAGGGAGAATCAATCTTCCCCAGGCATGAGCTCTAAATCCTAAATGGTCAGTTCTAAACATAGGCACATACAGACACACTAACTGAATTTACAAGAGATCACAAATTAAAGAAGGGTTGTGGGGGAAAGGAGAGGGTTTGGAGGGGGACAAGAGGTGGAAATGATCAAAATATAATGAACTCATGTATAAAGTTATTTTTGAAAAAGCAGAATATGCAAACATTTTAAGGCAACTTCTGACTTCCACATGTACACAGACAGATAGGTGTACCTACATATAGATGCATACAATACACACACACACACACACACACACATACACACACACACACAAATAAAATAAAGGATAGCTGAAAATATTCAACATTTTTATTACTTTTGCAAACAAGATAATGAAAGATAAACCTAAAGACATTAGAAAAATCACAAAAGAAGTATTTACCTTTATAGAACACTTAAATTATCAGAATAAATTGTATGGATATAAACCTCTTGATACGTAAATACAAAACTGTTTGATATATTGTATGTTTGTATCAATATTTTGATGTAGCAAACAATGACTGCTTTGAAAAGCAGGAATAATTGTAGCTATAATCTCTTGAATAGTACATTAAGAAAAACTATACAGAAAAGAATATGCTTCCAGGTATAAATTACTTCAATTCTTATCAACATCCCAGTAGAACACTTTAGAAATTTGAATGATTAAAGATACCCTCTATGTGAAATGTACAGATGCTGTCATAATACAGAATAAATGACAGAACACTTCCATTGTAAGATCATGTTAAGAGCATGAGGAGCTATAATTTTGCACATTAGCACAGAAATGTATAATACAAGGAACTCTGAGCATAAAATGAAGAGAAAAATCTACTGTCACAGAGGAAATAACTCCAATAGCTCAATTCTATGGGGAAAGACTGTTCCAGTGAATAAATTAATGGGAGAATCTCTCAGCCATGTTACTTTCACTTGACAGCAAACTTAAAAAAGATTAATTAAGAAATAACCAGTGTGTGTGTGTGTGTGTGTGTGTGTGTGTGTGTGTGTGTGTGTGTCGGGGGGTGTTGGGGATATGTTCAGGGGATAAGAACTCTTGCCGTGAAAGCACAAAAACCAGAGATCAAATTCCCAGCACTCAGATAAAAAGCTGTGAGTGGTCCTCTATGCACCCTTTAGCCCAGCACTGCAGTAGGCAGTCACAGGAGGATTGCTATGTCATGCTGGCTGCCAGCCTAACTTCAGGTGCAGTGATGGATTCTGTTTTAAGAGACTAAGAACAGGACACCCAACATCCTCCCAGGACATCTGCTTATATGCAACCCCCCAACACACACATGCACATACACCATACATTCACATACACAACAAAATAAAGAAAATTGCCAATATACATCTATCAACAAAAAACATTTACTGGACATAACAACAACAACAAAAGTGTTCAGTGGATTCTTAGGTCAGTTTCATTAGAAACTAGGTAAGGAAGGTGGTATACATATTTTCTCGCCATTTGGGGGGAAGTATTGATGTTTACAAATGGACACTTCAGTCATGCTGGTAAGGGTATAATTTAGATTTGTAATACATACATAAAATAAACCATACACAACAATCTCTATCCATATGTAAGCATGAATACAAATATATGAATTGTATAGAGACACTTACTAGACTCCATGGTTCATGCTGAGAGATAGATAGCTGGTATTATAGACTGTAAATATCATGAACAGTGTAGTCCAGGGAACAATATACCTAGTCTTGCCAGTGGTGACCAGAGGCCCAGGGTCCAGGTGAGGAAACATATCTGAGATTCTCTCTATATATTAGTAAAAAAATGGAAGTGTTTAGATGGAACATCTAGTGAAATAATAGGTCACAATTATAGATCCCCCAGGAGAGATTGGCTTTGTTAAAATTATGCATTTCTAGAGCTCATTGCTTAATGCAGACAGCTCCTTCTTCAGTGGAGGTGGTGAGCTAGCTGCCCAAGGCATGCTGTGTTCAATATACACCTTGAGGATGATGGAGACAAACCTCCATGGTACCCAGCTCTGCCTCTATTCACACTACACTAATAGTAGTGTTCATTTCTGGGAAAAGATGAGGGACACAGTAAGGGATGCTGCGAGGGTTTCTGTGAGGCGTAGTGTGTGAAGTATGTGGAAATGAACCCTAGCTTCATCCACTTCATACCCTGTGCTTCTCTGAGGTTAAATTTGACAGAAGAAATAAATCAACTCACCACATGTCATTCAAAACTAATTTGAAATAAGATATCGTAGCTGCCTTAATGTAGAAGAGATAAAAGAAGGCTGTGCTTTCAACTGACAAAGGACACAAGTTCAAAGATATCCCAGACACTAGGATAAAGACTGTTCAAAATTAGGAAATGCATAAAAAATTAAGCTTTCTTCTGGTACATCACATGGTTATATTCCCTTAGTTCTCTGTACTGAAATTATTTTTAAAAAAATCATATAATACCCCAGACCACGTCTTTAACAAAGCAATTAGTCACTGTGTGAATAGTCTGAGCCTGTGCAAATGACTTGTAAATTCCTATTAAATATCTTGCTTCATGCCAGTAGAGACTCCACAGCTTAGAGGAAATGACAGAAAGTAGCCCCCAAGCAGATATTCAAGTTGTAGCCTTTTGCATCTGAGCATAAAAAGTAGCAGGGGTGTTTATTAAATCTGGAAGGCTATAAAGTTTCTACTGGGCTGCTCTGAAAGTGGTGTGTAAGGTCAAATATTTGCAACACATATCCACTGCTCAGACCTGTGGCTCAACAATCAAGGCAGCTCCTGTTGTGTCCCTGCCACATCAGTCCCCAGGTACAGGAGACAGTGTTTTCCTTGACGTTTATCTCCTGAAAGGGAGTCTAATTAACCCGTAGTTGCTGCATTCATTTTGTAGATGGAGTATCTATTTTCCTTCATGAACTCAGCGGTTGTGACAATGGAACTATCACCTTTCTCAGTAAATGAGGAATCTCACAAACACCCTGAAAGAAACCCAATTTAGAAGAAAAAAGAAAGGAAAAAACCCACAGCAAATGCTCTCTTGTTGTTGGCAAGGCCCAGGTACGTAGTTACATCATTCCCCCCAATTTTACCTGTATTTCTGACAGCTGTGCTTTCTACACCATCATAATCAACTCTGTCCTTCCATTCCTTCTTCTGGATGTTGGCTTATGAACCATTCACAGAATGGAGAAGGTAGAATAAATATATACTTAAACGAAAACACAGAAGTCTTACAATGATTCCAATTTTGAAGGTTCACCCTTTAAAAATTATATAACAGATGAGATGTGCTATATTGTGATAAACTGACACTAACCTATTTCATCAATAAGTACTTAGCAATACAAAAATAGCAATGATATGCTGTGGTAAATGCCATTGATAATTGCTTCCCATCAATTACCCACATAGAGGTCTAACAAATAATTTTCCTTTTTCCTGGGACATTCCCTGATAATTTTTCTTAGCAATATGTCTGTTCCTTAGGTCTTAATTTTAAAACCCTGGGGTTTATCTCCCTGAAATGCATTTTTGGTTTTACTGTACCTTTAGTCATGCCATTCTTAATGACAGTGGCTTAATATCTTCCTTCTGCCCCATCAGAACTATTCTGATCCTCCAGAATACACTCTGCTTCAGAAGCTTAATCTGTGTAGACTGCAACAAGTATGTGCTTTTTAGAAAACATTGACAATTTAGAAGTTGTGCAAGAAACCAGAGATTATTAAATCCAGGTTTTAATTTCAATGGATCACTTGCTTTCCAGGTTCAGCACTCTGGGTTTTGGTTACCACTTCCAGAACCTCCTTTCTTTTTCATGACAGCAACCAAGTGTTTGAAGCAGAGTAGTGTTATTAGCTTGGTAGCTTGTAGTAGGCTCTGAGGTCATGTGAAAACTTCCTTATAATTTCTATTCCCTCTGAACCCTGAGTCCAAGCTAGCAACGATTCTCCTAGAAAAAGATATCCCCAACATAATTGGAGTGAAGTGTCTTCATTGGATTTGACTGGATCTCATTCTACTAGACAAAATATAAAATTCCAAGCCTCCCAAATTTCAGATGATTTAGCCATACCATATATCATCATTGTGTTTTTTCCCCATAATTGTATTTTACGTAATAAATGCTTGTGGGCTGAGTAGAGAATGATCCACAGGGGTGTGTAATCTAAGGAATAGATAAGGAGTCTACACATTATACACCTTTACTATGCAAACTAATCTACCCCAAATCAGACTTCTTCCATACAGCTGACTCCTAACCTCCAGGAGGCCAGAGTTCGAGTTCTAGACAAGAAAAATAAACTGGTAGCCCCAAGCCCACCAAGGTAGTTCAAATGAACCAATCCAAAGTAGACTGGTCTGTCACATTTTGCCTTCCCCATAGGGACCACAATAAAAGATCTGGCCCAGGCTTTCTGCTCACTCCCCCTTGACCACCTGATCAGTACATTTCAAGCTACATAGCCACAATGGTATGTGGCAATCTGCAGGCCAGAGTGTAAACTGTATCTCCTTAAGTGCCTCTGTTTCCTTTGTGGCTGATCCTCGTCCAGAGCAATTCTTTATTTACCCTTTTTCTTATGCTCCATTTAGAGTATTTAAAAAAAAAAAAACAAAAAAAAAAAAACAAAACTTTCGGTAGTTTTACTATTTATAGAGGCTGAAAACTTTAAAAAACAATCAAATCCAGTTCTTTTTCACCATTTCCCCCCTTACTTTATGCCTCCACTGTGTTTTACCACAGGTAGTAATGAAGGTAGGCAGAATCTTCAACACTGTTCCATGTGAGGTGTATATGTCACTGCAAGGAGCAGTACTTTCAAGCCTTCTGAAGTCACATATTGAAGGGCTGGGGTAGGCAGAAGTTCCTGTCCCTCTAGCAACTCCCAAATACCCAGTAGCTGCTTCCCAAATTACCACACAGAGGCTTATATTAATTATAAATGCTCAGTCAGTAGCTCAGGCTTATTACTAACTAGCTCTTACACTTAAATTAACCAATAATTCTTATCTGTGTTTAGCTATGTCACTTGAGATCTTTTCTCAGTACAACATTCTTATCTTGCTTCCTCTGAATTTGCCAGTAACTCTGACTTTGCCCTTCCTCTTCCTAGCATTTTTTTAAAGATGTATTTAATTATTATGTATACAGTGCTCTGCCTGCATTGTGTGTCTGTAAGTCAGAAGAGGGTACCAGATCTCATTATAGATGGTTGTGAGCCACCATGGGGTTGCTGGGAATTGAACTCAGGACATCTGGAAGAGCAGTAAGTGCTCTTAACCACTGAGCCAACTCTCTAGCCCTTCTTCCTAGCATTCTTAGCTTGGTCACCCCACCTATACTTCTTGCCTGGCTACTTGTCAATCATCATTTTATTAAACCAATTAGAATGACAAATCTTTACAGTGTACAAGAGGATTATTCCACTGCAGGTTTTCTTTGGCTCTGCCTAACCTGTTCTTCATAATTGTCTTCTCAGCTACTATTGGCAGTCTGGTAGTTTGAAGGAGAAATGTATCCTTAGTTCCCCATTAATGATGCTGTTTGGGGGTTTGGGTGGAGGAAGTACTTCATTGGGAATAAAAAGCTTCACCTACATCCAGTTTGCCTGCTCTTCTTTGTGCTTATAATTGAGGAGCAAGAAGCTGAGAACTTCTTGTTCCTGCTCTACTGTGACAGTTGATGCTGCCACTCTTTCCCATTATTACAATTTTACCCCTCCAAAATTCATCTAAAATAAACCTTTCTCTATATAATCCTTGTCATAGTGTTTTATCACAGCCATAGAAAGTAACTGATATAGGAAGCATCTCCAGTGTCTGCATACCCACTGAGAGTGTGTTCAAGGCTGAGAATCTCTCTCACATATCTTGATAGTTTCCCAATCTCTGATGTCTATGTTCTGCTTAAATGTAAGGCTATTAACAGTTTCACTTTTAAAAAACATCAATAACTCATTCTGATCCCATAATGTAAGCTAGGTTTCTAGTACTATGGAATAAATCCATAGCTCAGGAGCTAAGGTGCAGAAAGTGAGCCTCTTCTCAGAAACTAGCTAAGCGAAAATCAAGGTGTTGGTCAGGATGGGGTCTCCTTTTGTTTACTGAGGATCCCTTTTAGGCTCATTCAGATTTTTTGCTTTATTATGTTAACTTATTGTGGTGATAAAACTGCAACCCTTGTTTTCTTGTTGACCTTCACTCAAATATTGCTGTTATCAAAAGCTATCAATTCTTTTCCATATTGTGTACTATAAGCCACTTGCAGCATAGCTCTTTATATCTTCAAGGTCTTTCCACATGAAAGATTCGGTATCCTTTTAGATTTGTAAGATTGAATCAAGCTTAACAATGGTAATTTCCAAGCATGCATTTACTTGTAAAGGGCTTCTGATGTCACTCCGTTTTGGATATTGGCTTAAAGTTTAGACCTTATTATCTAAATCAGTGGTTCTTACCCTTCTTAATGCTGCAGCTCTTTAATATAGTTTCACAGGTTGTGATGACCCCAAACCATAAAATTATTTCATTACTACTTCATAACACTCCTCGTGCTACTGTTATGAAATATAATGTAAACATCTGATGTGCAGGATATCTGATATATGAACCTCAATGGGGTCATAACCCATAGGTTGAGAACCACTGATCTAAGTTAATTCTGGTTAACAGGCTTTTGCACCCTTTGCTTTGAATGTTTTTTTCTTTAGGGATGAAGAACATAATAGCTCTTCCCAAATGTTAAAACTTACAAAGAGGTAGAAGATGACTATAACAGAAAGTCCTATTTCAAATGGAGGAAAGCAGAAGCCCATACTTTCAGAGACTCACTGGTATAAGGATTGGCTGAGTTTGCAGGTAGGTAGGTTTCTTGGCTATCTGTCTCTGCTGTGTTGGCATCACATTGTTTGTGTCAGTCCCTAAATGAATTAAAAAAAAATGTTGTCTTCATGCTTGACAAACTGTAATTCATTTCCTTGAACAAAGCCATCTGCAGACATAGTTTTCCTGTCCCAACCACTTGCTCCAAATAACCACTCAGAGTCAAATGCTCAGCCAATAGCTCAGGCTTGTTGCTATATAACTCTTACAATTTAAATTAACCCATATTTCTTGTCTGTGCTTTGCTCCATGGCTTGGTGCCTTTTCTCAATATGGCATGTCCATCTTACTTTTCCCTGCTTCTGCTTGTGACCCCTCAGACTCCACCCTTTTTCCTCCCAGCATTCTCAGTTTGGCTTTCCTGCCTAACTTTATCCTGTTCAGCTATTGGACAGTCAGGTTTTTTTTTTTTTTATTAACCAGTGAGAGTAACACATATTTACAGTGTTTCCACAGCAGCCACCATCTCAAATATCTGTTAGGTAGCTTTTCCTGTCTTTGACTCCAAGTAAGGCTGACGTGAACAGTGATAGAACTGCCATAGTCACAGAGAACAAAGTGGATATTTGAAGGATAGCAACTTATCTTTCAATTTTGGATGCTGGAAGTCCAAGATAACTGCCTTAATGAGTTGGTCCCTCTTGGTGACTATGACGGTGACTCTGTTCCATAAAGAAAGATAAGATAAAGAACAGATGCAAGTTTTTTTTTTTTAATTCTTTGAGTGAGATGGGCTAAGTAATCAGATGACAGCTTATGGCCAATGTGAAGAACATGTAAAAAAAAAAAGAAGACTCTCAGAACAAATTAAGTTAATGAGATGTCTAAAAAACATGGAGAATGAATAGCAGTAGGGAAATGGCAGTACAGCTAAGAGAAAAAAAAACACAAAAGCACAGGAAACAAGAAGTTTGTAAGATGGCTAAGAAATTAACAATTAACAGAGCTTATAGCTCTTGCAGATGACCTGAGTTTGGGCAGCTCACACCTGCCTGCAACTTGCACTCTAGAAAGAGCTGATGCCCCTGGCTTCCATGGGTGCTAGCACACACATCTGTATATCGTGCCCCCGCCCATGCACACACATGCACAATTAAGAAAATTAGACTTAAAAGAACAGGAAACAAGTAAAAATAAGTATGTAGGATTGTACTAATGAAATAGTCTGCACCCAATGGTACAGAAGCAATAGAGTGAGGACATAATCTACATGTATTAACTTCCATCTGACCAGAATATATAAGATACTAAAGGCTCAACAGAAAAACAACCAAATTTTATAAGGGTCCATAGATTTTAAAAGACATTTTTTTCAAAAGAAGATATGCAATGACCAACAGCCTTAAGAAAATTGTTACCATCACCAATCAGGGAAATGCAAGTCAAAGACAGTACAGTTATCTCCTTCCTCAGTAGTTAAGACCTTAACAAAAGACTACAGAAAACAAGTATTGGGAAGGCTGATCAGCATGGATCACTGATAGGTTGGATATGAACTAGCAAATCATGGCAGTTAGTGTGGAAATTCTGTATGAAAAAAAAACAAATAAAAATAGAAGCGTTGTATGATCTGCAATCCTACTACTGAATCTATATCCAGGCAGAAGGAGTCAGTGTACCGATGGTACACCTGGTCTCTCTGGGCAATCTTTTCCTTCAAAAATCTGTTAACCACACCTTCCTCTTGTCTTGGGTAATGCCCTGTTACTTTTGCAGGAGGAGACTACACTATACTACTCAACCATTCTTGCTTTTCTCCTCACTGCCATTCTATAGATGGTCCCTTTCTGTTGTAACCTCCACAACTTAAATTCTGCACAGCTTGTTTTCTGTTGCTAATCATCTCATTCAGCTTCCCCTGTGTTTGATACTGCAACTATTTGATCCCTTAACTACAAATTTACAGAAAACAATGCTCTTATTAGGGCTTTTATCAAAGTTCAACTCAACACAATTTATTGAGTAACAGAAAGAAGTGTCTAAAAATATTCCAGAAATGGTTACAATCAGTGTCAGCAAAAAAATTAACACAGAGGACTGGAAGTTTATCATCCATGTCTCTGTGAGCATTTCCAGTGTCCCAAGAGTTTACCTCCTTGTGCAGTCATTGTTTTCCTATAATGCTTCTGAATAATTGCTGGACATGTTATCTAAGATTCAGCAAGTTTACTAACTCCAGCAGGAGTGTTTTTTATTTGAAACTATGCAAAACTTCCATCATTTAAAAAACCCCAAATAATAGCGTGCAATATTCCTGCCTTCACAATGCTATGGGGCTCTGTGCCCTCATGCAGAGATCTAATGACATAAACTTGTTTGTTTTTGAACTAAAATATTGAAAGTAAGATAATGTTTTTGTTTTTGAACTAAAACTTTGGAAGTAAGATAATGTGCCCATCCCAGAGTGTTAAAAGCAAAGAAATTGACACAAGGATAGAGATTATTAGCCAATAATTTTTATATGCCCCAGGCTCTGACAGGATTAACATTTTTATATATTTTCAGAATTTACCAATGTAAAGAGCACATTTCATTCAAACCAACTGGGGGAAATAATCTCAGTATGCTGAAGAACACTCTATGTTTTTGTACTTGTTCAAAGTGTTTTTGAAAGTTTAACTGAAACCAGTATCTGAAGATACCAAGCAGGTGATTTACCACAGGGCAATGAAGACTCCTTTCCTCCAAAGAAATTGGTTTAATTCTTCAGTCTTTTTTTAAAATCTTTTTCCAAAGGGGCAACAGGGTGGAGAGGAGCTTGACCTTCTTTCTCCAACATGGCCTGTATTTATATATACATATTCTTCTCTCATACATTGTATCCCAAATGCAGTTTTCCCTCCCTCCACTCCTCCCAGTCCCCCCCTAACATCCCCTCTCCCCAAGATCCAATCCTCCCCTGTTTCCCTTCAGAAAAGAGCAGTCCTCCCAGGAATATCCAACGAAATCAGTATAACAAGTTACAATAGGTCTAGACACAAACCCTCATATCAAGGCTGGACAAGGCAACCCAGTAGGAGGAAAAGAATCCCATGAACAGACAAAAGAGTTAGAGACACCCTCATTCCCACAAGAACACCAAGCTGCACAACCACAACATATATGCAAAGGACCTAGATCAGACCCATAGAGGCTCCCTGATTGTTGCTTTAGTTTCTGTGAGCCCCTATGAGCCCTGATTAGTTGATTCCATAGGCTGTATTTTCCTGGTGTCCTCTACCCTTTGGCTCCTAAAATCCTTCCTTCCTCTCTTCTGTGTGGTTCTTCAAGCTCTGCCTAATGTTTGTCTGTTGTTCTCTGCATTTGTTGCCACCAGCAGCCATCAGCAGCCTGTCTGATGATGATTGGGCTAGGCACTGATCTATGAGTATAGCAGGATATCATTTGGAATCATTTCATTCACTTTATTTATTTGTTTGTTTGTTTGTTTATTTATTTATTTATTTATTTATTTATTTATTTATTTATTGCTAGTTGTGTTTAGTTCTATCCTAGGTCCCTGGGCTGTTCTGCCTCTGGTTCCTGGCCATCCAGGAAGTGTTAGGTGTGGGCTCCCTCCCATGGCATGGGTCTCAAGTTGGACCAGTCATTGGTTGCCCACTCCCACACGTTTCTACAGTCATCTTTATTTACTCTGGAAAGGCAAGTAATCTGAGAAAAAAAAGTCATTCTGTCACCTGTGTTCAAGGTTCTCATTTGCCCAACTACTGTGGATGCCATTCATACCAGGTTTTAAAAAATAAAACAAACAAACAAAAAAAAAAAAAAAACAGCCAGCTATACATTACCAATGAATTAACAGGTCATCAGGCAAATGCTGAGTCTTGAGATACTAGTAGAGCTCTAGCTCAAATTCCCAGAGTTCAAGATAATGCAACCAATCATTCTGGCCAGGGGGCTTTTGAAAGTATGTATGAGGAATACAGCATATTTGCACTAGCTAAAATCTGACATCATTGAAAATACAGAATGAATGTTACCCATAAGTGGTATGTCATCCATTCTGCCCTGACTGTCTTGGACTTACAAGCTTTAGTTGTGTGTAATGGTCATCATATGGAGAGACTTCACGCACTGCCTTTGGTGGTTAAAAATAAGGTTGATAATTATAAGAAGGCCAAGGAAGTCATGCTGCCGCTTACACAACTTAAAGCCTGGGATGACAACAAGAAGGTCTGGCTAGATCTCAGCAAATGATCTAGCAATGGCAAGATGCAAACCTGTGTGGAGTTCAGCTCAGGAGATGCTGAAACATCTGTAGTGAAAACAACGGTCTCATCAAGGCCCTCAGAGACACCCTTAGCATCACTGCATGTAATGTAAGTAAACAAAACATTATGAAACTGTTCCTACTGGACATGTGGGGCATTTCTACATTTGGATTTAAAGTACCTCCTAGAAGTTAGATAAGATGCATAGCACTTGACCTAAAGCTGCTTCACTTCACATTAACTATCACCTCATACCTGTAGAAAGCACAAGATGGTGAATACAGAGGCAGCAGGACCTTGAAGAACCCAGAGATCCAAATAGCACTTGAAGCACCAAGCAAGAAGAGTGATCACAGTGTCTTGAACAAGAACCTGAGCACATGTTGAAGTTGAACCCACATGAAAAGATTATGCCCAGTACACCATTCTCCTAGAGGTGAGAAATCATAAGCTCTGGGTAAAGAAAGCAGCATCAGCAATGGTCCTGACAGGCAAGTCAAAGAAGGGAGCCGCAGAGAAGAGGGAAAGCCTGCAGATTATGAAAGGAAAGAAGCCCATGGGTGGAAAAGGCTGTAGCTACCAAGAAATCAACATTGCAAAAGAAACCAGTGATAGACAAATGAACTATAGAGGAAAAGATGCCTGTTGCATAAGCAACTGAATTCTTTTATTCCAAAAAGAGCAAATAGAGAACCTATTTGAATAAAGATCTGGTCAAATATAAAATGGAGGGGAAATACTCTCTTTTCTTCCTATTCTTCATCCTTCCTTTTGACATACAATATACAATCTGTGCTGCTTGTATTCTCCTATAAGATAAAATCGTCTAAATGCTGAATACTGACAACACCAAACAATGGGGAGATGCAGAGCCATGGAAACTAGTGTTCATTGCTGTGGCAAATAAGATGAAAGTCTAGGTTCTGTGGATGAGGAAGGGAAAAGGGAAACAGCAAGCAAGGTGCGTTTCTCCTGAGAAACGTGAGGTAGCAGAAAAGTGTGAGCCTGAGATCATGGATGAGTACCGAAAAGGGGCAGGAAAGACCTGGAGCATTCCCATTGGGGAAAGAGGGGGTGATGATGAAACACAATTGGTATCATTTTCATCAACACATGATAAATTAAATATGCTTAGCTTCAGACAGACTCAGAAGGGAAAGATGTTCAGCAAAGTGTTGTGAGAGAGTTTGGATCCTAGATATTTTAATCATTTTAACTAAAATGGAGGACTTTTATGTCTCCTTATGTTGGGAATGCATAGAGGAGTAATCCTTTGCCCCACTCTCTTTTAAATATACTTTTGAGTATGTTGACCCACTCACAGTACCCTAAGTAAATATTTCCCAGAGATATTTACATGCCCACATTGATGGTAGCATTATTGCCTACAGTAAAATTACAGAACCAACCTAGGTGTCCATTAACAGATGAATGGATAAAGAAAATACAAATTATTTTCAGCCATAAAGAAGAATAAAATTACATCATTTTCAAGAAAATGGATACAACTGAAGGTCATATTAATTGAAATATGTCAGATGAATATATTTTCTCTAACTTGGGAGACTGGGTGATGGAAGGGGACAAACAGGACAGGAAAGGAGAAAAGAGTAAATATGGTTAAAGCACATGATGTATTTGAAAGAAATTATCATTATGCTCTACACTATGCACAATGAATACACACTGATTTTCTTAAAAAGTGTTTTCAAGAAAATCTATTCTGTAACTTGTTTTGACAATATTCTGCTTTTAAACTTATATCACCTTCCATAAGCATTTCATTTACCTAATGAAAAACATATTTAAAGTAATGAGTACACAGTATTTTAATTTGCATATGCAAATGAATTTAATCAGTAGGAAGTTCTGGCAGAGGAAAGTGTATGAATGTAATTATTTCACTGACTGCCCACTCCTTCAAGTTTACAAGAATATTTTGTAGCTGGAATTAAAGATTAACTTTTGGTGAGAAAATGTCTTCAATATGGGAAAGGGCCATAATGACAATTGCTAGCAATTATCAAAGCCTAATTCACATGAAGTTCATATTTTATTTCCATTCCATAGAAATCTGACAAAGTAGATATTATCTTTCCTTCAAAGATTGAGAAACTGAAGTTCAGAGAGATGACTTCATTTTCTGAAGCAGTGGTTCTCAAACTTCCTAATGCCGAGACCCTTTTATATAGTTCCTCATGTTGTGATGAACCCAACCATAAAATTACTTTGTTATGACTTCATAACTGTAATTTTGCTACTTTTATGAACCACAATGTAAATATCTGATATGCAACCCTGAAGGCGTTCATGACCCACATGCTTGAGAACCACTGTGCTGAAGATTGACCATTAAATATATAATTTATAAATGTGTGTCCAATTTGACTCTGAAGACTGAATAAGTGAAGGAAATCTTCAATTATCAATTTCTCCTTCCCCACTCAAAAGGCTGTCATTGTCTAATAATTTGTGTTCCATCTGAGAATTCCATTACTAGTAGAAACTGGTAAATCAAAGTTTACATGAATATAAACAGTGTTCCATCTTTACCTGGGCACTTGAAATTGCTTAAGCCTCCACAGAAAACACTGCATATGAAATTCCAGGTAGAACTTGCAATCATTTATCGAATCACAAAAATGGTGTTCTTTTGTTTTTAGACTTTATCTTTCCCAGATTTTCAGTTCAATGAAGATGATGAAAATCCTTATGGATCAATATACTACTGTTCTCCCAAGACAATCCAGCATGCACTAAGAGTTACATTGTATTCTAGTGAGCTCCCTTCCTACTGACAGAGCTAGAGAGGAAAAAGTAAGAGAGAACTGAAGTCATGACATCTGTACTCAGCAACATCTCTCCTGATGTTTTATGTCCTTTAACAGTAGATGGAAACCAATAAAATATCAGAATCCCAGTGTGTACCATTTTGTAATGGTTTCATCCATCACTGTCACTTTTCCATTCTGTATAACACACCATCTTTTCCCATCATCCCCAGTGACAAACACCATTTCAAGACTAGTTCCATAGTGATTCAACATTTCTACATATTAATTTCTTGGTTTGAAAATCAGGCCCTAAGAACTATAATACTTTAAAATGGATTTTACTTCAGAACTATGTGCCTGATGCCCATCCTTGTTAAAAGCCTCAGCTCTGATTACGATTCCAAAACACACACCCTGTACAAGCACATAGGCTTCTGTATAAAGTACAAAGTCAGAGCTAGTCTTTCAAAAATGGCTCATCACTGATACACATATGAGAATTATCCACTTTACTACAACCATTATTTATGGGAAACAATGTACTACACTACAACACCAAAGTGCTCCGTTATCAGTATTGTAGCTACACATTTGTGGTCTCTTCCAGAATTAGCAGTGGGTATTACTCCTTCTGAAGGAACACAATCTTATGTGCATACTTGTTCTGATGTTTTGGCAACCAAGGAGTTTATAATTTTAGTCCATTTGGACTAAAATTTGGAATAACATCACAGAACAAAACTTATTATTCTGAGAAAAAAATACCATCTAGCTACATAGAAATATCATGAAATATAAAATCAACTTGTTTTTCAATAATTAGTGTGAGCTCTTGAGAAATGTCTCCATAGTTAAAAGCCTTTGATGCTGTTGCAGAGGACTGACCTTTGGTTTCAAGTACCCACATGGCAGCTCACAGTTGTGTGTAACTCCAGTTCCAGGGAATCAAATATCCTCTTTTGGCCTTTTATGGCTCTGCACTTACTTACTTGCATGCAATCAAAACACTCGTACACATAAAATAAAAATTTTATCAGAATAACACAAAAAGGAATTAATACTAACTCTAAGGAAAATGTGATCAGTTTTAAGTACATTGCTGCAATACACCCAAAGGATGTTCTTAAGGAAGACAGGTATCTATGAATGATGCTTGAGAGAGAGAGAATAAATAAATAAATAAAATATAAAAATAAATATATCATTTAAAAAGTATTTAGTTAATTAGCAGTCTACTCAGAGATAATGTTAAGTGATCACCAAATATATTATAAGCCTTAAACTAAGTTTTTCGACTTACAATCAGCAACTAACAGGAACTGTTCCAGCCAAGGCGTCATTTGGTACTGTCACATATCATGCTGCTGCAGTTTTCCACTGTATCTTATGTATCAGAGCAGCTGTCACAACTAGAGAGTGATCGGTGACTTGATTTCCAGTATTCACAGACTACACACTTGATTCTTCAGGAGCAACATTTCACTTGACAATTGTTGGTGTCAATTGCCTTTTTATTTCCCCTACATTTTCTTTTATTATCTCACACCTGTGATCCTATGACTCCAATGTACATTAAGATATGCTGTCATCTGTAGATTCATTGATCTCTAACAACCCAAAGAGTAAGACTTCTTCAAACCAAGAGCCTTCCCTAGATCAACTACAGTCCTACAGTGATGCTATGGCTGCCTGCCTCCGTAATTACAGGCTCATGTAAAACAAACAAAAAATGAAATAAATTCATAACCCTTTCAAGGTAGCTTCATAACCACTGTGGCCTTATTTAAAAAATAGGTTAAAATATTATATACATATGTACATAATCATACACAGGGGCATGCCAGTGCACACAAATCCTTATAGAATATCTTTTCTGTTTACCATTTTAAAAATTAAAGAACATGTTTTTATAGCCCACACCTTAAAACTGACAATTAAAATCAGAAAAGTTGCAATGTAAGTTGCTCACCTGTCCTCTGAAGTATTTCACTCATATCTACAACTACACTAACACTTGCAAGTGAATTGGATGCTCAGAAATTGGAAATTTGAACAGTTTTTCCAGCTGATTCCTTTACAATCTTCATAACCTTAGGAGATACATGAACCAACTATAGTTATTATAAAGATGGGCTATTGATGATATCAAAACATGAATAAAAATTGTGAAGATTTAACCTTTGACTCTAATATAATTTCCAAAATAGATTCAAAACCAGGAGAACTAGTGCTGCTTGAAGATAACAAATGAGTATTTCCAACATAACTGCCAATTTATATATTTATTTCATCAAAAATGTTTTGTACTCATAAGCTGCACCATCACTAGGTTAAAAATACATTCAGCTCATGGGTGCCTTAATCAAGCAAACTTAATATCCACATAATCAGGCTTATATTATGGACAAGACTCAGAAATCTGTGGATCAAACCAGAGCTTCAAATGCCTATTGAAGTTGACATAGTTTGGAAATGAATCGGTACCTATATTGTTAATATGGCGAGTGAGTCTTTTGCAATATCAACCTTGGAAGTTATAGAATGGGAGCACAAGTCTCTCAGGAATTAAATTTCATTTATTTATTTAATGTGTGATTACTATTACTTCAATAATATTAGCATATTGCAATTAAATACCTCAATACAAATTTATTCCTTATACCCTCTAGCCAAAAGTATGTGCAAACACTTAACATGAAACATCTTGAAAAAAAAGAAGAAAATTCATTTTCTCTTTAATCACCACTATGTATGTATACACTATGTATAGTGATTCTTACTGTGTATCTTATATATACTAGCACACATTCAAATGTTAAAGATTCATAAGTTACAATTACTTCAAATGCATGAGAAAGGGTCAGCTAATAACGGTGCTTGGGGCATCTAATGAAAATCATGTACATTAAAATTATATATTTCTACTTAGTGAAGACATCCGTCTCCAGTCATATCACAGAAACTAGTAATAGGCATGTCCTTCTGCCACAGAAACTGAACAAGACAATGAAAAGTTGATTTTAAACACGAAAAAGTCAGGGATCCTGTACCTGTAATTTTTAAAAGGAATATGAGAATTAAGCTCTGGTTCTCTGGTTTGCAGATACCTCCATACTCTAATAGAAAACAAAGTTTCAAGATCAGGAAACTTGTTAAGTGCAAGAGGCAAAGGAACTTCATGACTCTAACAAAGATCAGAAGCCTTCAAAGTCCAAAGAACATGTCAATTAGGGTATCAACCATAGAGAACAACATAATGTTCCTTAAAGAACAAGATCCAAAAGTTATACAAAGCACTTTAAAATTTCATATAAAGAATTAGATATACGTCAGAACATGGTCCAAGAACAGTCATTGGAGGACAATTCTGAGTGCTTGTAAGAAAACTCCAAAAGAATAGACAAAAGTCTTGTGACCTCAGTTTCTTCAAAAACATTCAATTGTCCTTGAAATGTGTTTTTGTGCTCATCTCAGGTATATTGTATAGGACTGAGTTTACTGCAGATTATTCATTGCAACTGGCTATTGGTATTTGTTTATATGCCTCTATGGAAAAAAAACTATTTTTGTCATACATGGCTTGTTCACCATATGCTGCTTGTCCTTGGGATAATATACTTTATACATGTGGTGTAACATGAATTACTAAATGGTCTTATTAATAAAAAGCCTGGAGCCAGGTATTGGGGTAAAAACCGGAGAGATCAGAGGAATAGGAAAAGCCACAGACAACCTCACCGGCACCTCAGTCTCAAAAGAGATCTACTCCCTGTATACCCATACCTATATGCCTTTCTGTTCTGCCATCTCATTTCCTTTCTTTGCCCAGCTACATCACTTCTTGTCTGTTTATACAGACCTCCAGACCTCTATGGTTAGTGCTAGGATTAAAGGTGTGTGCTACCATTGCCTGAATTCTGTTTAATATAGTGGCTGGTTTTTTCTTTTGATCGTCAGATGAGCTTTATTGGGGTGCACAAACAAAACATCACATTTCCCCTCTTTTGTCTAAAATAAAAAACAAAAAAATTATGACTAATAAAAGAAAAACTATATACAATAAGTACAATAATTATATGCAATATATAAGCAATAAATACATCAAAAATATCTAGTTTATTTGCATTTGACAAATTCAGAGAAAATTTTCTATTATCTATCCTATTTTTGTGAATCCAAAGAATTGTATCTAATTTACCCCCATCCTAATTGGCATAACCAAAACTATCTTTTGATGTCTTTCAAACTTACACATTTTACTGTAGTGGCTAGCTGTTCCAGCTTTGACCTAGAAGTACTAATCCCATTGAGGCTTCCGGTAACTGTCATGCCTCTGAGGCAGTGCCAGGACAGGAGCCCTTATGCCTTGAGATCTGGATGTGCCAGCTCTCTTGGTTCCTGGATCCCGGATGCTGGAGGTAGACCGAGCAGAGTTCTCTAGAAAAAACCTCCCTTTTAACTACGTAGAGTTGCCTTAATACTTCCACCAATACTTTACACCACTTTAGGTCATTTCTTTTCTGAATTTCTTAACAAGAAAATCTGTAACTACAACAATCTAATCTTCAACTCTCTCAGAGACCCAAGAAGGAAATAATATTAACTGAGTAAGGAAGAAGTACAAACACGCAATTTCCAAAACATGTGAGAAATGAGTGGATTAAATAATCTACCTCTTATCTATATTCTTTTTTCTTTTTCTTTTTTTTAAACAATAACCCTGAATCTAATCTCCTTTGTTCAGATTTTTTTCCTAAGCATTATCAATTAACAATTTGTAATCAACTATCCTCAAAAACCACCCATCCTATATCTTGGGAATGTGAGCATTGTTTTCTTAAAATTACTTTCTGCTGTCTGGGGGTGAAAGCATCTTTAGGCAATCCTGAAAAGAAAATATTTGGGTTAATTGTCAAGTCCTGGGATAGGTAACTATCATTTACTGTCCAGTCTCTGCATAATGTGAAAGTTCAGGGCTTGTTTCAAGTTCTTGTTCCAATAGTCTGTGAGGCTGGATCATCTCAACTACTCATCTTGAAATGGTCCTGAGCAGTTTGTAGTCCAAAACCAATCTTTAGGTGGTGTTTGTCAGTTTGTTGGTATTATCATTGTCTTGATGGAATCATCATTGTGAACATCTCAGCTAGCCATCTCAAAATTGTCCTAAGCAGTTTGTAGTCCAAAGTTGATCTTTGGGTGGTATTAATCTGCTTAATGGCTTTATCATAGTCCATGTGGAATCATCACTGTGGGATCTCATCATTTTTTTGGAGATTTCAAAGTTGCTCTTAGATGTGGTCATGGTTCCCTGAAGAATTTTTTGTGTGTGTCTACTCTGTGGTTTGGAGCATTATCAATTGTATCTGTGGCAGAATCGTGTCTCACAGCCGGTCCCAAGTTTGCAATACAACAGGTTCCATTCTTCTTCACCAAGATATTCTTTGATTTCAGATCTCTGTGAGCAATGGCTGGCTTTCTTTGGGTACCAACAATTTTCATCTGAAGATGGGCAAGAACGCTTGCTGTGGATAGAGCAAGTTTGATCATCCCTTCCACTGTAACAGTAAATCTATTCAAGAAATCACAAAAGGATCCATGCTCATGGTAATTCAACACCAGCCACAACTGAGTCCATGTGCCATTTATTGTCTTTGTTGTCTGCTGCTATCAATCCCAAAATGTTTTCTTGGCATAACATCATAGTCTGATAAGTCTCTGCCTCTTGGAACCATGAACATTCTTCCCTAGAAGAGAATATCTTCACAGCAACTTCTCCCTGCCACATGCCTCACCAAACTTCTCCAAACCAACCTTTGCCAATGTTTTCTTGTAACAGGATGGTCTTGGCAGTTGTTATCTGAACAAGCAACAGTAAACCCTTTGTCCTTGTCCCCAGTAGTAGCATTGCTGCCACCACCAACACAATGAGAAGCAGCCAGCAACTCAGAGCAGCAGCAGCTGCCTCCATGGTGTGGCAATATTTTATTTGTGTTGAAATGTGGTTATATTTTATTTGTGCTTTAATAAATAAACTTGGCCTGGAGATCAGAGGAAATAGAAAGCCATTTTAAGTAAACAAAGAAGTCAGGCAGTGGTAGCACACACCCTTAATCTTATCACTTAGCAGGCAGTATTTTTGTGTGTTCAAGGCCACACTAGGGAACAGAGTCAAGCGTGGTGACACATGCCTTTAATCCCAGTACCAACCACAGAGTTCTGGAGGCCTGTACCCACAGGAAGTGACAGAGCTGGCCAGGAAGAGGAAGTGATGTAGCTAGACAGAGAGCAAATCAGATGGCAGAAGAGCAAGGCATACAAGCTTGGGTAGACAGGAAGTCACTCTCTTTGGAAGCTGTGGAGTTAGTGAAGTGAGGTTAGCTCGTGGTTTGTCCTGTTTCTCTGATCTTTCTCTCGGGCTTTAACCCAAATTTCTGACTCTATGTTTTTTATTTATTAAGACCATTTAGAAATTCATCTACACCATGGTCCCGCTGCCACCATTTGTGGCCTGGCTGTGCCCCGATAGCAACTTCTCCTCAGCAAGTCTCCCAGGTTGGCCTCAAACTCAGGATCCTCCTGCCTCTGCCTCCTTCTCCAAATCTTAGCTGCTTGGCCACTACAACTGGCTGTGTGCAACTTGGGCCAGAGCTGGGGAGTACAAGGCCACAGGCTAGCAGCTTTTTTGTGAATTCGTGCCACAAATGTTGGGGCACCAGATGTAAGACAAATTTCTGAATGGTCTTATTAAAAAAAGCCTGGAGCAAGATATTTAAGTAAAAACCTGAGAGATCAGAGGAATAAGAAAAGCTGCAGACAACCTTACCTCACTGACACCTCAGTCTCAAAAGAAACCTATTTCCTGTATACCCATGCCTATATATGCCTATATACCTTTCTGTTCTGCTCACTTCCTCTTTCTGCCAAGCTACATCACTTTCTGTCTGTCTATACAGACCTCCAGACCTCTATGTGGTTAGTGCTGGGATTAAAGGCTTGTGTCACCATGCCTGGCTCTGTTCCTCAGTGTGGCCTTGAACTCACAGAGATCCAGATGGATCTCTGCCTTCCAGATGCTAGGATTAAAGGTGTGTGCTACCATTGCCTGACTTCTATGTTTAATATAGTGGTTGGCTTTTTCCTCTGATCTGCAAATAAGCTTTATTGGGGTGCACAAATAAAATATCACCACAATGTGGCTCATCTTAACTCTCAGAGTGTGAATTGTCTGATGCTCTGAAGGTTGGCTATTGCATGAGACTTTAGTCTACATTATTTATTGTCTCCATTATCCCAGGTCCCACTGCCTCTACAGCAGTAACAAAATATACATATAGAATTGAATATGTCAAAGTATTATTTACAATTTATATAAAAAAACAAGAAATAGAAAATGAACCCTATGATTCCAAAGTTGAATTTAGCAGAAATCAATAAAGCAATTATTCAAATATTGGTAGTACTTAAAATTGTCATTAAAAACTGAAGTAAAGAATCAGAGCAGGAACAAAAACTCAGTGTAAAATTTAAAAAGGAGATGTGCAGCCTCCATGATGGAGACTTCACTACATGACAAGACACAGAACCAACAACATGAAGAAGAGTCAGTATAATTTATTGAGCCTGAAAGTTCAAAATAAAATTTTAAAAAGGCCCGTAAGTTAAGAGTGAAGCAATATCCTTCAGTCTGTAATTGGGGTTCCAGAAGCAAAAAATGCCATTTTGGTGTTTTGCAAGTATGCTGGCTATAGTAAAATCAAATCCTCCTCTGAGAGACAGCGAGCTCCTCTCTCCAACCTGTCTTATCACTTCCTCTTTCCACCCAGCTCTATCACTGTCTGTACAGACCTCCAGACCTCTATGGTTAACTAGTGGCTAGCAGCTCCTTCTGATTTTCAGACAACTTTTATTTGTTAGAGCACAAATAAAATATCACCACATATGAGGGAGCTAAAAATACTAAGAACTGAAGCAGCTAGAGTCTAAGTGGGAAGAAGTCCAGAAATAAATGTTGAACCTGAGGTAAGCTGACCAGAATGACAGATAAGAACTATTGTTGGTTGTTTTTGCTCTTTGGTCTCTTTGGCTCTTTGGGGGCCCACCACTTAGCTCCCAAGTAAACACATAAGGAGAGACTTATTATTACTTATAAATGCCTGGCCTTAGCTTGGCTTGTTTCTAGCCAGCTTTTCTTAACTTAAATTACCCATCTGCCTTTTGCCTATGGGCTTTTACTTTTCTCTTACTTCTATACAGCTTATTTTCACTCTTACTCCATAGCTGGCTGTGTGGTTGGGTGGCTGGCCCCTGGTGTCCTTCTCTCTTTGTTCTCTTTTTCTTTCTTCTCTTCCTCCCAGATTTCTCCTTCTGTTTATTCTCTCTGCCTTCCAGCCTCACCTATACTTTGTCCTGACTTGCTATTGGCTGTGCAACACTTTATTAGACCATCAGGTATTTTAAATAGGCACAGTATCACAGCTTCACAGAGCTGAACAAATGCAACATAAAAGAATTCAATACATCTTTGCATCCTTAAACAACTGTTCCACAGCATAAACACATGTAACACATCATAAAATCATATTCTACAAAGAACAGGGACTCCTGACAATACACAACAATCATCATTAAGAAACTTATTTATTGAAAAGATTGATAATTATCTGTGAGTGGTGCATGCTTTTAATTCCAGCATTAGGATGGTAGAAGCAAATGGATTTCTGTGAGTTTCAGGCCTGCTTGCTCTACCTAGTAAGTTACAATCCAAACAAGGCTATATAGCAAGATCTATCTCAAATAAAAATAAAAATAAAATAAGATGAAAATGACTTTGCCACATTGATTGAGTAATAAGAACACATATTATCTCTATAAAAAATATAAAAGGGGGGTTGGGGATTTAGCTCAGTGGTAGAGCACTTGCCTAGCAAGCACAAGGCCCTGGGTTCAGTCCCCACCTCTGGGGAAAAATTATATATATATATATATATATATATATATATATATATATATATATATATATCATTATGAAAACAGACATCTAAAGAAATATCTACTTTATAATAGTTACACCATCATTTAAATTTATTGGCCAAACATTTTGAAAAATATAACTTGACAAAATCAAAGAAGTAGATAAAACCTTAAAAACAAAGAATTTGTCCCTGCGTTTTTGTTTTTTGTTTTTCCAGGAAAAACTTAAAACATGGGAAATATAATTGGTTAAGTTTACTGGCTGTCCAGATATTTAAAGAACAATATCAAAGTTCCACAAATACTTGCAGCAAATGAAAAATGTGGAAATGTCCCCAATGTATCTGATGAGACAAAATAAAACCCATGGTAAAAAAGTCTTGAAAGAAAACTACATGAAAAAAGTAGCAGATTTCATATAAAATAATAGGTACTCTACATGACAAAATAATTTCAAATTGTGCACATACATATTCACATTCCCAATGTACATAAGTGTATATATGATGAGAGGACAATGGCAAATGAACAAAAAACGCAGGCTATAGTCAATAACATCCACATATACCCGAAATAAATCATGGTATACTGTATAAACATGAATAATTTTCAGCAAACTAAAAAATACAAGGGACATCTCAATCTGATTAAAGTTACCATGGAATTTATACTAGGTTATGATTGTATTTGGTGCCAGTGTTTCAACTGGGCCAACAGGCAAGAAAAGGTGTTAAAAACATATAAAAATGGGAACGAACTAAAACTTTATAATTTGAAGATTACAAATGCATGATTATAACACAGGACACCTGAAGAAATATCTATAGTTACTAAAATTAATTATATAAATTTGTCAAAATATCTATGTGCAGGTCAGTTTTAAATACCACACACATGTACACACATACTACATCACAAAGCTGTAAGCAGGAATTTATAAAATATTTGCTAGATAACATGGATTTTATAAGATAGAAATAGGTGATGTGAAGAATTCTTAAACTATTAAAAAATGAACACAATTATATGACCCATTTATGTGAAACAATGTTAAATATTCATTGACTAGGCAAGGCAGTACTGTTAATATACAGTTTCTCTATATGTTTATTTTCTAAGGAAATTGACAAGGATATAATAGACAGAATGGACCCAGAAAAGTAAAATGACCCTGGAAATGTTGGATAACAGAGCAACTGAGTTCAATATTTACTATCAGTTTATCATATTCAGGACTACATGGTACTGACTGAAGGACAGGAAATTAGAACAAGACAAACATGTATGTATTTATAACCCTGTATATAAATTACTAATTAATATTCAGTATGTCAATAAATTAATTCACTCAATAGTCTTTCCAACAAATAGAGCTGAAAATACATGAACCCTGTCAGTTAACTTTATGGCATAAAACTATTTATTCACAATAAATCATATATGTGTGTCTAAGATGCAACTACTACAAATACTGTCACAGAATACTAATCAATAGAACTTTCTGTGAAAAGTGATATGATCTGTGTCTGTATGTTCAACTTGGTTACTACGGGTCCCTTATGTCTATCAGACCCTTGAAATGTGGCTGTTACCAAGGAAGTCAGTGTGGCTAATTATGACTAAGATTTCATTTGGCATATTACATTAGAAACTCATATTGGGCATCATAATTAAAAAATAAAAATTGAGAGAGTATGCCTAAAACACTGAAGTACACAAAAGTTTCTTAAAACAAAAGGTACAAATGCTACAAATTGTGTCACACATGTGCACCTTGATCATCATCAGAGTTTAAATCTTCAAATGACATTGTCAGTCCAGATTGTTAGGCAATGAAACAATATGCAAACTTAGCAAATTTTTCTGTTCAATATGTGACAAGTGACTGAAGACATGTCAGCTGAGACTGGAGAAGAATGGTCACAAGCAGTCAAAAAGGGGCACAATACTCAACCTAACCAATGTGAACAGCAACCATAGTTTCACATAATTTCAAGCCACCTAGAGTGACAACTGCAAACATTTGCAATGAGAATCATTAAGGATGTGGTATCACTTAGGTCACATGTATCAGTGCTGGAGCACTAGGGTAAACTTCTCAAGCACTATGAAACAGCAGCACCACCTCTAAAGGGTAAACACACTCAGAACTTACAGCAACCATCAATTCCATGACAGCATATAAGCTAACCAGGACTTCATCACTGCCATGAACTCTGGAGAAACTCAATAGATGAAACAATTTATTCTGACTTACCTTTTCAAAAGTGCCACTCCATGACCAGCCAGATCCATGCTGCCACCTTATGATACCCAGGAGGACAGCAAAGCAAGGGACCAGTGCAAGGTATAGTACCCCATGGACAAGCCTACAGTGGTCTACTTCCTCTAGCTCCAGTACAACCCCATCCCTTAACATTCTCATCACCTACCCAGTATGATATCAAACTATGAATCCATCAGTAGATTAATCCCTTTGGGAACTGAGAAGTCACATGACTCAATCACTGCCCCAGATCTCCAAGTCTGAACACTGATTAAATCAGGATCCCAGCCATTTGTTGGGGTACTTCATATTCAAACTAAAATATAAGCAAACTCAATATCCTTCTAAATTACAGTTAAGCACATGAGTTGCAGCAATGAATTTAAGTAAATTAAAGAAATAGTGAGCATCTGCCACAAAAGAACATCATCTGCCCAAAATACACACACACACACACACACACACACACACACAGAGAGAGAGAGAGAGAGAGAGAGAGAGAGAGAGAGAGAGAGAGAGAGAAAGCCCACTGCCTATAGCTTTAATTCTTGCCTCAACTGATGAAACTCAGACAAATGAAGCCTAAGTGAATTTAAATAACAATTTAGATGCTTAAATTTTTTAAGTTATTTTGTATATTATTGGAAGTTAGAAGTTTCAGAAGGTCAAATAATGTTTGGTTTATAGTAGAGGTGTGTGCGAAGTAGAGAGCATGACAAGGACCAAGAGGGCAGGAGGGTGATGATGGAAAGTATGATGCTGTAAATTTCCTACATTCTCCATGAGTTATTACGAGACATCATGAAGATTAAAGATGTGCATTATACAACCAAAAGGCAGCTGAAGACATAAAAAGAGATAAAAACATGCAAACAAAGCAAACTTGATTCACCCAAACAATGCTGGGTAGGGCAGCCCTGGAACAAATGCCAGCTAAATACTGAGTTGGCAGATCTAAAAGCAAATATAGGAGAAAAGCCACACATGAAAATAAATTAACTTCAACAAGACATGACAAAACTGAGTAAAAAGCAAAAATCAGCCACTTTAGTTAAATACTGTTGCTGAAACAAGTTAGTACACACTGTGAATGTGGGGGTCACCACTTGTAATCCCAGTACCCAGGAAGAGGGGAGAGTTCAGGTCAGCCTGGCCTAGAGTGAAATTTGGGCTTTTTTGTTTGTGTGTTTGAGGCAAGGTCTTATCCTGGAGCTCAAGAAGGCCTGGAGCTCACCATGTAGGCCACTCTGGCCTTTACTGTGTGGGAATTCTCTCCTCTCACACTCCCAAATGCAGGCATTATATGAGATATGAGCTACCACACAAGGTACTGAAGGCACTGTCTTAAAACAACAAAAAAGCAAGCAACACATCCCCAAACAAGACAATAAAAATTCTCTCGTTGCACACAGAATTTGCTAGAAGCTTAAGTAGTACATAAACATTGCACATAATACTTCTCTGAAGAACAGCAGTATGTGCGTACCTTCTGGAGCACCCATGCACTGGTTCTCAACCTGTGGATCACGAACCCTTTGCAGTCAAACACCAGGAATAGTATATCAGATATTTACATTACAGTTCATAACAGTAGCACATTTTCAGTTATGAAATATCAATGAAAACAATTTTATGGATGGGGGTCATATTAAAGGAGCTATGTTGAGAGGCTGCAGCATTTGGAAGGTTGAGAACCACTATTTGGAGAAGCTGTTTGCAAGACACCTCTAACTTCTGCAGGCCGCCTGCACTCTCCAGCCTCATCCTTGTGCCAGCTGAGCCCCTGATTCTGTCCTCATTCTTCTGCTTTTCTTTACTCTGTCTTGTTTTTCTTTGCTCAAACACTACTTGACATAATTGGTCTTAAGGAATTTGACACAGGACAGGTATCAATGTTTCAAGGTAGAATCTTTCAGGATGCTTATAATTGAAATGAAACTCAAATTTGATGTATAATGTCTATGCAAAAGGCACATAATGAAATATTGAAAGATTTTGCAAGATCAATGAGAAAGCAATGCCCATTAGCACCATATTTAGGCAACATTGTTCTAAAGGTAGCAGCTAATTCAATAAAAAAAAGGAAGCCTATACTAAAGGAATTCAAGTCTGAAAGGAAAAGGTGAAAGTTATCTTACTGTATTTGCAAAAAATTCCCAGTAATCCAAAAGAGAAAGTAAATATTCCTAAAACTAATGACAGTAGTTACCAGTATTAAAGGGCAACAAAAATATGCAACAATCCAACTGTGCTTTCATAGAGAATGAATAAACATTTTTATCTACAATTAGAACAATCACAACCTTCTAAAACTTAACGTATAACCCTCAAAAATATATCTAAAAGACCCTGAACACTATAAAACTTTACTGAGAAGAATTAAGGAAAAGTAAACTCAATACTAGAGGACTTCATATTTAGAAGTGGAATGCCCCCTACGAATGTCAATTATTTTTAAATGATCTTTAAATTAAATAAAACATCAATTAAAGCATGCCAGCAGAATATTTTCTGTAGAAATTGCCTAGCTGAGAAGAAAACCAAAGCCACACAGTTCTTGACTTAAGATAACTTTTAAAGGCTTAACAACCAAAGTCAGATGTGGTGTGCAACCACTGAGGCAGATATGTCTGTGCACTTTACAATTACACAGACTGGTCTCAATCAGAAAAAGTTCAAAACTTACATTGAAGTAAAATACAAAAAGTATAAAAGGATTCTATCCCTTGTTTATTCTATGTTCGTGGCATTGCCTAAAGTTCGCTTTTTAAACAGGGATGAGAATTGCTATTCACTAAAACTTATGGTTAAATTTTATCCCCAGAATTCAAAATATAAATCTTCTTCTAGTCCTCACTCAGTTGGTATACTATATTAAATAATATTTGCTGTGGATTGGATCCAGGGCTTGCAATCGTGACTGTAACTTCCAAACTCCCAAAATGTGCCTTCTATGAAGTTGACTCAAAAATGGATCCTTTAAGTCTACATTTCTGAGTTTTAGATGTCTCTTCTGTGTGGACCTAACTATGTTCTTAAGACTGTGAGATCCTAATTTGGATGCTGGCTTAGAGAGGCAAAAATAGGGAGTAGTGGGACAATTCAAATATGAAACATTATAATGCACGTGGAGAATTTATTGGAGTTTGATTCCCATGGGGATTATTATAAATGTCAGCTTTCAGTTCCTAGTGTGAGAGGTCATGCGGAAAGCAGAGGTGGAATGGAGAGAAGTAGTGTATGATAGATTGAGCCTTTGGTAGTTTACCAAGTTCGGTGGTTTCTGAGCAGAAATTCACATGGAATGAGCAGACTGCCCTTTTGGAGAGATTCCCCTGGCTAGGATATGACTGACAGACTAGAAGGACCCAGGGAGAAAGTCGAACCTGGTGGATGACAGCTGCACATGTACAGGGGATACTCAAGTCTTAACTGAATTAGAACAGGAGTGAAGATATCCATGGTAACTCTTAGGGAGACAATATTGATATTGATATGAAAAAGCACCAGGAATTGAAGTTGACTGTGATAGAAAGAGAAAGGTAACAAATGATTTCAGATTTTGCCCAGTAGGATTGTTGTGCCCGTGTGGTGAGGCACGCCCCCCCACCCAGGAAGACCACCACAGAGCCCGTATCCAATGCAGAACACACAGGGGTTTATTGATAACAAGCAAGCCCCGGCTTGGTCTGTGTCTAACACTCAACACAACAGGTGGAGGAGGATGGCCCTGAGCTCTCCGGGTGAGGGATTTTTAAAGGGAAAAAACACAAGCAGAATGATACAAGCCTTTGCATCATATGATTGTGTGAGGGTGTGTAACCTTTGAATTTACTGGCTGGGGGTTACGGTTATCATTTTGGGGCAGGCCTGGACACATCCCAGGCTTTGTCCTTGTGCTGCAATGGAGGCTGGCTGGCCTAGCTTCTTCACATTGACCGTGCACGTAGCTGTAAGTTGGTGAGGGGTCCCAGACAGTAAACAACTGGCTGAACCTTGATCAGTCAGAGTACGTGCAGAAAAGGAGCTACTGCAAGGACTGTGTCATAGCCCTCTCAGAAACTGCTTGCTCAAGTCTCAGGAAACTGAAATTGAGGCCTGATCTCCGAGAGAAGACTCATAGTCTATTATGGCATCTGTTTGGTCCTTTGTTTCAGGACGTTGCCAGATTAAGTAACCCTGATAGTCAGTTTCACTGTGTGCCATTTTAATTTTAGGTCAATTCAACCTGAAAGCCCAGGAATTCTTTAGATGGAAACCATCCAGGCAGGAAACAATGTTTAGGAGGCAAAGAGCACATGACTGAGGTTTTGTGATAAACACTAGGACCAAAAGCAACTTGGAGAGGAAAGGGTTTATTTATTTCTTCTTATATATCCAAGTCACACTCTATCATTGAAGAGAGTGATAGCAGGAATTCAAATAACTGAAGCAGAAGCCACGGGGAAATGACAGGCTCCTGTTCATTTAGCTTATTTATACAACCCAAGACCACCTTCCCAGGGGAGGCACTACCTACAGTGGGCTGGTCCTTCCCTCCCAAATCAATCAACAGTCAAGATCCTCACAGATAAAGCCATTCTCTATTTTCCCAGGTGACTGCTGGTTGTATCAAATGACAATAAAAACTAACCAGGACAGTGGTAAAGTGGGGCTTTTCCTATCTAATTTCTTTTAGTCATTAAATTGTTTAGCTAATTATTAGGCTCTCTTGTAAAAGGCACATCATCTATTAGTTGGCTTCCCATTCCATTATTCTTCCAAGTGTTTCCTTATATTCTAAGATTCAGTTTTGGTTGATGAGGCAGACCTCTTCCTGTAATTCCTTTCTCTCTCACCTATTGCTGTTTCCTAATTCTTCTTTCTGAAAAAAAGAATTCCTCTTCTCTTTTATTGTTTTTATTCCATGTGTTCCTGTTAAAACTGTTGATCTTATTCTTACATTTCTTTTTCTAGCTCATATGCAGTTTCATTCATATGTAGTTTTATCTCTCCAACCATCAGTTCCTTAATACGAATGAACAGCATCAATGTTTGCTTAGCACTCTAAATGGACATCTCAACATTCATCATCTGTTCCTGCCTCTATGCTTCCATGAGTCATTAAGTTCCTATCATTTTTTTCCTTAAACCATTGCCTTAATCTTTGACATCAACACATTTGAAATAGATTCTTAGCTACTCTCTTTACTACGTTGTTCATTTTAGAGATTCCTAAAATATACTTCCTATGCAAGCAACATCAACTTGATCTGAAAATTTGCTAGAGACCTATTGACTCAAATTCATAGGGTCAAGTCCACTAATCAGGAGTTTTATAGGCACACTAGTTGATTCCAACTAGCACTGCTCCCAAGAACTTGGCATCAACTGTTGTTGGTTAGAATTCAGGATACCTACCTTCAGGTGAATTTCACAAGAGATTTTATCTGCCTATACCTGTAAGTTTGATGGATTTAATTATATGGTCTTTAGGATAGCTATATGTGCATTTCTAAATGCTTTCTATATGATAATTTCTATGCCAAGTGTTTACACGTCTTAATCCATTAAATATTAAAAATAAATAATTCAGAGTATTTTTTAATAATCCCTACAATATATATATATATTGAGTAAACTCAAGGATGTAGAGATTATTCTTCTCCAAGTCACAAGGTACTGAGCAAATTCTTGATGTCAGTGAAAGCTAACCCCAGTGAGTACCTGATAGGATCAAAGGGATTCAAAGACCATATTATGTTGCTTAGACAGCAAGGCTCTGATAGAGATATCTGACATGGGACAATATGGCCAATATTGGACACATGTGTGAGCGGGATGCTGAGTCCCATCCAGAGACTCTGACTCAACATAAAATGACTGACACCAGGTGTATAAGCAACCTAATGGTATACAGTGTTGTAATCTGTACCACTTTCATGTGGGCCTTGAATAAATATGGCCTTGAGATCAGAGACATGAGCCTTTACTTTCGCCTTCACTAGCCTCTGTGTGTGTGTGTGTGTGTGTGTGTGTGTGTGTGTGTGTGTGTGTGTGTGTAGGCTTGTGTGTTTATTTCTGTGCAGCTGTTGTGTTGGACTATGTGTCTCTATAGCTACTTATTTGTGGCCTCTGTATGGCAGCATTTCCCACAGTGAATAAAATATAACTTATCTACTTTTGACAACTCACATTTTCTGCAACCTCCCAGCCTCTGGCCACTCTCCCCCTTTCCTGGCATCTGAGCTTGGACCTCACACCATCCTATTAACCCGAGCACTGTCCTATCTCCACAGCATTTTGCTCAGTGGGAGAAGAGGTAGAATCCACCCAAGCCTCTCAGACCAGAAAAGCACTTTATAAAACAGAGGCTTCACTCATACATATGGTATTAGAATTCAAGCCAAGTCAAATACCTCCTGTTTTGATAGGGCACTCAACTGTTCAACTCAGAAAATTGGACCATGGCTGCTGAGCAGCACCAGGAGGTTGATTTCTATTGCATTTCCCACAGGTAAAGGTACTTGAGGGAATTTCTTTGAATAAATATGCAATCCTGCATATTTAAAAAGAGCATTTAATCTCTTCTTGTAATTAGCCTGCAGATGTGTATTTCAGGATTGAGTGAGTAAATGAATTGAAAGAGTTTGCTAATTTTTTTTGCAGAGAACCAAGGACAAGTTTGCTGTTTTCAGAGGTTAAAATATAACACAGCCATGGAAACAGGTTTTCAGCTCAAAATGAAGAAGACAGGAGAAGTGTCCAGGAAAAATATAATTCCCCCTGCTATGTTCCTTTCTTTGTTGAAAACAGTCTTCATCAGTTTCCTATCATAACATCGTGAACATGCTATGCTTACTTTCCTTCAGGAGCTAACCCATTACCCACCAAGAATCTCTAGTGTTCCAGTCCTACTACCTTTCTGCATTCACTGACTCTATCCTAAGCCAAATACTATTCAAGTTGGTTTGGCTTCTACTGCATTCCTAATGTGTTCCCATGAAGAATCACATTATTTGCCAAACATTCATATAAATTTATCCTCTAAAAAAGTGCATTAATTCTCTACTCATTTTCTAACAAATTCATGGTTGGTGGCTGAAAACTATGAAAATGTATTGTCACACAATTCTTTTAGGTTTGAAGTCTAGCAGATTCCAGGTGGCTGAATTTTTATAGTACATTGACGTAAAAATCCAGTTAATGATAGAATTAGAAGCTTCTTACAATTATCAAGGGCAAATTTTTAATGGTCTAAGCTAATGCATGAATGGGAAATAAAGGAAAGTTGAGTACTATTTCATACAACAACCTAAAACTCTCTGGAATTTGTAGCAATTGATTTATTATAGATAATCTAAGTAGTCATGTGATGTTCTCAGTTTCCAGTAAAGTCTGATTTGAACAAATTCAAAGATATTTTGCTTTCTTTGTGTAATAAGACAGTCTTTTCACATGGAAAAGATCCCATGAAATATCGTAATTTCTCTATACACACTGTGCAACCCGGTAGTTCTGAACTGACTGTTTTTACTGTGTCTACTGTTTCCATTTCTCAGTATAGAAGAGTTATAAAAACATTCAGCTCAAATGCCATTTCCTCCATGAATATTTGTGTATCATGTAGTACATTCATGTGTATCATGCCATCCCAAAACATTCTGATCATATTAATATCACATGACTCACAGAAACTGATAATTGAAAGTTGGGATTATGTTTATGTTTCTTACAATATTGTACTCTTCATACACATAGAACCAATAAGAATAAGTAGATAGCTGGATAGATAGATGACAGATAGATAGATAGATAGATAGATAGATAGATAGATAGACAGATAGATAGATAGATAGATAGATAGATAGATAGAGATAGATAGATAGATAGATAGAACTGGCTCACCTGAACATGGAGATTCACTAGTATCACAAAAGGAGTCTCATAAGCTAGAAATCCACTTATAATCAAAGCTCAAGGAACCATGCACCCAGTTTAAAGACAGGAAGCTCTGTTTGCTAGTTTGGACACTGCAAATATTTCTATGACACCCCACAGCTGAAAACGCTAATGGAGAACCTAAAAAGCTACTAGTTTTTACAATATATATTTGTAGAATGAGCAAGTGAAACCCACATAAGCAATGATAGTTTACATGCATTAACTTATTTATGTGCTTATACTTTGCTTCACCCATTTCAACTGTTGGACATATTGCCTTGTTTGTCTTGATTCAATCAAGCCACTTTAAATGGATCTGGGATCCTTCTGCCTTGTCATTATTCCTCATTCATTCACTCATATTCTCTCTCTCTCTCTCTCTCTCTCTCTCTCTCTCTCTCTCTCTCTCTCTGTATGGTAACAACTACTTAAATCACAGAAGAAAAATTTAAAGACTTTTAAAACCAGCTATTACTGTTGTGGCTTATACAGCCTAGCAACTCTCAGAAAAGTGTTTTTAAGCTACAATAACTCTCTTTAAATAAAACTGGCTTTTGTAGATTTGATTTACAGTGAAGCAATTGGCATGCATTATGAACCTGAGATTTAGGGACATAATTATAACCTGGAGTAGACATTTGGGAATATAAATAAAATGGATAGAGAGGCAAAATCTATGAACTGAACATTAATATGCTAAGTTAATACCCTATTATATAAAGGGAACTGCCAGCCCCGACTACAAAGCTCTAAACAATGAGCCCTTGAATCTTCCTATAGATTTGTGGAACAAAAATACTGTAATATCCCCACAAGGCCATATCAGAATATTGTAGCAACTAAATAGTCTTTGTTTGAACATTATAAAGTACTTGAGTTCATTATACAAAGCCAATAATACCAATTAATTTTAAAAATGAATAGTTTCTTGAAAAACTGCTAGTTTTCACCAAAATATTTACTGGATAGTGTTAAAAGATACAAAAACAATTGTAACTTCCTTACAATGTAAATTTACAGGAAATTTTCTTTCTTTTTGCTAAATGAACAAAACTGAATGTATGTATTATGTGTTATTGGACCAATTATTTATCTTGATAGTCATTTAGGATATATCAACTAATTTTATTCTTTCATACAGTTCTGCTGTGGAATATTATTTTAACTAAACAAAGATGTACTACATTTGTTTATGCTGCAGAATATTACTTTAATTGTGTAAAGGTGTGTAAACAGAGTTTCTCTGTCCCACCCCATCCTACAGCTGCTTCCAAATAATCACTCAGAGGCTTATATTATTATAAATGCTTGGTCAATGACTCAGGCTTATTACTAACTAGCTCTTGCACTTAAATTAACCCAATTCTGTTAATATATACATCACCACATGGCCCATGGCTTACTGGTCCCTTGGTATCTTGCTTCTTAGGCTGGCTTGCATCTCCAGACTCTGCCTTTTTTCATCTCTGTCCTCAGTTTGATTGTACTGCCTAACCTTATCTTGCCTCACCATTGGTCAAACAGCTTTATTATCAACCAATTAGAGCAACACATACTCACATTGTACAGAAGGCCCACGCCATACCAGGTGTGTTACTTTTGTTCACACTTCATTTGTTTAATTATGTAAAGATGTGTTACATTTGTTTTGCCTTGCCTGCCTAAGGCACCTGATTGGTCTAATAAAGAGCTGAACAATCAATAGGTAGGCAGGAGAAAGGATAGGTGGGGCTGGCATGCAGAAAGGATGAAAAGGTGGGGAAATCTAGACTTTAAGAGAAAAAGAAGAGGAAGGAGAGAAGAGTGAGGAGGAGAGAACAAGGGAGGAGTATTGGCCAGAAGCCAGGCAGCCACCCAGCCAGACATGAGAAGCAGTGACAGTAAGATATACAGAAGGAAAGACAAAGTAAAAAGCCCCAAGGCAAAAGGTAGGTAAAGAGAAACAGGTTAATTTAAGTTAAACAAGCTACCTGGAAATGAGTCTAAGCTAAGCTGAGCATTCAAGTCTACATATCATGATCTGGGAGCTGGTTGGTGGCCCTAAAGAAGGATTCAGTGAGGAATCAGGTCTGCAGCTGTCCCATTCTCTATACACTGACTTCCTATGCCTGGAACTACTACAACAGTGATCCTTCTTTTAGAAGAATAATAAAAACAAAAAGAAACAAAGGATAATTTGAGGGTTACACAGTGCAGGGGTGAAAATGTTTGATTTTCAGCAAAAGATTCATGGAGTCTTGTTCTAGATGCTATTTCTATGTAAGAGAATAACTCATTCTTGTTTCTAATTCTCAAGCTCTAGATCTTTAAATTCTGATTTGAATTACTTTCTTTCTAGTTGGCCTCTATCTTTCAGCTCTGTGGTTCTATGCACTGTGGTATAGTCTTTCCAGAAACCCTCCAGGTGCTGTCAGAACTAGCTCGTAGCTGGTGTGGTTTACCATGACATTCCTGGCTATTAAAATGCATGTTATTCTGGCTGACAAAGAAGAATTCTCTTAGTGTTCCCACCTTCACTAGAACCTCTAATAGGTTTCCAATGATTGATGAAATGGAAGTGTAAAACTGGCATAGAAATATCCCCAAGATGCTATCTTATGCCTACGACCAGCATCAGTTTGGATTGTCAGTAACTACATCAATAGAGTTGTAGTAAATATCAAGACCAGATTTCTCCATACAGAAGACAAAAATGAGATACTTTGGAGAAGTTCTATGAAGAAAGACTTGGCTTAAGCCTCAATGAACTTTCACCTCTGTTTCTCAGAGTATTTCCAAGGGTGAGTGCTATGAGAAATACATTTGCTCTTGAAGAGCATTGTCTGCACATCTGTACCACTATCAAGCATTTGCAGTTCAGTGAGCCAGTGTGAAGAGTATCTGGTCTCAAGAAGTGTGGGTCCCCAGATGTGGGTCCCCATTCCAGTCTCAGGCTGCAGAGGAGGAACTGGGGAAACAAGGTGTCAGGGGGCAGTGAGCACAAAGAGCAGAAATGACCCAGGAGACTGTGTCAGAGGACAGATCCTTTATTGAAGCAAGAAACCAGCTTATAGTGCTCAAGTGGGTGGGGGACAAAAAAACAAGGGAGTGTACCTAATTTGCATAAGTGGACCTGATTGAAGATAGGTGAACACTAATGAATATCAATTTAAATACAAAAAAACTCAGCAGGGAGTGCAGGGAGGAAGTGCTTCCGAGGCAACTAGCAGACTGCTTTCTGGTCACGTGATTTCTGAGGAGCCTGTTCTCTGGCAAAAAAAACAGAAGCTTAACTGACACTAACACAACAGGGCCTTTATCTCTCTAGAGTTAAATGAGCCCAGGCCTGGTTTGGGTAGGGAGAGGTCCCTCTCTTGCCATGCACTGAGAGCTATCTGGGGTATGATCAGAGCTCTATAGTCCCTCATCCTACCTAGGGGATCACAAGGGGTTAAACCTCCAGCACTAGCTCCCACTGCTAAGACCAACTGTAATGACCCCTGAGTGGACTGCCATTGATTTTTACATCCAAAGTTGGTGGAAATCCACTAGCTTAGACTATATTGTTTTATAGAGTCAAGACCAAATTGTATGGCAGAAGGCTGTTGTTGTGTTAACATAAAGAGATTGCATTTGTTTTGTGTTTAAGAGTATCATTACTATACAGAATTTCCCCCATTCTAGTGTATATTATGACTGATCAGAGGTCAGTCTATTGGACTATTGGAAGTGGCATAGTCTGACCTCTGAACCTCCATGTAATTTTTTTCTACAACATTCTTGAAATATGCTCATCTAGCTTCATGAAGTATGAAGAAATAGTATTTGTTATAGATGTCTGTACATTGAAAGGGCTTCTTTTTGTTCACATACTGTACTGTAATTTATCCAATACTCTCCCACACATTATCTCCTTGTCTCATCATTACCATGAAGTAAAACAGGGTTATCATTTAGAATGTCTGCTCTTATTTACAGAATGTGGGAAATGGAAAATATAGGCAATTAAATGAAGTCAGTCTGACCTCCTATAGTACTCCAAAGAATCTAAAAAGAATTTTCCATAATTATTTTCTTTCCTTAACTTTCTCACATTTTAATGTAAATACAATAAAAAGCATTTACGAAAAAGATCAAAGAAATAGCAAACCTTATTCCATACCTACAAAAATCCATTTATTTGAAAGTTCAATTAAGATTTTTATCTAGTCATTATTAGTTTATGCCTCCTCAGGTTTCTTAGTCATTACTATTATTCATTCTTTAGACATTGCTACCCACAAGATAAATATTTGCCACTCTAGCATGAATGTCTCTCATGTGAAAACACATACACAGTCTCCCTCTATTCCATCAAACTGCTTGAAAATCAAGTTCCTAGGACTTGAAATTTTACAATATAGGCATATATTTGGTATAATGGCTTTTTCAAGGCTATAATACTTTCAAGTATGTCATTAACCTTGATATGAACTCTGGTGTTTAATCAAATTCTTTTTTTTTTCCGAATCTTTACTTATTCATACTGTAGCTATTTATATACTTAAATAAGAATTTTGTTTGTGGAGGAGAATAGACAAAAGAAAGAAGTAGAAAAGGGTGAGTTCAGCATATTGTTCTGTGGGGAAGAAGAGATCCTATTTGAGTCAAGTTAGAGTTAGGACGGAGAGGAGTAGTGATAGTCCTAACTGAACAAAGGATGACTAAAACTGATGATTTGCTCTAGGCAAATTCTGGAATATGGAACTCAAATTATGAGCCCAGAATTCCCTCAAAACTTGCCATTCTCTCAAAGGACTGAAAAAGTATAAGGGTAGCTGTATCATTGCATAAAAACACATAACCTGAGGCATGTAAATGAACATTTAGTACAAAATAATAGTCACCTTTTATCCATGATGCCCAACTATATTAAAAAGAAATTCCAGAAATAAGCAGTTCATAAGTTTGAAATCAACTCTGTTCTGAGAAGCATGAGAACATCTCTTTGTCCCATTCAGACACTCTTGGAACATGAGTCACCATTGCTCCCAGCATATTCATGATATATACCTGACTCCCTGGCTTATCTGTCACCCGGATGACATCATGACTATCACATAGACAGAACACAGTTTCTCAGCACTTGGGCTTAGGAACCCATATTTTGTTTCATAATTGCCATAAAGTTGAAGATTACTGATACAGTGAATACCCTGGGAATAAATCATGGAAAGATACCACAATTCCAGTTCTGTAGCAATAGTGAAGGACTTATGAGAAAAAAGCAAGAGAGGATCTAGGATTCAGTAGTCTGTAATTTCAGGCTTCACAAGATAACCACTGAGGATTCGGTAGGAGTAGTGGAATTCATCAAGTTACTAGATTACAGGGATTTAAATCAACAGAAATGATGAGGTAAAACACATGTGTGAAACACCTGTACAAAAATGAAATCCTGAGTGAAATTTTAATACCTTTATTTCTCCATGATTTATTTTATTTATTTATGCAATGTATATTAACTGTATGCCTACTATGTGTAGATAGTGTACTGGCTGTGTCTGAAGAATCCTGTTGGCCTGGCAAGAAGAAATTGAGACTATTTCAGGTAGAACATGGGGGACTAGTGATGTAATACTCAGGTCATTTCAAGAAGTCTTTGAAAACTAAATTGGGCATGTAGAATTTCACTCATTAGAAATTAGGAAACCATTCCATCATTTTTTTTCTCTCTCTTGATTACAACCAGACTATATTTAAACTTTTACGTGTCTTAGATCCCTATTTCATAAATTAGTTTTAGGTGCAAACATTTCCAAAGAAAACATGTTCTTTCTTTCTGTAATTTTATTACTCTCAGTCTTTACATGGTATTTACAGAGAAAGGTTTAGTCAAAATGAATATGGCTAAAAGGAACCTACAACATGCTAAAGAAGATGTACAGACTAAGGAAATATGTTGCTTCTCCTCCACCCAATTTGCATTTGGTTTCTGGTTTAATTTTTTGCCAACAGTTTTCTAAATGATTGCAGTTATAGATGGTTAAACCATTACTATAAGATGGCTTTAATGGCTGATATTACAAAAAAAAGAGAGACCCTGGTTCTTTAGAAATGACAGAAAACCAGAAATGAATTAAAAGAACCAAGCATCACTTTTGATATGCCTCGCTGTTGGTGTTAATAGCAATGTAAGTTAGCATAGTGCTAATCTTTGGAAGGTAGAGATTGACTAGGAAAGACTGTTATATAAAATCTGCATGTTGTATAATATGTACCTTATCCCCTTAAGTTCTTTGAGCATACCTGGCCTGGCATATGTTTTGAGCCCCTAGACACTATGAAAAGATGCTAAATATGCAGAAAAAAATGCAGCTGAATCTCAGAATCATCCAACTTCGACTATTTTGACCAACCATCCCAATTTGCTCAAGGCTTCTCTGTGGACATTTGATGCCAGAACTTAGCAGAATATCATTTTATGAGAGCAAAAATGAAAGAATTCCAGAAATACATGGAGGCTATTACGTGTGCATCAGTAAGAGTGAGCATCACTGAAATGTTTTCAAATCTAAACTGTGCTGGGCTGTGATTGCTGCATAGGTTTGGGGTTTACAATAAGGTTCACAGGACATTGTATGGGAATGAAATCTGCAAACACCATTCAGATTAAACCACCATTTCAGAAATAATTTCACATATTAACAGAAAGTGCTTTATAACTTACTACACTTGAATAAGAAGACTTTAGAATTACAAATGAAGTTATTGTAACAAAAACCTGAAGTTTATTCAAGTCAGTGTAATTCACAGAGATTCAGATATACAGTACTGAGTCAGACACAGGTTTCTCTTCAATACTTTTTAGATATACAACAGATTCCTTTTTTTCTTTGTTTTTATTTATTTTTGGTATCTTTCACATCACGCATCTCCATCCCATTCATTTCCCCATCCTTTCATATCCACCCTCTGCCTTTGCAACCTCACTCTCAAAATAAAATAACATTTAAGAGAAAAAAGAAAAAAGGAGAGAAGGAAACATTATTCTCGTAGTGGAAGCCATAGTGTGACACAGTGAGTCATGCACTAAACCCTTTTATCCATATGTTTTGACTTTCAAGTGTTTACTGCAGAGTCATTGGTTTGGTTTGAGGCCTCCGGTTTCTGCTACACTATCAATGCTGGACCCTCAATGGGACTGCTCTCTGTTATCCTGCGGTGGCCTTATGTTGTGAAAACCCTGTAGCCTTGGGTCTGTAGAACCGGTCCCTACAAGTGCTCTAGTAGATCACAGGTGGGGTGGATGTTGAGGTGGGCTTACCCATAACCCTGGTTCTGGGCCTGGGTAGTTGCAGGGTTGGTCAGCCTGATAACTCTCCTGCCTTGCCCTGGTGAGTTTATCCCTTGCAGTGATGAGCAAGTTCTCCTGCTTCCGTGTCCTCAGGGTTGAATCTCCCACACTTGTACCTTCAGGGACAGCTCTACAGTGTTGCCTAGGCATGGTGTAGGGGCCACTCTCCCAAGTACTGCAGCTAATGAGAAGTAATACCAGCTTTCCTGCTCTTATGACTTCAGGGCCAGACTTCCCACCTGCCTAGGGGAGGCATATCTCCCCGCCATACTGCCACATAGATATACAACAGATTCTTGTTAGGCTTTCTTTGTTTTAGATTCTGTGGGTCTTGCCTGTAATATTAGAAAAGATAACTACAGAAGCTTCTGTAATCCTGAAAATTCTAAGATTAAGATAAATATGGAGCTGTGATGAACTGGTTGGAAGGATTCAAGCATGTGACTACAGATATGATTGTAGATGTGGGTGACAGGGATGATGGGAAAGAAACGGCTGTCTTAGCTACTTTTCTATTTTGAAGAAGAATCATTGCTGTGGGATGTTCTGTATGGCAAATATGTTAATAAATAAAGCACTGATTGGCCAGTAGCCAGACAGGAAGTATAGGCGGGACTAACAGAGAGGAGAATTAAGGGAACAGGAAGGGAAGGAGGAGACTGCCTGAAGCCACCGCCAG
Source organism: Peromyscus eremicus (assembly GCF_949786415.1). Taxonomy (NCBI): domain Eukaryota; kingdom Metazoa; phylum Chordata; class Mammalia; order Rodentia; family Cricetidae; genus Peromyscus; species Peromyscus eremicus. The sequence continues at coordinate 96,290,205 of NC_081425.1, read as the reverse complement.
GACAAGAAAGATGTAAGGTATCAGTAAGCCACGAGCCATGTGGCAAAGTATAGATTAATAGAAATTGGCTGAATATAAGAGTAAGACCTAGACAATGATAGGCCTGAGCTAATGGCCGAACAGTTTAATTAATATAAGCATCTGTATGTTTATTTTATAAGTGGGCTAAGGGACTGCCGGGGCTTGGTGGGACCCGGAGAGAAAACTCCAGCTACAAATCATGACCAAGGTAACTTATAAAAGAAAGCATTTGGTTGGGTGCTTACAGTTCCAGATGGTTAGAGTTCAAGACTACCAGCAGGGAGCATGATGCATGACAGCAAGCAGCAGGCATGCTGGAGCAGTAGCTGGGAGCTTACATCTTGACTCACAAGCACAAGACAGAGAACACTAAGTGGGAATGGTGTGGGCTTTTGAGATCTCAAAGCCTATCCCCAGTGAGATAGGCTCCTTCAACAAAACCAAACCTCCTAATCCTTCTCAATGAGTTCTATCACCTGGGGAACACGTATCCAAATATATGAGCCTAAGGGGATCTTTCCCAGGGAACTAACAACAGAAGACTTCCTGGAGAAAATCTGCTGCATAGACAATACAGGCGTGACTTAGGAATTACTAGGTCTGGACAACAAATTCATAAACTAAGAAGAAAGTAAGCATGTTCCAAGTTTCAGTCTTAGGCATTGACTTGATGGTGTCGATCTTTCATGGAGATGACAGCTCAGTACAATAAGACAATGAAGTCAGGTTGCCAAAGCTACTGTCATGTAGCTGAACACAGCTGTTTATAAAAGAATTAAAAATATAGGTTTAAAAGTTGCCCTGAGTAAGGAGACATGATGAGCTCTATGCAGCTGAAAAAGTAAGGTTTATCCTTTAAACAGAAAATATGGCTGAAGGAAAAGGAAATGCTCACATGTCTAGCTGTGTTCCTCACTAGACCTATGAAAGGGGCCCTTTCACATACATAATCTTCACTTATTCAAAATTATCAAATGAGTAGGACTCAGAAACAGAAGTTAGCATGATCTGTTCTGCATTCTTAAGCTCTTGCTAGTCAGAGAGCTGTATACTAATTAGTACCTTTTTCATGGCGGGTATGTCCTTAGGTATGAATTAGAGCCTTTCCCACCTACAGAATCAATACAATCAGTGAAGAAAAACCAAAAACGATAACAACAAAACAATCCATGTGTTTAGACTCAATCTTGAGAATACTCCCTAAAGGGGAAAGTATATCTGGATATTAATACCTAAGAGTAGCAGTCTTTTTAATTACCTAACCTTGCAGATGATGTAGAGAGAAAACAACCATTGATATTTATTTTTGTCAAAAAATATATGAAAAATATTTTACTATGCTTTACATGTTCCTTACCTTTCTGGGTACACAGCTCTGTCATCATTTCAGAAGATAAAAAGCCAACAAACATAGTGCATACAGGATGAGAGGAAAGCATAGGCAGCTCTCATTACTATGTGGGATTGATTCCACGGCAATTAGAAGGCCAAGGTGAAATCGCTTCACCCATTTTTCTGTTTGAATCTTGTGTTTGCTGCTGAGAAGTGCTATCACTCCTCATAGTGCTAATTGCTGTATTTTTTGCCCAATTTTTGTCTTTATTTCTTACGCATGGATGCATTGTTTTCTTCCATTTTGTTGGCTGGAAATTATGAAATTTCTAAGCAGCAATGGGATTTGGACATGGTTTATGTTGACCATGAATTTATGCCTTGTCTCAGCTAGACACTGTGCAAGCTGTGGGAATGTCTGCAAGGTCAGGCTCCAGAGCTTTTACGAGCCTCTGGTCTCAACCTGAAACTTTTCAGTGCCTTTCTTCTGAGTGTTATTCCCTTTGGAAAGAAGATGCCGTCTGTATTTCAAACCTCACAAGTGTACTGTATGAAATAACATGGAGACATGATTCAATGGCTGTGGTTTTATCACCGAGACTGATTATGAGAGTAATAAAAAATTCTATAATATATATGTACAATGCTGTTTAGAGGCATTTGACCACTCAGCACTTGGAGTTTCCATGTCACAAACTGTAAACACCATTAAACAGGTAATAGCCTTGTGCAAAACAAATGGGAAATAGGATACTTTTTTCTATTCTTTATTCATGTTTATGACTCTGAAAGTGGATGTAACTCTCTCTCTCTCTCTCTCTCTCTCTCTCTCTCTCTCTCTCTCTCTCTCTCTCTCTCTCTCTCACACACACACACACACACACACACACACACCATTTTATTGGTCTAATATATTCATGAGATAGCCTGTGACACCTGAATGCTGAAAATAATTCACCACTCTGAGAAGCCAGGCTTTGGTGTAAGTTGCATTACTATATATTATTTGGGGAGCTCTTTCATTCTTTAATCACCAGAGAAGGTAAAAGTCCTATTTTTTGAAGGTTAATGAAGGAAAAAGCGGATAAAATCCCCTATTCTGTAGTGGGATCCTCAAGTGTATTTTATTTAACATTCATAGTGACATTACCATGAAGCATTATTGACATGCTTGAGAGTTGAAAAAACAGCTGTATGATACATTTGCTATATGCTACACGTGTAAGATTTGGAATCTTTTCAATAGTGTCACTTAAGCGAGTTACCTTTTCCACTTTTAAGACAAAACATTGGTTGATATGAACAAGTAATGTGCCTATCATATCATATTTCAAATGAGAAAAATAAAGCTTGAAGTTTAGGCTATTTTCCAGAAATCTTTTTAAGAAAGTCAAAACCAAAATAAGACAAAAACAAAAATGTACAAACAAACAAACAACAGCAACAAAAATACCCATGGGAACAGTCATTCACACAAATGAAAACCAAAATATATGGAGTTTATTTGTGTTGATCAACTACTCCTGAGTATGGTGCCTGCCCTGGTGTATAGTTAATATACTCAGTGACACTCTATGGAGAAAACTGATTTCCCCTTTCTTCAAAGGCATCATGTGGTGACCTTTTATTCGTGCTGAAATGTGGTGATATTTTATTTGTATGTTAATAAATAAAGTTTGCCTGGAGATCAGAAGTCATAGCCAGCCATAAACAAAAGTTAGGCCATGAAAGCACACACCCTTAATCTGATCACATGGCAAGCAGAGTCTGTGTGTTCAAGGACACAGCCAAGCATGGTGACATACGCCTTTAATTCCAGTACCAACCATAGAGACCTGGAGGTCTGTACAGATAGGTAGTGATGAGGAAGTGAGGTGGCTAGGCTAAGAGCCAATGAGAAGGCAGAACAGCAAGGCAATAAAAGTGCAGGTTATACAGGAAGAAGCTGGTACTCTTGGGAAGCTATGGCGGCATGGTGAGCTAAGGTTAGTTGGTGGCTATCACTATTTCTTTGATCTCTATGGCTTTCACTCCTGTATTTGGCTCTGTGTTTCTTATTTAATAAGACTGTTTAGAAATTCGTCTACAGTATCAGTTACAAATAATTTCTTTATTAGGAAAGTGATTTTCTTTTACACTTCTCCTTCCATGTGCTGGGACTTCGTTTGGTTTAAATAGAGGTTTAAGACCTATGCAGGTCTTGAGTATGCTGTCACAGTCTCTGTGAGTTCTCATATGTATTAGTCCTGTTGTGTCAGGAAGACCCTGTTTCTATGGAGTCATGAATCACCTCTTGTGCTTATAATCTTTCCACCTCCTCTTCTGCCTTGATCCTGGAGCCTTGAGGTGAGGGATGTGATAAAAAAGTTCACTTCAGTGTGAGGGCTATAAAGTCTCTTACCCTCTGAACATTATTACATTGTGGGTCTCTGTTAATTACTATATATTTCAAGTAGAATCTGCTCTGAAAAGAGTTAAGTGATGCACTCATCTATAGGTATAATAATAAGTTATTAGGAATCATTTTATTGCTACGCTGGTTTAGCAAACAGTAGTAGGATATGCCTAGGTCTCGTGACTTATCTAGTCTCAGGTTCTAGCACACTTTAACAGTGCTAACTATGAACCCCTTCCCACAGAGCAAACCTTGAATTCAATAAAGGAAAGTGGTTTGTTGCTTCCATAACATTTGTGTCACTATCGTGCCAGTGTACATATTTACATATTTTGCTTGTCGTTCATTATCGTAGCTTACAAGTTTTGTAGACAGGTGAGATTGATGATTACTTCCTCTTCCACTACCATGTATAGTACCTTTCGGCATGATGAATGCCAGTCAGAAGGGGTGAGTGTCCAATGGAGCTCTGGCTTGATTTCTCCATAGTTGATGATGTAAATATATGGTGTCTTTAGTAATAGTATCTTACTATCAAGACGTGGAGGGTAACATTACAGGCAATAGATTGCATTGTGTGTGGGGTGTTTATAAGACCCCTTTGGCCAATAACCATTCCTGGTGTTGAGTGTTTTATTTGGAAACATATGATGTCTAGATAGGATATTGTCTTCCCCATTATATGGTTACTTCATTTAAATTCCACATATATATGTGTGTGTGTATATATATATATATATACATATATGCATATAAATATATAAACTCATATATCTTCTACAATAATATATACTATTTTTATTGCGCATATAGTGTATTGTGTATGTATATTGTATAATATGTGTGTGTGTTTGTGTGTTTGTATAAAGCTTCTACAATAATAGTTTTCCATATCACTTTTGTAAAGGTCTTTAGATTAGTCCTCCCTCCCCATATTCTCTTCATTACCCTACCCCACCCCCTCTCCATTTAATCCTCCTATTTTAATTTCTCCTTCATCTCTTTATAACACTACCTTCTGTAAATCTTACAATAGAGTCATGAGTAAGGCACAGGTCATGCACATCCACACTTGTGTTCCTTTTGACTGAACTATTGCATTCAGAGCTCCATTTCTATGTGTCAGGCTGAATAAATGTTAGCCATCACATTCCAAACATGTTTATAACACAGATCTCTCTGCCCCTATTTACTGTGTATTTCCACTGTGGATGTAGCAATAATATCATAGCTACGCTAAAGATGAGATCACCAGAGTGGACAGGTAGAGTAAGTTCTACCAGCTACTGGGCTGTCATCCTAGTATGGACACTTCCATGATGCTTCACTATAAGCTTGACTATATGTCTTGGAACAGCTATTGTTGCTGAAGCGATGTCATCAGTGCATTCCATCACACTGAATCCATGTGATAAACCTACACTTTCTCCAGGTGACAGGAGAGAGGTCAAAGATCCTCCCTTTTTTCTTAGTATTTAAAATCAAATTCAGAGAATATGATCAAATATCATCTTATATATTACATATATTTAGGTGTTTGAGATATATGAGCCACAGACACTACTACCAGCAATGCTGTAATGTTCTCTCCATTTGTTGAGCTAATTTTATTTTATTTTCATGTTGCAGCCATAGTGGCATATTTTCCTAAATTTGTCAACTAAAACATCTGAGTTTCACACACACACACACACACACACACACACACACACACACACACATTTTAAGCATACCAATTGTAGACTCACTTTATTCACCACATGAGTTTGAAAAATAAAGAAAAATGTTCTAGTGGGGTAGGCATGGGAATTTATGGACAGAATCTTAATGAAAACCAGTGTACAAAGATAGTGTTGGCACAATTAATCAAGTTACAATATGGTAAGTGATCTTCACAGAAAAAAAAAATGCAGACCTTCAAGAATAAAAGGGCTCCAGCCCTATGGCTCAGGAATTAGATCACCAGTGATACCTCTCAACAAGTAAAGGTGCTGGATGCCACAGTTGATGACTTGATTGCTGGGACCCACACAGTAGAAAGAAAAAATCTGTCTTCCACAAGTTGCTCTCTCACCTCCACACATTAGCCATGGTACATACAGACACCTGTGTAAACAAAAATGCATGCATACAAAAGAAATTAAAAATTTATATTGAAAATATATTGAGAATGGATGTTGAAAAATAAATACAAATATATAATGTGGTTGAAATATTGTGCACCCCAATAAATTTATCTGGGGGTCAGAGAACAGAACAGCCACTATATTAAACATAGAATTTAGGCAGTGGTAGAACATGCCTTTAGTCCTAGCATTCCAGAGGCAGAGATACATCAGGATTTCTGTGAGTTCAAGGCCACACTGGAAACAGCCAGGCATGGTGACACACACCTTTAATCCCAGCACTTGAGATCTCATGTTTTGCTTGGGAAAGACACACGCTTTTAAGCCCAGGAAGTGATGGCAGGAAACAGAAAGGTATAAGCTTTTAGGCTTTAAGCAATTGAGATCCATTCTGATGAGGACTCAGAGGCTTCCAGTTTGAGGAAACAGGATCGCCTGAGAAGTTGGTGAGGTGCGGTTAGCTGTGGCTTATTCTGCTTCTCTGATCTTTCAGAATTCACCCTAATATCTGGCTCTGGATTTTTTTTATTAATAAGAACTTTTAAGATTCGTGTTACAATGTAAGTAGAAACATAAATAGAAAAAATAGAAAGAATTGGAACTAAACCATTGTGCTTTGTATGTGCACATATTGACAACTCTAGATGATACCAGTTGCCTGCCAATTGCTGTGGACTAGGGAACGATACAGATATGAGAAATTAACACAATGACCAAATCATGAAAAATTTCAACATTATGATAATATAATGCTCTTTTTTAGTTTTCCAATTCAGTTCAATTTAAAAAAAGAAAATGAAAGGTTGCTTAATTAAGATGAAACAAAATAGTTTCTATTGATATAAAATGTAATTGTCTACCTAAAAATAAATACAGGAATTATACTGAGCAGAATGAGTATGTTGGATCTATAGTCCATATATGTGCATTCCAGTAGATTTCTTTTTAATTAGGAGAGTAATTTGTATGATATAGTGGAAAGTCATCCCTAACAAAAATATACCATGCATATAAATTACTAAAAGATTATTATGGTAAAAAGTAGGTCAAAGAGGATATTTAAAATATATGATATATAACTTCTGATTTTAAGAGTATGTATGTGTCATGTAATTTTATTTATACCTGATAAATGCAATAAAAACCGTGAACATTAAAAAAATTAAGTATGAACCAAATTAGAAAGTTTAAGAAGGCAGTCCAGGCTGAATTCCTGTATGTGCCAATGGGATAGTGTCAGAGAGGACAGAGGCAGGCCTATCCCCATCACTCTGTAGTCATGAGGTCATCCTTATCCAGACTCATTAAGACAACTTGGTGGATTGAAGTGCCCACCTATACTGTATATGTGGAGAGTGCCACCCCTGAAGTGCCAGTGGATTCTATATGTAGACCTTGACTTTTGTTTCGACTTTGTAATAATTAGTTGGCATGCTTCTTTTCTCTACCAGATGTACAGAGTGCCACCAGAAAAAAAAAGCAAAACAAATAGAATCTTGCTAGAATGAAATTGGAATAGTATTCAGAAGCTCATATCTAAACAGAGTGCTTATCTTTCATTGGAAGAAGGCAATTGTTATGTGTAGAACCAGGATGATCTCAAACTGAATGAACTACATTCAATACCAGCCGACAGCAAGAGGAGCAAAATTAGGTGAAGTTTGCACGTAGTGAGAGTAGAAATGTGTAAGTGAGAAAAGTAAGCCTAATTGAGACAAATGAAACAAAACTGCTTCTCAGCAAACAGTGAGAGTAAATTGGAAGGAAATGGAAGAGGTAACCAAAAGAAAGTTTAGAACTAAGAAGTACCGGAGGCAAAATAAAGAAAAAGGTAACTGGATGGACTCAACATCAGAATGAGGACAGTGGAACAGATCAGAAAACCTAGTCAGGGAACAGTGTGCCTTACAATAATCTGACCTACCATAGAAAACCAAACTGAAATACAAGAGATCTCTGAAATTATAGCAGAGAATTTATAGTTCTTATTTGAATCTTGACACAAGAAGGAGAACAGGAGAACTGAAACAAAGCAGGAACAAAAAAATGATTTAAAAACATTCCCAATTTAGACAAAAAAAAAAACATACATATTTGTGAAGCTGAGCAAAAAATAAGCATGCTAAACCCAAAGAAAAAATACCTGTAACATTTGTAACAAAAATACAAAAAAAAATTAAACACAAACACAAACAAATTTTTAAAACAGCCAGAAAAAAAATGGTATCTTACTATTGCACTTCATCCATAGAAGCAAAACAGACCAAATGAAGAAAACTTCTCCACAAAACCCACATGATCTCCAGAAACGGGGAAAGCATTTTTTAGGTACAGAACAAAATAAAACATGCCAACCCAGACACTTATACCCAATAAAAGAACCTTTCAAGAATCAAAAGGAAATCAAGACATAATCAGATGAAAAGGATATAAACAAGAAAGAGAATTTGTTACCATCATATCTACATAAAAATAGCAAAATGAAAGGTCTTTAGGAAGAAAGTTGGATGAAAAGACAATCTTGCAACCTCAGAAATGAGGTAGGAGTGTGATGAGGAAAACAAGAAGTCCGGGACTCTTACCCTGATTTTCTAATTTATGTTTGATTGGTAAAGGAAAAAGAATATTAAGGACTTGTTTTTATATCTCCACACATGCATGTGTGCATGTGTCAGTATATGCACATGTACATGCTGATGTTGGTAGAGGCCAGAAGAAGGTGTAACATCCCCTCAAACTGGGTTTGCAGGCAGTTGTGAGCTGCCTTGTCTAGGAGCTGAGAACTCAAAAAGAAGCAAGCACTCTTAATTGATAAGGCACTTTTCCCGTCCCCAAAGCGCATTTCTTATACTTAATTCCTGTTGATAAATGATGATTTCCATGCACCATATAATACTCTGAGGGCAGCAAGGAGAACAGAAGAAGAAAACAAAGACATGGATGAGTATGACTGTAAAAACAGGCAGAACAAATAGGAACAAAAACTAAAACTCCAGTCCTAATACACTGATAGTTACTTTAAATATCAAGTATCTACACATCTGTAAGTGGAAGTTCTATTCCAACAGCAACTCCCAAATACCTGGCAGCCATTTCCCAAATAGTTGACTCAGAGGCATAATATCATTATAAATGCTTGGCTGGTAGCTTAGGTTTATTACTAACTAGCTCTTACATTTAAATTAACCCATAATTCTTATCTATGTTTAGCCATGTGGCTTGGTACCTTTTCTCAGCACAACATTCTCATTTTGCTTCCTCTGAATCTGGTTGGCGACTCCTCACTCAGCTCTTCTTCCCATCATCCTTAGTTTGGTTGCCCCTGGTAAATTCCTGCCCAGTTACTGGCCTGTCAGCTTTTTTATTAACCAATGAGAGTAATACCTATTCATAGTGTAGAAAAGGGTTGTTCCATAGCACACACCAGTTAAAAGACAAACACTGGTCTCCACAAGTACAGAACAATTTGAATTAAAAAAAAAAAAAAAAAAAGCCGGGCAGTGGTGGCACACACCTTTAATCCCAGCACTCGGGAGGGAGAGCCAGGCAGATCTCTGTGAGTTCAAGGCCAGCCTGGACTACCAAATGAGTTCCAGGAAAGGTGCAAAGCTACCTCAAAAAACCAACCAAACAAACAAACAAACAAAAAAACCCAGCAAAGGATTAAGGTAAAATTAGCTATACTCTATTCTTGGTCAAAACTATCTAATTAAGATTAATTAAATACTGACAAATAGTCACAAAATTAGCTTTTGTTAATGGCCCACCAGAAATGTTACAAGTAAGACTCAATTCTAAGAACAAACGTTGGCAGACATGAAAGTACCTAAATCATGATAGATATGTGGTCTGAACACAATATAACTGAATTCGAAATAAGTAACAAAAGCCATTCATCTGAATTCCCCTCTTAGAAACAAACAAGAAGGACGGATTTTGACTAATTGTCTAAAGTATATTATACACAAAAATAGACAAAATATGTACACACATTTCCCATTTCCTAGAAAGAATATTGATAAGTTTTTCTTCCACATAACAAGGACACAAAACTGCCACTTTCATTTCTGTAGACTAAAAATGATACATACAGTGTGTATGTTCCTCTCATTTCATGTCCTGTCTTACAATTCAAGTTTTTAAAAACAATGCTGTAATGTCTTGGCACAAACCTATGTTACTACTTAAGTCTATGCCTTTTCCTATGGCTACATAGCTTTGTTGTGTGTAGGCAGGTGTGTTGTGCTATATCATCCTTTAGTAAAATGATATCATGCATATAATATATATGGTAGTAGTATTTCTCTTTGTACATGTTTAAAATGCAGAGTAACTTTGTCAGAAGTAGAATGTCTCTGAAAAAGCATATGCTTACTATAGTTTGTTTGTAATGTATTTGTCAAATTGATTCCATTTATTAATACATACTCATACCAGCAATGGAAAGGGAAAGGAAATAGCTAAAGGATATAAAATAAATTAGTATTTTCCTCCTCTTTTAATACTTGGATTTTTTTTTTCAGAAATACCTTGTTTTTATACAAGGTACTATATACAAAGGATCTTTGGTGTCTTCCCTAAGTATTTTCCTTACTCATTATAGTTCTGCTCCTATTTCCTATTCATTCCCATACTTTCTTTTTCTTTTTTTTTATTTTCTATTTTTGACCACAGTTCCCCCTCCCTCCTCTCCTGCTCCCCCCTACCTCCCTCAACCCACCCCCTCCACTCCTCAGAAAGGGTAAGACCTCCCATGGAGGGTCAACAAGGCTTGTCACTGTTCAGTTGAGACAGGACAAAGTCTCCCCTACCCCCGCCCCCAGCATCAAGGCTGAGCAAGGTATCCCAGCATATGGAATAGGCCTCAAAAAGGCAGCTCATACAAGAGATAGATCCTGGTCCCACTGCCGGGGATCCCACAAACTGACCAGGCTACAAAACTGTCATCTCCCCATCATTTCCATACCTTTAAAGCAGAATTTATTTTTAAATTATTCCCATGTTTGCCCTTTGATTTCAAGACAAAAGAGCGTCTGGTCTGCTTAGTATGGAAATAGAAGGGGTGAGGCAGAGAGAAGAAGCAAGGCCAATTTCTGTGTCTGTAAGGAATATGGATGAAAAGGAATGATCTGAAAGTGTTCAGCATCATGCTTTAGAAGCTATCTCATCTCATAAAGGTGAGTGGACACTAAAAACTGACTCTGCAGCCCCTCCTTTCTTCCCTTCAGGTGAATGAATGTCACAGTTTTCTGCAGACAAAAGGTTACACACGTGACCATAATGAAGACAACAGGCCCTGGTGTCCATTAACTGTTAGACTGGTATGAAAAGCGTCTCGTTTGGAATCAAGGTCAGAAATTGTTAATTGAAATGAATATCACCTGTGGATCCTGCTTCCCAATTCTGAGATTGTTCCAAGTCATCAGCTTGCTTCAGCTTACACTGAGAACACAAGCTTTGTCCTGTGGGGATGGTGACAAAAAGTGAGATGTGTCTCTGCTTTCCGATATTGCTCCTTTATTACCCAAAGAAAGTATTCATCAAGCTTGTAAAGATTTTCTTGAAAATGTGTGTGGGTGCGTACTCAGTGTGTGGATATTGAACCATTTCTCTAAACCTCCCAGCAGTTAACATGATTATGAAACTCCAGGACAGGCTCCAGGGAAATCCAAATGAATTTTGTTTTTATCAGCCAGTGGACATTTAAGGAACACCATTCATCTCCCCTTAGTGTAGAGCCTCAGGTCTGTCTTTATGAAGGCTACCACCCAGTGAAATTGGAATTGCTTTTGTCCTATTCCGTCTTGGTTCAATTTTACCAGTAACTGTTTGGAGATATCTGGTAAAAACACAGCGATTCATTCTTTAAGACTGCTGTGAACCGATTATTTCTTTTTAGCTGCCAGTCAACAAATAATACGTCTACCTTCTACAAAAGGCAACATTTGAGTAAGTCCCAGATGTTAATTGAGAAAGTAAGTAATCTTCTACAACACACAAGAATTGCTGAGTTGTGGAGAATAAATTCCAACTTCCAAGTAGTCATCAGTAACTGTCTTTGGAAATCTTTATGTGACAGTCATAACAAAATAAAACTGCTCTAAGACTAATTGTTGCTCTTTTCTCTTTCTGCATTAACTTTGTCTTCATATTTGCTTCTCATATCATCAGAGAGGTGATACAGGTAGCAAGCTGGAGTTGTTGGTGTTCTAGCCAGAGACCTAGGCCTGGCTCCTTCCAGTATCTTCTAGCTGCTGTAAGTACTTGTTGCTCTGGGCCTACCATTTTCCCCTTCAGGTGGAGAATTTCCCTCAGCCTGTGTTCTACCTTGCTTGGGAGTGAGAAAGATATCCCATAACCTCAAATAGAGAAATTAAAACACATCTCTGGCATCATTTCCAGACAGCAAACTCAGAGGACTCATGAGAGTCCAGACCACTTGAAACTGCATCCTCATTCAGATCTTCCCAGGGCTCCCATCTGCTTTCACTTCCTTATACAAGAGCATTTATTTAATAAATACTTTGAAATCTGTTGTTTTTCGATTTTTTTTTATTTCTTTAGCACTAGTTCCAAGGAGTCAGAGTTGGCACCCATGCTCCAAATTAATAGGTCTTTTACATAGAATAAGGTGGGGAAGTACATTTGCAAAGAGGTATGTATGCATCAATTTGGAAGCAAAATGAAAACAAACAAAAATTTTCAAGTGTATCATTAATCAGGGAGAGAAAGGAGAGCAATTTTTCATAGGAAGTGATAAGGCTGTGGGTTCCTGCTGGCTTCCATGGGGGCCATCCATACTTTGCTCTCCCTATCAATAGACTGTAGAATCTTCTGCTGGGACACAGGGTGAGAGTGAATCCAGGGCCCTCTGTATGTATGGGTTTGTGTCATTGCAGCACTCCTTGTTGTAACAACCTGATCTTAAGTACTCAGTAACGAAGCCATATTTTGCTTTCTTTGATTTGCATAACTCAGAGCCAAGAAATCCCTTTTCTTCACCATTCTCCTAGGTTATTTTCCTGGTTGTCTCTGATAGTAAGCTACAGCTGCTTGTCTATGAAACAAGTCTATGGTGCTTGATACTATTATAAGACAGAAGACTTTTGTCCGGAATGTAAACAGTAAACGTTGCATAGTACTGAATATCTCCTAAAATGTCTTAAACTTCCATATTACTTGCCATGTACCAAACTGCTGGAATTTCATGTGTGTCATTTACATCCCCTGTTGAAATCTCTTTTTCCTAGGGATGTTCTCTGCACCCTGAATAAACAACTTTAGGAACAGCTGACTTGAGATCCTCTGCTCTTGTCTGAACATTGGCTACCTGTCTTTCTTGGGCTAGCAGGCAAATTCCATTAATCATAAATTGGAGTGAACTATAAAGTTTATATTTAAATACTTGCAGACATTGGGAATTGGGGGTAATAAGTACTCTCCTATGTACCAGCTTACTCATCATGAATTCTTAATAATCCTCTTGTGCCAAAGGCAACTTTGTCCCACAGAGATATTTAAGGCAAGCAGGACCAGATCTGACCCCAGTTTATAAACCAAGTCATCCTTTGAAGTGTTGGTGGGAAGGAGGTGCAGAGGGCAATGCTAAGCTGTTACTTTGCACCTGTATTTTTAAACTCTAGCTTTACAACCTGGCATTTTTATTGTAGTTTATTTTTGTAATTACAATAACACACAGTGAAGGCAGAAAAGTCACAAAGCACAGTACATCAAGGGGAGGGAAAATCCATAACGGTAATAATGGCAAGAGCAGAAATAGTGACTGTGTGTATTGACAAATTAGGGCATTTAGATGGAGCTGACTCAATGTGGTCATTTGACTTTGTAGAGAAGCACTCTTGATGTCAGTGCTTTGTTACTGTCTCACAAAGTGGCTGACGACATCCCTCACTTGCCTCTAATTCCAACTGATGAGCCAAAGGAGGCAAAAGAAACAGAATTAATAAGCTGGGCATGGGGGCACATGCCTCTAATCCTGGAAACTAAAACAGGAAGATCAGGAATTTGAGGCCAGGATTAAAGTGTAAGTGTCTGACTCTGAGAACAACAAACAAGGAGAACTAGGAGTGTTTCCCATACCACAAACGCTGGTGAGGTTATGGAGAAAGAATAAATACTGCTAGTAGGAAAGTAATTTGGTGCCAGAACTGTGAAAAATAGTAGGCAATTCTCACGAAATAGAAAACAGCACTAACATATGACCCAGGCATCCCTCTCCCAAATATACAGCAAAAGGAAATTGTCACTATACAAAGAGGATACCTTCAGGTCCTTGCTTATTGTCCCACTGTTGCCTCACAAAAGCTGAGATGTGGAATCAGCTCAGGTGCTGGTCAACAGAAGAATGTACAAAGAAAATACAGATACACAATGGAATATTATTTAGCAGAAAGGTAAGCAAAATCATGTCATTTGTAGGAAAATCAATAGAAGCTATGTTAAGTAAAATAAATCAAACCCAGAAAGACAAGAATCATGTTTACTGTCACATATGGAAGCGAAAGAGAACAAATGGCCAGAGAATAGAGAAACAGCATTCCTAGAAGGCAAATGGAAAGCTGGTTAAATGCACTGTCTGCTCTTCCAGCGTTTACTGGTTCAGTTCCTAGAATCCACATGGTAACTCACAACCATCTGAAACTCCAGTCCCAGAGGACTGGATACCCTCTTCTGATCTCCACATGAATCAGGAATGGACATGGCAGACATATATGCAGGCAAACAAAGACACATGAAACAAAATAAGAAAAAAAAATCAGATGGAAAGGGAGAGGCAAAAGAAAAGAAAAGGCAGAAAGAAAACTGACCTGATCAAAGTCTGAAGATGTAAATGTTGCAGCAAAGCACATGAATTTGCATAATTAGTATGTATTAATAACTATATTACTGAAAATTAGAATAAAACTAATGTTATTAAAATTAGAACAGTATAAACAAATTCTGCAATGTTTTGGAGACAAGGTGAAACTAGGAAATGATATTGTAAATGACACAAGTTTGAAATGGGCAGCTGTAGGGATAGAACCTTTTTATGGGCATGAGTCTGTAGAATGAAATTGCCACTTTGGATCTGTATGTGTGTGTAGCATGAGCATAAAGCACACATTCAAACATACACATGTGCAGACATTTCTCTCTGGCTGCTTTTTTGTAATAGCAAAATATTGAAAACAACCAAAATGACAATTAACTGTGGAACTAATTCATCTTGTTTACATGAAACCATATAAAATGATTCTATTTACAGAATTATGATATATGTGCATATGTATTTGAGTGAGTAGAAGGCAGAAAAGTTAAAGATTTTTTTAAAAATTAAACTTCAGTAGGTACTCCCTATGAACAAACAGGCCAGTCCTGCCAGGGAAGCAGTGGTCATGCCTATCAAAACCCCAGAAGATTTTCCTACATGCAACACACAGCCACCACACTCTCCTAAGAACCAGAGAGGAAACAGAAACCAAGGAACAAAACACCCACCCAACAAAGACAAGACCAGGCATCAACACCTAGAATTACAGTCTTCCCAATCCCAGTGTAAAAATGCCATCAGCAATAGCCAAGACAATAACAATATGTCTCTACTGGAGCCTAGCAAACCTACCACAGGAAGCCCTCAATATTTCAACAGATTTGAAGCACAAGTAAAAACCTTTGTGAATATGAAATATAGAAATCTAATGAAAAACAACAAATAGAAGAAGGAAATGAACAAAACTGTTTAAGACCTGAAAGAGGAAACAGAATCAATAAAGAAAACCCAAACTGAGGGAAATTTAAGCTTAATCAACAGAAAATAAGAAATACGGAACAGCCAAATGATAACCGATGTGACTTAAGGCCCACTCCATGAGATGTAACCCATACCCTACAGTGCTTGGGTGACCAAGAACCCAAGACTAGATAGCCCAGGAACATAGTGCAAAGACAAATAATACTGGTTTAAGAAAGAACAGAAAAGAAGAAAAATTTAGTGGTAAAATGACTTCTACTGATATTCTGCTATACTCATAGATCAGTTCAGCCATCATCAGAGAAGCTTTCTCCTGCAGCTGATGGGAATAAATACAGAGGCCCACAGCCAGGCTTTATGCAGAGAGAGAGGCCTTGTAACACTCAGCCCTAAATGAAATGTCTCCATCAAATCCCTCCCCTCAGAGCCCAGGGAACCACAGAAGAAGAGTGAGAAAAAGTATAAGAGCCAGAGGGGATGGAGGATACCACAAAAACAAGACCCTCTGAATCAACATGAGCTTATATGAACTCACAGAGACTGAAGCAGAATTCATAGTGTCTTCTTGGGTCTGCACCAGGTCCTGTGCTTTTATGTTATGGCTTCCAGTTTAGTTTTTTCTGGAACTCCAGGGTACGTGAAGGAGAGGGTCTCTGACTCTTGTGCCTTCTCTTGGGCCGTTTTCCTTCTACTGGTTTGTCTTGTCCAACTTCAGTGTGGTAGTTTATGTATCAAAAGTGAATGAATAAGTGAATGAATGAAAACCTAGCCACATGAGGGTAAAAGTTAACAACTGAACTGACATTTACACCTGCTGGAAGAGGGAAAATCAGTTTTCTTCAGTGGAATGACACTGAGTATATCAACCACTCCAGGGCAGACCTCATGTTGAGGAGTTCTTGACCAACAAATAATGGACTTAACAGTTTCTTTCTTTGTGTGTGTGTGTGATTTTTATTTGGTTGCAATTTGTGGAGTTATTTTTGTTTCTTTGTTTTGTTTTGTTAGTTTGTTTTGTTTGTTTATTTAATTTGGTGTTGTATTTTGTTTTCTAGGTTTGGGGCATTTTAACCTTATACTGGGCTTTTGGTTTGACTTTTGAGAAAGAACATAAAGTTGGCTGGGCAGAGAGGTAGAAAGGATCTGAAAAGACAGGAGAGAAGAAGTATGTGATCAAAATATACTTAAATTTAAAATTGTTTTAAATAATAAAAAATGCAAAAGTTAAAATTTATGGTGGATATGATCAAGATACATTGTGTACATATGTATCATTTTCAGAGAATAAATAAATATTTTTAAATAAAAATTGTGGTGACTATCCTAAATAATTTTGCAATTCTCTGCCATATACTCTCTCAAAAACTAATCATGGGTTTGTTTTTGGAATAAAGCAAAATAAGTTAAAATTTCCATTAAAAATCTTAAAATGATATCATCTCTTTAATATTGTTCTAAACAATAGTGACTGAACTATTAATGGAATATAAACAGGATATTCATACATCACCAAATTATTTTCATTAGAATTTTTTAATAATCTAAATGTATTGTTACTCTCCTCTTCTGTCCTGCCTCCAGCTTGCTAGCCCTCAAGTTCCCATCCCTCCATCCCTCCTTCCCCCACACCCACTTTATCCAGGCAATCTCTTCCATTTCCCCTTCTCAAGAAAATCCATGCATCCTTCTTGGGCCCTCATTGTTATCTAGACTCTCTGAGGCTGTGGATTGTAGGCTGGTTATCCTATACATTACTCCTAATATCCACTTATGAGTGAGTACATGCCATGTTTGTCTTTCTAGGTCTTAGTTACCTCACACAGAATGATTTTTTTCTAGTTCTATCCATTTGCCTGCAAATTTCATGACATCATTTTTTTTTTACAGCTGAGTAATACTCCATTCTGTAAATGTATCACATTTTCCTTATCCATTCTTTGACTGAGGAGCATCTAGGTTGTTTCCAGGTTCTGGCTATTATGAATAATGCCATGAACATAGTTGAGCAAATGTCCTTGTGTGATTGAGCATCCTTTGGGTATATGCTCAAAATTGGTATAGCTCCGTCTTGAAGTATATTGTTCCCAATTATCTAAAAAAAAAAATCACCATATTGATTTCTAAAATAGATGTATAAGTTTGCACTCCCACCAGCAGTGGAGGAGTGTTCCCCTTACTCCACATCCTCCACAACATAAGCTGTCATCAGCTTAAACATTCTGGCAAGTGTGAAGTGTATCTCAGAGTCATTTTGATTTGTATTTCCCTGATAACTGAGGATGTTGAGCATTTCCTTAAATGCCTTTCAGCCATTTAAGATTCTTTTGTTGAGTATTGTCTGTTTATATCTGTACCCCATTTTAAATTGGATTATTTGGTGTTTTGATGTCTAGTTTCTTGAGTTCTTTATAAATTTTGTAGATCAGCCCTCTGTCAGATGTAAAGTTGGTGAAGATCTTTTCTCTTCTGTAGACTGTCATTTTATCTTACTGACTACATCTTTTGCCTTACAGAAGCTTTTCAGTTTCAGGAGGTCCCATTTATTAATTGTCAGTCTCAGTGTCTGTGCTACTGGTGTTATATTCAGGAAGTAGTCTCCTGTACCAATGCATTCAAGGCTACTTCCACTTTCTCTTCTATCAGATTCAGTGTAACTAGATTTATGTTGAGGTCTTTGATTCACTTTGACTTGAGTTTTGTGCATGGCAATAGATTTGGATCTATTTGCATTCTTCTACATGCCGACATCCAGTGATGCCAAACCATTTGTTGAAAATGCTTTCTTTTTTCCATTCTATAATTTTGGCTTCTGTGTCAAAAAACAGGCATTTATAGATGTGTGTATTTATGTCAAGGACTTTGATTGTACTCCACTAATCCATGTGTCTGTTTTTATGCCAATAACATGTTGTTGTTTTTATTATTATAGCTCTATTGTAGAGCTTGAAGCCAAGGACAGTGATGCCTCTGGAAGTTCCTTTATTGTGCAGGATTGTTTTAGCTATCCTGAGTGTTTTGCTTTTTCCATATGAAGTTGAGTATTGTTCTTTAAAAGTCTGTGAAAAATTGTGTTGGGATTTTGATGGGGATTGCCTTGAACCTGTAGATTGCTTTTGGTAAGATTGTCATTTTTATTATGTTGATGCTATCTATTCAAGGGCATGGGAGATCTTTCCATTTTCTATATCTTCTTCAAATTCTTTCTTCAAATATTTAAAGTTCTTGTCATACAGTACTTTCACAAGTTTTGTTAGAGTTATTCCAAGATATTTTATATTATTTGTGGCTATTGTAGAGGGTGCTGTTTCTCTTATTTGTCTCTCAGCCTATTTTTCATATAGGAGAGCAACTGATTTTTTTTTTTTAGTTAATCTTGTATCCTGCTACATTGCTGAAAGTGTTAATCAGCTGTAGGAGTTCCATGGTAGAATTTTTGTCATCACTGATATATGCTATCATATCATCTGCAAACAGCAAAGTTCGACATCTTCCATTCCAATTTCTATCCCCTTGATCCCCTTTTGTTGTCTTATTGCTTTAGCTAGCGCTTCAAGTACTATATTGAATAGATATGGAAGAGTGGACAGCCTTGTCTTCTTCCTGATTTAAGTGGAATCACTTTGAATTTCTCTCCGTATAATTTGATATTGGCTGTCGGCTTGCTGTATATTGCTTTTATTATGTTTAGGTATGTTCCTTGTATGCCTGATCTCACCAAGAACTTTATAATGAAGGGGTGTTGGATTGTGAAAGGCTTTTTTAGCATCTAATGAGATGATCATATGTTTTTTTTTCTTTCAGTTTTTTTATATGGTGAATTACATTGACAGATTTTCGTATGTTGAACTATACTTGCATCTATGAAATGAAGTCTACTTGGTCATGGTAGATGATTTTTTTATGTGTCCTTAGATTCGGTTTGCCACTATTTAATTGAATATTTTTGCATGAATGTTCATAAGGGGATTAGTCTCTAATTCAACTGTAGCCTCATAAAAGGAGTTTGACAATGTTCCTTCTGTTTCTATTGTGTGTAACAATTTGAGGAGTATTGGTACTAGCTCTTTTTTGAAATTCTGGTAGGATTGTGGGCTGAAATCCTCTGGTGCTGGGCTTATTTTGGTTATGATACATTTAATGACTGCTTCTATTTCCATAGTGGTAATATGTCTATTTAAATTGTTTATCAGGTCTTGATTTAATTTTGGTGTGTAGTATCTATCCAAAAAATTCTTCATTTCTTTTAGATTTTCCAATTTTGTGGAGTACAGGTTTTTGAAGTATGATCTGATGATTCTCTGGATTTCCTCAGTGTCTGTTGTTTTTTCGCCTTTCATTCCTGTTTTTGTTAATTTGGATATTCTGTCTCTGCTTTTTGGTTAATTTGGATAAGGATTTGTCTATCTTGTTTACTTTCTCAAAGATTCACCTTTTTGTTTCATTGATTCTTTGTATTGTTCTCTTTGTTTCAATTTTATTGATTTCAGCCCTGAGTTCGATTATTTCCTGCCATCTACTCCTCCTTGGTGAGTTTACCTCTTTTTCTTCTAGAGCTTTCAGGTGTGCTAGTGAGAGATTTTTTTTTTTCAAATTCTTTATGTAGGCATTTAGCGTTATGAACTTTCCTCTTAACACTATTTTCATTTTGTCCCATAAGTCTGATTATTTTGTGCACTCATTTTCATTGAAATCTAGAAAGTCTTTAATTTCTTTCTTTATTTCTTCCTTGACTCAATGATAATTCATTTGAAAGTTGTTCATTTTCCATGAGGTCGTAGGCTTCTGTACTTTGTGTTGTTGTTGATTTCTAACTTTAAGCCATGGTGATCTGATAAGATACAGGGTATTATTCCAATTTTTTGGTATCTGTTGAGATTTGCTTTGTGACCAAGCATGTGGTTAGTTTTAGAGAAGGGTCCATGAGGTGCTGAGAAGAAAGTATATTCTTTGGTGTTCAGGTGAAATGTTCCATAGCTGTCTGTTAAATCCATTTGAGTATAACATTTGTTAGTTCCCTTATTTCTCTGTTAAGTGTTTGTCTGGTAGACCTGTCCACTGGTGAGAGTGGGGTGTTGAAGTCACCCACTATTAATAATATGTGATCTAAGTTTTCATAATTTTTTTTTAACAAATGTGGGTGCCCTTGTATTTGGGGCATAAGTGTTCAGAATTGAGACTTCATCTTGATTGATTTTTTCTGACACTAATTACCAAGTTCACATCAAAGACCAATTCACATTACAGACAAAGCCTCAGTGAAGTAGTGTTGACAGAATCACCTAATAATGAATTGGGACAGGAATGAAGTAAAAAGCACAAAATATTAAAATATCCTATGTGGAAAACTATTTTTGAGAATCTTTCTGAACAATTTAAGAACAAAAGTCTAAGCTCACTGTATAATCAGTAAATTATCAGTCATTGTAACTAGCCGTTCATGTTAAAAGCCATGGGATAAAGATCTGTAGTTTTAATTGAAGACAGGAAAATGGAAATAACTAACAGCCAAGGGGACAAAGAAGGTTGGATTTAATAAAGATAATGGCCAAATGCAATCAATTACAAACAACAAAAATGCCTGAACTAATAAATAAACCAAACAAACACCGACTCTTTGAGCAAACTAATAAACGACACAATGCAGAAGCAGAAATTGGAAAGAGACAATAAAAGGTTTGTGGTATGTAACTAGAGCTGTAGGAAATTAAAAGATTAATAAGAGACAATGTGTTTGACTCTGCAATAGTATTTGAAAACTCAAGAAAGATGAAGTTTCTAAGAACTCTTACTAAATTTAATGGGTTCTGACAAAAACAGAACATCTGTAAATACTCACTGTGGTAAAAATGACTGTGACAATGCTGCCTTGCCTCCTAAGTCATCAAATTGAGATATTCAATAATTCTACTGGCACTAAGTAAAATAAATTAGAGCCATAACAAAGAGAAAGAAGATCCCGATTTTTACTGCTGGACACTGATGGGGATGTATACTCAGAAAGTTAAAGAGTAAGCTGAGAAAAGCACAAAGAGAATTATAAAGGATTCTAGATGTAAAATCTATCACATGCAATTGATTATTGGTTGATTTTGTGATATTTACAGTGGAACACAGAGTCTTGTGCATTCTAGAAAATTTCTGTGCTATTGATCTACACTGTCAAGACATAAGCATAAACAGAGAAATTAACAGCTTTCAACCAAAAGCAAAACATGTTATGAAAATCTTATTTGAGCTATTCCAAAAGGCATAAAATGCTCTTAATAATCTTAATAAAACATGCTACACTATGGGAATATGAAAAACAATGTTAAAGTTTTTGAATGACTTTTTTTAAAAGCCTTGCACTTACACAGAATGATACTGTAGTTAGAAATAGAAGGAACATCAAGAATCCACATGTCAGCTATCCCTGACATTAATCTGGGAAGATTTCAGTAATAAGATCCAACTGCTTAACTAAAGAGAGTAAGCTAAATTTCATATGCAAAGATAAGTAAGAAAATATCTGATAAATATATATTAAAGAGAGGGCTAGCCTATTAGATATTAAGTTCATCAAAAACCTATGTAAATAAAAGAGTGACATAAGTAGCAAGCAGACACATTTATGAGAAAAGTACAACCAGATACATCTAATAAGATAAACACAGATATTTAAATTAATGGAGAAATGATCAGTTTTAAATGCAGTTTTAAAAGTGTAAGATGGTTACAAGAAAAAATTTATATGTGTATACATTTTCTGCTAGGATAAGCTTCCAATGGATCAAAGATATAATTCTTTTTTTTTATAGTACTGGGTATGAAACTCAGAGTTTCATGAATGTGTGGTATATTTCTCAATGAAAAATTTTTTTTAAAAGTTTAAATGTTCCAAAATAGAGTTTACAGTTGTAAAATAACCACTCAGAGGCTTAATATTACTTATAAATGATTGGGCAGTAGCTCAGGCTTATTAATAACTAGTTCTTACACTTAAATTAACCCACAATTCCTATCTACATTTAGCCTTGTGGCTTGGTATCTTTTCTCAGTATGACATTCTCATCTTGCTTCCTCTGCATCCAGCTGGCAACTCTGACTATGCCCTCCTTCTTCCCAGCATTCTTAGTTTGGCTTTCCTGTCAAACTTGCTGCCCAGCTACCAGCCAATCAGCATTTTATTAAATGAATTTGAGTGACAAATCTTTACAGTGTACAAGAGGACTATTTCACAGCATTTAAAAGATTACACTATAATAATGTTGTTTTTATTTTTAAAAATCATGAATGGGAAAAATGTAAAGATATCAGGATATAAATGATCAACTACAGAACACCTCACAAATCATACTGCAAAGAAACTGTTGCCTATTTATGTAAAATGCTTCCATGCCAAACATAATGGCACACACCTGCCTCTTAGCACTTGGACTTTGGACACTGAAGCAGGAGGGTGTCAAGTTCTGGGCCAGTCTGTGATCAATACTGGGATGCTGTCTCAAGTATCAAAATCAAACTAAACAAAACAGAATCAAAATAAGAACATTTTCATTCATCAATAAGAGAAATAAATGACCAAATTGTGGCAAAACTTAAGATCCTCCACTGCCAGAAAACTTTCAGTGTCTCAGTTTCACTGAGTATATAAGATACTGAAGTCCCAAATGCTGAAGCTTTGCTAAAAGTGCACAGACACTAAGAAACTAGTAAGATATCTCCAAATGCCAAATATAAGATTATTTGAAGAAGGTGAGTAATAAGAGAGTATTTATCAAGCATATCTAATGTAAGAATGACCCTTTCACAGGGGTAACATACCAGATACTTGCATATAAGATATTTGTGTTACAATTCATAACTGTAGCAAAATTTCAGGTATGAAGTAGCAACAAAGATAATTTTATGGTAGGTGGCATCACCATCACATGAAGAACTGTATTAAAGGGTCACAGAATTTGGAAGGTTGAGAATCACATCTCTAAATAGAAAGAATTTATAGAGAAACAGCAGGCACACCAAAATTAGTGACAATATACAAAAATCACCTACTCAGCCTTCCTTGAGATGTCATTTAATAAAAGAGTAAATTGGTTTATAGAGTTCTTACAGATTAAAATAAGCTACATCATAACAATTCAATCAAATATTCTTGAACCTAATCCTAAATCAAAGGACATTGTAGTTAATAAAATGCAAATGAGTGTAGAATTATAGCTTTATATCCATGTTAGTTCATGATTGATATTGGTAAATTTCCCATGTCTCCATGTCTATGCATAATCATCTTTCAGTGAAACTGTTGATAAGCATAAAAGAATTCCAAGTAAATTTTTGAAACATATTTTTGTTCATATTTAACCTTTTCAAAGCAAAAATTTAAAGTTTAATCATTAAAAATAGCAATGAAGATAGTTTTCCTTCTAATACTGGCATAGAATCATTTATTTTCTATGATAGTGTTGTTTAATGTATGAAAAGACAGAAAACTTAAAGCATTATTTGTCGGGAATAAAACTTGTTCAATCTTCATGGAGTATTTCAAAAATGAAATCTTTGAAAAACATTTTTATTTACTTTATGTTTGTTGGTATGTGTGTATGTCTGTGACCATGTATATGCCACAGTGTATAGGACTCACAGGATACAGTTTTGTTCTTCTACTGGGTGGCTTCTGGGAATTCACATAGGTTGTCAAGCCTGGCAGGAAATTCCTTTACTGCAGAACTATCTTGCCTGACCACAAATTTAAATCTTAAATCATCATTGTAAACAATATGACTGTTTTTATATAGAGAATTTTATTCACAACATACAATTGTATGTGAGAAAAAGGAAAGAAGGACTGAGACAGACATTGAGCCAGTATGCACAACGGAAGACTAAAGCCAAAGGTCATTTTTTTATCCATAGATGTGTTGATTTAAAGTTATGTTTGTAGCAGCTTTATTTGTAGTAGCCAGAACATGGAAACAAACTACATGTCTCTCACCTGAAGAATGGATAAAGAAAATGCTGTACATTTATTTACACAATGGAGTTTTGTTCAGCTGTTAAAAACGACATCATGAAATTCGAAGGCAAAATGTATGAAACTAGAAAGAAATCATCCTGAGTGAGGTAAGCCAGACCCAGAAAGACAAATATGGTACATACTCACTTATGTGCATATTTAGCTGTAAAGTAAAGGATAACCATGCTACAATTCACAGACCCAGAGAAGCTAGATAACAAGAAGGGCCTAAGGGGGACACTTGGATCTCCACAGGAAGGGGAAATAGATGAGATTTTGTGGGTGGACTAGGGGCAGGTGGAGATGGGAACATGAGGGATCAGGTGGGAGGGGGCAGGGAGAGTACTGAAAGTGTTGCCTGGAAAGGGGGGAGATTTTGGGGTAAGGTAGAAACATGGTGTAAGGGAAACTCCCAGGAACCTACAAAGATGATCTCAGCTATGACTCCCAGCAATTGCAAATGCATGGCCTGAACTGTCCATCTCCTGTGACCATGCAAGACTTGTAGTGGAGGGACTGGAACACCAACCCAGTCACATAACCTTCAACCTACAGTCTGGCCTGCCTATGGGATGTGCTGGGATAAGGGTGGGGCAGAGTTAGTGAGAGTGGCCAACCAATGACTGATTAAGCCTAAAGATCCATGCCACTAGAGTGAGCCCACCCCTGACACTGACTGGAGCACCAGGACCCAGAGGCTGGATGGCCCAGAAACCTAGAATAGAACCAAACATGACTGGAGGGAAAAAATGTCAATGTAATGATGCCTAAGCTTATTCTGCTATACTCATAGATTGATGCTTAGCCCAATAGTAATCAGAGAGGCTTCATTCATCAATTAAGGAAACAGATGTAGAGACCCACAGCCAAACATTAGGTAGAGCTCAGGGAATCCTGCTGAGGAAAGGGAGGAAGGGTTGTAGGAGCCAGAGGGGTCAAGGACATCACAAGAAAACCCACAGAATCAACTAACCTGAGCTTATAGGAGCTCACAGAGACTGAACCAACAACCAGGGAGCCTGCATGGGACTGACCTAGCCCCTCTGCATATATGTGACAATTGTGTAGCTTGGCCTTCTTGTGAAACTCCTAACAGTGGGAGCAAGGACTGTTTCTGACACCTTTACTGGCTTTTGGGACCCTATGCCTCATAATGTGTTGCCTTGCCCAGACTTAATACAAGGGAGGTGCTTAGTCTTACTACAACTTGATATGCCATGTTTTGTCAACATCCGTGGGAGGCCTGCACTTTTCTGAAGAGAAATAGAGGAGGAGTATATGGTAGGGGTAGGCTTAGGGAAATGGAAGGTTGGGGGAAGGGGCTGGGAGGAGAGGAAGGAGGGCAAACTATGGTCAGTTGGGCTGTAAAATAATTAAATAAACATTTCTCCAAAATAAATAAATAATCAAATAAAGGAAATATAGTAAAAACCAAAACAACGATCAACTGAACACATGAAAGATGGAAGTCCTTCCCACATTACTACTAGAAAACAAAAGATGCTGTGAAATGGATCAGACAAAATTCATAAAAGTTTATAATTTCTAATTCCTCATCTATCCAAAGGGAAGAAAGTGTTAGGCGTCCACATGGCTTTGTATGGTCTTCACAGGCAGCAGCCAGGGCAGTTGATTCAGATCTCCAGTGCTGACCTCGACTATGTCACTATGTCACGACTGCTTCTGCTGGCCTTGCAGGGCCTCAGTTTCCTTTTCTGCAACTCAGAAAAAGAGCAGTTGCTACCTAAAGAGCTGTGATGAGGATTGATAGGTTTGCCTTAGCATTTAGAGAGGTGCATCACACAAACAGTTCCACAGAGGGTATTTTATCCCCATCTTTAAGGAGAGGAAGAATGCTGAGTTTGTTTCTGTGTTAGGGCCAAATCTTTCACTGGACACATACTTTGCCTTTTAAAATTCAACTTTCATTATAGTCTTTGTTATGAAAATGAAGAAAAGATGAAAAATTCACTCAAATGAAAAAAATGAATAAGATTGTGTCAATTACAGGAGGTAAAAGTATCACAAAATCTCTACTTGTTATCCAGACATGTCATGATGCAAACCTCAGCCCGAGTTTTTATTCTCTGAGCTCAGACTCTCCTTGTTTTTCTCTTTGAGTCAAGATCTTATACAGCCCAAACTGGCCTCCAGCCAGCTACATAGTTGAGGATGACTTGGAACTTCCTATCCTCCAGCCTCTGTCTCTAAGTACTGGTGTTACATGTGTGTGCCTCCAAACCTGGGTTACACGGCGCTGCAGACTGTCTGGCCTTCGTGCATGCAAGGCAAGTCCTTCACCAATTTAGCCACAGCCCCAGTTGCAACATAATATGTGCCAAAATAAATGATGTGTGTACTTATTACTTTAATTATTGACTTTATGTTGTCATTGTATTTATTCCAACAACATGTCTTCCTTTAAATGTTCTATACTTTGAACACTTGTCAATTATATTTATGTCAAATAAAATGCATTTTTATAGCAAATTCTTTATTTCAAAACAATTGTTTTAGGTGGCACAAATTCAAACTGCTTTTATTAACACAAAAAAAAATAAGATTTTGACTTACTGTTTGTGCTGACTTAACCATGAGGATTTGATAGACACATTCATGGGTACAGGCACAGAAAATTTATCAAAACTCTGTAAGAGAGCCTTATTGTAGATGATCTGCACAAACAAATACCATGTACTTATTATCTTGTGAATAATTATCTAAAGTGGTAAAGATTTGCCAAGAATGACCTTTGATGAAGTAGGGTTTGATGTGATAAAATGCATTTAACTAATTTAGCTAAGTTTTAAAAGCTTTATTACCCTCAATCTTTGATTCTAGAAATGGAAAATGAAGCAGGAATTTCAATTTGCATGAAAAGCTGTAATAGCATGTTCATGTACTCTCGGGGCTTTCATCTCACAAATTCTGTGCTCTCTGCCAAGACCAACACCATCAATGAAAATTAATTTGATATAAAAAGCTCTAATTGTATTGCAATTAAAATCCATCATTACCTCACTTTTTAGGAAGGGAACGTATTCAAGCTCTCCTTGCCAAAGTGTGGCTTCTACAGGACTTTGCCATAGATTATTTCAAATACTCGGTAGAATGGTAAGGCTTGCCCCTGCACAACATGATATATCTTTTTAGTTGTATTTTAACATCTCCTTGTGGAAAGTTTACGAAACCAAGAATCATATCACTCAATTTTTATAATGCAGAAAATGACACTAGTGTATTTTCTCCTACATATCTACTACCTTGCTACATGGTTAATGAATATTATATTATTTAATTTTCAACCTATTAATGCATCATAGGAACTATTAGTCCCCTTTACAAATAAGGGAATTGCTAATGAAATTATATAATTTAGGAAACGTACATATATAATACAAGCCCTTTACTATGCCTCTCACACTTCAACACTGTCTGTATTTACGTGGCTTTCTCCCTTATTTCTTATGCCTCTCAAACCTCACTCCCTGAGTGCAGTTAGGGGTTGCTCTCCTGTCTGGAGTGGAGAGTATCAAACTACAGTGTAGTGGGTAGCCAATACTACAGCCTGCTCAGAATCATCTAGAGAGCTTGTTCAAATATAGATTTGACATTTACAGTCACCCTGCCTTCAGATCTTCCCCTTGGTAATAATAGCCTTTTGCTCCCCAGGGGTTGCCTTGAGTTGGAAAGCATTGCTGTTCTCTGGCTTCCCTTTGGAACATTCAAGCTCTGAGCAAAAGCATTTGGAGACAGTCACCATGTAAAGAGCTTTTCAGAATGTTCACCCTACAGCCTCATCAGGTGGCAATCCAGTTTGTTCTGAGTTTTGCTAGTCTTGGTGGGATAAAGAATAGCGATCTCCAACTATATTTTCTCTTTTTTTGTTACATAGGTAAGGCTTATTTACTGGTAACAGAATGTAATGGCAAATAATGAACAATAAATGATAAAATATTTGCCCAAAGATTATAATCCAAAGAAGACCATAATCCAAAGAAAAAGAGATCCAAAAAAATATTCTGGTTTGATTTTTTTTTCAGAATTTTAAAGAACACATCACTTAATAGTTATTAGAGCAGTAAATTATTATTATTATTATTTTCAAGGCAAGGTTTCTCTGTGTAGCTTTGCACCTTTCCTGGAACTCATTCTGTAGTTGTGGCTGGCCTCGAACTCACAGAGATCCACCTGCCTCTGCCTCCCGAGTGCTGGGATTAAAGGAGTGCACCACCACCACCCATAAATTGTTTATTAATTCAAGTTTATTTATTTATTGTGTTTGTGTGTGTGTGTGTGTGTGTGTGTGTGAGAGAGAGAGAGAGAGAGAGAGAGAGAGAGAGAGAGAGAGAGAGAGAGAGAGAGAGAGAGAGAGAATATTGCTGTGGAGATATAGAAAAATGTCTACTTATCTAAGATATGAAACTAATGACAAACAGCACCAAAGTCCAGCTTCATGAACCAGTGAGTTTTATTGGTGTTACTTAAAGAAAAATGGGTGAAGAATTACTTCCAGAGCAGAAATGACTAAATGACAGCTGCATCATCAAAGCCCACCCAAGCATGGGTGACAGCTCACAAAGCTAGAAACCTGGCATCTTGTAGGCTGCTTGCCTGCTCTTGCCATCTAGTATTTATTTATTTGTTGTTTGTTTGTTTGTTTGTTGGCTACTTGTTTGGTCTAAGAGTTGTTTTTGCATCTTGGCTTGTTTGTATGTGACCCTCAACAGTCTTTACTATTTATATACTTGAGGGAGGAAGGGGCTGAGTGATCAGTTTCAGGAACTTCCTGAAGCTGTTTAAAATTTACCTCCTGTCTTACTGAGCTTCCCTCTAAGATGGAATGTTTTATTTCCCCTTAAGACAGCCCATTATTTCACTTCCTTATAAAACATCGTGTCCTAAAATATACTGTTTCCCCTCATCATGTCCTTTTTACATCCTACATCTTAAGAATTCTTCCAAAAAAATTTTACTCTCTGTGGCGAATACACATCTCTCTTTCTCTCCCTCTTCCTCCCCCGCCCCGTGTGGTGTGTGTGTGTGTTTGTGTGTGTGTGTGTGTGTGTGTGTGTGTGTGTGTGTGTGTGTGTGTGTGTATGCCATGATGAACATATGGAACTCAGAGGACAACATGTGGGAATCGATTCTTTCCTTCTACCATATATGTTCTAGGTATAGATGTCAGTTTATACCCTTGCCTTCTGAGGCATCTTGTGGGCCCTTAAGTTTGTTTTATTCTAATAATTATCCATGTACATAACCATAAAACTACCAGACAAAGCTCCTATTAGCCATATATATCTTTAATTTGTAGCTTACCTTGTGTTTGTGTGTAGCATGAATCTTAAATGGTCTTATTAATAAGATCAAACCTGAGGCCAGTTATTGGGGTGAATACTGGTAGATCAGATGCAGAACAAGCCACAGCTACCTCACCTGGCCAACTTCTCAGCCTATCTTGTTTCCTCAGACTGGAAGCCTCTATGTCCTCATATCTGAATGGCTCTCAGCTGAACTGAACTCCTTAAAACCTAAAAGCTTAACCAGCCAAATGCTTCCAGTTTCTGGTCCTCACACCTTATATGTCTTTCTGCTTTCTACCAGCACTCCCTGGGATTAAAGGCTCTCTTTCTGGGATTAAAGGCGTGAGTCACCATGCTTGGCTATATCCTTGAACAGATGGATTTCTGCCTCTAGAATGCTAGGATTAAAGGCGTGTGCTACCACTGCCTATCCTAAGTATCTAGTGGCTTTTTCTGTTCTCTGACCCCAGATAAGTTTATTAGGGTACACAATATTTTGGGGAACACAATACCACCACATTTGTGTGCCTCAGTTTTCTCATTTGTGAAACAAAAAATTAAACAGGGTAGGCTTATAGGTCTTTATTAGACTGATAGTAGAAATAATCCATTTTCACATCTGAAATTCAGGGTTCTGAATTCTGTACATCAACATCTCTATCTCCAGCTCTCAGGAGCTTACTAAAGAGTTAGGTAAATAAAACAGCAGGTGTGTAAACGTCTACTGTCTCAAATAGGTTAGCTTTAAAGAAATCTTCAGACTGTAACAATGTCTATTAATGCCTCTGGAGGATTTCCCCATACTTCTTCCCACTGTTGTTTCAAGATTGAAGGTCAGGTATGCTTTCACTAAGGAGACATTCTCTCTTTCACTTAGGTTTTGCAGAAGGGAGTATAAAAAGCATACCACGATGATCCATTACTTCTGCAAAAACAATGGCCCTGGGTATTCACGTTCACCTTTGGTTTTATTTAAATAGTAATCTATGTATAAATGAAAGGCCTTCCCTTTTGCTTTCTGCCAGCAGGTGTTTTCATTAAGTACCATGAGTCTCTGCTTAATAAAAGTGCCGTGTTCATATGTGTGCTTGTGCCAGGTTAGCACAATCAACAAGAGAATGCAAAGGGGCTTAACTGGGAAGGTAAGGGAATAGGGACCATTAGCTGTACAGATCTCACCTGTCTGCGAAATGGAATATTGCTGTGTTTAAGAAGTCACATTAAAGGGAATATAGTTTTCCAGAGTCTCACTTGAGAAGCTTTTTATCCACTTTTCTCTTTTTCTGCCTCTTTTTTTCTTTTCCTCTCTTTCTTAGTCCCTCTTTCTCTCTCTACCTCACTTTCTCCCCTTCTTTCCAATCTTTGTGAATGATTTGCAGATTGGTACTCAGGATACTTTCCTGCAAATTGAATGCCAGATCCTTTGGCAATGAGAATCTTCCTATAGGGGGAGAGCTGTTGCTGCTAAAGAGTCATATGCATAGCAGCGAGTTCCTCTAAAGATGCACTGCTAATAATTGTTTTCAGAACACAACAAACATCTCCCCACTGCCACACACAAGTGCACACTTCTCTTTTCATCTGATAGCTTCAGTATTGAAACTGAAAATTTTCACTAGCTCTTACACTTTTAACAGACGTGATGTCTTGTTACTTCCTATGCCATCAGTATTAGCAGAAAAGTGCATATGTCACGGCAGTCTCTGTGCTCATGTTACTAAGGAGTTCTCTGCCCCTTTAGTTCTACCTTGTGAGGATCTAGAAGGATCTATAAGCCCTGACCTTCATCTCACTGATTGGATACTCATGCTTGGATACTATAACCTATTGTTCTGCAAGAGGTGTTATCAATCACACATTTCTGAGAATGACCACATAATAGAATTATGGAACAATACTAATAAGCCTGTCTTACTGTCTCAAAATCACATCTTGCAGGAGAAGGAGAGTGCCAGCTTCTCACTCTGAAACTAGACTGTCAGGGTTCAGCTTTCACCTCTGATCTTCACTGTGTGGCACTGTATGACTTTTGACAAACTATTTCATTTCACTGTGCCTAGAATTCCTCTCCTATAAAATGACATCCACCTTAAAGGGTTCATGTGAGTGTCACATAAGTTAATGTATGTTACTGTGAGACTAGCCCCTTGCCTATAATTCTGTTATATGTGTCATTTTATAAGAAATAAACTTCCATCGCATGTATCGTGAGTTGAGGCTTTTTTTTTGTCTTGCTCAGCCAAATTTAATCAGAACAGTTGTGCAGTTGCCTCACAGGTTCAGCTGCGTGTCAGGTTCATTGTCAGTTTCCTCTCCCTGTGAGACCTTGCCATGGCAGAGATCTTACCAGTGCAGCAGTTGACCCTGAAGAATGCCTTCATAACTTACTTTAGTTTCATTGTTTACCTTCCCTAAGAGACAATGGTGGTGGCCAGGATGCTCACTTGCTGAGGACCTCTGAGAATGGAGTTCTTAGAACACTCACTTATGTTCCATATGTGCCCAGACAACAGTGTTGCAAACGTTTATCATGCTAAGAAGCTACTTACACTGGGATTTTCCATATTTTGTCTCATCCTCTTATTTTCTTAACTGTGTTTCTAATTAGCTTCTCTCCTGCCAAAGACGTTAGGGACTTCATCTCTCCAAAGCCAGAAAGGTATGTACCACCACCACCCGGCTATAAAAATTAGATTTTAAAAATGCCTGCACCACCACTCCCAGCACTTGAGAGGCAGAGCCAGGTGGATCTCTATGAGTCCGAGGCCAGCCTGGTCTACAGAGCAAGATTCAGAACAGGCACCAAAACAACACAGAGAAACCCTGTCTCGAAAAACCACACACACACACACACACACAAAAAAAAAAAAAAAAAAAAAATCTAATTTTTAATTCGTTTATGTTTTCTAGTCTGTCAACAGTGAGAATGCTGATGAATTTGGTCCCTGAATCATGGGCTTTGACTATTTTCCTTTCCTTATTAACAAGCCAAGAGGATAAACTCACCAGTCTGTAGAAGATAATGCACCTGAGTTCAGATTCTGATGGTCTCCAAAATCTGTAAATAAACATCCAAATGGCAAAGTGGTAGGCTTTCATTCTTAAATATGCATGTCATAGAAAACAAAGCCTATAGATCATTCTAGTATGTTCCAGGAGAGATGGAGCTAAGTTAATCTTATCTAGTACCTATTTTTGAAATTGGAGAACTTTTGGGTAATAGAGCTGTGGCTTCAGTTTTTGCAAACTTCTGCCCTTTTACTTCATTTTGCTTTAATTTGGTTTTCAAACTCATGGCTGGAGAGTTATAACAAATTACTATAGAAATGTCCTCCTGAGAGGGGTGAGTGGCTCTCATTCACACTACAGGAATTTGGGTGCAGGGTGGGCAACGATGTTGACTGCAAATATTTACATTCACATTTTGAGAACTATATGTTCTCCCTGATTATTTGGAGTTCCTGATCTGTTATGACTTATAAGAGAAACTACAATATTTAATTCTCATCCCATTTCTAATGATAGTGACTCTCTGGTCAGTTGCACTGTTCTAAGTTCATTTTTTTAATAGCTTCCCAAAGGTCATGGCAATAAGAGTCTCTGAATTTCTGTACAATGACAATTTGTACTCTTTTAAAATTGAAAGTCGTGTTATTATGCATATTCTCACTTTATTTTCTTTTCTGGAACAAAGCCTTTTTGAAAATTCTATTGATTATCTAATTTTATTCCATTAACATGTCACAAATGATGTTTCCTAGTTCATCAGCAAAAACAATTTTGCTTTAACTTTCAGTAATCTTATTACAATAAGTCTGTCATTTAACAGTGATGGACACAGGTTTCGAGAACTGTTTCAAGATGAGATCTTACATATCACAGGATATTTTTCTCAAAACAAGATGGTATAGCACAGCTAGACCATATGGTACAGCCTAATGTCAAGACAGACTACATGGTATAGCCAACTTCACAGCAACACATGGTGCATGTTTATAGCCTAGGGAATTGTAGCAGTAATGTAGTGGCTTATTGACATTATTAATTATTATTCACTGTTCACAATTATGTGTGAGTGATACAGTTTTACAGCTGACAATGGAATGGTTTTATTTGCATCAGGATTACTACAAACATGAGAATTCATTGTGATGCCACACTATAATGACTGTCAATAGACAATAGGAAGTTTACTGCTGTCATAATTGTATGAGATCGTCCTCATATGTGTGCCTGTCATATAATACATGGCTACGTATCTGGACAGTGGATATGTGTTGGTATTTATTTTCAAAATTTGTTGAAATTACAGAGCTTTATCTTAACATTTTTCTTCACTTTAATGGTAGACATAGCGAAACTGAGAATTATATTCTCTGGAGGTCTGACCTAGATGCTCACTGATGAATTGATCAAATGGCACATGTGTTGCTTAGGAATTTGTAGTTTTCACTAATTGTTAATTAGTATTTGAAACTCCTTTTTTAAAACTTATTTTTAATTTTTACTTACATGTATACATGTGTGTGCATATGTATGCTCATGAATGTGTGCATGTGTTTGCTCATGAATGTAAAGATTTCTGTGGAGGTCGAGAGGGTTTTAGATCTCCCTGGAACTGGAATTATGAGCTATTGTGAGACACCTGACATATGTGCTGGGAACCAAACTTTAGTCCTCTGATAGCAGCAAGCAAGCATTCCTTCAGGCCATTTTTCCAGCCCCTGTTATCTGAAACTTTAACTCCTACTGGGGACAATAGTAAATTAATCATTTTACAGATAAGGAAACTGAGTTTCAAAGGTGCTTTAAGACAGCCTCCAGTCTCTTGATTCCATATGTTCTACTGCTTCTACTTCTCAGTCTCTGTATGGATTGCTATGTGGCAGGTAGAGCAGGAAATTCATCTCCCTATACACTGGCTTAAGAAAGGTATATGTAGACATCATATGCATAAATATATTTTCTCTGCACGTGTCTCACATGCTTTATTTTTCAATTTTAATGATTTTTTAATAAATATAGAATCCTAGAAACATGTTAGACATCTTTCCCATATAGTACCATCCCATCTGAAGCATATGGCAATTATCCCCCTGACAAATGCTAAGTACTGCACTAGCCTTTAACAGACTGTTTCTCTGATAGCTACACCAACTGTTAACCTTGATCAATTTTTACATTAACGCTTGCTATCTTCATAGGTTAAAGATGTAAAATTGCTTTTCTATGGTCACACAATTTAGAGAAAACCCAAATGCAAGATCAGACCTGAGTTCAAAGCGATGCAACTATGAAATGTTGGCCTTGTTCCCTGGTTTGGGATGCAATGGACAAGACTTGTGACTCAGCATACACTCTACATCTTCCTATTCAAAACTGTAATTTTTGGTTTATCTTTTTTATAATTCTGTGGGTATGTTTTTATCAAATAGGATTTTGTATAATGGTACAAACTTTTCTCTTTGTGTGTGCTCCATAGAACACTTAACTGTAGTAAGCAGTCAAATGTTTGATTTTGAAATAGCAACTTTCCCCTTGACAAAGCTCTTATTTCAAGACTGTTAGTGGTGCATATGTATATCCTAGCCAGCTCTGAATCATTACTGTGGAACTCACAACTCGTTTTTCATGGAAGAATTTTACAAAACAGTGGGTACTTTGGAGGGTAGTGAAACAAATGAATGGATGGCTGAGCATTTGAGCTTCAGAGAAGGGACCACCAGAATGTACAAAGTGATAGAGGAATGATGGAAGAGGGGATTGGGGGAGATATCTGTAGCCCAGGGATTATAAGGGAACAATTTTATTAGCTACTTGAGTTTCTCAGTATATCCACTGTTTTCTCATGTTATATATATAGAGAAAGACATAAACCCCAATATTAAACAAGTAGAGTGTGAAAAGCAAAATGGAGTCACGTGAATATCATCTGGTAAAATGACACTAAGAATTTCAATTTTTGCCCATGGGTTACATGCATTCAAAGTTAGCTATGAATGCAACACAACTCAAAGTTGTAAAATGTTGGACTTTTTGTGATCTTTTAATTTTATACATAATCAATATTAAGTGGCAATGTCAAAATGTTGGACAGGTCTGTAACAAAATATTTCAATCAGCTAATCATAAATGAAGCTCCCATTCATATAAAGTCCTACTAAAGTAGTCTCTTGCTAAAGAGACTCTAAGTGTTCTTTGGCTAAGTGGAAAAATAAAGGCATATGCAGAACAAAGGAGCAATGGTTCTTTCCCTCAGACTGTTCAGTGGAAAGCATCATCTCCATCTTGCCAAGTAAGTGAGAAAAATAGTGTATGGCCTGGGTTTGGCTGGAAAATTACTTGTGAGATGCACTAATGTTTCATGGGGGAATGTCTTTCTGTATGTTGTGAATATGTGTTGCGCTGATTGGTTGATAAAGCCATTTGGCCTGTGGCAAGGCAGCTTAGAGGCAGGTGGGAAATTCAAAGAGAGAGACAGAAAGAAGGTGGAGAGAGACACCAGTGAGCTGCACAAGAAGCAACAGGTGATTGGACACAGGTAAAGCCATGAAACATGTGGCATTACATAGATTAATAGTTCTGGGCTAATTTAAGATATAAGAGCAGCCGGGCTGTGGTGGCGCACGCCTTTAATCCCAGCACTCGGGAGGCAGAGGCAGGCAGATCTCTGTGTGTTCGAGGCCAGCCTGGGCTACCAAGTGAGTTCCAGAAAAGGCGCAGAGCTACACAGAGAAACCCTGTCTCGAAAAACAAAACAAAACAAAACAAAACAAAAAAAAGATATAAGAGCTAGCTAGCAAAAGGCTTGAGCCATGGCCAGGTAGTTATAATTAATATAAGCCTCTGTGTGTTTACTTGGGGAATGCAAGTGGGAGAGATTTGTCCCAACTACCCGCAGGTCAGGACACAGGAAAACCTCTGACTACAGATGTTTGTGAAAGTTTCTTATTGGAGAATGAAACTAGGTCCTTATCTTCCTTCTTAGTCTTCTGCAGATGGGTAGGGATACATCAGGAGAATTGAAATACTCATTGCCTTGTGTTTAGAAAGAGCAACTGCTCACAGTACATAGACCTCATTTAAGAAGAGAAGGCAATAGAGTAAATTGGGATCCTTGTGTCTTTAACATAATTCTTTACTAGAACAGCTTTGCTTTAGTAGTATTTGATTTGATTTAATTTGATTAATATATGTGGACTTGTGGAATATTAAGAAGCAATATAAATACATCAGTGCTGAGCTATTGGATTATAGCCCAAATCAAGTCAAACCTGGGGCCATAAGAATCAAGATAGAGTTCATAGTAGTAGAGCCTGGTCTGGGGTCTCAGAGCCTCTTTGGAAAAGGAGGATATGTCACTGGGCTGACACCATAAGCAGTAACTTTGATAGGGACTTGGGAGTCTTTAAATCATTGAAGAGGCATGTGTTACAATTAAGTGGTGGTGGGAGAGGTGAACTGAAAGTGAGTATAAAATAGTGGAGTCTGTGGAAAGCAAGCTGTGTCATCCTTGAAGTCATATCCAGGAAGATCCCCAAGAGACTTTATCAACCAAATTTCTTTTTTTCGCCTTCTATTCAAAATAGTTATTTTCTCTCTCACATAATATATCCTACTCATGGTTTCCCCTTCCTCTGCCCCCCCTAGTTGCTCCCCACACTCCTCCTGTCCAGATCCACTCCCCTTTCCTCTCTCAGTAGAAAACAGACAGGCTTCTGAGTGATAATAAAAGGAAAATAAAATAAAATAAAGCAAACATGTCATAGTTGTACAAGACAAATAAACAGAAAGAAAAGAGCCCACAAAAAGTCACAAGAATCAGAGACCCACTTGTTCACCCACTCAGGAATCCTATAAAAACATTAAACTGGAAATCAAATTATATACATAAAGGACCTGGTGCAGATCTGTGCAGGCCTTCTGCATGCTGCCTCAGTCTCTGTGAGTTCATATGAGTCTTGATCATATTGATTTAGAGGTCCTTGTTTCCTTGGTGTCCTTCACCCACTCTGGCTCTTATATTCTTTCCTTTTACTTTTCTGCTGGGGTTCCCTGAGCTGTGATGAGGGTAAATTTGATAGAGAAACCCCACTAACTGGTAAGTGTTCCATAGTTTCTCACTCTTTGTATAATATCTGGCTATGAATCTTTGTACTTATTCCTATCTTCCACAGGAAGAAAGTTCTCAGATTGTTACTAAACAAAGCACTGATCTATGAGTATAGAAGAAAGCAGAATCTCATTAGGTGTCATTTAATTCCTAAACAAATTCCTAAACACACACACACACACACACACACACACACACACACACACACACACACACCTTTAGACCAGTAATGTTTGGTTTTACCTTAGATCCCTGGGCTAACTAGTCTCTGGTTTTTGGTCACTCAGGCAGTGTCATGTATGGGGTCCATCTAGTGGAGTGGGCCTTAACTCAAATCATATATTGGTTGGTTACTTCACAAACTTTGTGCCATGATTGCCTTACCATATGCTGCAGGCAGGACATCATTGTAGATCAAAGGGTTTATGGCTGGCTTTGTGTTTATTTTTCTCCTTTGGTGGTATGTCAAGTACATTCCTACACCCAAGACGCCTCCAAGTTCAATGAGTTGTGTAGGTGCTATCTGTAGCAATGGGGTCTAGTTGTGAGTTTCTGGAGAGCAACATATAGTCTTTGCAACATTTACACAATGAAGCATTACTCAGCTGTTTTTTCTTTTAAAAAAGAAAATCATGAAAAATGGAAGTAAGTGGATGGAACTAGAAAAACAATCATCTTGAGTGAAATAGCCCTGACCCAGAAATACAAATATAGTATGTATTCACTTACATTTGAATATTAGCTGTTAAGTCAATGATAATCAAGCTACAATCCATTGAACCACAGATGTTTATTAGGAATAGAGTAAAAGACTAGGGGGCACAGATAGGTCTCTCTAGGAAAGGGAAATAGAATTGCTAGTTATGGATGGATTGGGGCAAACTGGAATAGGAGGATCAAATGGTGAAGGAAGGATGAGTGAAAGAATATGGGGCGAGACAGTTAAAATTAAGGGCCATTCGAGGGATAATATGGAAATCCAATATAGTAGACGGTTCCTAAAATATTCAAATATCTGAAAGTGATCTAAATGGTATCTCTAAATAATGAGGTAGACAGAGTTCTAAGTGGCCATCTCTTGTGACTAAATAAGCATTTATTACTAGGATTGACTTACAGCTAACTGAGTTCTTGGCCAAAAGGGTCTTATGAAAATCTCCAAACAATCCAAGCTATAACCAAATTCTTAATATGGCACTATTTTTGTCTTGAGCATATTATACTAGAAACATGAATGGATAGGTTTGGGTCACAATTTATTAATATTAAAATATTCTTAAAGTTTAGTGATTTCAATGGCAGCAATTTGCCAGGTTGGTAAGGATAGTTTGGAGGTCTTTCCACAGAGGTCAGACACAAAATACATTTCCATGTTACTTAGCTCTCTCTCCTTACTAAATGGGATTGACATTTATCTAACTAGATAATTTTCCTATCCCACATTTTAATTGCAGATAGTTCACTTTAGATAGAGCATAGAATATAAACTAGAATCCAAGCCCTTGAGTTTTTAAAGAGTTTTATATTATTATGGATTGCATGAGAATCATAAATGATCAAAAGCTTGGAAAACACAACATCCATTAACACCCAGAAAATGCTAAGGAGAACATGTATAACATCCAATTATTATTCTGTTCTTTGCAAAATACTGAAGAGAGTAAAATTTGAAGGCTAGTATTGTGCCAAATATAATAATTTCTCTGGGTAGCCACACTCTATTAAAAAGGTTTATACAATTAGAATCAGAAGTACATGCCTATCCATTCTTGGAAAACTACAAGATTGTGTGAAAGCACATTGTAGGCACGTCTAATCCAGTATTTCAGAATGGCCAGGGATGAATGATAGAAATTACTGGACCATGTGCAATATCTCTATATTCTATGAGAGAGAAGGAGAGAAATGGCAGGTATGTGGAAGATCCATTCTAAAGGTACAGAAAAAAGTTCTATAAAGAAACTGAAGTTAGAAAGGATTTGCGATCAAATAGCTTTAAAGTGATATGTGAAATATTTGTATGAGAAGAAATAATTTTGAAGCATGATGAGTCTGAGAAGCTTGGAGAGAATATTTAAGTCATTGAAATAGAACAGAGATGAGTTATCCATTAGCTAATTCTAAAATTTCTAAAGAAATTTGCTCTTACTGATAGAATGTGGACTGCCACTGGTCTGACTGAAGTCATCCATGACCTGAACATGTACACTCTGCCTCCAAGGGAGTTAAATTTTTATTCTAGTCAGTCATGTGGCAAATCTAGAGAACTGCTTATAAACTGTAAAACCTAAGTGATTCCCATGCAAGTTGCTCTGAGACTTGGCACTCTGACCCCTCACTAACTAATCTTTAAAAGTTAATCTCTCCAGATACAAATGAGGGCATTGGGTGAGAATGGAAAATTCAGGGTAGAATTGAAGATGATTTATACACATTAATTTTAAAAGGGGATAGTTAGTCTAAACAGATTTTACCCACTTCATTTTCCAACAAGTTTGATTCCTACACTAATATTCTTTTACTTTCTTTTGCATTTTTAAATTTTCTTTTTACAGAATTTAATAGCATCTCTTGAGAATCTATGATGTGACACCCATAGTGTTAAACACTGAACCTACAAATGTCAATCAACCACAGTTCTCTGCCCTTGTGGAAGTTCAGTCTATTGGGAGAGATATAAAAATATGTATTAAATATGAATTATTTCTGTAAGAACACAGACATACACGTGTCTACCCATGTGCCATGATTATCAGTACATGCATGCTTTATTTATTATTTATTCATTTTTCATGATGCTGGTTATGGGACCCAGGGCATAGTGTGTGTGCCTTTAATATTACAAAGTAAATGTATAGCCAAGAGAGTCATGAGCCTTGTACTTTTAGTAGGCTTTATCTTTGTTATAGAGTGTCCTTCAGAAGGAGCCTTCTGTAGACCATACTTTTGAAAATATAGCTTTAGATCAAAAGGTTTGTAATGGTGATGGAGAGATTCTTCAGGTGGTAAAATTCTGCATTGTAACCAGAAGATATTGTTTTGATCCCCAGAACCTATGTAAGAGAACCTGGATGAGGTGGCATGTGTTTGGAGTCCCAACAGTAGTGACACAGAGACAACTGCTGCTGCCAGCATAGTCAGCGGTAGTTGGAAGTTTTCCTGTGTCCCAGCCAGCCAGCGGTCAGGACAAATCTCACCCACTCACATCCCCCAAGTTAATACACAGAGGTTTATATTAATTATAACTGCTCAGCAATTATCTCAGGCTTATTACTGACTAGCTCTTACACTTAAATTAACCCATAATTCTTATTTATGTTTAGCCACGTGGCTTGGTACCTATTCTCAGTTCTGCCTTGCCATCTTGCTTCCTCTGTGTCTGGCTGGCAACTCCTGACTCAGCTCTTCCTCTTCCCAGACTTCTCCTCTTCTCCTCACCCTGCCTATATTTCCTTCCTGGCTACTTGCCAATCAGCATTTTATTTATCAACCAATCAAAGCAACACACATTCACAGCATACAGAACAACATTCCACAGCAGTCAGCTAATGGGAAGATGAACATGTGCTTTGTTTTAGTTCTAAAAGTAAAGTCCACATATGACACCACACAATTCAGTACACTGATTACCTTATGCCAATGTATTATTGTATATTTGTATTTTTGAAACATTTCATACTTATTCACCCTTCAGTATTGAAAATTAAAATTTCAGTTTGTAGATGCAGCAATTTTCGCACAGTTCATTCATTCAGGTACTCAGGAATTCACACACATAATTAACTCTAAACTGCAGTATTAGCTCACAAACATATTATTTCATTTTTTTCTATATACTCTGTGTTTTCAAGAACTTGAAGTTCTTTCCTAGCTGTGGAAGGGTTGATCATATTTTCAAAAAAGAGAAGGGTGAAAAGAATATAATTATATTTTAATGAAACTATATATTAAAAAAGTAATCCCCACTTACCATTTTCATGTGTTTGTTATAATAAAACCCAGTTGGCATTCTTTCTGGAAAGTGTATTTTATCAATTCTAAAATGGTTTTGCAAGGAAATTAAGTCAATCATATTATTGAAATAAGATACTCTTTAATAATCTAAATTTTCATTCCTCTATGCCAATACTAAAAGCTGAATTCTATATGCGTTTTGGTATTCTTAATTTCCTGTTTGCTTATTTCAGTTTGGAACATAAGACCTGAAAACTAAAGAACATGAGGTCAAATCTCTCCCTGGGGACAGTCATGAACTGCAGCCTGCTTTTGCCACACAGCCATGCTCATTCACCCACATCATTTATATGGCAGCATTTTTCCACAAGGGCAAATTTGATGGTTCTTATGGAAACTGTAAGGCTCAAAACAACTTGCAGTGTTTACTGTCTGGCCCTTAACAGAAAATAGTTTTCCAACTCTCTTTAAAGCCTTGGCCAATTTTACATTTTGCTTTTAGTAAATGTCTATGCAGTATACCCAACAGTCGAGACAAGCTAAGATGTTTGTCTGTGATTTTTTACTGTGTTTTAGACAGAAACTAAAACCTGCATTAAAGCAAGTTGTCAAAAGCAATGCTTTCTTCCATCCCTCCAAGAAAAGCCTGAACTGCGGGTGGCCTTAAAAATGTCTCAAACACAACAGGAAGCAAACCAAAGAGAGAAAACTTTTAAGATCTACTTTTGGAATTTGTGGGCAATCACAAACTATTGACATAAGCAATAAACAGTCAGAGTTTAAATGTACATATATGCTTAAGGCAGGCACCACATCACCTCTTTCAGGTGAGCAGGATGACTTTCCTCCGTTGGAGATAGCCCATTGGAACATCACTGGGAGCATTTTGTCTGATGTTAATATACATCTACATATTTCTCATTATTAATCTTAAATTGCATTTTATAATTGTTAAGATCAATCCATATGAGTCTATTTAATGGGTAATAGGGATTTATTAAGATATAAATTGAGGAAATACACTCACTAATACAGAACTGAGTAAACAGCTGAAGTTGTCCTCTGTTCTGACCAGGAGTGAATCTACCTGGTCATTTGATCAGACCAGGAAGCAGGCAGCAGGGAGAAGTGACTGATGAACTTTGCCAATAGGTTAGACAATCACTCAAATTTCCTGCTTCACTAAAATGTCTGCCAGAGACTCTAGACCTTTAGGCTAAGTATAGATGCCCCAACATTACAAAGGACCTTTGGATGACTGTCCAGGCAGCCAGATGTCTCTG
This sequence comes from Peromyscus eremicus, assembly GCF_949786415.1. Classification (NCBI taxonomy): domain Eukaryota; kingdom Metazoa; phylum Chordata; class Mammalia; order Rodentia; family Cricetidae; genus Peromyscus; species Peromyscus eremicus. The sequence goes on along the minus strand of NC_081425.1, from coordinate 96,246,926 downwards.
TCATTTCTGGAATTATGGAAGTTTTCTTGCAATGGACTTCCTGTTTACTTAGGTAAGAGTGTATCCTTCTGGGGTCTTTGATGTAGTTGAAGACTATTTAGTTATAATTATAATTTTTCTTGGTTATGATAAAAATAAATTAGGTATGAAACTTTACACTCACAAATATAGGATGTTTTCTTTAATTTTGCCAAATACAAATAGACTAGATATTATAACTATAATTCTTTTTTGATAACTGTTTTATTATATGTGATTTTATTGTGTTAGAGTTAAAACCTTCCTTTTTGATTAGACAGAAAAGGACAAGTGCTGTGGGATGTCTTTCTATATGCTGTGAATATGTGTGCCCCCCATTTGATGATAAATAAAGCTGCATTGGCCTATGGCAAAGCAGGATGGAGCCAAGTTGGAAATTCCAAAAGAGATAATGAAAGAAGAAGGGCAAGGTGGAGAAGACATCAGCCCGCTGCCCAAGGAGTAACAAGATACCAACAGACCGGTAACACCACAGCCATGTGCCAACATATAGATCAATAGAAATGGGCTGAGTTAAGTTATAAGAGCTAGCTAATAAGAAGAATGACCCATAGGCCATACAGTTTTTAAGTAATATAAGCCTTTATATGTTTACCTGGGACCGACCAAGAAGTTGTGGGACACAGGTGGGAGAGATTTGTCCTGACCATGGGGCCAGGCAAGACCAGAGAAACTACTGGCTACACATAATCTTATCTAATTAATCTAATTTAAGCAACAATCTTAAATTAAATCTGAATGAGGGACACCATTTTATAATCAGCTACACATAGCTAGGTATACACAGCCATGGAAAACTACATATAACCATAAGCAATGGGTGTAGTGATGCATACGAAATCTTACTCATTATTTATCTCTCCTTCCTTATTAATATATACTTTTGTGTGCATTATGCCCTTTGTCTACATTATTACTTGAAATGAGCAGATATCCACTCAGATCAGCCTATGTGTTATCTTATAAATGGGACTAATTTTCTTTCTTCTCAGAGTATCCATTGAGTAAACCTGGTTGGTGAAAAATACTGAGAGCTTCAAAATACAAAAATGATGTGCATAGAGAGAAGTCTATGTGGGCTGCTGAATGGGAGTATCTGCTTCTACTCTGACTTGTCTTTTCAATGTCCCTAAGTGAAGAAGATATTTCAGACTTTGTTGATTGACCAAATCAAAGTCCACTGCTGGAGAGCTGCTACCACAGCTTCCAGGGGGAATCATGTCCTGGGATTCTTCCTACACATGAAAGCATCATCACCAATGAGCTGCCCTAGGAAATGGTCACTGGTGAAACCTAAGAACTATCCTAAGAGAATTTTTTAATAAGTCTTTTCCCGTTTGATCTCTCCTTTAGCACTTGTCTTTCTATATTATAAACTGTACAGATTCTTCTGCAATTTCCTCTATTTATTCTCTTGATGTTATAGCTATAAAATACAGGCTGTGTAGTTATTCCTTCATTGGGGAGACAGGCCCATTCTTTGGTTACATACAGAAAGTATTTGATATTTTAGCACACATACAATATATATAAATCTATTTAACTCTAAGTGGGAGACAGGCTGGGGAGCCATCTGATGAGGTGTTGTATTTATAATTTCATCCTACCGTAGAGCTTTGTAAATGGGAAATTTTCTCCTTTACCTGCTATTTAGGGCAAATAATTTTTAAAGTATTATATTAGATTGAAATACAAAATTAAACACTAAAAATTACATCCTACTGAAAGGACAAGAATTTAAGAGAAAGAACAACATGGTAGTTCAGAGATTTTCTAGAATTTCCATTGATAATATGTAGTACTCTCTCCTAAAAATTAATTAGTGAGATCAAATCTCAAATATATTGTGGGAAATATAATAAATAGAAAATGTGCTTTCTTGGCATTCAGCATAACTAGCAGACATTTTAATACTTTAACTTTGTCATGTCTTATTTTTATCATGTGTCAGATATACTATTCACACTTTTACATTGGTTTTATTAACCTATAAATAATGTATTTATGTTATAAGCCTTTTATAGTTTCTCTATTAAGAGATCTGATTATACTTTAGATATTTCCTGTATTTTTCATTAATCTATGACTGCAAACAATTGCATGCATACGTTGACATAGTTATTAACTTACAATACTATTAGTCCTATCAACCATATGTATTAAAATTATGTGACTATATCTTTCCCAACTTTCAAGTAAAGTTTATTAATGATGATGGTGATAAAATCTGAATTCTATTTTTTAAAAATTTGCTAAGAAGCAACATAATGCCAAATGTTTTACATACTGGAATGTTCTTTGACCTGTGATGAAGCCACATCCAGCTAAACCTAGAGAGCAGAGAAGTTCATACATTAAAATATATTTGAAGCACTTTTCCTACTGGACAGCATAGCTTCGTACCTTAGCACTATAGAGTACAGGTTGCCTCATCTTGAAATTCAGTGCAATTTACAACTTCAGATCACTACTCCTGCCTGACATCTCATGAAATGGTTGTTTCAAAAGCTACCAGGCTGGGAGAAGATGCAAATAGAATAAAAATGTCTACTAGATGTGCATGATGTTTATATCATTAAGAAGTTGAAAATTGTGAGTTGAACCATGGTAAGTCAAGGACCTTCTATATTTTCTTTCTGTTTCTTTAACTGTAACACATAATTATCTAAATTACTGTGTCTTTGTGTGGTACAACTAAAATTGACAGAGCTTATACCCTTTATCCAATGTTATTTACTGGAAAATGGAATTAAGATTTCAATCAAGTCTATCATATGCTTAACTACTGCAGTGCATTATTTTACTCAATTAAAGCACACTTAAACTTACCACAAAGTCTTCTACCTGTTTTTGCAGACACCACCTCTTCCATAATGGCCAAGAAGCCCATAGTTCCTCTCAGTCACAATCACCACAATCCACTATTGTTGTCAAGTCCTGGGCACTAATGAAAGTTCTTTCTCACATCTAAGCTGAATTTTCACATTAACCAGTCACTATTACAAGTATCCATTGGATGTCATAGAACATATAGAGGTGCAGCTATAATTCAATTTGAGGAGTAGCCATCACCTAGTAAAATTATGCCATAATCTCTAAAGACAAAATTCTAAAATCCACAATTCTAATGATTGGAGTTTCAGTCGATCAATAATCTCTTATATGGCATCTGGAAAAATGGCTCATGGAAAGAACACAGGTTTGGTTTACAACATCGACATGGCAGATCACAACTGTCTGTAATTCCAATTCCAAGGAATTCAAGCCCTTCTTCTGGTATCCTCAAACACCAGGCACACTAGTAAACATAGCTCGTACAGGCCAAGTAGTCATATACATAAATAAAAATAAAGTCTTTTAAAAAAGTCCAAATGTGTACAATCCTGAAAAATTAAACCCTTGAAAAGAATTGTGGCAAATATAATTTTGAAATTATTCAAAAGACATTTATTTGCATTTAAAAGGGGATATATTTGAGAAACTTTACAGAAGACCTCATAGGCCACTTGAAACAATTTAGTGATGACAGCATACATATGTGTAAGACTAAACACACAATAATACTGACAGTTACATGGTTTAACATTTATGTGCAAAGGAATTGTATTTGTAAAGAAATTTATCTAAAAGCAGAATGTATAAACATTTATCACTGTAGCCGATTGCTGTGCAAACCCAGCTTTTGTAACTGTGGCTACAAAGAATTTACATTTTAGAAGGCAAGAAGTAAATGATCATAAGTTTCTGCATGCTCTAAAGACTTGGAAAGAGTGGAAGGAAATGAATTTGAAAAGCAATCAGAAACAAAGGGCAGTAAAAAGTGATCTCACATCCCTACCAGCAGTCATGGGCTCCATGTCCATGTGGTAAACCCATTCTTTGCTCAAGACTCAAAAATTTTTGTCAGCAACATATTTTCTGTTCTACGTGAGCTTGCATATTAAGATAAGATTTTGGAGTTCACTCTTCGATAATAGGAATTATAGCTTGAATTGCTAAAGTGGTTTTTAATAAAAAACCCAAAGCCAGATATTAGTAGGATAAATACTGAAAGATCAGAGAGATAAAGGAACAAGCTACTGCCATGTCTCACCTCGCCAACTCATGAATCTTCAGACTGAATGTCTCTGAGTCTTCAGCCAAAAGCTGTCCAGCCAAAAAGCCTTCTTTTCTCCTCATGCCTTATATATTTTTCTCGGCCCAGCCAACACTTCATTCCTAGTGCTTGGATTAATGGCGTGTGTGCTTCCCAAATACTGGGAGTAAAGGCATGAGATCTCAAGTGATGGGATTAAAGGAGTGTGATTTACAAGTACTGGAATTAAAGGTGTGTGCCACCAATGCCTGGCTCTGTTTCTCTCCTAGACTGAGTCAATCTCATGTAGTCCAGAGTGGCTTTGAACTCACAGATATCCAGATGGATCTCTGCCTCCCGAGTGCTAGGATTAAAGGTGTGTGCCACCACTGTCTGGCCCTTATGTTTAATCTAGTGGCTTGTTTTGTCTTCTGATCCTCAGGCAAATTTTACTAGGGTACACAATGTATCACCACAATGAACAACATAATGTAAGATGAATTTGTGCCTGGGCCATGTTGTCTATCTCATTATAATATAAGAAATTGTTCTATAGAATTTTCACCCCACAATTCAAAAGATCCCAACCCAAAATATATAATTTCCCTGAATTTTATGCCTGTCACCAAGATCTTAATTTCATTAGCTCATTAAGTGTTTTTGAAAAATTTGACTGGCAGATAAGGATGAATATTATTAAATACTGATGGATGATCTCCAACTTTAGCTGTACAATTTTTCCATACATAATTAAATAATTTCTGCAGAAAACACATTATGTACCCATCTGTTCTGAATAGCTTCTTTTTAATTTTTTATTATTTAAAAAATTTCTAGGATGTTGTATCTAGGAAAATTGTACTTCTAGATAAAAATTTTTCCACACAGACAAAACAAAAAATAAAATAAATAATAAAATCTCAGAAGTAAAACATCAATGGTAGTACAACTAAGTCTTACAATGCTCTTTTTCTCAGCAAAATTCTGCTCATATTAATCTAAATAGATGTAAATATTGATGAAATTCTTTTCCAAACCTCAGAAAATGAAAATATGGAAAGCCCTTATTTAAAGCAAAATAGAGGAAACTCCTTTTAATGCCTAAGATGGAGAAGTTTTATTGGCTTATTTCTAATTGTTTTTTAGTTTCATGTATTCATGTAATTAATTTTAGTCATTTTGAGGCTAGTCCCATCTCTTATGCCCTCTTTCCTGATGGGCACTTTCTCTACAAGTCACTTACCACATATTTTCACAACTTTCGACTGTGACCTACTGAGCTTAATTAGAGTTGCTTTCCTGAGTGGCTTGGAAGTAATTTCCTAGAATAAAAAGAACTGACAGTAGACTCTCAGGGGGAGGTGGGACCTCATGGGCCCCTACCCTTCCATGATGAAATTTGAGGGGCCCAGTCTTGTCCAGGTCTTGCAAAGATGACCAACAGCTGCAGTGAGTTCAGGGAGACAATGGCTATGCCATGTCTGGACAATGTCTTTTTATTGCATACCTTCCAGTCCTTAGATGATCTAGACTGAACACCGGCTTCAAACACCATTGAATAAGTCATTGCTGATAACACATCACTCAAATTTAATAGTTTAAAATCAAAAGCATTTACTATTTTCTTGTAGCTCTGAGCATCACAGATTCATCAATGATTATGTTAGAGAGACATTCTTCTTGTTGCTGTGACAAAATACCTCACACAAACAACTTAAGGTGAAGAAAAAATTATGTTGGCTCGCATTTCAAAAGTTTTAGTCTGTAGTTCTTTCCTTCACTCATTCTTGACCTGTGGTAATAGAAGACACTATGGCAGGAGAGGGTATGGACATAGAGGATGTTCATCTGTAGGGACAATAAGTAGAAAGTGAGTAAGTCATCGGAGAGCAGATGTAACCTTCAAAAGTATGTGGTTGATGACTACTTCCTCCAATAAGGCCTGACCTCCTAAGACAGGGTCACCAGCTGGAGGTCAAGCTTTTGACATATGAACCTAAGGAGATATTTCATATTCCCACAATTACAGTGTCTCAGATGGATTTTAATTTGAGTTATTTTACTGGGCTACCATTTAGCCGTGAGTTGTAGTAGAAGGTTCTAGGAAGTCTCAGCCTTAATTTGTTTATAAACAAATGTATGTGTTCTTCTCTATGAGGCTATTTTTCAGGGCTGCCTGAAAGTCCTCACATGATGCAACTTAGATTTGTCCAGAACAAATATCCTAAGAGAAAACAAGCCAGAAACCGCAAAGTCCTGCAGCACAACTATGGAGGAAATATATCATCCCAGTTGCCACCATGTTGGTCACACTAACCAGTCTTAAGACTCTGAGAAGACAAAGATGAGTTGCAGATTTGGAGGCAAGGATCAGGGTCTAGTGTACACAAGGCTCTTTAAGGTGCATTTCTTAAGTACCTTCCCATGGGTACAATTTCTCTTTTTCTGGACAAGATGGAAAGTGATCTATCCTATACACTGTGCAAAAGGCACACCTAAAATCCTACTTGAGATAAGGATTTCTACATTGGGCTCTGCTGATCCCATTGAGGAGAAGTATGACTCTATAGTTCAGTTAAGAAAGCCCGGGAGCTGCATGCTATGCTCTTTAGTCGATCCATTGTCTACCTGGGTATTGTGCTCTAACACAATTTTCCAGAGAATTTTACTCTTATAATTTAAGCTTTATCTTCAGCCCACATTTTTCCTAGAAATGCCCAGCTCTGACAATTGTTTAGAAGTCATTTCTTAAATTCACATCCTTGTATCATTTATTTCCAAAACCATTAAGTACTAGCTCCTTCACATGAGCAGTTCTTCCCATAATATATGCTTCTCATTTCAAATTTTACAACAGGCAGAAATGATAAACTGGGTGGCAACTCTAAAACTCTGGATGGGAATGTCCTTAGCCACATGTTCACACAATTTGTTAGGAACATTTTGTATTTTGCTTATTAATGTAAGCAAAAATATGGCAATCATTGAAGGAATTTCTGTCACAACATAAAATATTTCCATTTCCAATACTCCATTTTGCAAAATGATTTTCCATCCCTTTCTTTTCTTTTGTCTAATGTGCATGCTTGTATAAATTTGTGTGTGTGTGTGTGTGTGTGTGTGTGTGTGTGTGTGTGCATTTGCCCATGCACATATGTTCAAGGACACATAAAAGCCAGAGGTTGGCATCAGGTGTTTTAATCAGTCACTTTCCATCTTGGTTTTGGAGACAAGATCTTTCATTAAACCCAGAGCTAGCTGATTTGCTAAAATGGCTGATATCAAGGATACCCCTGTCTTTGCATCTTTAGCTTTGAGCTTAAGTGTATGTAGAATTCTTCTTTTTCCAAAGAGATTCTCTTTATTTTCATTAATTCATTTCAAGGGTCATGGTTTTTCTACAAATTTTCCTTAAAGTTCCTCAAGCTTTTCTAACAATTCTATCAAAGTTCTTCTCGAAAAGGCTGTGGAATATCTCAGTAGAAGAGTGCTCACCTAACATCGACAAGCCCTGGCTCAGTCTACTGCAACACACATTGCACAAAATCCTCCTAACTTCTCGCCACCACCTTGTTCTAAAGTCACTCGTAACTTTATAGAGTGTTTCTTATGTATTCCAGTGTTGGGGATTGAATTCAGGGTTACTGTGCGGCTCTAGCAGGCCAGACCATGGGAAACACAGGCCCAAGTATGGCAAACATGGTACCAATCAGCTTTGCCTTTTAGCCTTCTCCTCCTTTCTTAATGGCAAGATTACATTCCTAAAGCTAGTCAGCAAGTTCTATTCCCTTATTTGGCCACTGACTCTTTCCTGAGATTGATCATCAAGGTGCAACTATCAAAACACCAACGTCCAGTAATCAAAATTCATTATTTGACTACCCTAATTAAGATACCCAATCAGAAGTTACCATGATGTCCTACTTCATTCTTACACAGACCTCCCCCTTTTACCTCTTAAAATTGACACCTGCAAAGCTATTTACTGCTGTTTATGCCAGATTCAGATTCAGCCACCTTGTCTATTTGCCTTGCTTAATAAAGGGTCTCTATATTTGATTTGTTCTTCAAAAATGGTGTTTTGGTGTGGTCTTTAACTATTCTGGGATCCAAAGAGGAGCACCCCACTGTATCTAGGTCCCTTCACTTACACTTGCTTGCTAAGCACTACACTGAATTATATCCTGAATCCATGGATTTTATATCAGAGCACCCTATTTTTAGCATCAAAACCTATATTGATGGCTACCAACCAATTATCCTTAAATTTAGCAGCCTAAATGTCATGAGCATTTGTTATATTGTACCCTTTTTGAGAGTTGGGAACGTAGCAATAGCTTTTCTGGAAGGATTGACTGCTCTGAAGGACCTGCCTTCAAGATGCTTCAATGATGTGGCTGAAGACTTAGTTCCTCATTAGATATACATCTCTATATACTTTTCAAATCATCCACATAACTTGTAGCATATTTCTACCAAGTGAATGAGTCAAGGGACCACAAAAATTTAAAAAAAAAAAAGCCACAGTGTCTTTTATAACAGTCCTTGACAATCTCATGTGTTAACATGTCTTGACCAAGTGGCCAAATACTTGGTGAGTTGTTTTTTATATAAGGTTTTGGATAAGATCAAAGTGTGAATTGACTGTTAGTGGACCTCAATTACTTGCAAGTTCTGAATGATGCTTGACTTACTGTCTACCATAAAAGTATGAACCGATTCCTTAAAAGAAATCTCTTCATTCTCTTTCCACATACCTATCTTGAGGGTGCATCCTATAGATACTATTTCTCCAGGATTCTGACTAATACAGTAAGCTGATATTAGACATACATTTAATCATATTCTATTAATCACACATGTCAAACTTCTCAAAATGAGGAAGAGGAGGCAGGAAGCATGTGAGACAATCTTGAAATACAATACAACAACCGGATGTTACCTGAATTTATATTTCTGATGTCAAACTCTCTCTTAAAATGCAGACATGTAACCCCAATTTCATACTTAATATCTACACATTTTATATCTAAGCATTTCTAACTTAACAGTATTCTTGATTAACTGCCATCATCACCATCTGCTCTGTTAATCTGTCAGTGTCCTCAGTGACAGCTAACAGTAGTTCTGATTGTTGCACTACTCAGGACAAATCTTAGTTCTTCTATCTTATACTCCAACTTTGATCCATGAGCCTGTCAAACTCTACTTTTTAAAACATCCTGATACAAATTATTTTTACATTGCATAGCCAAAGTATCTATCATTAGGCTTCAAGTCCACCATCACTTCATGCAAATAGAATCAGAGGAATTTATTCAATCTCTTCATTCTTTTCTACATGAAAGAATGTGATACATTTGCTAACAAAATTTGGAAGGCCGTTTATATTTTAATACATTCCTTTTATCAGTACCTATACAGAATGAGTAATGGCTGGCATATGGTTTTAGAGAAGATACTGATTTTGGTACCTTAGTATGATGTTCTGAATGTGGCTCTAGCACAATCCAGTGAAAGAATCAACCTTTTAAATGGATTTTTCCTTTTGTTTTGTTTCAGTCCCTCTTGAACTCTTTGTCAACCACTGTTTGGCAGTTTGAATGGGGAGGTGCCAGCATTCATCACATTAAAATGCACATGCAAATGCACTTTAATGTGCAATGTACACTAAAAAGCCTCCCTCTGAAATTATATGGCCTGGCTTTACAATGCAATTTTAACATTAAGACATTTTATCACAATAGAATTACCAACTCTAATTTTCTTATTTCTTTTTTTCAACTATCAATTAGTCTTAGGCCAGACCAGCAAGTACATTTTTTTTTTTTGCTTTATTAATGGTACAATGGGAAAATAATTATTGAGATGAGTATGGTTTGGGCCTCTGCATTTTCAACAAATAGAATAAACAGGATGGAAAATATTTACGTGTTTACTTCAAGCTCAGCATGGGGTTTGAGTAAAGTCCTCCTTAGGGGCTCTTAATGTAATTGTACTCTGATAAGGCCCCTTAGAAGAAGTGAACATTCATACTTCAAGACATAGACTAAACCTATCAAGGATATTACAGAATCAATATGAGAAAGAATATTGCCTTATTTCTATTTCTTTTATAGTTTTCCCTCTAGATAACTTAGGTCAGCACATTTGTTATCTACAGATGTATAAAATTTCTTCTAAAATGAGGAATCCTAGAAGATCACTTATCATCTCACTGTTTCTCTGGACCAGGAAAAGAAAGTACATTAGGTGTCTGACTCTAGTTCAATGTCCTTTGTGGCATTATCATCCAGATGTTGGCCTGGGCTACAGTCAGCAGATTTCAAGTTCACTCTTATGGTCATGGTTCTTCACTGGCTGTTGGTAGAATGTCTTTCCCATTAGGACATAGGCTTTTTTATAGGGCTATTTTTAATGCAGCAACTTGCTTCTTGCAGAAAAAAATATGTGGATGTAGGGCAGGGATGGGTATGGAGAGGGAAAGGGGAAGTGGGGCAGAGATCAAGATCTAAGTCACTGTCATTTTGTTATAGATAAGCTGACAGATAGCCTTGCTGTTACTGGTATTGTACTCTGCATTTATCCATTGGAAGTGCAGAAGTGAGTCTACTGCCAGGTGTGGTAACACACACCTTCAATCCCCAGGAGGCAAAGACAAGTGGATGCCCATGAGTTCAAGGCCAACTTGGTCTACATAGTGAGACTGTCTTAAAAAATAAAATAAAATTATCATAGTCAGAGAAATGGCTCAATAGTTGAGACATATGTACTGCTCTTGAGAAGACCAGAATTGAGTTCCCACACCAGGCAGCTCAAAATCGTCTGTGATTTCAGAGAGTCCAGCAGATCAAGTGTGGGCACTTGCATTCACGTGCACAGATCCACACACAGGCAAACAGACATGCAGATGCTTAAAAACAGAATCTTTTTAGGAAGTGGGCCTCCAACAGCAATTCCAGCCCACACTGGAGCTGAGCAGAATAAAATTCCATCTCTTGACTGGAAAAGTTTCAAGTGATTTGTGACTCGCAAGATACTTAGAACAATCTCAGTGATGTCACCACACACATCCAGCCCAGGTCTTTCCTGGTCCCCATCCCATGTCACCCCTCCTGTGTTCACCAAGCCTTTTCAGGACAGGCATCTGCTGAAGAACAAGACCCTTTGCCTCTGCCTGTGCAATTCTCCTTAGCTTCATATGTTGTGGAACATTTGCTTATGCTGTAAAGATGTGTCTTTGCCTAAGGAGCCTTCTGATTGGTTTAATAAAGAACTAAATGGCCAATAGCTAAGCAGGAGAGATAGGAGGCACCACTGGGCAGGGACATCACTGGAAGAGATGCCAGCCAGACGTAGAATAAGTAGGGCACACAGAATGAGGTAGAGGTAAAGCCACATGGTAGAACATAGATTAATAAAAATATGGGTTAATTTAAGTCATAAGAGTTAGTTGAAAACAAGCCTATGCTAAAGGCCAAGCTTTCATATTTAATAGTAAGTGTCATTATTTGGGAGCTGGCTGGTGGGACAGAAAAAGACTTGTTACATTCATAATCTCACAGGAACTCATGGGAGTATGAAGTTACAAATTTATTTAATATTTATTTATTTTCATTTTATGTGTATGAGTGTTTTACCTGCATGTGTGTATGTCCACCACATGCATGTCTCGTACCCAAAGAGGTCAGAAGTAGACATTGGTTACTTAGGAACTGGTGTTAAAGATGGTTGTGAACCACCATGTGGGTGCTGTGCACCTAGCCCAGGTCCTTTGTAAGAACAGCAAGTGTTTCTTAACTGCTGGGCCATCTCTTCAGCACTGAATATTATTGTAAGAGCAATTTTCTTGTGGTTTTCAAGGCAAACTCTAGAGCTAAACTCTAGTTTCAATCCTGGTTCTTCTTTCAATTCCCATGTTTAAAAACAAAAACAAACAAACAAAAACAAACAAACAAAAACCCTTTATGTTCCCTTTAGTTTTGAATCTGAAAACTACAGATTCAAATACCAAATGAGAAGTTTGTTGAAAGAATCATATATTTTATTATCACATGCCTGGAATATGGTCTTCCAGATTCAGATGCAGTAACCACATAAATCAGATAAAGTAAACCTTTCATAATAACTATTTCTTTACTATGATTAATGCTTTTATTGAAATAGCACCACCAGTCAGGGGTAGTTATAATCTGCACATTGGGCATTTATTCCACAGGCATAGAATTAGTGGAGCTCTGCTGTAGGTACTGTATACTTAATAATGGACAAAGTTGGTAAATCCCCTAGCTTTGGGGAACATCTCTGTTTTGAGGTCTCTGCTCTATCATTTACAGTCTTCTCCATTGCTTCAATAAGAAAGGCTAAGTGGGACCAATAGCTTTAGTTGTAGCTCGGAGCTTGCCTGGCATGCGTGAGATCTGGGTTTGATTTCTAGCATTGGAAAAAGAAGAAAGGCAATAACAAAGAGCTCCTGAGAGTGACTCTGATGATGCAGAGTAGCTGCTGCTGGAGTGTGTTTCTGTCACCAGCAGATCTTTCTGCTGTCTTGCTCCATATGGTCCCAAAGTGAAGCAAGTTTGGGCTTTGATAAATAGTATCATGTCACTAGCCTTACTTTCCTTTCAGAAACTGAAAAAGCTAACAGGAAATATTAAGTTACCTGCTTAAGGTCATAAGTGCTTAAGTGATTTTACTGAGGTCTCAAAATGTTACTTTTATCTTTTGAGGTGTATTAGTCACTTTTCATCCCTGTGACAAAATACCTTCCAAAACAAATTAAAGATGAAAGGATGTCTTTGGACTAGGTTCAGAGGTTTCAGTCCTTGTTTACTTGGCTTCAATACTTCTGGGTCCCTACATTGTGTGTTAGAACATGATGGCACTGAGCATGTGTTGGACCAAATTGGCTCATCTTGTGATGAACAGGATGAGGAGATACAGATAGGAAGGAGTCAGAAACAAGAAATCTCCTTCAATGAAATGCTCCAAAGACCTGCTTTTTTCAACAAGTCCCCACCTCCAAATTTCCACCACGTCCCATTAGTGATGTTGAATTATGAATCCATCAACCTGTTAATCCACTGGGTAGGAAAAAGTTTGAATGACACAATCACCTCTCAATGATTACATTCTCGAGATCCAGTTGGGGACCAAGACCTTATTATACACCATAATCATTGTTAAGATCTCTTGTGAAGATAAGCACTCTGTCTCCCTTTCCATTTATCACATTTAAATCATTTTTTGTATTAAAGGAGACTGCCAAGTAACAAGTTCAATGATCAAATTTCAATATAAATGGCTTCCCAAGAGGCATGTAGTATAATTTTCCATAATTCCAAACCACACTGTGCAAATATCTTTTAGGTTCAGCCCTAACAATTGGTTGTAAAACAAATTTGTTGCTATGTTTAAGAGGCAAGCTTCCTCTCTCCATTTACATATGCATTATTTCAGATTGGTACATTCTATAGTGAAATACGTCTGTTCCCCTTGCGCCTACTCTCCTCCTCTTACTTATGTGACATATGAATTGTGACCAAAAATGACATTTCAAAAAACAGACACATACTGCATCACTCTCTTGGTTAATGTCTGTAGTGGCTCATCCTCCATCTGTATCTCATCAAGTAGGCTTCATCACAGAGATGTATCTCTCAGTGTTACCTTTAAGGCTCATCACAGTCTAGCTCCATTAAATATTTCAAAAAATTTTTCTTATCATCCATGTATTTTTAAAAAATTTATGAACTCTTCCAGAGTATCTGAGTTCAGCTTCCAGAACTACAACAGTGTCTCACAACTAAACTGTAACTTCAGCCTCGTAGGATATGACACCATCTTCTGGACCTCAAGGGCACACACTTGATATAAATGCACATAAACACAGACACACACACACACACACACACACACACACACACACACAAATACATATAGTTCAAAAAATTAAAATAAAAATTAAAAAAGCAAGGGCTATATATCCAACTCTAACTTTTCTTTTTCTATTCCTTGGTGCCTAGATTAGGGCCAGCCTGCAATGGCGTATATACCCAGAAATGCTTGTTGAAGAAAACAGTGCTGTTGATGAGCATGAGCCCATGGTTAAAACTAAATACCAATTCCTAGCCTTCTAATACATTAAACTAGGGTGAAAATTGCAGCATTTTACAATGCTGAAGCCAGTCTCAGCCAGTGGCCTCAAACCACTTTAGAATTTTGTTTCACTGATAGATAATATGTAAATATTCACTAAACATACGGCAAATATTACCCAGTCTGAGATCAAAGCTGTGAAATAATGACTCAAAATCTGAGAGAAGTGACTTCCTAAATGGTAAATGCCACATTTCTTCTGTTCTCTGGCTTGATCAACTGATGGTTGAGCAGCACAATTAATAGCTACTATTTTTGTAATGCATGTGAAAAGCAATGTTTTGTCTAGCTCGGCGGGTGGCATTAAGCTAGAAAAACACTACTTGTTTGGCATTATTCTGACACCAGTCAATGAAGCCATCAGGCAAATGAAACTGCTTTTGTGATAAAGCAGCACAGTAATTGAAAATTGTCATTCTTTTTTTTTTCTCTCCCCTAGGAAAACCTGAATCTTTCATTTCAATCTTTTTATATCACCAGAAAGAAATGAATATTTATGAAACAAGAAAAAAGGCACAGCCTGGGTGTTATTATTCTCAGAGAACCATATATAATGAAGAAGAATAGTAAAACAACAAATCAAATATAAACCCCAGTTTCTGCAGGAGCATGGCTAGATAGGCATTTTGTCAGTTCTAAAACAAAAGTCCTGCAAGGATGTGACAGAAAATGCATGCTGGTACACATAGCATTTAGCTGCACAGACATGTGCTCTGTTACATTAGAACCCCTAAGTTACTGACGGGAGATGAGGGCTTTCTGAACCAGCCTGAGGTCTACCTTAATGGTCTCAAGTCATTGATCATTTGGGAATAACTTTGGCCCACAGAATAGGATCAATGTTATCCTAAAGGATTTAGAAACAGAATTATGACTTAAGACAGTGAAAGGGGAGGACATATGTGCCTTTGTCTTCTCCCTACAATTACAATGGATCATGTAAAAAAAAAGTAAGAATAAATTCATATTTGTCAAAATCAAAATTATTTATAATTAGAAGAGCAAGATAAAAATGGTGAAGAAACTTTAGATGATATAAACCTGATAATGTCTAACTACTAAAGAAACTAACCAAAGGTTCATCAACATTTGAGAAGAGCATAAATGAAAGACAAGAACAGATATGCGTAAAGGGACACTTGACTTCAGAGTAGAAGCTAGGGAGACTCTGCTTACAATGATGCACTTCTCCTTTCTACTTCAGAGTGAACTAATGCATGAGTGTTTCCTCACTGGGAATCTGTGAGAACGAGGTACATCTAACAGTAAGGCACTTAACAGAGGCAAAGAAGGCATGTTTTGCAAACATCACTGTTTCACTGTGGTGAACTGAAGAATGGCTATGCTATGGCTTGATCATTATACATTGGCTGAGATGAGGTTCTGACGTTAGATAAACTAAGTCAAAATCTTGGAGTCACACTTCATAGTCATGCAACAGTTAACAAGAGAATGAATTTTGATGAACCAAAGTTCCCAGAAAGAAGCCATATTTATGCTGAGCTACACAGCCTATAAAGGGTAATTAGCTGATTGCAACTTCAATGATGATAGAAAGGTTTGAATGTTGCAGGTCCAGATCCAGTTTGTCTTAAGTTATCTTGGCTACTTAAGTAGCCATTCATTGCTCACCTCTGTATATGACCTAATATCCTATGATTGCTAGATAAATATTTAGAACACATGAATAGACCTTTAGCGAAGAATGTCATCAGAGGCTTATAACAGGGATTCCTCTATTTTGCTATAACCCACCAATCTGACAGTCCCACTGAGGATTTGAAAAGTGTGTTTGTTTACAACTTGCTTTGTTTTCTTATCATAAAAAATTAGGGGTTGGGGATTTAGCTCAGTGGTAGAGCGCTTGCCTAGCAAGCGCAAGGCCCTGGGTTCGGTCCTCAGCTCTGAAGGAAAAAAAAAAAATTAGTTAACCTCTTACCATATTAGAACATGAAATTTAATGTAACCTGAATTTGTGTTCATGGGTCCAGAGCAACTCATATTTGGCTGTAGAATAAGCTATTTTTCCCCTTTTGAATTAAGATTATGGTTTTCACATAGATACTGATAAATACGACATATGACAGTTGTAGTATTGTCCAAGCATGGTTACGTAAACTGATGATGTCACTGTGCAGTGTGATCTTACAACACAACTTCAATATATGCAGTCTACTTATGGCTGAAATGTTGTTATGCAGCATATGATTGTGTTATTTAGCTTGAGCTCCCACAACAGAATATAGACCAGATGCCTTCAATGAGGATCAGAATCAATGTTCTTGTAGTTCTTCAGGCACAGAAGTCTAAGATCAGGATGTAAGAAAAGTCAATACTTGGTGATGGCTTTCTTCCTGGCTGCCTTCTCTCTGTGCCTTCAACGACCTTTCCTTGAGAGAGAGAGAGAGAGAGAGAGAGAGAGAGAGAGAGAGAGAGAGAGAGAGAGAGAGGAGAGAGAGAAGCGTCTTCTTCTTATATCTCAGGGCCCCACATTTATGAACTTATCTCACTTTACTTCCTTGATGGTCCTACATGTAGTTAGTCATACTGACGTTTAGGGCTTCAATATATTAGAATTCTGGTTAGTGGAGGTGGGTAAAGCACAATTGAATCCAATGTGCTTATATTACCTTTTCCATGCTCTATCCCCAAAATATGCTTTAGTAGAGGAAAAAATAAAGACCTTCCTTTTTTTCTTATAAGGCTAAAATTAACTAATGCAAATATAGTGCTTAGAATAGGGCCTGATACTTAGTAAGGAACACATGGACTCTGCTAGCCTAATGATGAATTTTTATTCACTGACGTGGTAGTTTGGATGAGAACAGCCTCCATAAGCTCATATACTTGAATATTTCATCCTCAGTTGCTTGAACTGTTTGGAAAGGATTAGGAGATACAGCCTTGATGGAGGAGGTGTGTCACTAGGGGTGGGAGTTGAGTTTTCAAAAGTCTCCAGCCTTCCCAGCATGCTCTCTGCTTCTTACCTGCAGATCAAGATGGGAACTTTCAGCTGTCCCTGTCACCAAGTGCTTCCTCTGCCATCATTGACTCTAACCCTCTGAAACAGCAAACCCAGACTAAACACCTTCATTTGTTAGTTGTCTTGGTCATGATGTTTCACCACAGCAATAGAAAAGTAACAAAAACACATGGTAACCAAGGCTTCCTGGATTCTCTGCTGTTGCTTATGCAAAGCTTCATGCCTCTGCAGTCTTGGTGTAGAGCATCAAGACAGATATTTCAAACACACCCATTATTTATCTGTTAAATTGATGGAGGGAAATTCCAGATAAATGCCCATTTGTAGGAATGATGAATTCTCAAGAAAAATGTGAGGCAAGGGCAGGAGAAGCTAGATACAAAGAAGCTGACAGGAGAATTAAGCTTAGGATGCAGAGAGACAGTGTGAATACAGTAAGAGGGTGTGGTGGTTTGAATGAAAATGGCTTCCATAAACTAATAGGGAATGGTATTATTGGAGGTGTGCCTTGTTGGAGGAAGTGTGTCACATGGTTGAGCTTTGAAGTTTCAGAAGTTCAAGCCAGGCCGTGTCACTCTTCTTACTGTCTACAGATCCAGATGTAGAACTCTCAGCTCCTCTCCAGTATCATGTTTGCCTGCATGCTGTCATGCTTCCTGCCGTGCTTCCCACCATGTTTCTTGCCATTCTGATAATGGACTAATCCTCTCAATCTAGACCATAAGACAGCCCCAGTTAAACATTTTCATATATAAGAGTATTCTTGGTCGTGGCATCTACTCACAACTAAGACAGATGGAGACCATTAGCTTTGCTTTTCTCTCATCTCTCAGATTCTCAGTATGATAGTATGCATCAGTTTACAAATTTCCAAATACTAGAACTTAATGTTAGTCTACATTACCAAATAAAACACACAGGGAATGAGGTATCAGTTTGCAAAACAGTGTGACCCAACATTGACCCTACAAGGACTCTTGCCCCATAGGAGGCATTCTCAGTCAGACACCATTGAGCACTCAGGGAATCCAGGAGCCAGCAAAGCATTTCGTGTTACCCCCGCTTTCCAGAAATACTGCTACTCTTACAAGTGGTTCTTATGTTTTAATTGACCACCTAAAACAATAAAAGGACAAGTAGCATTTGGGTTCATTGGTATCTGTCTTTTCATATTTCACATACAGTATTAGTTTGGGACTTTTATCCAACCTCATATGGTGACAGCTGTTTGTATGTTAAGAATGAGAATACTAGGACATGGCTTACATTACTATTTCTCTGTAGACTGTTATTAGGACTCATATCTTACATGATGGTAGATGTATTTCCCACTAGGTGTGCTCATGTTATATATAATTCAGAGGGAAAACATTTCTTTTAAAAACAAGAATGATCCGTTGTTCTAAGCAAAACCACTACCACTCTTGCCATTGTGTTTCAACTAGTTTCTGACTGACCATGGCCTTTATTTGCCACATATTCAGGTCCATGCATAGGTCAAATAAAACATTCAATATAGAAACAAGGTATTTAAATGTCTAAATGCTGCCCATGAAATATGTTCTCTAATCTTAATTGTTTTTAAAGGTTAAGTTATAATTCCAGAACTTGAGCTTTTTTCTTAGTCAACTTTATCAAAAAACTATTAAAATCCATCATGGATCCTATTAACTTATTTTTCTTTCTTGAGCATTTATTTTTTATTCTTTTTTAATTAAATGATTTTTGAGACATTCTTATATGAATGCCATATTTATATCATTTCTACTTCCATTTCTCTGTCTAACTCCTTCTGCACCCTCCCATCTGCCTCTTGAATTCATAATCACTTCTTTAGTTATCATTGCTACACACACACACACACACACACACACACACACACACACACACACTCTTACTGAGTCTTTTTAGCCTTGCTCATATGTACATGTGCTTACAACTGACCACTTGGGATTAGTAACCTATCATCAAGTTCATTCCTAGAGAAAACTGACTTTTCCCTTTCTCAACAGCCATTGAATGCCTGTAGTTGTTCATCTGGGGTGGGGTCTTGTGAAATTCTCCCACTCATGTTGACATGTCAACAGGTGATATCATTATTTAGGTCTTGTTTATGCTATATTGTTGGGAGCTCATGGGTAGCCATGTCTAGATGACACTAACTTGCAGCTGATGTTTTTTTAAAGATTAAATTTCACCTTCCTTGGCAGAAAGCCCAACATTCTAGCATTATCAAATTGTTTGTTTTGCTTTGTTTGCTAATGCACTGTCACTGTAGGAAGACTTCACAGCTTTGAATGTATTCACATCTGGTTTAGTTTTAATAACATTTCAGGCTGCAAATGCAAACAGTTTTTTTGTACTTCAGCAAAAAGTCTCAGATCACCTTCTAATAAAGGCTTATTTCCATATTCCAATCCCGAATGATATGGCTTTGAATAATAATTATTATTATTATTATTATCATTATTTTTATTATTAAATGACAAAGAAGCCAGATATGGTGACTTGGAAAGTGAAGGCAGGATAATCAGGAATTTAAGTCTAGCCTCAGTTACATAATGAGTTCAAAGGCAGCCTGGGCTACCTTACACTCTGTCTGAGGAAGAGAGAGAGAGAGAGAGAGAGAGAGAGAGAGAGAGAGAGAGAGAGAGAGGAAGAGAAGAGAAGAGAAGAGAAGAGAAGAGAAGAGAAGAGAAGAGAAGAGAAGAGAAGAGAAGAGAAGAAAGAGAGGGGAGAATGGATTAAAGTAACATTGAATGCCCATTAATGGTCCAGAGTGGAGACCTAACATTCCAGTTGGGCAGGTAAATTACCACCTCTCACTACTCAGGATGGCAGATCCACCTAAGCCCTGCTGAAGAAATAGGAAGGATAATTACCCTTTTAATGAGATAATGTACTTTTCCTTCCCATATTTTCTGCCATAATCAGTTTCTTAAGTCAACCAGCTTTTTGGAATTACCCCCTAAAATTTATATTTTTTCCTGCTCTTTTCATCTCTGTTCTAAGCTTGTTTCCTCCTAACCCTGAGCATCTGTCTTTCTCTAAATGTCCTCTCTCCATCATGTGGCAACTTGTCCACCACGTGGCTAACTGCCATGGCTCCTTACCTTAAATGGCATGGCCTTTTCTATTTTGCGTTTCCCTCCTCATGGCAGCTGCCCAGATTGACAGCCACACTTGGGTTAATCTTTTAAATTCAAACAAAATTACCCTTGAGTTTGTTTTGAGTCCATTCTTCAATTAGTTTGTTCATGAGACTGAGAATTCTAAGGGGACCCCAGTTTTTTCAGTAGCATGTGTCAACTATATGCAGACTCCCCAACATCTCTGGCAATAGAAGAAAATGCTGCAAACACAGACTA
Source organism: Peromyscus eremicus (assembly GCF_949786415.1). Classification (NCBI taxonomy): domain Eukaryota; kingdom Metazoa; phylum Chordata; class Mammalia; order Rodentia; family Cricetidae; genus Peromyscus; species Peromyscus eremicus. Next base: position 96,226,303 of record NC_081425.1, on the reverse strand, counting down.
GTGATTTTAGCAAGATTAACAAGAGCTAGTCTATAATTCACTTTTTCTTTCATTTGTCAGGTCTTGTGACCTAGGCAAAGGGAAAAGTCTTTCTCAATTCTACATGCACTTGTACGTGAAGGGAATTTTGTGATATGTCGTTTATTTCCCAGCATCATACAACAATGTAAAAAACATTTTCTCACTAGCCTGTGGGACTCTGAATGGGATTTAGCTGCGACTCTATGGTAGAATGAGGCTACTTTAGAGAAGCTTCTTCCATTTGAAAATATATGCTAAAGTTTAATACAGATCATTTTGTGGCAGCATAGCCCATTTTCTTTTATTGTTGAAAGTATTCTATCATTCAAATGTGTAAAAGCCTATATTTCCATTCACCACTTAAGGGATATCTTGGTTGTTTTGAATGTTGAACCATATAAATACAGCTGTTAGCAGAAACACTCATCTACAGTCTTGTATGTGTTCATCATTTCTTGAGAGGTGCTCTAGGAGTGCAAATGGTGAGTTCTAGGTCAGCAGTGCTATGGTGTGGTGGTTTGAATGAAAATGGCCCCCACAGGCTCATAGGGAAAGGCACTATTAGGAGGTGTGGCCTTGTTAGAATAGGTGTGGCCTTGTTGGAGGAAGTGTGTAACTGGGAATGGGCTTTGAGGTTTCAAATACTCAAGCCAGGCCCAGTGTTACTGTCTCTTTTTGCTACCAGAATATCCAGATGCAGAACTCTCAGCTCCTTCTCCAGTACCATGTCTGCTTGCATGCTGCCATGCTTCCTGACATAACAAAAATGAACTAAACTTCTGAATTGCAAACCCAGCCCCAGTTAAATGTTTTTCTTTATAAGAGTATCTGCAGTCATGGTGTCTCTTCACAGAAATAAAACCTCTAACTAAGATATACAGTTTTAATTATTCTCTTCCAAAAGTCAGTTCTTTACCAAAGTGCTAAGATGTGAGCCTGTGTGAGGTCATTACAACCACAAAGGCTCTTTATTCATGAATGAGAGTAAAGACTTTGGCAAAGACTTTACCCAGTGTTAAGCTTTTCTTACTATCACCAGATACAAGAAGAATCTGCCAGTTTGATCTTAAACTTCCAAACTTCTAAAATTAAGAAAAAATTTCTGTTCTTTATAAATTCCCCACTCAGACACTCTGTTATATCAATACAAGTGAGTAGAGACAGCTATGAAACTCATTTTCACAGTGACTAACATTTAAGTTTCCACTAGCACACCATCAAAAATCTCTTCAGCTTCTCAATTCTCCATTATTTGGTCTGTTTGAGCTTTGAATTTTAGTCAGTCTGATGAGTGTATGGTCTTACCTACTTGTTTTAATTTTTAATTTTCTTAATAGCATACAAAGAACTGTCCAGATTTGTATTTTCTTTGGTGAGCTTACCAGAGGCCAATTGCTGAGAGACTTGGTTCTTGGGGGGTGCTATTGAGAAGTGCTTAGGATTTTAGATTAAACTAGGGTGCTATGGGACGTCTTTAGGTCATTTGAACAATGAGAGGATAGATGTTACTGCTTGAGATATGAGTACTGGTACTCCTTCCATGAGGAGACACACTCATCAGAGCCCAAGTTCAGGCAACTGCCCAGTCTTGAACTTGAACCTATAGAACCATGAAGCAGTTGAACTTATCTTTGCCTTGCAAGTAGCCTGAGCTAGGGACGTCGTTACCATGATCTGAAGTTAGTATGAGGAACTTTTAAAATGGGGTGATTTGTTTTCTTCTTGTTGAATTTTAAGAACGTTTTGTGTATTTCAGGCATGCATGTGTTATTTGGATATATATTCCAGAAATATCTTCCTGAGTCTGTTCATGTCTTTCAGTATCTTCAGAGTGACTTTCTCAGTGCAGAACTATTAAATTTTAATAAATCCAACTCATTGATGTTTTATTTCATGAAGCATGTATTTGATTTTAATCTGAAAACTAATTCTCAAATTCAAGGTCACACATTTTCTCCTATAACTTCTGTGTGTAGCGATTTGCATTTAGATCTATGTTCTTAGTTCATTTATGCAAAAGATACTATGTCAAAATTAAAAGCTTATTGTTGTTGATTCCTCCTAGAGACATCAGAGTCTTTACAAATAGTTTGTAAACACACTATTCTTTCTCTACTGAATCACTCTTGCTCTTTCAATGAAGATTTGATCTCTGTATGTCAGTATATTCCGCAGAGATCTCTATATTCTTCTATACTTTTATTAAAAAACTGGGTTTCAGTTATGATAACTTCTGAGGAAGTTTTGAAATCAGGCAACAAAATTCCTCAAACTTTTTTATTTGACTCATTCAGGCGATTGATTGAGATAACTCAAGGGGTAAAATCACTTGCCATGCAATATTTACAATTTGAGTTCAATCTCTGGGACCACTGTAGAAGAAAACCAGCTTCTACAGACTATCCTCTGACATTATACTAACATGAGTGCTTGTAGTCACATATACACATCATGTATACACATGATAATACTCACACATAATGATCACATATACATATGAAAATATTAAAGAACTTTTTAAAAGTCTAAATCCCTGTGAAAATTAACTTATAAAGAGACAACTGTTGTTTTATCTCAGTGGTTAACAATTGGAGATAGCTTCTGTGTTAGGGATCCCCATCCTACCTGTTATCTTTTCCATTCAACTCTTAGACCTTATCTAGTCCAGACCCATGCAGGCCCTGTGCATGTTGCCTTAGTTTCTGTGAGTTCATATGTGCACCAATCCTGCTGATTTAGAAGGCTTGTTTCCTTGATGCTCTCAATTCTCTCTCTCTGACTCTGAGATTCTTTGTGCCTCCTCTTCTAAATGGTTCCCTGAGCACCAAGGGAGAGATTTGATGGAGATATCCAATTTAGGCCTCTCACTCCCTGCATATTATCTGGCTGTGGATGTCTGTATTTGTTACCATCTGCTGCAAGAGGAAGCTTTTTTGATGATGACTGAGCAAGGCACTGATCTATGAGCATAGCAGAAAGCCATTAACAGCAATTTTGTTGCTACTTTTTAATTTAAAAAGAATGATATTACCTTAGGTCCCTGGGCTCTCTAGTCTCGGTTCTTCGTCACCCAAGAGTATGGGTTTCATCTCATGGATTGTGGACCTTAAGTCAATTAGATGTTGATTGATTACTACCACAAGCTTTGTGCCACCATTGCAATAGCATATCTTGCAGGCAGGATAATACTGTAGATCAGCAGTTCTCAACCTATGGGTTGTCACCCCTGTGGGAGTCAAACAACCCTTTCACAAGGGTCACCTAAGACCATTTGAAAACACAGATATTTACATTATAATGCATCACAGCAGCAAAATTACAGTTATGAAGTAGCAATGAAAATTATTTTATGGTAACTGGTCACCACAACATGAGGAACTGTATGAAAGGGTCACAGCTTTAGGAAGGTTGAGGACCGCTGTTGTAGATTAAAGGGTTTGTAGCTGGCTTTGTATTTACTTTTCTCCTTTGGTAGCATGCTGAGTACCTACCTGTATCAAAGACCCTAGAATGTGGACTTGAAAGCTCTATGTAAGCACCAGCAAGACTTCGTCATGTTCAATGAGCTGTGACATGTCTCTTAAAGCTTCCACCATGTCACAATAGAGGTGCTGAGGTGAAAGAAAACCTTTGACACATGTGTTTTTGGTAAAAATTCTAAATCTGAACTGTAGCAGAATCTTAACTTTAAAACTATGAGCAGATTCTGTTGTTCATTTTGCTTTTCTTTGACTTTTTAAGATTAATATATATAATTTACATATTATTTTATATATATCATCTATTGTACATGCTAATGGGCTTCATTAAAACATCTTTGCAGAAATAGATAATGTACTTTGATAATATCTCCCATCACAGCCTATAATAGTTACTATTCTGTTGCTATGGTAAGACACCATGATTGAAAGTGACTTATAGAAGAAGGAGCTTATTTTGGCTCACAGCTCCAGAGGGTGAGTCCATAACTACAAGGCAAGCCTAAGAGCCGACAGCTTGAGCTGGAGATGAAGAGGGCACCTCTGCAAACATAACACAAAGCAGAGAGAAAACTGGAAGTGGGGTAAGGCTAACGACTCTCAAAGCCTACCTCCAGTGACATAAGGACTCTAGCAAGGCTCCATCTCTTAACAGCTTGATAACGTCTCCAACATACCACCAACTGGGGGCCAAGTGTTCAAATACCTCAGCCTATGGGGAGCTGTTTTCATTCAAACTACTACACAACTCTACCTTCCTCTTCTCCTCACTTCCTTTCCTCATTTACCCCACATGCTTCCTATAGATAGTTCTGTTTCAAATTTCATTTCAAATATATAAACACAATTTTATATATCACAATTTATAAATTTATAAACACAAAATCTCTGATCCATAAATGAGAGAAATGTGATACTTGTCTTTCCAAGTTTGACTTAATTCACTTTATATGATAATCTTGAGCTGTATCTCTTGTTTTCCTGGGCTATGTCTATTGAAAGTGTGCCCTCCCTCCCCCCCACTTTCTTTTTACTTGCAGAAAAGGTCTTTGTTTTAGAGAATTCTCTTGCTTATTTCTCTGGGTTTATTCTTCCCTTTTTCCTATTAAATCCAGGAAAGAATTCTTTTTGGATCTTCATGAGATCCTGGTGGGATGCCTGGAGATAGATACACCAAAGCATGGGGCTTCTTCTCAGACCACCATCCCCAAGGTGTTACTCACTGTCAGCACCCAGCAATTAATTAAAATGACATTTCATTCTTCCTACCATAGTGTCCTGGCTTTAGCAGCTTTACCTCTACATCTAGAGATGTCCAGTGTTTCTCTGTGTGAGCCTATGCCTCTACATTTTAGGGTACAGACTTATCTAAGTCGTCTATTCTTTGATGAGTCTCTGGTAAAGTCATTGGTTTTTAGTTTGCCAAGTTTTTCTTTTCTTTTTTTCCCCCTATAAATATGGGAGCTTCTTACATATCATAACTGAAATCAGAAGTCACCTGACATAGCATTTTCAATAAACTACTTATACAGACTTAGTTTAGAATTAAAAAAAAATCAAATATCCATGTATTAAATAGTTGATATGCTGCCCTTTGAATTCAGCTGTGATATCTTAGCAAAACAGTAGCACATCCTCCAAGCCCTATTTCAGTCTGACTATCATCCACATATGGGATACTAAAATCTGTCCTGAAATCACTTGAAATGGTCTGATTATTGTCAGTTTTATTTAGTATATCACCAAGTCAATGTTGTCTCCAGACATTTCTTTGACTTTTAATATTGTTTTCTTTGGCCTGAGGTAGATTTAGGTTCTGGCTTCCCCATCTAATTTAAAGATTCATATATATCACCATCCATAATTTAAATTAAAAAATTCTAAACTTCACATTAGAAAAAAGTAGTATTGTGTTTTAGATAGAGTCTAAGTCACTTTGAGATTTGGGAAAGTGTTGGTTTATGAATAGTACTCAGAAAAAAAAATTCTCATTTAAACAGGAGAGCTCCACTCATCCATATTCTTAACAAAAGATTATACAATTATATTCCAGCCTAATTATTCTTCTGTTTTTATAGGATGGAATGTGGCAGTGTGTTAAATGGTAAATCTTTTTATCACCTAGAATTTCAGAATCTCACATAGATCTGCAATGCTCCACTCCCAACAGTTACAGAATGATGGAAGCGACCCTCCTACCACATGCATTTCTCTTCTCCAAATGCTAGTTCTCAAATAAACTCATGCCACCAGAGATGAGGGATTGGTACTCTATAATCCAATTCTCTGGTATAGAAGGAGGGCCCTGATAACATTCTTTCCAAAATGAATCTTTGAGGATTTAAGTCCTACTTTCCTCAGTGTAGTATTCTTATTCGAAGAACAAGATCATTTGCTCATGGGGAAGAAGTCAATTACCCAATTACCACTGGTGGGATAACTTTAAGAGAGATAAAGCTAGCATTTTAAGTCATGGGATTCCAGTCATATCCTTATGGGTTCTTGGCAGGGTGCTACCCTCAGATTTTGTCAATAATAGTATATATTGTCTACTGAGCTGTTTGCTTTCTCATATATTTCTAGCTTATAATTATGGAGCTAGAAACAATATCTTCTCAGCAATAAATTTACATTATGAACCAGACTACATTTGGGAGCATCATTCATAAGGTTTCTCCTCTGGTTTGACTCCATGAACCATTTACTTGACCTGCAAGAGACAGGGAGGATGCATTCAATTATATTTTACCTGCTGTGCATCACTAATTATGTACCAGGATGAGTCCTTATTGACTCACAGGAGTCTACACTAGAGAGTTCATAAGAGAAGATGAATTTCATAATAGAGGAGTCCTCATATGATTTCAATGAAAATGGAAAAAAAATTAAAAGATTTAAAAGAACTCTCTATTACTTACAACCTAAATTCTAAGAATTTTTATAAATTTCATTTGAATTAACTTCACACACTGCAACAATTTTTCCTCATATTCCAGATATAAAAAGACACAGAATAAGTTGAAAGGCAGTGTTCAGTATATCACTGATAAAACCAAGTATAGTTATGAAGCATGCTCTAATATATATGTAAAGGACTCTGTGGAGGGGACAGAAAAGTAAAATACATGCAGAGCATTTATAAATACTGTTACTGTAGCTCAATGAAGAGCATATGTATGCCCCCCATCTCTACCCTAAATAGACACATTGCTTCCAGTATTACAAGAAAAGAATGTGTGAAAGTTCACACCTCCACTTCTGCTCCCCAAAAGCATCTGTTCCCACACACTGGGGGTTTCCTTCCTTATTGATGATCCTTATACAACCTTCTTGAATCTTGATCTCTGCACTTGAACCTGAGATGCCATTCTTGTAGGTTTTTTCCTTTTTCATTACGTAATTTCATTGATTTTTTTTTTTTTTTTGCTCTACCTTTTGGTTTTGCTGCTTGCCACTTTTCAAATTTTTAAAAATCAAAACACTTTTGGGCACCTTTATCTACTTCCCCAGTTTGTCTCCACCCCTCTAAAGCAAAATTGCTGGAAAGTGCCTTCTGTTTATATCAACTGTTCCTATTCCCTATGCCCTAGAATCTGTGTAGCTGAGTATTCATTTTCACACTTATCTTTCTCAGAATATTTCAGATCAAGGTTATCAATGATTTCCACTTTGCTTATAGATATGCAAAATATATGATATATGATATATATGTTATATGTACAGTTTTTATTTATGTGGAGAGGTGAGGCATTCAATCCATGGAGCCTATGTTGAAAAGAGAGAACAACTTTCAGAAGAAAGTTCACTCCCTCCACCAAATAGGTTCTAGGGATTGAACTCAGAATGCCAGATTTGGAAGCAAGAATCTTTACCCACTAAGCAATCCTACTAATTAAAAATAAACTTCATTGAACAATTAAATCCTATATAATTATATGCATTCATAGTTGTGGGAGGCCCACTCCCACTTCTTCTCCAGGGTACTCTTAAGGAGGGAGAAATAAAAAATATTTAGATAAAAGGATAGAGGAGAGAGAAACAGATAGAAACACAGGAGAGCCTCAAGAGGGCCCGGATCATTATCTACCAGCCCCTTCTATCTCTTTTAAAGGGCTTTTTATAGGAATGACAAGGGGTGGAGCAAAAGACCTCCCCCTAGCACAGCCAAGTGCAGACCCTTTCCAATCACCTGGTAACCACACACGTGGTCAAGCAATCCTCTAATGTAGCCCTGTTGGGTAAAGCAAGCTTAGATTTCACTAGGAAACCTTTGTGGGTTTCCATAACTCCCCCTTCTTGATATAATAAAGGGCCCCCTCCCAGGCCCCTCAACAGATGGTGCCTGCCTTAGGTCATTCTTCTTGATTAATTTTACATACATACATACATACATACATACATACATACATACATACATTCAGGAAGCTATCAAGAAGTAAGTTGTCCATCTTTGGCTACCAGCTTCTAGCAAGAGGGGGTACATAGCCTAATTCAGCTCTGGCCCAGGTCCCTACTAAGAGCTCACAAGCAACCACAGAGATCTCAACAGCTGCCACACCTCCCAGTAAAGAAGTGGAGGATAATAAAGTTGGAATATCCTTTTTGAAATGGGTTTAAGGTGTCTACAGCAGTCTTAGCTGCACCAAGCCTTTTTCAAAACTCTCTCCTAACAGATGTTCAGTAAAATTTTCAAGAGACTATTTTGATTCCCAGGAGAAAACAGTCATTTTGAAACACTTCAAAGTATCCACACAAGACACCAAAAACCTATGCTAATTATAAAGACACTTTTAGCTGTTTAAGTAGCTCATATATACATGTGTTCCTATCACAGCAGTAGAATTTCTGTACAAACTAACTCAATGGTGGGAGGCCTACCCCTTTCTAAACAGAAACAGCTGAGGAGTGGAAACTTTTAGAAGAAGACAGCAAAGCTCCCCTAATTATGACACCTTCACTTATATTTTCCAGGAGCCACTGAGACCATAGAATTATATTTTGAGCCATCATAAAAAAGTGTCCAAATATATCTGATGGTAAAAGAGTAACAAAAGCAATTCTAGTGTGAACATCACTATACACTTTTTACAAACTTACATTCAACATTTACATTTTTTACATTCAATATTTATACATTTTACATTCAATATTTACACTTTTACATTCAATATTTATACTTTTTATGAACTTATGTTAAAAAGGAAACTCTATAGAACTAGTTTACAAACTTATCTAAAAGAATCTCTTAACAGAACTAACTTACACTCAAAAGCAAACTCTATAGGACTACTTTTCAAACTTTAGCAAAGGTCTAGAAAAGGTTTCTTAACTGAACTGTTATATTTTCTTTCAACAAGACAGAAAGTATGCAAATAATTTCTAGAGTTCAGAGTTTATAGTCAGCTTTGATATCACTCTAAAAGTTTTCTTGAGAGTTTGAAGTCAGAGCTAATTCATCAGTGGCTCTAAGCTTTATTTGGTGACTGAGGGTAAAATTCCATCTTCTTAATTTTTTAAAGCTGCCTTTTAAGATTACCATGTGCATTTCAAAGTGGCTTGTTGACAAATGATATTAGAATTTTAATTGCCTCCTGACAGGCAAGCTGCTCACCTTTTTATAGCTCTTAGGAGGTAAGGCTAAGCTTTCTAACATCATTGGGGGGAGACATGACATTTTTAGCTGAAAAAACAGAGTTTTGGGGCAGTGCAGTACCAGTATTATTTCCCTTGGGCATTTTGCTGCTCTGTTATGGACTACATTTCCCAAGCTTCCTTATGAAGTATGTTTCCCAGGTTGCCTTTCTGGGTCCAGGAGAAAACTCAGCTGCAGCCAGTGGCAGCCGCTACTTTCCTGGTTTTGTTCACACAGTCAAAATCAAGTTTCTGCTCTTTATCACTATCATGGGAGGTTTTTAAGTCAAGATTAAGCTTTTCCCCTGGCACCTGTCCATGTGTACTCAGAAAGGTGCTTTTTGTCAGAAGAGAAAATGTCTTGGTGCTTCACCCCCCCTGCCTCACCAAGTCAGTGAAAAGGAATAAGAGCTTTTTCAGAGAGACTTTTTCCTGATAGATTTTCTAGTTGTCTCTGCTTGATCCTTCCCCCAAGATGCAGAGTCCCTGATGCCACTGCCATGGCTCAGTTCCTCTGCTAACTGCTTTCTGTTCTGGTGATAGGGACTTACATCCCCAGTTCTGTATGGCCAAATTTTGATTTCAACTTTGCCCATATTGCAGCTACTGCTAGGAGCCCAAACCCTGCTTTTTTCATTGCAGGGAGGATCCCAAAGTCTCCACTGCTTCCTGCACACCAGCAGCCCCACCCTGGGTCCCACACTACCTCTGCTGTGGCTCCACCATGGGGGGAAGCTGTCCCTGCCCGGCTTACCACCTGCACTTTCTCGGGCATAGGCTCTGGCCACAAGGGATTCTGGTTACTGTTTTTCTAATACTGGCTTGAAGCAGAGATAGGATTAGCATAGAGGATTTGCCATGTTTCAAGAAGTTTTTTGTTTTTCCTAGGGCAATTACAGGTGATTTTCCCAGTCTGATAGATGTTATTTTCAGGTGAATCTAATTTTACCCTTACAGGAAGAAAAGAGATCTGAGAAGGAAAGAACTGAAAAGCTTCCAGTTTTTTAGAGAGAGATTACTAAGTTTCTCCCAAGACTTCTGTTCCCAATTCTCAGCTTCTTGGCCAAGAGGAAACTAATTCAGATGGTACAATGTTTTCATACAGTAACAATATCAGCAGAGTGAAGAGTTTTATTTCACCTGTATCTGCCTCAGGGAAAATTCTTTCCCTGCAACTCAGGACTCAGATCTAAGCTGTCTACAGATCAAAAGCTTCCACAGGAATCTTTTTCTGCCTATTTTTCTCACAGTGCTTTTTTTTTTTTTCATTTCTCCAGTTCTTCCCCAGGAGTTTGTGTTCATAGTCCCATAGTTGGAAAATCAAAGACATGGTTCCTCTGTCTTGTTGCTTTTCTTATTCTAAGGTTTTTCCTATATTATATTCCTATATTTTACCTTGCCTTAAGTTTTTTTCTACATTATATTCCTATATTCTACCTTTTCCAAAAATTTTTTCTACCCAATATTGCTATACCTAACCCTATATTTTTTCTATAATTTTAATAGATAGAAATTAAGACAGAGAAAAAAGAAAGAAACCTAGATAGAGGTATTTGCTGCAGCCTCACTTTTCACTTCAATATCTTTCAGCTATCTTACTTTATCTATACTCCTGAAAATAGAATACACCTGCCTTAATTTTACTACATAACTGGACATGCCCAACTGCTTTCTGCAGAGCCCTCAACCCTCCTTTTGCCAAGTCCCTGGTCCCTACTTGGGCACCATCAGTGGGGGGTCTACACCTTTATCTGTGGGAGGCCAACTCCCACTTTTTCTCTGAGGTACTTTTGAGGAAAGAGAAGTGAAAAATAGAAGGAGAGAGGCGAGAGAAACAGATAGAAACACAGGATAATCTTGGGATAGCTTCAGGAGGGCCTGGATAATTTTCTACCAGTCGTTTCTGTCTCTTCTAAAAGGCTTTTTATAGGAATGCCAAGGGGTGAAGTAAAAGACCTCTGCCCTAGCACAGCCAAGTGAAGACTCTTTCTAATCACCTGGTAACCAACACATGGTCCAGCAATCCTCTTATGTAGCCCTGATAGGTAAAGCAAGCTCAGATCCGACTAGGAAAACTCGGGCCTCCACAGTTTCTACCTCTTGTTGCTGGAGTCATTCATCAAACAGTAACTTTCATGTAGGTCTCTATGTGACAAATTTATGCAGTGTTGTTTAACTATAGTTTGACAGTCTGAGTAGAATAACAATGGAGTTATTATTTTACAGAAAAATAAATTAACAATTAGAGGATTAACATATTTGATCTCAGAAATATGTACTTATAGAATGGCCAACATTTTTACTATATTGGTAAAATCAAATAACATTCTATTCAAAAACTATCTTTAATGAGGGAAAGGGACCAAACAATGTAGTTCCAACGTTTGTGAGACCTAGACAGGTGAGTCTGAAGCCAACTTGTGCTGTACAGTGAGATACTTTCTCAAAGAACCCAACAAATTGAAAACTGTCTTTTAGAATAAAATTCTATATCTTAATGAAATATTCTGAAAAACACTTTATATTGATTAAATGAAGCTTAAGAATGACAGATGAGCAGGACAGTTATGGCATGCCCCTTTAATACCATCACTTTGAAGGTAGAGGCAGGTGGATCTCTGAGTTCAAGGTCAGTGTGGTCTACAGAGTAAGTTCCAGGACAGCCAGAGCTACACAGAGAAACCTTGTCTTGAAGAACAAACAAATAATGACAGGTGGCACTATTTTTTGTAATGAACACCATGCCTTTCAATGTTTGTTTAATATAACCATATTTAATGTTAAGGAAATATTTTACTTAAATATTTCCAAAATATAGTAAATTCTTAAAATATTTCTGAGAAATAATTTACGTATGGTTACAATGTTTAAATTATGATTCTTGTGAAGTCTTCTTAAAGTCTTTTTGTTTATTTCTATCTATCTACCAATTATCTATCAATCAATCTATCTGTGTATCTATGATACTGGCCAGATATTTCCTGAACTTTTATCTGAGGATAATATTATTTTTAAGGGAAAAAATACTCTGCATAGGTCCCTAGGAATCTTAACAGTTTAACTTAAACCCAAATGCAAATATTTTTCAATTTTAATTATTTGTTAAGTATAGAGTGTTTCTCTATTTCAAAAAGTGATTACTTTCTTGCCTCCAGTCAGGTTTGCTTTCCTCACTAAATTTAGTATAGTATTAATATAAATTATTACTGTGAATATTTCATTAAATTATAATGCATATGAATTCTCAATATTTTTCAACTTATCCCTCTTTGATATAACATGATAATTAATCAAACAAACATTTCAATGACATCAGACGTTATTTCTAAGCAAGAATATTGGATTATACCTATAATTTCTGGAGTGTGGAGGGACAGAACAACAGAACTTTTTTAAATTTCAGAGCAGCCTGGACAGCCTGGGTAGCCTGGGTTACAAGGTTAAATTTTGTCTCAAAGAAGAAGAAAAAGATGAAGACAAAGAAAAAGAAGAAGAGGAAGAAGAAGAAGAGAAAGAAGAGGAGGAGAAAAAGCAAAAGCACAAGAACAAGAACAAAAAACAAGCAAGAAAGAGTCTTCAACATCTGAGTTAATCCATATGTAATTATAGAATTCCTAATTATTATTACAACATTAAAAGTTTTACAGTTAGTTACTCTAAATTTGTGTATGTATAACATATGCGGTTCTCTGTTGTTAAAAGTTCAATTTGGATTACTACAAGTCTTAAGCTAATTCATGTGCAATTATGAGTTATACGTGGCCCATGCCAGCTCCAAATATTGTTTTATTCCAAAGGTTTCTTAATTAGGTCTGAGCTGGTTTCTATCTCTCGTAATACTGCATCTCACACAACCAATTATCATGATTCAAATGTAGGACATCTTAACCTGAATTTGCAATAATATAAATAAAAATGTCAGCTGTTCTCTGTTCAGCAGAAATTCATTCCAGACTTCCTTTGATGTCATATACTAAATCAGGATTGTTAGCATTTAAGTAACTAATGTTCTGTTTACAGCATCTACTGACCTTTGCAAAAGATTGACACCATTACTATTAAATTCTCTTTTGTTGCCAGAACCAATGCCCAAGACTTGCCTCTATTTTTGGAATGTTGCTAGTAACTGGTCCTTTAGGGAATCTACATCACGTGCTAATCATATTGTCAGTGGAAGTAATCTGTGTAAATTGTGGTCCATTAGCACTTCAGATGAAGTTAGGAAAGACACTATTATCCTGTCCATTTATATCCTGGGAATGGTGAAGAACTTTCTTATCTCAAATCAGTTCTCATGGGAATTCATGAATTATTTTATCCTTGATTGGCTATTGATGTTATTTTCATGACATCCATGATTTAAGGAGTTACTTTTAACTCTTCTTGATTTATAAGACACTTTTTAGTCTTATATGAATGCTGAATTTCTTCAAGATTTCATCGCTATGATATAATAGTTTTTCTTACAATGTTTCTATAAAATAACTACTCCTTTCAATCCAAATACCTCTTTAATTAAAAGTCTATTTTATTTTATGTACCTGGGTGTTTTGCCTTCATGTATTATGTGTATGCACCATATGTTTGCCGAGTACCCTTGGAGCCCAGAAGCGGGCATCAGAGTCCTGGGAACTGTTTACATGTGGACTGTTAGCCATCATGTGGGTGCTGGAATTCAAACTGAGCTTTTATTGAAGAGTTACTGAGTCTGACTGTTCAGATTTGGGGAGAGTACCTTTATCATCACCATATGATACAGGGAAAACTGGGGTTCCTTCTTGGGGTTCTTAGTTTCATTAATAAATATAATTTATGGATGAACTCAAATGGAAACTCAATGAAACTTTTATTAGAGTTTAAAAGAAATTTAAAAAAAAAAAAAAAGGACAGACAAGCTACCAATCTCAGCAGCTGCCCAGAGGCAAATACAGGAGAAAGAGGAAAAAACAAAACAAAGCAAAGACAAAAAACCTATGCTATTTAATTTGTTATGGAGGGCAACCTTGTGGCAGACAAGTAGCCATACAACAAATGAGGCATCGTAGAAGAGGAAACACAAAGTGTTAAGGAAAGTACATTTAGAAAAAAAGAAGAAAGGGAAATTTTAGGCCTTTCTGAGTAATTCAGAAAAGTGATCAGACTTAAGAAGTCTTATGGCAGTGGCCCTGTAAACTACTCTGCTAGGGCTGGGAATTCTGGCGAAGTAAATTACAGAATGTCATTAAAGGACTAATTGTTCTGCCCGTCACTTTAGTAGGTCTTAAGAAAAGCTTGTCATCCGGACGGTAGTCCCCTGGGCAGGTAATTTACCTGACCCTGCTAGAATATTAAGCCCCCATCCATGCTAGAGATTGCATTCTCTTGGCTGAGAATTTTTCTCTAAGAGCCTTTATTACTGTTCTAACATCTTAATATATTGAAAGAATTTTATTTTCAAATGTGAAACTTACTTCCTCCTGAGATAGGGCTGCGCATTTAGCTTGTTAAACCCCAAACTATGATGGAGTATATTAATAGAATAGCCAAGTGCCAAAATGCATGTGCATTCTTTGAATAAACTGTACTTGTTATTTTTCCTTACATAAGATGCTGGACAACATTGATATTATATAATTTAGAATTTTAGATCTTGATACCAAAGAACATTAATCTTGCATTTTCTTATTTTTGCTATTTCCACCTCGCTTAGGATTTTAACCAAGATTGAAAAGTGCTCCTTTTTTATTTATTATGTTTTCTTACTAATTCTACTGTGGAGAATTTGTGGTGTTTTTGTTTTTTTCCTCTTTTATTGTTTGTTTCTAAATGATTTACATAGAGTCCATGTATTCATTTTTGCAAATGAATAGTAATTCTATTTGTTTATAACTACTGTATACCTTAAGGCATCCTTCATTTAAAGTATGTTATTGCATTTCATCCATATTACTTAGTCCAATATTCCTGTTTTCAGATTCTACATAGCATGAGTTACAACTTTGAACCCAGAGAGAAGGTATTAATAGGAATAGCTAAAATTTGAAACAGAATAAACAAACTTAATATCTTTATAAACATAAAGGGGTAAATTATCCAGGGGAAGTAATGAGAATAATTTTCATCTAAGCAGGTGCAATTATGCAAAAGTGCATTTAGAGGCTATGAAGGGGTTCCTTGAGGATAACAAAGACTTTCTCACTTCAAGTTAATATAATATCAACAACCACTAACACCACTCCGGGCCAGGGAATTTCAGGTCCTCTGTTTCATAAACTTGAAAAGTAACTTGATAGATGAGTTTCAAAAGGGAATTTTATGGCGGGAGCTTAAGTGAAAGGAAGCAAACAGAGCTCCTCTATAGCAAGAGTAGTTCCCAAGGATGGACTGCCACCAAGAGTCCATATCTAGGCTTTGCTGTGTTGAAGTATGGGGGTGAAGTGACTAATCCAGTTGTCTCACATGAGTGTTCCTGCACCTCCCATTCCAGTGTTAGGACTCGTGTTTTGGATACACCTTTTAGGGCTAGTGAACTATCTGATGGCACAGAGGATCCAGGAAGCTATATTTATTAATATGCTTTGTAAAAGAAGAAAGTCAAGAATAAGAAAGCAGAACATAAACCAGTATCCATTTTTTTTTTGGTATTTCTTGCCTCTAGCTTGGACAGAACTGCTGATAGAACAAAGGATATTTTTGGCTTCTAACAAGGACAGAACTGGTTATCAAGGACAGGAAGTAGAACTGCTCATTTTCAAGCTCCCAGGAAAGAAACTGCCTCCCTCATTTATTTCTTCTGCTCTCATCAGAATTAATATTCTGGGTGGTGATTAATAAAAAAATTGTCATATATTAATAAAATAACCAGACTGTCTCAGTAAACAAAAGTATACTATGGACCACAAATGTTTAGAATTTGTGAAGAAATAAAAGGAAAAAAAAGAGAACGATCCAAACAAATAAGAAATAGTTTCCGTGTTTAAAGCAACATTAACATTTTAATAAGAAAATTAGAAACTACATCACCAGAAAGCATCCAATTATTTGTATTCAGCTTATATACAGACAAAACCTAGACTGGAATATATATACTCCACATTATACTAGGAGTTTACAATTGGATAAACTGAAGCCCAAATAGTCTTTCAGTTTAGATACCAGAATCTTGAGATCGGGCATTGATATTTGGGATTGCATGCAAACATTTGGTGCTTAAAGGAACACTGCTGACTCTTCAGTAGTTACAAGCACATCCCGCTCTGACAGGAGTGTGGTTTCTAACACCCATGTCTCATGGCTCAAGACTGCCTGTGATTCCAGCTGCAGGGATCTGAGGCTTTCTTCTGGCCACCACTGGCACTGCACACCTTCACACATGATTAAAACACAGCTCTACTTAGAGACAATGTGGAAGCCCCAAACATTTGTGTTTGCCATGTGAAAGCAGTATCCTACCAGCAAAAGAGGATAACCCTCCGTCTTTCAGGAGGCTTCAATTCAGCAAGTTTGATACCTGGAGATCTAATGAGGTGAGATCAGGTGCTCAAAGCCAGTTTTTTAAAAAATGACTTATTCCCAAGTTTATGTTCTCTGCTCCTGCTGTGGTTTTTCTCTGTTAAGTTCTCATTTCATCAACAGTAGAAAGTGTTGGTCAATTTCATATGTCACCTTGACTGGACGCCATAATGCTCAGATAGCTGGTAAAACATTATCTCTTTGTCTGTAAAAGGATTTTCCAAAGAGATTGGAATTTCACATGGGAGAGTCAATAAAAAGATCAGTCCTTTTCAAGGTGGATGGGCACCATCCAATCCCTTAAACTCTGAATAGAACAAATGGAGGGTGATGAAAAAATTCACTCTCTCTGAACTGGGGCATCCATCTTTCCTGCCTTGAGACATGAGCAAACCTGGTTCTCAGACCTTCAGACTCAGTCCTGGATTTAAACTATCAGCATACCCTGTCACTATCTTCAAGTTATACAACCAGCTTCAAGAAAACAAATCATGGACTTTTGATTTCCATAATCCTGTGAACGAATCCCATAGTAAATCATCAGACAAATATGTACAGACATATGTATATAGAATATAATCTAAAAATAATTGCCTGAACACAAGTATTTATATATGAATATATGAAATTCATGTTTCTATATCTATACATAAATATTAATCATATGAATTTGTGAAATTATGGATATTATTAGAGATTGATATTTGATTATCTTTTCATATCCATATATATATGCATATATATATATGCCATTCTCATTATATAGATGAGGAAATTCACCTCCTACCAGTCTTGCTTCTCTGGAAAACCCTAAGCCAGGGGAGATTATACATGGCCCAGTCTGATCCCCCAGCTCTGACCTCCCCTGAGTCTTTGGTTTGCTCATTTGAGTTCAGCATGCTGACTGTCACCCTGCAGAAGCTGTACTGCCATCATCTCAGTGTGAAGGATGGTGGCATATCTCTGCAGAGTACCCACAGAGGTTGACCGGGTAAATTCGAAAAGCTCCTAGAGGAAGGCAAGAAGAAGTATCTAGTGAGTTCAGAATATGCCTCACAGGGATAAGGAACTAATATGCATTGCTTCATGTTATATGCTACATGCTTTGTATATATTACCCTGTATAAACTATATACCTATATCCTTTCTGCAGGTAAGAAAACTGTGCCTCAGAGAGGCTGGGTGATGTGTCAGTTAGTTGCTGACAAAACACTGATTTAAACTAAGGTCGATCTACCTTCTAATTTTCCCCATGCCTTATGTTACCCTGCCAGGAGCCAAGGAGAATTTACTTAGTCAGGAGATTGCTTCCAAAATGAGCTGGTGAGGTTCAGCGAGCCCCAAGGACCTAGAGGCATGTGTAATGGAAGATTCTTTGTGAACCACTGCAAATTTTCTAAACAGCTCCCTAAGCTCTGAAAAAGTCATCATTCAATTACTTTCCAGGCAATTTGTGTGTGTGTGTGTGTGTGTGTGTGTGTGTGTGTGTGTGTGTGTGTGTGTAGGGGGGCATTCATTGACAGATCTTTAAAGATTTGAACCCCAAATAAAATCCAGGTTATTACCAGCTTCCAGGGGGAAAAAAGGATAAAAATAAATTGTTACTGTATCAAATATTTCAAGAAGCTCAATGTGTCCTGTGCCTCTGATTTCCTCAGCAGGAGCCCTCAGGGTGACCCTCATACATAATTCTACATGCTTTCAGTCTTACAAAACCATTTAACCAGTCAGTATGGATTTCATCGGGACTATACTTAAGCTAAAGAAAAATAGTGATGGGCTAGCTTTAAGAGGCAAATGAGGAGATAGTTTGGCATGAGAATGCCCATCAGGTGGGCCAGGAAAATAATTGGCAAATATCATGCCTTATCAAGTTTACTGACTTGAAGAGTTCTGGTTATAAAAGAAAAGGGAAGTGAGTAGAGACCAAAGGGAGAAAAACACTGGAAATCGTAAGAATAGAAAAAAAAATTAGTAAGGTATATAGGGACAGCCTTTAAGTAGTAGGCACTGTGCTGGTCACATTTTCAATCACTGTGACAAATAGTGAAGACAATTAATTGAAAGAAGGGAAGGTTTGTTTGGCTCAGGCTTTCAGTCCATAACTCCACTGTTGTCAGGCCTGTGACTGGCCTGTGAAAGGGGATGACCAAGGACATCCCTTTACTTCACAGTACCCAGGAATCAAAGAGAAGAGGCTAATTAGAAAGGTTGGTTCATAGTTCATATGTTTCCATTCGTTTGGCTATTTGTCCCTGTGCTTTATCCAACCTTGATCTCAACAATTCCCACTCATATAAACCCTCCTCTTTCTCGCTAATTGGACTCCCAGAGCTCCACCCGGGGCCTAGCCATGGATCTCTGCATCCAGATCCCTCAGTCTTTGGATGGGGTTTCTAGCACGACAATTAGGGTGTTTGGCCATTCCATCACCAGAGTAGGTCAGTTCGGGCTGTCTCTCGACCATTGCCAGCAGTCTGAGGGGTCCCCAGCTGGATCAGGCCCTCTGAATGGGTGAGACAGTTGATTGGCTTGATCTATTTAGGAGGCATCCAGGCAGTGGGATCAGGTCCTGTGCTCATTGCATGAGTTGGCTGTTTGAAACCTGGGACCTATGCAGGGTCGCTTGGCTCAACCTGAGAGGAGGGGACTGGACCTGCCTGGACTGAGTCTACCAGGTTGATCTCAGTCCTCGGGGGAGGCTTTGCCCTGGAGGAGGTGGGAATGGGGGGTGGGCTGGGGGGGAAGTGAGGGGGGCGGGAAGGGGGAGAACAAGGGAATCCATGGCTGATATGTAGAACTGAATTGTACTGAAAAATAAAAAAAAGAAAGAAAGAAAGAAAGAAAGAAAGAAAGAAAGAAAGAAAGAAAGAAAGAAAGAAAGAAAGAAAGAAAGAAAAAGAAAGAAAGAAAGGAAGGTTGGGGCAAGAAATGTTCGAAAGGCTGTCTCTGTTGGCCTCTAGCTAACTCCAACCTGCAAAAGATTTCAATAACTCCCCCAGATAGAGCCACCAGGTAGGGACAAAAACTTAACACTTAAGCCTGTGGGGTAAACTTCCTATTCAGATCAGATCACTAAGATAATAAAAGTATTGTTAAGCTCCTAGAATTTCTGTCAGCAATAGGATAATACCACCTATTGTTTCCTGAGTTAGTCCTATTGGAGGCACAGCTCTATGCTTTGGCATGCACTGTCAAATCTGTTGCATTTGCTAGTTTTGCTCAGTGTCCTTGAGGTTGCTTTGGTACCTGAATGGTGATGAACACCATTAAATTTGGCCTAAGAATTACTCTTGACATTATTGAAACTTGTGCTAGCTTGCTTCCTGAGACGTGCTTGCATCTGACCCATAGAAGCTTATTTCCATTCCTAAAACCTGACTCTCTTCCCCTACTGGGAGTTGATAACTTAAAAGAAAAGTAAGCCAGTGCATAAAAGTCCAATTGGTTGTTCTCACTGTTCCTAACATGAGTAATGAATCAGTTAAATCTTTCACTGTCTCAAGAAACCACCATCTGTTCTTGCCTTTAATGGATGTAAGAGATGTTTCAAGAATTTCCAACGGGAAATCATCCTGGTGTTCGTGGAAACCAGCTGGTAGATTAGTGGGTCAGCCAAGCAGATGGTATCAGGGCAATTCGGCATCTTGGGCAGCTGCTGTCCAACCTGGAAAAGTGACCATATCCTCCACCACCCAAATAACATATCTGCCAGCACAACTCAAACTCCCAGTGTTCTCATATCAAATAGAATTTATTCTGGAAATGGGATGTGGCACCCGGGAAAGGAATGAGACAGAAGGTGCAAAATCATCCTTCAAATTCCACTCTTACTACAGAGGGTAAATTACAGAGCAGGACACAGAGGGCACAGGCCACTCTGGGAAAAGTAAACCAAACTTTGTCAGCTAATCACAAACTTCAGATGGCAAGTTTGTGCTGTGCTGGAGTTATTTTGATACATGGATTTGACTAACATGTGCAAGAATTTTCCACTTTTATAGGAATTTTTAGTTTTGAAAGTCATTTTGTGTGTTATGAAAGTGTACATGTGTGTGGTGTATATATTTATATGTGTGACCCTGTTCATGTATGTGAAGAAGATACATGTGTGCAACATTGCCTATGTCACAATCAGAGGACAATATTGAGTTTGGTACCCACTTTGCACGTTGTTTGAGAAAAGGGATGTTTGTTGTTCACCTTGGTGTTTGTCAGGCTATCTAGCCCAGGATATGATGGGCATCCTCCTGTCTGTATAATTCATCTTGCCACACAAGGACTGGGATTATGTATGTGTGCCACCACAGGTTTTCATGTTATTGACAGAGGTTCTATGCATCTAAACTCAAATGTTCATGCTTGCATAGTATATGCCGTACCCACTGAGCCATCTGCCTAGCCTGAAAGCTTTAATATTTGAAGACAAGATCTATGCTATATTTACTTTGTGTCATTTCTTGGCTTTGCAGTTTAAGTAGGACACATTTCTTGACTTACTATTGGTTATAAATCATAGATTAAAAAAAAAATCTATGCCTAAATCCCTATGACATCTTTAGTAAGTCTTTGGCAGTTTTGATCCCAATTACAATTACAAAAGAAATCTAAGATTCATTATGCCCATGTTATGTTATCTCATTTTTAATGTTTGTCTGACTCTTGGATGCCATGATCAGACCATAACATCATAGATCCTTCTTCCCTGTTTCCTCCACAGATATGCATGAGAAACCACACACAATATTGGACAATATTTTTTCTAGATCATGGAATTCAATATGGAGCAAAAGCCAAACAGTTCCTTGTTCTTATTATGTTCTAGAATGAGAACTGACATTAAATAATTTATCCCATAAATGAGTGGATCATTCCAATGATGATATTGTGGGAAGTCTTGGGAGTCCAACATTTGGTGTAATATGGTCCTAGAGAAGTTGGGGTTTCTTTTTTAGGCTCTAGTCTCATCAAAGAATAATTTACAAATGGACTTAAAGGAAGCTCAAGGACAGCTTCATTAGCATTTGAGAGAAAACAACAGGGTAGGCAAACTATCAAATTTGTAACCTACCCAGAAAAAGAGGATGAAAAAGGATAAAGAAAAGAGGGCCATTTGTAAGTAGCCACATAGTAGAAGGTGAGTACATATGTGGTGGATAGTTTCAGAGAAAATGTGAGAAATCCCAGAGTTTTAAGGAAAGCATGCCATAGCTTCCATCAGTATCTGACACGCACACAAAAAAGATACAGAAAAGAAGGTAAAAGAAGAGTTATGCTTTTCTGAGTTAAGATGCAGAAAGCAGACAGGCTACAGGGCAAAGGTTCTGCAATACTGCCTGATAAAAGTTTTTCACAGAGGAGAGGGTTGCTAGGAAAGACAAGTACATCATATCACTAAAGGAATGATTATTCCTCCCATCTCCTTAACATGGCTTAGGTAAATCAGCCTTTTTGAAGGGTAGTCTCAGTGGCAGGTGACTGATGGGCCCGCTTGGATTGACACTGAAGGGAGGAGGCAATGGCATATAATTTTCTAATTTTGGAACACATCAGAATGCTGTGTCTTCACCCAGGGACAGAGATAAGCCTATTCTTTACAGAAAGAAATAGCTTTCCTTTAAGGGGCCTCAGCAGAGCCCCAATAGCTGTTCTCAACACCCTCCAATATTACTGTAACAGCAAGGTGAAAGGATAGGCAAGTCTACCTAAAGAAATGGGAAAGAACCAATGTAATCAAAGACAGATACTGAGAAACTACACAGCAAATACCACTTCAACAGTTTCTCATGAAAGAAGAGAGTGTCAAAAAAAAATCCAAGGGCCTAGACTACGTCAAGTAAGAGGACTACAGACTCATTTATTCTTTGGACTTCAGAATGTAACACATCATTAATGGGGAGAGTAGGAAATTATTAAGAGACCAGGAAATGAAATTTTACTGTTAAGAATTTTTGTAAGCAGTGTCCAGAATCCCCAGACTGCTAGCCTTGTAATTTTGTATCCTGATATAAAAGGGCTGCTGCAGCTTCCGTGTGACCCAATACTTGGATCTGGAGCAGACTTGATCAGGATCAACCAGGGCATCCTTTCTGTTTATTGTTTTTGTTTTTGTTTGTATGGCAGGGATTGCTCAGATGGAAATGATATGCACAGTGTCTCATGCTAACCTCTCAGAATTGTAGACCAGACTCAGCTTCATGTAGTGTGAATTACATGTCAGGATATTACACACAAAGAAACTCACCCTAACCATAAGAGCACTTTTCTCAAACGGAAATATTTTTAATAGCCCTAACAATAGCAGCATATAAGTGTTTGTTCTAGTTCATAAGTTCATGTGACAGTCCATCATGTGTGAAGTCAATGTGCTAGGAACTAGATGGAGCTGGTCACAGCCATAGTCAAGATCAGAGAGGATGCCTTATGCACAAATCAGATTTTTCACTCAGAAAGTCACTGTTATCTACCTAGGGAATGGTGTTACCTAGAGTGGGCTAGTCCCACTACACCAATCTGGGAAATCAAGAAGTCACCATTTCTTCCAAGTTGTGTCAAGTTAGCAATTAACTATCACAAATGACACAATAGCCAGTCACAGTGCCCAGTTCTCAGACTTGCATATCCTCAGTGTCTAGATCTCACAGGCAATTTGGGAGCATAGTGGCTTGTGCTCCAGAAGGGAGGCTATTTTATCTGCCTGATTCAGGAAATGAAAAATACAGTTACATTTTAAATTCAGGTAAATATATTCTGATTTTTATTTAAAGAACAAAGGTGTTTAAGGAAAGTGTTTATATTCCCCTGTGTGTGTGTGTGTGTGTGTGTGTGTGTGTGTGTGTGTGTGTGTGTATCACATCTCATATACACACACCCACAAATATATGTAATATCTAGAATTCTCAAATACCGGGCCTATTAATAGCTCATATGATTTGGGGGCTGTTATGTTCAGACTGAGAATGCTCTGCACAGGTGGGAAAGGAAAGCTGAGCTGCATAAGTGTGGCAAGGCCTCAGCTGACTGCCAGGAGGAAAGACCAGGTCATCTTCCTGTCTGGGGCCAGCAAAAGGCCACTCTCTGTTGGTGGCTTTCAAGGAAGAGATGAAGGGTGGAGTGTTTATTGAGCATAGCAAAGAGAAGGCCTGCAGGCAGCATCCAGGACTCAGGCTGGCCAGATGGTACTGCAGAGCTTGAGTCAGCAAGACTCCACGGGCTGCCAGAGAGCAAGGACACGGTCTGCACAAGGGCCAGGCCATTTGGAGCCATAGTCTGGGAAGTGCCTGGAGGTATACAGACACAGGAGAGGGGGAGTTTTAAAAATCTTTGGCTTTGATTTTTCTGGTATGAGTTTCCCAATAGCATTGGCTTTGTCAACAAGTAGATTAGATGGACTTGCCTCAGTGACAACCTGGCCTTCCTTAAAATGTACAGTCAGCATCTGCTTGCCTCTTTGTAGTGTACAGATGGCATTGGAGTGGATTCCCTCTACCCAGCTAGCAGCTCCCGGATCCTTTGTAGATATTAACACTTGTGTTTGGGTCACTTTTGTTTGTCTTATTCAGTGTGTTACAAGCTTGGTCAAAAATATTGCCCTTCACTGGGAACCGTGATAAAACAGGGACTTAATTAGGTTAGGAGCAAATCAAATAATGACAATTTTACTCTCTCCGTTATACATACTCATTTTTCTCTTTGCCCCCAAAATATTCAGTTTTGTAAAGAATATTTCCATGACCTCTCCATCCTGGAATCGCAGCCAAAACTGCAGCTGCAACTACTTAAGGCAAATTGATTGGTCCAGGCACAGGCATCTGACCCAAGCTGAATCAATCAGATGGAGATGATAATTTAGGTTAATTGGCTGCTTATTCAGTCCAGTTTCTTTCTCCTAGTGGGTTGAACAGAACTGTTTTGGCATTTCTGAGAAAGCCATCTTACTTAAAATGCTAAGAGAGATGCTTGGAGTTAAAATCTCAGGAAAACAAAGGTAAGTTGTGTGTGGTTGTACATATCTGCCATCCCATATACTTGGGAGGCAGAAGCTGGAGGATTGAGAATTGTAACCCAGCCTGGGTAACATAGTGAGACCCTATCTCCAAAATTGAAACGAAGTTCTAATCATTCAATCAACTTGTAGAATTTTCATCATAGGGTATGGGTGGGACTTTTTTTCTGTGAACTTCAGTTCATGTATGAAAAGTAGTTTCCCTAAGCCACGTGCTACTCCCCAGGGAAGGAGCATGGAATTCAGTTTGAATGCATTTGATTTCAAAGCCAATGTTCTTTCCCAAATGAGGACAGTTTCTCTTCTCTCTTAGTCCTGTGGCAGCAATTATAGAGGCCTCACCACTCACATCTATGAACTCCCCATGTTAGCAATTCTTGCCTATGAATGAACCTGAGGTATCCAGAAAGAAAATGACCAGCTTCGCTGTGGTGGTCTGAATGAGAAAGTCCCCCAGAGGCTCATGTATTTGACCATTTAGTCCCTAGATAGTGGTAATGTATGGGGGAGATTTATTTAGGAGATTCGGCCTTGTTGGAGGAAGTGTATCACTTTTGAATTTTGAAGACTCACACTATTTTCAGTTGTTTTCTCTGCTTTGTGTTTGAGGTTCAAGATATGAGTTTTAAGTTTCCTATTCCTGTTTCCATGTCTGCTGTTTGCTACCATTGTTGCTTGACCATCACGATCTCCGATCATCCTGTCAACCCAAATAAACGTTTCCTTCTATGAGTTGCCTTAGTCGTGGTGTTTTATCACAATGATAAAATACTAGCTAATACTTTTGCCGTGGCTGCTTCTTTCCTCTCAGATAAGTAAATGACCCACAGGAGCAAACTACATTTGAACCAAAGAAAACCCAGAACATTTTAAAGCTACCACCATGACTTAATGAATAGAATGATTTTCTTGAATATTGTGCCATTTTCTTATCTGGTATCACTAGTGCTGCTTCTGCTTTAGACTCTCTCTCTCTCTCTCTCTCTCTCTCTCTCTCTCTCTCTCTCTCTCTCTCTCTCTCTCTCTCTCTCACACACACACACACACACACACACTACTGGAACTGAATACTTGAACTCTTTTTTTTCTGACAAGTTATTCCAAATGATAAAGGCTATGACTTCAGAGATGGTTGAGTTTGAATCTACATGTAGGAGAACTCCTATTAAATTTAAAGAATTTAGACAAAAATGTGAATACATGGGACAGCATAGATAATCCTACACTGCCCGTGAGGTCTGACATGCTGGGACTAGAGTATTACTCGGGTAAAAAAAAAAAAAAAAACCAATGACATCATGAAATTTGCAGGCAAATGGAAGGAACTACAAAATATCATCCTGAGTGAGGTAACCCAGACTCAGAAGGACAAACACGGTATGTACTCACTCATAAGTAGATACTAGATGTAAAGCAAAGGATAACCAGACTACAACCCACAGCTCCAGAGAAGCTAGCTAACAAGGTGGACCATAAGAGGGACACATGGATCAACCTGGGAAGAGGAAATAGATGAGATCTCCATGAGTAAACTGGAGATGAGGGTTGGGAAATAGAGGATAGGGGATGGGGAATGAGAACATAAGGGAACAGGATGGTCAAGCTGGAACAGGGATACATTGGGACAGCAATGAAAGAGATACCATGATAGTGGGAGACATCATGGGGATAGAGAGAAACAGGGTGCTAGGGAAGTTCCCAGGATTCCACAATGATGAACCCAGCTTAGACTACTAGCAATATTGGTGAGGGTGCCTGAACTGGCTTACCCCCATAATCAAATTGGTGAATACCCTAACTGTCATCATAGAGCCTTCATCCAGTAACTGATGGAAGCAGATGCCGAGATCCACAGCCAAGCACCAGGCTGAGCTCCAGGAGTCCACTCTAAGAGAGAGAAGGAGCAAGGAACATCAAGATCATGAAGGGGAAACCTACAGAGACAACCAAACCAAACTAGTGGGAACTCACAAACTTTAGACCATCAGCTGTAGAGCCTCCATGGGACTGGACTAGACCCTCTGCATAAACGAGACAGTTATGTAGCTTGATCTGCTTAAGGGCCCCCCTGGCAGTGGAATCAGGATCCAACCCTGGTATTTGAGTTGGCATTTTGGAGCCCACTACCTGTGGAGAGACACCTTGCACAGCTTTGATGTATTACAGGTGAAAAACAAATTATCCCAAGAACCCACATATATTCATACCCAAGCAATTCGTTATAGATTAACAGTGTGTAAGCAAGCAAGATATTCTTTTACTGGCAGGCTGTGTTTTGCAGTTACAAAGAAAGGACTGATCACTTTATTACTTAACTTAAAAGGTGATCTTATAAGTAACGTTAAAGGAATCACAAATCTAAACTTTTATATATGAAAAGGAATCAGGCAGCTCTACTTTAAATCTTTAGTATACATATGTACTCATCAATAGTTTATCAGGAGATTGAGGGCAGAAATGGTTATAAGGAATTAATCATCTTCTCTTGTCATCAACCAATCCTAGCAAAAAAGGTACATCAGCTAATGTAGCATGAATCTTAAAGGGTCTTATTAATAAAAACAAACCCAGAGCCAGGTATTGGGGTGAACACTGAAAGATCAGAGAAACAGAACAGGCCATAGATAACCTCACCTCGCCAACTTCTCAGCTAATCCTGTATGCTCAAACTGGAAGCCTCTGTGTCCTCATCTGGAATGAATCTCAGTTGAACTGCTGCTAAAAGCCTAAAAGCTTAACCAGGCTCTAGTTCCTGGTCCTCATACCTTATATACCTTTCTGCTTCCTGCCATCACTTCCTGGGATTAAAGGCATATGCCTGGCTGTTTCCGGTGTAGCTTTGAACTCACAGAGATCCAGATGGATCCCTGCCTTTGGAATTCTAGGACTAAAGATGTGTGTGCCACCATTTTCTGGCCTCTGTATCTAGTGGCTGTTCTGTTCTTTGACCCCAGATGAGTTTATTAGGGTGCACAATATTTTGGGGAACACAATATCACCACAAGCTAATGATTAAAAAGCAGCTTTCTTTCACAGTACAAAGCCACTATAATTACTCTGGGTGGTGAATGGTTTTAACCAGGAGCTAGACTCCTCAACGCAGACAGTGCTAACTTATCAGAGTGGGCACAAGATAAACAAACAAACCCATAATTGATGTGCCTTCCTCTCCTACATGAACCTCATAATTGAGGGAACTTGCATTGCTCAAAGTCTTCGATGTTGTCTTCTTTTGTACCCACTTTAGTGTGTCCTCACCAAATTACTCCTTTCTCATGGACAATTCTGTCATGGTTTCAAGTATATTCAAGTATTAGGTATGAGCGATGTAAAATTCGCTTTTAATCCATGTTGCTTATGTAAGTTCCTGGTGTTTTAGTTACTGAATGTTGAAAGGAAATAACCTGTGTATAACTTGGCTTATTTAGTTCAAGGTGATTGGGTTTTTATGACGTTCAATTGCACTGTGACTATCTGTGATACAGTGTGGGCAAGTGAGTGGATTATAGGAACTGTTTATGCAGTCATAGAGATTACTCAGTGATTAACCCATTCTCCCTCTGTATGTTCATCACATCTCTGATCACTGGAATCTTAGTGTTTTGTCTTGAACCTAGAATAATGTCTGAGCCACAGCAGGTTTTCAGTTCATACGAAATGAATTAATGAAGGTTTTCAGTTCAGTGAAGGAATTAATGAAGAAAGTTGCCATTATATGAAATACCTCTTTGTAAAGTAAATATTTAAACTACCTCCATGATGAACTGATAAGTATGTACTTTATATTCACAGTGCATGTTTGAACACAGGGGGAACAAAAGCAATTGTTCTCCTGTGGCACAGCATGTTCTAAACAAGGTCAGGAAAGACAGACATCCCCTTCAATCAGGTCTTTGATATACAGCTGTCCTGAGAACCCTCACTAGAATCCCAGTGGTTACTGCAAACCTCTCATCTTAACCACAAAGATTTCTTTCCTGGTCTGAACTTCCCTCAGGTTCCCCTGAACTTTTCAAACTTGGTTCAACTTTTGGACTTACATATTCTTGTCAGCATCCTGCTACATCAGTTTAAGGAGGACCTCCACTTTGATCTTTATTTGGGTTCCTTGCCTTCCAAGAGCTGCCTGGTGATGCCTGGTTACTTTTGCTTGTCTGCAGCAAGGATCCTGCTGGGCCACTGCAGCCAGCATCTACTGTTTCTCTTAGCAGTTTTTTACCCACTGACTCCACATTGTTCCAATACTGTGAATTCCAAATTAACCCTGTGTATTCAGAACACAATCAGTGCTATACTGAAGTCTCCCCACTAAATTCTCTTGAATAAATCTGCTTTAACCATATTAACTATCGTTCAGCTTTGGCTTTTCTTTGACACTGTTAAAAGTAAGAAGGAAGACATGGTATTCTTTTTTTCATGAATTTTAATTGCTTAAACAGTGCATCTTATTATAAAAGCATATACTCAAAGAGAGAGTTGGGTATGTAGTTGAAGGTGATGAATTGTGCAACATTTATTTTTGAGCTGGCCTGAAGCTCAGATGTGTCTATAAACTAGCTCATATATTCCAGTATTCCTTTTTATATTTTAATTAAATAATGTTGCATTCCTTTACAATCTATTCAGCTTTATCTCATGTAGCTTTAAACTCTCTAAGTCCTTGTACTAAGCTCTGTTATTGGGCTTTTGTCCATGAAGTTCACAGTGGGTGGCCTGAAACTTAATGTTTCAAAATTAAGTCTATAATTTCACCAAGAGATTTTGAGGCTATTTTGAAAACCATGCTCATTGTGGCTAGTTTAAGAACCATGATTATATCTCTTCGATTTAGTTTAGAAAGTTAAAGGGAAAATAAACTGCAACATTTAGTTCACAGTATTTCTCTGTCACTATTGTGCATCTCTCATTACTTACACATTAACCATGGTTACCTAGACTTAAATTTTAAACTCCACTTACTTTAACAACGTTCTTGTTGGATTTGTAAGGTCACTGTTCATTAAGAAGTGACATAACCTATTCTTGAGTTTTCTAAGGTACAAAATGGGTGATGTAGTGCTTTGGGATATCTTTCTGTATGCTGTGAATATGTATTGCTCCCATTGGTTAATAAATAAAGCTTCATTGACCTAGGGCAAGTCAGGATGGAGCCAGGTGGGAAATTCAAGAGAGACAGAGAAGAAGGGCAGAGTCAGGGAGATGCTCCAAGCTGCCACCAGGAGAAGCAAGATATAAGAGAACAGGTAATGCCATGAAGCCACGTGGCAAAACATAGATTAATAGGAATGGGTTGAGTTAAGTTGTAAGAGCTAGCTAGCAAGAAGCCTGAGCTATAGACCAAATAGTTTATAATTAATATAAGCCTCTGAGTGTTTATTTGGGACTGAATGACTACAGAGCTGGGCTGGACAGAAACTTCTGCCTACAATGTAGTTACTGAGCCTTGGGGACATAGTTCTAACATTATTAGATAAAATCAAAGAGAATCCATAGTTTTAATAATAGTATATTTTAATAACACTGAAAAGCATTTTTAAATTGTTTTCTAAATTTTGATTGTTAATATATTTGTAAAATTGATTTTCATGTGATTTTAGGTCTACAAACCATGCTGAATTTTTATTTTGAAACAGGGTCTCACACTATAGCCCTGGCTGGCATGGAATTCATTATGCAGGCCAGGCTCACCTTGAACTCACAGAGATCCTCCTGTCTCTACCTTCCAAGTATTGGGATTAAAGGTATATATTGTCATGCCTAGGTCACTAAGATTTTTTATAAGATTTATTTTTATCTATCTGTTTCTCTCTGTCTCTCTCTTTCTCTCGGTGTGAGTGTGTGTGTGTGTGTGTGTGTGTGTGTGTGTGTGTGTGTATGACTACAAGTGCCAACAGAGGTCAAAGGTGTTGATTTCCCTTAAGGTAGAGTTACAGGTAGTTGGGAACAACTTGATATAGGTTCTGGGAAGCAAACTTAGTCTTCTCAACAGAAGTACATACTTTCATAGCTAAGATATGTCTTCATCCCTGAATTGACTCTTAAAACAGAGAGATTATTTCACATTACTTTTGTGTGTATCCAATTCTACACTCTACAGAGAATGAGTTTCTTTTTCAGTCTTTCTTTCCTGGTCTTTGGTTTTTATTTCTTATTCTTCTTTGATGCCTAGTTTTCCTTCTGAGAGTGTGTGTTATAAAGAGATATTAGATTATATCAAAATATTTTATTTCTGATGAGATTATTTTTCTCTGTTAATGTGATACATTTAACTGATTTGTTTTTCAGTGTTAAGTCAACACAGCTTAGTTGTCACATTATTGCTTTGAAATACATTGGAACTGTGTAGTAATGTTTACATGATGCAACATATATTCTGAGTGAGTTTCTATCCCATTTTCCTTGATTACAATGTTGAGTTTTATTATCAAGGTTCATCTAACTTAAATTTGTTAATGTTTATTGTCTTTAGAGGTTTCTGTGGTATATCATCTAGGAAGAGGGAATAGAAAGATTCTAAGAGACATAGGTTGCCAGAGGGCATTTGCCAAACATTGTTTTGTAGACATGATAGGCTTGTTATACACAATGATTGTGGCAGTATGCACAGAACCATCAAGCCAGTCAAAATTGAAATGCTGATGGAAAGAGTAACAAGGCACTGCTCCTAGCTGAGTAAGTATTGGCACTGGCAGCTGATAACTGATAGTAGAGAGAGTATTGATTCTCCTCAGAGATGTATCTAGATAAGTGGTCCAGGCACTGGTAGGTAGCCCTATATACATGTACATACTACCAGAACCAATTGAATTTGATAGCTTTTGGAAGAGTTCATGAAACTGGGAGATAAATATGGTAATAAAGAATAGGAGGGTATGGGAGGACTTGTAGGGGAAGAATAAGGATGTGAATTTGGTCAAAATACTTTATACACATATATGGAATTCTAAAAAAAAAAAATACATAAAAAGAAGTTTATGTGATACTAGTGTTATTTTGTAATATGTTTTGGGGGAAAATACACCTTTACATGGGGTATTTCTTTGGAAAAAAATTTTGGATTATCTTACTAGATATAGTTTTTCATTTTTATATTCCTTCATAGGAGTGTTTTTGCTAGCTATCAAATACTATATAATGGAGGTGGTTCCTTCAAATACTGTTAACTACACAATAAATATTTGATCTAAGTATTTTGTATGCAGTCACTTATTATATTAAAAGATAATGGGGCTTTGTGCCTGGTTCTGGACACAGCTCCTAAGCTATAAAGTGTCTTATTTTATTGGTAATGAGCCTGAGTTTATACTAACATGATGATCTGAGTGTCTATTTCAAGATGGATGATGGTTGGGAAAAACTATGATTAAAAGAATTTTCTATTGGGAAGAAAAAGGGTGGAGTGTTGAGTTCAATAACCATTGATCAATACTTGATCAGTCATGCCTATGTAAGGAATTTTTATTTTGAGAGCTTTCATAGTGTAAACAGTAGGTAAATGAAGGGTAATGTGTCCAGGAAAAGCAAGGAAGCCCCATCATCTTATCCTGTGCATCTCTTCTATAGGGCTACTCCTAAGACATATCCTGGTTTTAGATGGTGAAATGTTCCTTCAAGTCCTAAGCATGGTGCAAGAGAATCATCACATTGGCAGCATGGGTCATAGGAAACTCTATACTTGTAACTATTCCTGCAGTAGTGTAGAGAGACTGGTACCCCATTTTTGAATGGCATAGGAGCTGGTGTATTCTGGTAAGACTCAGCCACTAACCTGTGAGATCTGGTCAAATTTGAGTATTTAGTGTTAGAATTGAATTGAATTTTTGGGAAGCCAGTGGGTGGTTAGCAAGAGAAAAAAAATTCCTCAAGGCAAGAAGTATTAATATTACATGGACACATGGCTAAATAGCAATATTTTTTTCTACACTATCCACTATGAAATGCCATATCAAACATTTAGACAGTTTTTCCTCTGCTCAAATTTTGTACTTGTTGACATTGCAGACAGCAAGAGAAGGATATTGTTTACTTTCAGAAAACAATCTGCAT
Source organism: Peromyscus eremicus (assembly GCF_949786415.1). NCBI lineage: Eukaryota > Metazoa > Chordata > Mammalia > Rodentia > Cricetidae > Peromyscus > Peromyscus eremicus. The sequence goes on along the minus strand of NC_081425.1, from coordinate 96,193,630 downwards.
CATATCTTATCTTCACATCTGCATTTACTTTATATGCTACCCAGTTTCTGTATCTATCTGCATTCTGTAGGCAGAAGTTTCTCTCCTGCCTGCCTGTTCACAAATACCCAGCAGCAGCTGCTTAAATAATTGATTCTGAGGCTTAATATTACTTATAAATGATCAGCCAGTAGCTTAGGCTTAATATTAACTAGCTCTTACCCTTGAATTATTTCATAATTCTTATCTATGTTTAGCCACATGGCTTGGTATCTTTTCTCAAAATGACACTCTCATCTTGCTTCCTCTGCATCTGGTTGGCGACTCCTTGATTCCATCCTCCTTCCCAGTATTCTCAGTTTGGCTTTCTCATCTAACTTCTTGCCCAGGTACCAGCCAATCAGTGTTTTATTAAACCATTTTGAGTGACAAATCCTTACAGTATTCAAGATAATTATTCCACAGCACTTCCCACTTTTTGTCTAATTAAAAAGGAAGGTTTTAACTTTTAACATAGTAAGATTATATACAACAAAACACAGTTTTTAAGAATTACAGCAACACTATCTAATCCATTTGCATTTGGAAAAATTAGAGAAAATATTTAATTATCTTTCTTACCTTGGTGAGTCTAAAGTTTTGTTATAACTCTTGTTATAACTAAAGAAAACTATAACTGTCTAGTTTTCAACTCCATCAAAGACTCAAGAAGGATGTAGTGTTACCTAATGACAGACACATCAGGCTGCCTGAACAATCACCCAAATTTCCACTTCAATATTGGGGCATCTATCTTCAGCCTAAAGACCTAGCACATCTGACAGACTTATTTGTGAAGCAGGATTTTTGAAGGACTGTCTCACTTTGTCTTGGCAAACTTCTGCAGTCACTTTCTTTTGTGTCCTTCTTGTCCAATTTGTACAGCATACTGTCAGCAATTGAGGCAAGGGCACTTTCTTTGCTCACATGGCTGACTTTTGCCATAAAGAAAACAAACTCCATATGGAGGTTCTTCAATGCCCATCATCCTCTTTGAAGTAATTGGGGCTGCCAGGAGCAGACATGTCTCACTGTAAAGAAAAGTCTAACTTCCTAAAACATTTTAAATGTCATATTCTGTAAGTCTTTGAAGTATTTGAAGATTGCCTAGCTGTAGTAGGACAGGCCCACAGGGTTGAGGAAATTGGCTCAAACCAGTTGCCAAGGCATGCAGATAACGTACTTCCTTTTGAGCCAACCTGGAGTCTTTCTGAAAGCTTAGCAACAGGTGTTGTAAGAGTTCCTGAGAGCCTAGTTATAGTCACTCTCAGAGGTCCTGATCATTCCTAGCTAATGAAGGGCAACCATGTAATGTCACCAGATTGAGACACAGCCTGGGTACTGGTAGAAGGGTATATAAGACACAGCCTTGGTACTGAATAAATGAGTCTGCTATTTGCCTTCACCTGACTCCCAGTGTCTGTGTCATGGACACCGCACCTTCTCAGCCCCTTCTCTGAGGGAGCCCTTAGGACCCAGCAACATCTGTCCCCTGAATGTGGGACTTCTGTTACTGTCACTTTCCTGTGCCAATTCTGATCATCTCCCTCCCTTCACTCACAGTGCTGAACAGCACTCCCAAGATGGTGTGTATCAGTGAGAAGGTCCCTCAGTGTTGTGTTCTTTTGGTCCCTTCAGCAGGTAAGCTTTGAGACATCAATTTCTTTCCTTCTTTTGTATTGTCTGTCATGTTTGTCTGCCTGTCCCATTAGGAAGGCACATTTTTTTCTGTTGCAGTTTGCCTAGCACCTCCAACTCAGGACTAACTGCCAGGAGGTGGAAGCAAGGCTTGGCTCCTGAATGCTATCCCTTGTCTGGAGACACCATGTGGGCATATGACAGTGGCCTAAAAAATGATGGGAGTCTTACACTAAGCACAAGACATAAAGGTCCAATACAAATTTCTACCCCTGTTGATTATCATCTTCTCTCTGACTGTTGCTTGCCTGCTGTCTCCCTCTACAAAATGTGTAACCACTTCATCACCTCCTCCCCTTCCAGGTCTCACGTCTTTAGGGCATCCAATGATGAGGAGGCAGACAGTTTGGGCCCAATGAAATCTGTCAAGGAGAATGTAGCTGCCATTAAGACCCCATGTGCTACTCCCCCGTTGGCCCTACTTCTGCCACAGATATCAATCCCCCAGCCAGAGTATGCTTGGACAATCTTCCCCAAGACCTGCTTGCCTAGGAGACTGGCTACTCCCCTGCTCCACTGCATACCCTTCACTGCCCAAAGCCAGCCCCATTCATAACTGGGACGCCTGTAGAGACTTATCTGGTTAACCTGGGTCCAAATGCTGCTGTCCATCCCTGGATTCCCACCCCTATAGTTGAACTCTCTCTCATCCAGAAGGCAACTAATAAGTCAGGCTGGACTCACCTTATTTCAAACGTATCTTCACTTAATTGATAATGCAACTACAGACATAATTTGATTGGTATAGTCTGCTCAAATCTGTGCTGGAGCCAGCTGCCTTTCTTAGCTGGAAATTGGCTTACAGTGGTCAAGCAGAACCTCAAGCACAAATGAAACTCTTAATTAATGTTCCAGTGACCCTTGACATGCTCACTGGGTGAGATAACTTTTTTCTTCCCATCCGTGAGGCAAAGATTGGCCATTGAGCCTACTACCAACAGGTTTCTTACCTGACCTTCAAGGCTCTTAAGGCATGCACCCCTTGAAGCCCTTCAGTTTACAACGGAAATCTTACCCAACAGCCAGGGGAGCTATTCACCAACTTCCTGGCAGTAGAGTACAGAGTAGATGCAGGCTCCAGTAGATATATATTGACTATATATAAGCTGACTTGGGAGGTACTCATTGCCCAAACCCATAATGTTGTTGCAGCCATGTGAAATGAGGACATACAAAAATAGTAGCAACCACCAGAGATCTCAAATGCAGCACTGATCCCTTTACTGCTCTTACCACCTCCTTGGGTGCTCTCTTCACTGACAGGCAGCATGCTAATGACACTCCCAAGGGTCCCTTGATAGATAGAACTTTCTGGGGATGTGGCAAACCAGACAATTTGTGGCATAATTGCCTCTGGGAAAAACCTAGGATCCTATGTCTCAGATACAATAAACAATTTCATTGACCAAAGGGTTGCAGGTCACAGCCTGCTGAAACACAAGCTCTTTTAAACTCTAGATGGGGTGCTCCTCAGCCCTGCCAGTAAGAGGAGGCTCTGGTAATTCAAAAATCAATTGGATAGTGCCCATTCTTTCACACTCTCCAATGCTGACAGTTTATCTTGATGGACAAGCTGTCAAAGGCTTGGTTGACATGGGTGCAGATGCTACCATTCTAACCAAGACTGAGGTACTTCACTTCCCTCATTGAAAGTTTTAACCTGCCCCCCTATCAGTGGTGTGAGAGGCCAACAAGATTCTGTGATGACCACTCATCTGGTCCATTGGAAGGCTCTTGATGGCAATCGAGGAGCCATTTACCCTATTATTTCCACTATACCTAGGAACTTGTGCGGCAGAGACATTTTAGAGAATATGCATGTTGTCCTAAATACAGATGAAAGGGCCTTTTTTTAATGACATCAAGGTTCATGAAAAAGTGGGTCTTGCAGTATGTAACCCTTCATGAGACCTGCACCCCAAATTCTAAGGGCCACTGTCCCCATAAGATCCACTATGATTGAGCCCCTAGCCCCATTCCATGGATGTGGCTCTTGGATCAAGAAGTACAGGTGGGACAGTGGCCTATAATTGAACCCAAGCTGTCAATCTGAAAGGAATTAGTTGCAGAACAGCTAAAGATGGGGCATATGGAACCATCCACAAGTAAACATAATAACCCCATATTTGTTATACCCAAGGAATAGTGATGCCACTGCCTCCTGCAGTATCTTCATGTAGCTAATGGTCAAATGGAAAAAAATGGGGTCTACACAGCCAGGCCTCCCTTCCCCTAGCACTATTCCTCCATCTTATTATATGTTAGCTTTAGATATTAAGGATTGCTCTTTCAAATTCCTCTGGTGCCACAGGATCAAGATCATTTTGCCTTTACTGTATAGGAACCTAATATAAATAAACCTGCTAAGACATATCAATGGACTGTTTTGCCTCAAGGAACAAAGAATAGCCCCACTATTTATCATTTATATGTTTCTCAAGCTTTGGTCAATGTCCCTAGGGATATTCTGATCTATTATATGGATGGTCTCCTCCTGGCACACCAAGATGCAGCCTACATGCAAAAGACTGCCAAGGTGTGTATTAGAAAATCTCACATAATTCCGTTTGATGGTGGCTCCAGATAGGGTCCAAGTGGTACCCCCATTTGCCTTTTTAAGCTTTTCCAATGCTAAGCAAGTTCACCCCCTTTTTTAAAAAATTGGAAATGAGGAATTTTACTCACTCTCAGAATTACAGCAATTATGTGGCATGGTTAATTGGCTTAAATCTCTCTTACTCATCCCTGACCAAGAGATGAGACACCTTTTTTTTCATTGTTGGAGGGCCTCACCTGTCCTTCCACTAAGGTTAGGCTTACTCAAGAAAATAAAAATTTGCTACAAAAGGTTTTGGCCATTCTAGCCACCTCCAGCCTACAATGCCATGATCCCCAAACACCCTCGCTGGCAATGGTCCTCTGGACACCAAGGGAATTGGGGGAGTATTATGGCTATCTGGGCCCCTTCTATGGATGCATCAAGCACATTATGACCTGCACAAGGTCACCTCTAAGTTTGACCAGTCCTTCCAATTTGGCCTTAAGACATGGATGCTGGCACTGAGAACATATGAATGAGAACCAGATAAGTTTGTCTTTCCTTTTTTTAAAAAAGAATACTCAGTCCCTCTGGGAAGATTCTATCTCATTCCAGTAAATGGTTGCAGGAAGTATTGACAATCATTTGCCAAAAAACAAGATCATAGCAGAACTCCCCACAATTCCAATAAAAATATAGCCCCATGCAGTGCCCTTCTCCATTGCCATCCCTCATACTATCCTAGTCTTTTCAGACTCCAATAAAAATAGATATGGTGTCTTTATCCAGTGTCCTGGATGCAAAGATGTTATATATTTTATCTCTAACCCTTGTTCCATTCAATTGAGTGATCTATTGGTCCTCATCAAGGTTCTAGTGGAGTGCCAGACCAAGCCTGCTAATATTTTTTTTTGACAGCCAGTACACTGTTCAGGCAATTCATGTGCTGGCCTTTTCTTGAGTTAAAGACTCACTGACCCCATCATCAGCACCATGCTGCTCATACAAAATGTCCTAAATCAGAGGACTGAGCATTGGTACCTGTCACATATTAGATCTCACTCCAAATTACCAGGGATATTGGCTCAAGGAAATGAGCTCATAGACACTATCATATTAACAGCCAGTATGGATCTCCTAGAGGAAGCCAGGGCTCTTCATTAGCAGTTCCATCTGTCTCCACAGAATTTGCATAGACTTCTTCCAAAATTACTAGTTTCCCAATTTAAACATTTGTCCCAGGCATGTGCAACTTGCTCCCCTCTTGCCCACTTAGGACTTCTTCAAAGCACAGGGGTTAATCCCCAGGGCTTGTTGCCTAGCGCTATCTGGCTGCTTGATCTCATGCATCATACCCCTTTTGGCAATCTCAAATATGTTCATATAATAATAGATACTTGTTCCTCCTTTGCTTATGCCCTAGCTCTTTCTAGGGAGAAGGCCATCAATGCTATCAATGTCCTTAATTCAGCCATGGTAGTTATGGGGATACCTTGGGCACTTAAGACTGACAATAGTTCTCCCTATGCCTCTCAACAATTCAATGACATTCTGGGTTCCTGGAATATTTCCCATACAACTGGCATCCCCTACAATCCACGCAGACAAGCCATTGTGGAGAGGACCAACAGAACTCTTAAGAGCTATTGGCAAGAACTATCTTACCAGAGGCTAGGAGAGATCCTCATTTGGCCTTAACAGAGGTCCTTTTCCATATGAACTTTCTCAGTTTTAATGACAAAGGGCTCAGCCTGGCCAACAAAGCACTAGGAGTCTCTGTCAAAGAACACATCCTGCCCCTGGTGAGATGGAGAGATTCTATCTCTCTCTAATGGTGGCTGCCAGCCCCACTGCTGACCCATGGGAGAGGGTATACTTATATGTTTTTTCTTCAGAGTGCCACTAGACCAATATGGGTCCCAGCAAGAATATGTGCCTGGCCACAGATCAGCCTGCTTTCACCAAAGAGGAAATAACCCAGGATGGGAGATATATATATATATATATATATATATATATATATATATATATATATATTCCTCTTTCTTGATCTCTCTGCCCCTCTAAAACCTGAAGACTTGTGGACCCTGACTTTCTTCATTTTGTATAATGCCTTTGAGATGAGGAATGTTAGTTTAGCAAGCCAGGAGCCTGCTAAATATATTAATGGCTCATGGTCAGCTAAGTTTCTGTATTGTTCATTACAGCTAACCCAGGAAATTTTCCAGTTAAATCAGACAAGGGCAGAGGTTATGGCCACTGACTATTTATTTTTTGAAAATGTTTGGCATAATATAAAAAGGCTGTTTGATCCCTCCTGGATTCTCACTTATGTTTTGATTGTCAGGGTGATGCTTTTAATCTTTCTCCTTTATAAGTGTCTCCTACAGCACATCCAGCAACAACAGGTGGCCACTAAGGTGACTCTACAGGTGTTAATGGCTCTTAGACATCCAACTCATAGCCCTCCACAGGAAGTTATACATAAAATTCTGGTTTTCTGAAATTCAAAAGGCTACTACATGATCCTCCCCACTCAGGGTCATTCGTCAGGGATGGATGCTCTTTGAGGGCTGATAGTCAAAAACAGGTAAGAGCTTGTTTGTCAAGCCTACCTAAGACAGGCACAGTCCAGTTGCTGAGCCCCCCTGAGGCCGGGTCAACAAGGCCCGAGAAAAGAACTCCACTCCTACTGAGTACCCACATGATAAAATAAAAGGGTGGATATGTAGTAGGACAGGCCCATAGGGTCAAGGAAATTGGTTCAAATTGATTGTCATGTAATGTACTTCCTTATGAACCAACTTGGAGTCTGCCCAAGGGCCTAGCAACTGGTGCTGTCAGAGTTCCTGATCCTGAGGAATCTGCCTGAGGGCCTAGCAAAAGGCACTGTCAGAGGTCTTAATTGTCCCTAGCTAATGAGGAGTGACCACATAATGTCACTAGCTCACTATCATAGCTCCTGATCATACCTATCAATGAGGGACAACCACACAATGTCACCAGATTGGGACACAGCCTGGGTGCTGGGAGGAGGGTATATAAGGCCTTTCCTGTTACTAAATAAACGAGTCTGCTGTTTGCCTTTACCTGACTCCCAGTGTCTATGTCATTGATATTGCACCTTCTTACCCCCTCCCCCAAGAGAGCTATTATCACCCAGAAACACCTAGCTATCTGAAATATATCTCTGTATGACCTTGAAAACCTACCTAACATGACTATAAGTTTGCTATTATAAATTATTGTTAATCCATATTTCTTAATTATATGTAACATTTTTAAATGAGCTGTATAAACATAATACCCAAACAAGAGTAGCAATATACATGAACTTTAAATTTGTGTCAATAAACTAAAATTCATATTGATGTAAAATATGTAATTTTAATAGTTTTTTTTATTAAAGTAGATTTAATAATCTACCATTTTCCCCCCATCATTTCATTATCATATCCCCTTTTCTTCTTTTAGAAAGAGATTGACTATGACCAATAACAATTTGTAACCAAATTCCCTAAACAAAGACAAACAACCATAGTCCAATTTTGGGGAATGTGGGTGTAGTTTTCTAGGCTGCTTCCTGCTGATTGGGGTGCTGTTAATCTTATGGAGACCCTGAGAAAATTTCAGATTATGGTCAAGTTCTAACTGGAGTAGTCTATGAGGCTAGATCATCTCAGCCAGCAGCCTTAAAGCCTTTCTGGATGCAGAATTCAGAGGAAACTGCAACAGAGGAGCTCTGAAACACTGGATCATCTGGACCATCTGTTCTCATTGGAGATTTTTTTCAGGGGGTCTTCCTCAATCAAACCTGATTTTTCTTAACAGAATGACCCACAGCCTCTCATTTCCTATGGAAATAATAGCATAGCCTCTTCTCCAAAGTAACATACCTTTTGACTTAAATTTTGAAGTCAAGACATTTTCAAAATATATAGGTTGGTGCTGTGGGATGTTCTGTATGGCAAATGTGTTGCTAATTAGTCAATAAATAAAACACTGATTGGCCATTGGCTAGGCAGGAAGTGTAGGCAGGACAAGGAGGAGAATAAAGCTGGGAAGTGGAAGGCTGAGTCAGAGAGACACTGCCAGCCGCCATGATGAGAAACAGCATGTAAAGATGCTGGTAAGCCACGAGCCATGTGGCAAGGTATAGATTAATGGAAATGGATTAATTTAAGCTGTAAGAACAGTTAGCAAGAAGCCTGCCACGGCCATACAGTATGTAACCAATATAAGTCTCTGTGTTTACTTGGTCGGGTCTGAGCAGCTGTGGGACTGGCAGGTGAGAGAGATTTGTCCTGACTGTGGGCCAGGCAGGAAAACTTAAGCTACAGGTTGGATTAATCCAGCAACAGTTATAATCAAATGTCTCTTAGCAGCTGTTGCTCTATCCTTAGCTGTCAAACAATTCAAAGACAACACAATAACATACAGTATCCAGACTCTCTGTGTGTTTTCCATCTTGACACGGCTTTTTTTTTTTTTAAAAAAAGTATTATTTTATTCCCTTTTTAAGGGATTTTATTATTTTAAAATTATATATTTCTTTTTATGACTGTCTATACTTTCTCTTTACTTTCCCAAACCTACGTATATTTTAAATACAATGTAAAACAAATGTTTTTGTTTTTCTAAATCTGTCTTTACCGCAAAGCTCTATCTTTTTCTGACCACATGAGCATTTAAGCTGCTAAGTGAACATGACTAGGACCAAAGCTGCAGCTTTAGCAGCTGGCTATGTCCCAATCCTTGGTTCCTTGAAAAGCTAGTCTCATGGAAGAGGCACATTTACCACCAGCTGTGAAAGCCATGTTTACCTCTCCAACTCTGAGAAGTTTTTGAGTCCACATTGCCATTGAGTAGTGTACCACCTGTTGCTCATAAACTCTATTTAAGTGTTTGGTAGCAGGGCCTCTTAAAACTGGCATGTGGTTTTTGCTGAGTCAGGAAGCCATCTCTTAAAGGAGCTAGGTCTCATGCTTGCTGCCAGCAAACAGAGCCTACCAGAGAAAATCAATTACCAACAAGCTGCATTTGACTCTGTTTTTGTGTGTTTAGAATCCTTTTTTCTTTTTTTTTTAGCTTTATCTGGTTTTATGTGGAAATTCTTGCTGGAAGTTTGGGTACAACAATGTAGCTGGAAGTTTCTCTCCCTCCTGCCTGTTCGCAAATACCCAGCTTCTTAAATAATTGACTCCAAGTGTTAATATCACCTGTAAATGCTGGGCTGGTAGCTCAAGCTTATTACTAACTAGTTCTTACACTTAAATTAACCCATAATTCTTATCTATGTTTAGACGTATGGCTTGGTACTTTTTCTCAAAATGACATTCTCATCTTTCTTCCTCTGTGTCTGGCTGATGACTCCTTGACTCAACCCTCCTTCTCCCCAACATTCTCAGTTTGGTTTTCCCACTTAACTTTCTACCCAGATACCAGCCAATCAGTGTTTTATTAAGCCTACTTGAATAACAAATCCTTACAGTGTACAGAAGGATTATCCCACAGCACCATTCATTGGCCGTTCTTTGCCAGATAACATATGCACCCACTTAGGTGAAAGATAATGTTGGCAGATCTTCATTGTCTATCAAGGAGCAAAATAGTGTCCCAGAATATAGACAAACAATATATATTAAGTGATAAGAATAATGTGAGATTTCTATAATGGAAAATGTTCATTTCTGTTGCTGTCCTGTTTAAACAATCTTAAATTGTACTTTATCCCTTAGCACATGATGCACTATAGTTTTCAGAATGTTCCTCTGTCTTTTCACATCAAATTAGATTTATGTTTTTTTCTGTTGATGCTGAATTGAAGAGAAAGAAAGATTATACACTGGATAGCCTCAACCCAGTTAAGGTAGCTTCCTGGAAACTCAGTTTTTTCAACTGTCATATATGACATGGTTTAACAGCACTAATGTTATAAGCTGTATTTAAATAAAAATGGAAATCTTCCTATAATCTGAAATAACTGTCATTTGGTAGGCATTAAATATACCTCTCTTTCTCCCATGGGGAGATAATTGTCCTTGTTATTGGTGTGAAGTGTGCTGAAGACCAGCAGGATATTATTTAAATAATTAATTACTGCTACTTATCTTTTCCTTATTTATAGTGCATAATCATTGCTATATTCAGGTGTATAAATACATTCACAAAAATATTTATAATTTTAGAAATGTAAGCACCAAGGTTATACATGTAAATTTTCTTGGGAAGACAGAATCTAAAGTTATTTCTACCATCAAATATTTGGAGTTTTTTTACTTTATATACACACAGAAGAGAAAAAACTCACAACATCAAAAAGATCAAATCAGGAAATACAATTCTGTTAATTTTAAAAAGACAGAAATGGTTGTAAAGAGTTGGTGATAGTGGACTTTCAAATGGCCAAATTACCTGTCATGGTTGGAAATTTACACTTATGTTTTAGACTTTATACCTTATGTTATGAATACAAAAATATGTTGTTTAAGATATGAGACACTGGGAAACAGTGATTACATATTTGAAGTTATTAGTGTTTAGCATTAGCTTAGTGGGGACTTGTACATAGCTTCTAAGTTCATAAGACTTAAGCTTAGAAAAAAACAGAGGTTCAAAGTGTGGGACTACTACTTGAAGGATTGCCATTTGATTTTACATTATAAAGCATATATGTGTGTATATATACTTACATACATACATACACACACATCATAATTACACAAGTACAATTTGCTCAGTCTGTACAATAATATTAATATGTTTTCAAGATTGACCACTGAGTATTGGATAACTAATTGGGGTGCTCTTCTCTGGGGAGGATTATATGTCCTGCTCTTAAGAGCCACAACTGATCTACAAATTTTTTATTGGGCTTTGGTATTTGCTTAGCCAGTTAACATATATAAATGTATATGTAATATATATATATATATGTGTGTGTATATGTGTATGTGTATGTGTATGTATATGTATATGCATATGTATACTGGTGGTTTGAATAAGAATGGCCCCAAAGGCTTATAGATTTGAATGCCTGGTCAATGCAGTGGTACTACTTGACAGGGATTAGGATATGTGACCTTCTTAAAGGAAGTATGTCACTGATTTTTTCAAATGCTCAATCCAGGCCCAGTGACTCTTTTTCTTCCTCATGCCTGTGGATTCAGATGTAGAACTCTCTGCTACCTCTCCAGCACCATGTCTGCCAGCATGCTGCCATGCAGGTAACTGACTAAACTTCTCCACTGTAAGCATGACTAAATTAAATGCTTTCTTTTGTAAGTGTTGCCACAGTCATGGTGTCTCTTCACAGCAATAGGACATGGACTCTGTGTGTGTCTGTAACAGCAACTTTGAAAGGGCCATGAATTTGAAAGAAATCAGGGTTTGTTTTGGGGTGGTTTGGAAGAAGTAAAGGGAGAGGAGAAATGATCGAACTATAATCTCAAAAAAAAAATGCCTAAAATATCTTTACTAGAGGAAAAGTTTGCTAACATTTGCTCTCAAGTATTCTGCATCAAAATTTTCTACAACATCTACTTTTGTGTTATTTAACTATTTTCATATAGGGATTTATACATGACACTATTAATTGATCAAAATCTTCAATAAAAATATCTAACTTTAGATTATTAATTTTATATTATTTCTATAACAATTTACTACCTCTTAAATATCCAGGAAATATATATTTGCACTGTTCTGAAACTTAATCTATTATATGTCTTGCCTTCCCTAGAACCATATTTTGAGGTTTACTCTCCTTAAGATTCATTATACTCTAACATATGATCTTGTTACCTTAAATTATCTTTTACAGAATATAATGTTTTATGGGGATTTAGGCTACATACACTTTTAATCTTAATGATATTACTAAATTTCTAAAGGCAGTGGGTCTGTAGTAGCAAAACTAGGTATGAAATTCATTATGAATTTTGATTGATGTTGTCATGATGCTAAAAGAAATTCTGCTCTCTTCCTAATTAAACTAGGGGTGGAAATTTTTCCTTTTTATTTTGTAATACTGGGAATCTAACTTACCACCTCCTTCATGCTGAGAAAGTGCCTTACCACTGAGTTATAGCCACAGTCTTTTTGTTAACTGTAGACAGAGTAACAATAACTTACTCTGGCTAGTCTTGAACTCACTAAATCCCAGACAGACGTTGAACTTGCAGTTCTCCTGCCTCAGCATCCTAAGTATCTGAGATTGATTAGAGTCATTCCCCATTAGCCCCAAGTATAACTTTGATTTTTATTGAATATTGTTTCTGTATATATTGATAGATTTATAAAAAATTCATTTATTTTGAATTCTATTATTTTGTTAATGGGAAGAATTTTATTAATTCATTTACAGGTTTTTTGTTTGTTTGTTTGTTTGTTTTTCAAGATAGAGTTTCTCTGTGTAGTTTGTAGAGTAGATCTTACTCTGTAGACCAGGCCAGCCTCGAACTCCCAGAGATCTGCGTGGCTCTGCCTCCGGAGTGCTGGGATTAAAAGCATGCACATTTACAATATTAAATAATCTTTTCATAGCTCAAATAAATTCAGCTTGGTAATAAGTCAGGATCATAAGTCTTCTATGAACCTGATTATTTTATTTTATTTTATTTTATTGCTCATAAAATTCCTACATGCTATGGATCTCATCTGCCTAGGCTATTCATGAATTCTTATGTTGTATTCCATAACAGAAGCAAATTCCTATTAAGACACACAAACTTATTTCAGTTGGATCACATGTAAGATATTTTTGTATAACGTGGTTCTAATTTTCAAGTGTCTATTTTTCTCTTCATACATGTCCAGTTCTTTAGCTATCTTTTCCTCTTTTTTCTCTAACCAATTTTAGTGTGTATTCCAAAGCTGCATGTATTGTTCACATGATCACCGTGGCCTTTGGCTTTGTATCCCAGTGAAACTTACAAACAGTATATCCTTTTCCTGAAATAAAATAATGTTTGTCCTAAACACTAGATAATCTTCATGACAGTCATCCAAATGGCACTTTTTGCAGCATTCTCATCATACTGAAAGGACAGCCGAAGCCGCGTTGACACAGTGTTACCTTTCTTTCTTTCTTTCTTTCTTTCTTTCTTTCTTTCTTTCTTTCTTTCTTTCTTTCTTTTTTTTGGTGAGGGTCTCTGATTTTTTTTCATTTTTATTTATTATTTATTGATTTATTTATTTATTTATTTTTCTGTTATCAGCTTGATAGAGTATAAATTCTTATTTTAATAGTGAAATGTTTCATTGAGGCTTGCCCAGTAATTGAGTAAAACCAAAACTTACTATAAGCCACAGTCATTCTAGGGTCCCCCCTGCTATATAGCCTCCCTGGTTCTGTGGCCTTTTGACTAAGATCAAGTGTAGTATCTGTTCTTATCAGTTTAACAGTGTTACCCTTAACTCCACTCTATACCCAAGGCAGTCACTCAGTGATATGAGCTGATCTGAGCAATACAATCCCAAAGTGCTAAGAGGGCTGCCATCTGGACATTGGACATCAGAGACTGCATATGTGAGAAGGGGAAATCCTCAAGCAAAATGTATGGAACCCAGGCTTCTGTCTGGTGGGAGTCAATCTCCCTGTAGTTCCTTCCCTGTTATCTCCATCCACTGACAATTTAGGTGGCAGAAAGATGCACAGATGTTTCACACTTGCTTAGAAGATCTGTTAAAATACATTTGTGTGATGGAAATAATTTTGTAGTAAAGCAGAAACTGGAGACTCTGTTGAAAAAGTAATAAGTGGAGGAACAATGGAGGAGTAGCTTCAATTGAAAGCAATAAAGATGAGCAGAATTGGAATAGAGAGATGGTCCATGTACTCATTTCATTTGGCTTTAAAAATAGTTACTGCTTTTGTAAAAACTCTTAGATTTGGTTCCCAGCACCCATGACTAGCAATCATGTGGAACCCTGGTTCCAAGAATTCTAACATCCTCTTCTGACCTTCAAGAGCACTAGACGTGCACGTGGTGTATGTAAACATATACGCACACAGAAAATACTCATACACATAAAATTTAAAAAATAGATCTTCAAAAAAGATAAGAATTGAGGTTTTTCAAGTGTGTGATCTTTCGGAGGGGAAGGACGGCAGCCGCAGCGAGGGGTAAAAAAGGGTTTTAGTCTCAGCTCTTAGCTACTGCTCTGACCTCTTAGGCTTTTAACTCCATCTTTGGCTCTGTGTTTCTTATTTAATAAGACTGTTACATCTACAAGTGAATATCCTTGGTATGGTTTCCTACAGCATAAGATTGGAGTGTGTGGGTGAGTATTACAAGACTGATAGCATACCATCTTAAAAATAGCATACAAAGTATTTGATATTATTTTACATATAATACTTACAGAAGCATTGTTTATAATAGACAAAAAGTAAAAAACAATTTAAGTGTCCATCAACTATGTGAACCGATAATTTCTGTTATTTCCAATCTATAGAATGGTATTGAATAACAAATAAATGTGATGGCCTGATAGATGCTCCAACTTAGATAAACCTTGAAATTTTTGTTAAATTATAAAAAAAAAAAAGCCACATGAAATGAGTACATTTTCCATGACAGTATTTATATGAAAGATACAGGACAGACAAATTTATAGAGACTGATCATGCATTGTCTCATAGTATCCAAATAGGGTTGGAACCAATATACCAATGTATATGGATATTAATGTCCTTTTTGTAAAACACTATAGCATTTTTCTCTATGACAAAATATTTTTATTAATTCCTTTAGAATGTCATTCAATATATTTTAATCGCTTGCAACATCCACTCCTCAACCTAACTCTTTCCAGGCACACCCCTACCCACCAACCAGGAATTTTCAGCATGTGTGGAGTTTCAATACAGTTTTGACAAATGTGAAGGGAGAATAGTGAGAGAAAAAGAAATGAGGATGAAGAATTATAGACTATGGTGGCATTCTAAGACAGTGTGGGCCAGAGCAATGTAAGATCTGTAAGCTTCATGAAAGGGGATTTGAATTCCACAAAAACACACTGGTGCTAGTTAGTGTCTGTGTAACAGTCTGATGGAAGGGTGCACTGGTAAGAAAGGGTAACATCTGGAGGACATGGCGATGGAGCAGCATGGCAGTGGGGCCTTTCCCTATCCTAATTTCCCACGTTAAGATATGTTGCCTTGAAGAAGATGGGAGCAGCACGTTTACTTAGCTACAGCGGAGACTACATTGGGAGCTAGGCTAACCTTGAGATAACAAAGCATATCCTCTCACGGAAGTAGCAAATTTAATAGCATTTAAAAACCACAAGGAAACGTGTTTATTTACAAATCCACCTTTCCTTCCAGCTGCACGTGGTGGCACATGTCTGCAATGCCAGCCAATGAGAAAAGGGGAAGGAGGGTCAGGAGTCCAAGGCTTTCCTGGGCTCTGTGACATGTTCCAGGCCACTTCCTGACACGCTGTCTCATAGAAGCTAAAAGCATATCTTTCTGATTTAACTTGTCACCAGTGTTCTCTCACAAATTTCTCTCTAGTGTTACCCACAAAGCACACAGACACACGCCCCTGCCACGGGAACTTTGCCTTACATGCTTTTCAGATCCCAGCTACTTTTTTGTCTTTACAAAAAAGCTCAGGTGTTGCCTCACTTCCTTGTGATATTTACTGGACATCAACCTGTCGACAGGATTTCTTTGATCACCTTTTCTGAAACCACAATCTCTGTCAGCACAAAGCATGCTCCATAAATTGCTTTCAGAGTGGAACCTATTTTCTTTCCCAACTATAGGCTGTATTAGTTCCGGGGGTGGGGGCGGGAAATTGCATACAAAACCTTGTAAATCCTTAATGTTGGTGCTGCAGTCTCCCAGCTTATGTAGGCAGCAGGTAATCTAATTATTCGTAGAAAGCAGCATTGTGAATAATTTAACAAGTGTTTGCCTTCAAGAAAATATTGAATTCAGAGCATTTTGCAAATAATTCAATAAACAGGAACAAATACTACAATACTTACTTTTTAGGAAAAATGTGCAGACCTAAAGGAAAGTTCTGTGCTTTTCTATACTCTTAGTCTCTTACTCCCCCTAGAGCTAATCAAAGGAATGCTCAAATCCTGGGTCTTTGATTAAAAAATATGAAGAAGTGATTCAGTCAAGCTTTCTGCTGCTGTGTCGAGCAGCATATAAGTGCTGTGATTGATGGTCATACATATTATTTGACTGGACCATGGGGCCCAGCTAGCTAATTGCATGTTAATCTAGTTGATTCTGAGAAGATATTCTGTAGCTATGGTTTACATTTACACTCAGTTATCCTTTAGTAAAGATTATCCTTGCAAACCTGGATGGTGCAATTCCAATCAGCTGTGAGGCCTCAGCAGGGAAAAAAAAATGAAGATTTTCCCAAGGAAGAAAGAACATTCAGATTGCACTTTCATCTCTTCCTGAGCATTTCCATATTCAACTATGGAGTCTGCATTTGTCTGTCCCTGCAAAGAATAGCTTTGGAATAATAAATATTTGACCTGTGTCTCTGTCTCTGTCTCTGTCTCTGTCTCTGTCTCTCTTTTCTCTCTCTCTCTCTCTCTCTGCCTGTATGTGTGTGCATATTCTATGTGCATCTTATAAATATGTATGTATAAACACACACACATTCATGGATAAATTAATAATAAGATTGGCATGTATACCAAATAAAATATTCATTTTTTAAAAAGAATGAATGTGGGGGGCATTTTTAAAGATTTATTTCTATTTTTGTGTGTTTATGTGTGTTTTGTGAATATATGTCACATGTGCTCATTCAGGTGCACCACAGAGGGCCTCAAATGCCCTAGACCATGGTTACAGGAGGTTATGAGGACATGATGTAGATACTGGGAACCTAAAGAAACTTCAGAAGAGCAGGAATCCTCTTAATCTCTGTACCAGCCAGCCAGCCCACATACTGATACATTTTCAAGTGTGAGTACATGTATATATATAAAACATCTATGAATATGTGTTGTGTGTGTGTGTGTGTGTGTGTGAGAGAGAGAGAGAGAGAGAGAGAGAGAGAGAGAGAGAGAGAGAGAGAGAGAGAGAGAGAGAGAGGTAGTGTCAATGTCAAACTTTCTACTACCAAGAGACCATTGAGGGCTTAGACCATGAGATGACTTAGCAGGTAAAGGGACTTGCCATCAAGACCCAGTTCAATCTCTGGCCTCCATATGTATGCTGTGGCACACACACACACACACACACACACACACACACACACACACACTTGCATAAACACACACACACACACACACATAGTAAATAAAATGTTTTTTAAAGGTTTTTAAAAGAATGTTTAAATTAAAAAAAGACCATTAGGCATTATTCTCCAGTTTTCTGATCAGATAGTCCTGCAAGACATAAAAGGAAAGGAAAAATTTGTATTTATATATGTGTAAATATGGAATATATATATGTTCTTCTAAAATGTGTCAGGCATTGTACTACATGTTTCATGTGTGTTATATATAATTAATTCTTTTAGAAAACACACCCCTGTTTCTCAAAGGAAGATATGTAGGACAGTGGGGACAAGAAGAATCATTTCATATAGAGTGGACTGGACAAGGTATCATGGATTGTGGATGGGGATCTGCCAGCACTCTGTGTTAGGAACATGTTGTAGGCATTATGTTACTAAGATTTCCATTAATGCAACAAAATTCCTGGGATAATCAACTTTAAGAGAGGTAAGGTTCCTTTGTGCTCATAGTTTTGGAGTAGCAGTCTTTGGTTCCTTTCTTAGCCTAGAGTAAGGCAAGACACGACAGAGAGCACATGGTGTAGAAAAGATGCCAGCTTATGACAGCTGGGAAGTGAGAGGAGGAAGAAGAAGGGCCAGAATTCCAATACTCCTTTCAAGGGCACCTTTTCATATGAGCAGAATACCTCCCATTAGGTCCCACTTCTTGAAGGTCCTACTATCTTCCCGGATTGCCATAAACTAGGAAGCCAGCTTTTCACACATGAGCTTTCAGGGGCAAATCCAATCCCCAGCAGGCATCAAGTGAAAGTGGGCTTCCTTATTTCAGAAAGGAGAATGACAAGATCTGCCTCACTCTGTTAGAGTCACTCTGATGGATTAGCATGTATAGCTACTCAGCTATTTGTCAGACACATTGAGTAAGGTTGCAACAAATGTTTACTAGCCCAGTGTTCTAGACATGAAGAACTTGTACAATGATCTGTGTTTTTCTTTTTTTCTGCTTCTTCCTTATCTGGCCTATCTTTCAGAGGACACACAAATAGCCAAGTGCCTCAGTGTCCTGAATTTTCATTTCACCATCAAAAACAATGCTTTTCCCTGTCTCAAAAGACCAAGGGAGTTTATAAGGAGGAATTCTGTCTCCTGCTATTTCTAGAACTGTTTTAATCTCTATTTTTCTAAAAAAGAGGCTTCTATAGAGGGCACTTTGCTATTTTGTTCAAATAAGGCAAGAACACATTTCCTGGTCCAAGAAAAAGACATTGTGTTGTACTTATATTGGGTTTTACAATGATTGGTTAAAACAAAGGAAAACTAATCTATCACTGTTAGTTACTAATGAATTACATTTTTCTTATTTATTATCCAACAAATACAGTCAGATTTTATCTGTGAAATAGTTGGTGATTTTTCACTTACATTTTTCTAAAGGGAAAAGCAATCTAGCAACACAAACTAGATTCTCATTTGTGCTTTTTCCCCACTCTGGGCAGAAAAGGGTGAGGTTGGCTGTGGCTGAAGCATACTTAGAACCTGTGAAAGCATGCCTACAGATAAATGCTTCATGCCCCCTGGAAAATGAAAGCAAATGAAATTGTGATCCATTCTACGTGGAGAGAATGAAGCAGGCTAATATCTTGAAATGTTAACTGGTAGTGGTTCTCAACCTTCCCAATGCTGAGACTCTTTAATACAGTTCCTCGTGGTATGGTGACCCCCAAACACAAAATTATTTTTGTTGCTACTTCATAAGTGTAGTTTTGGTACTGTTGTGAATCGTAATGTAAATATCTGATATGCAGGATATCTGCTATGTGACCCCTGTGGGGGTTGTGACCCAGGTGGGGGGGAAGTGGCTGATCCATACTCCATTTCCTGGCTGCTTAGGTGTGACTGTACCTCCCATTCATGAAGTTCTAAGGATGCTTATAAGAATTTCACACCAAACCTCAGGCATTACCTTTGCTTCGTGCTGCACTAGCATGAGAAATACGTACACCTCCTCGCTTAGTGTAAAGACATCTTGGCATTAGTCAAGGGCATAAATTATTGTGCTGTTGACCCAAATTTTAAACCTGTTTCAAGGTAGCTAGCTGATGGCCTCAGTGGGACAAAGCAGTTATGTGGCTTCTTTGATTTTCTACTTCTAAAATAAAGATAAAATTTGAAAGTGATGGGAACTTTTCAGTGAGATATGAGAAGTATGTAAGAAAGGGGAATCAGGAGGCATGGTGTTAGCTATTTACACTATAAAAATCACAAAATGTAGTTGTTAACTTCTAAAGTTAAGTGTAATTGTTAATTTTTAAAGTTGTTAACATGTTTAAAGGTTTATTTTGATATCAAATGAATCCAATTCTAAATCCCAGATTTTGTTCTGCGTGAACCTAAACCAAGTTTGAGGTTTCTTCACAAGCTAGTTTCTTCATCCATAAGTAGCGAGCATCATTCATCACATCTGGCTGTTTGAAAAATTAGAGAATAAAAAGAGAGCTTCCAGGGGTCAATGCTATTACCAAACTCAGGCCCTGAAGATACACCGATATGGTGAATATCCTAATACTCTTTTGAGGAAACTGAGGCATATCACATCCACAAACATAACCCACAGTCGCTCATCTGACAGAAGAAAATATGAAACCTTTCCCACTATGTCATTAATAAGCTAAAGGTATTTCTGTGACAAAGCTGAAGACAATGGTCTACAGAAGATGGAAAGCCATCTTTAACTTCATGCTCTCTTCATACAATCCCCAGCCATCAATGAGTTCTATGTTGTACCTCCAAAACAACCTAGAACCTGATTACTTATTCCTCCGTCCATTACACTTCCTCATGACAAGACATTACTATCTCTTAATTAAATAAAAAGCCCCTCATTTCAAAAACAACACAAAAAAGAGGTTGAAAGTCCATTTTACTGGTATATAGTAGTAACAAAATAAATGTGCTATCAAATAATATTATATCTATACAGGGATGTACACACATGTGTATATATATATATATATATATATATATATATATATCACATATATGTGTATGTGCATGTGTGTGTCTGTGTCCAGAGCCTTATGTATGCTAAGCAAGTGCTCTACTTGCTTAGCTATATCCTCAGTCTTCTTTTTACTTTTTAAGTTGAGACATGGTCTCATTAAGTTGCTGGAGCTGCCATTAAACTTACTATGTTGACCTAACAGAAGACTTGAACTTGCAGTACTCTAACCTCAGCTTTCAAATAGGTAAAACTACATACCTGTGTTACCAATTGGCACAAACTACATCACTTTTACTATAATCTTCACATGAAGCCAAAGTCTTAAATCTTCTTAAGTTTCCAGAGCTGACCTCTGTTCAATGTAAAGAGCTGGCTATCATTCTGTGAGGCTGTATTCTGCATTTTCTCAGGGGAAGAACTTTTGTAGCAAAGGAAAATATAACTGTTTGAAAGAACAATTATTTCAGACTGAAAACTCTTTCTGGTATTGTTAATAAAGTGAACTGATTTTTATTATAATGTTCTTTTAGGAACTGTGCTTGTGAACTCCACCGGCCTTCATTCAGAAGAGAGATCTTCATTCCTTCTGCAAGAGAACTGAAGCACGGACCACTTTACATTCAGATGCTGAGTCCCAGTTGACAGTCTGGACTAATGCTGCTTTCAGCATCCATCTCAGGAGATTAGCCAATTGTCAGAAAGCTGTGATTGTTGCATAAAATGCTGCTATCCGATGTGTTCAAATTGACACCTGGTGGAAAGATTTTTTTCCCCTATGTCATGGCTTATAAAATTCCTGCAGATAAAACCTCTCATAAGTAATTTGTTCTGTTACTTCTTTTTTTTGCTTAACTTCACCAAGTTTCCTTTCTGCCAGTCATCATCTACTTCATTTATCTCTTTAGAGCTCATAGTGAAAAAGTCCAAGTTAATCAACTGATTACAAATTCTTTAATTCCATGCAACATATTTCTCATTCTTCTCAGTTCCTTTAAGGAGAGCTGAGAACTGGACTCCTGAGGCTATGCTGTCATTAGCAGGTAGGTGTTCAGTACAGGCAGTTCTACATTGCTTCAGTACCTTTGGGAAGTTTCCAGGAAGGACAAAGTTTCATTCATTAAATATATGAATTACTTGGAAGATGAATAGGATTCTGCCTGGTTAGCCCCTTGAGAAAGTCACATATTTATTGCTTCAATATTCCCCCAGTGTTTCATAGAGGTATCCTGAAAAATTCAATTTATCCATCCCCTGACTTTTTTCTATAACTACATACAGTATGGAGTCATTATCTAATTCATTCATTCACTCATTCATTTTATGTTTTCTATGTGTCAGTCACAGTTGCATATCCTAGGGATAAGAAACATAATGAAAGTCTTCTGGGATGTAAATGATAGAGGTCAGTTAGTATTAGACACTCTAGAAGAAACTAAAGGTATTGATCAAAAAGACAGGGATGGTTAAACAGAGGCAAATTTGCTGTTCCATGTGTACAGTAAGTTTAATTTTCTTACCAATGTTGTCTGTTAGTGCTTGAAAGCAAGCAAACTAGCAATGGTAAGAAAATTTTCAAAGCAGTGATGAGTGAAAGGAAAATGTCCAAATGCAGAGAAGTCTATGATATGTACAGAACAGCAAGGCAGCTGGAATGACTGTAAAGAAATGATGAACTGGGTCTCAAAAATGAAGGCCATATGGTTAAAGAGAGGCAAGGAATAAGGTCCTATAGCCCATAGCAAGGAATTGTCCTTTCATTCTGAAAATACTGAGAAGTTACTAAGAAAACCTTGTACCTATTTTCAAGGACCAATTGATTTCTGTAATGAAACTAAGGTCTACAGACAAACTATGGGTCAAGGAAGCCTAGTGTACAGCTCTTGCTCATCTGAGATGAGAAATAGTTAAGCTTATGCTGACTGGATCTGGGAACACAGGTGTGTAATATTAGCTACTTGAGAACTTCAGGATTTAAGGATAAGATGAACAAGCTCTAGGCTGAAGCTCAGTGGTATAGAGTTTGGATATTAAGCATAAAGTTCTAGGTTCCATCTTCACCATGAAAGAATAAAAGTGGAAAAAAAAGCTGAAAGAAAAAAAGTAAAAGGAGGAAATTTCAAATTTTCTCTGCTCCAAGTTAGAAGTATCGGGAAGCATATTGATATGAACCTTTATTTACACAAGAACACTTAGAGGTATAAAAAACAAAGGAGCTCAGGCTTTCCCCATGGATATTCTCAGTCAGTGGTTTGGGAGTAGAGGGCAGACACTGGCAACATTTATAAATTTCAATAGGGACTGAGAAGTTCAGCCAAGGAAGAGAATCACAGCAACAGAATAGCTCTGGAATCCCAGAGAAATAAACTAGCTGGTCTAGAACCACACAGAGTCAAGACTACCAGCTACTTTTAATGTGTGAGTTCTCCTTCAGTAACAGTATCTTCACATCCAACCTGAGTGCTCAACCATGAATGTATGCCCAAAGCTAGATTGTCATTGTGTTACTGTAGCCTCTGAATTTGAAATATTTAGACTCTCTGAAGTCTAAATATTCCTAGATTCACTGTTCATTCATGAGGGCAACATACTTAAGCCAGAAAACAGCTTTGCCACCCCAAATTAATAAATCTATGATCTTACATCCAGCACTTGAAGTGATTTGGTGTCAGTCTTTTCTTTGTCTAACTTCCTGCAATGCTAAGGTTGTGCATCATGTCTGAGGGTAATAGTAAAAAAGATAAAATATTGTAAAACCAACTGGAGGATGATCCTACGAGAGGTCAGCACTCTCTGTGACAACTTGAACTTTTGTGCTACGGTCCTGAGTGAGATTGTCTTTGGTGGCTCATAGTTCCTCATTGCTATGCACCTGCACACCTGCAGATCTAGTTGGAAAGTCAGATGATCCAAATCACAATCATAGTATGTGAACTCAGAAACAGAAATGTGATGTAGAAGAATGGGAATTGCTTATGAACCCACAATCTACAGAGTAGCTGCAACATCCATCAAAGAAGCAGAGTACACACTCCATCCTTGTCACTCTCTGGCCTTGCATATCTTTCATTGACAAATACACTTTTGCTCTTTTAGCACAGTAACTTAAGAATTTCTTTTCCACAGAATAATCGTAATAGGAGGCTACTGCTTTGGGGCTTCTCCACTTTGTAAATGGAGTTAATTTTTATGGTCTATCTATTTATAATAATATGTACTTATACTAATGATAATTTACACTATACAAAAATATATCATTTTCATGTCACCAATACATAAGGTGCTTAAAGGAAGTTTTAATAGGAACTGTGATGTAGGTTTTGCTGTGCATGAATAAACATTGAAGGCAGCTAACGTGTACCCATTAGTCTTCTATAAGCACTTCAAAAGTGTTTCTTCTTAACTTCCTTTTATACAAGTTGACTTCACTATTCTGTGTTTCAAAATTCTGTAAGAGCATTTTACTAATTGACATACTGTACATTTACATGTGATAAAGGGTTTCAATATGCCAAAGTCCTATAGGGACACAAAATATTAGGTTACTGAATGTAGCAAGTAGTTCTGAAGAATCCAATTCCATGGGGAAAGTGTTACAAATTTTAACAAGAATATTCTGTGTAGATGGGATGACTCACTTTGTAAATGTTACTGCATATAATATATGGAATACACTATCAACTTAGAAGCTCATATTGCCATTTTTAATATGATAAACCTTGACAGATTCTATGACTTCTGTATTGTCTACTCAGTAATTAAAAGGATTTAAATTGTATGAAGTCATAAGTTTAAATTTTAACACTATTTCATGAATCAAAAGATACCTAATAAATATATCAAATTTAAAACCCATTGCTGCTCCCCAGAGTTATCAACCTATAACCATCAATATTCAGGTTATCAAAGCAACAAAGTGCTTCACTTTACCTGGAGGGAAGAGAGAACATCTAATTTACCTAAGACTGCTCACCTATTCACTTATTTAATACCAAATAAATGTTGATGAGTAGTCAATATAATTTTATGCTTTGCTAAAACTTTCCTTAGATTACATATCACCTTCCTCATGATTTGTTTTAATGAATACTTGTAGTTGATAGTTTTTTTTTTTCTCCTTTGGCTCTTTGGGGGGCCTGCCACCCAGGTCTCAAATAAATTACATGGAGGCTTATTCTTACTTATGAATGTCCTGCCTTAGCTTGGCTTGTTTCTAGCAAGCTTTACTTAACTTAAATTATCCCATCTATCTTTTGCTTCTGGGCTTTTACCTTCCTCTATTTCTGTATATCTTTTCTTTACTTCTTACTTCATGGCTTGCTCTGTAGCTGGGTGGCTGGCCCCTGATGTCCTCTCTCCTTCTTTTCTCATTCTTCCTATTTATTCTCTCTGCCTGCCAGCCCCACCTATCCTTTCTTCTGCCTAGCTATTGGCCATGCAGTTCTTTATTAGGCCAATTGGGTGTTTTAGACAGGCATAGTAACATAGCTTCACAGAGTTAAGCAAATGCAACATAAAAGAATGATATAAATCTTTGCATCATTAAACAAATATTTCATAGCATAAACCAATGTAACACATCTTCAACTAATATTCCACAACAAATATTTCCAAAGTTGTCTTTGAGTATTTCGTCAAGTTTGAAAATAGGAATAATGGGTAAATGTTACTTTACAGAATGATTCTGAGAAGTTATAATGTGTGCCACAGTCCCTAGTGAAGGTATGTCTACTGCTCTTAACTTTTTTGTTGCTATAAGTGACAGAATCTATTTATGAAATTATTGACACTAATGTTTTACAATTTCCTTATGTGTATAAATGAAATAGCATCCAAGCATTGGTTATTCATACTGATGGATTTCAAGAATAGACATCCTACCACCAAGAAAGGACAAGAGTACAGCCATAGTAAGATCCCAGATGTAGGTTTCAAAGACCACTTCCATAACACACAAACATGTAAGCCTTCAAGCTGTGTTAATGTATTTTTAATAGACTACTATCTAGATGCCATCTTGGAATCAGGTCATCCATGAGTCTCACCATAGTTTGGAAAAGCAGAATGCAGTAAATTCTATAAAATGATTATTCAGAATACCATGTATAGTGTTATGACAGTAAGTAGTTACTGTGTGTTTTTGCATTGTAAATGCTAGTCTGTGCATTATAATTCATTATTTTATTTAAGCTCAGAGGCCAAAGCCCATATGTTTTACCACTGGGCTGTGTATCCCCTACTTTCTATTAAATGTAGTTTATTTATCTAATGTTTTATCACTGCTCAGCCTCTTCCAGCTCTGTAAAAAGGACAGACTTTATGCACAGACAAAAGCTTCTGATTCTCATTTCTACAAAATGTATTATTTCAATACATTAAAGTTCTTTTAAATTTATTGCCTCTCCTGGAGCAAATACACAATCAGCATTTAATTATGTGCTTGCAAGGGTAAGAGACGGTACTATTTCACATTTCAATAATTTTTAACTGACCATTAAACAGCGTAAAATACTTTATTATGCTGATAGTAAGATAAATTCCTACTTTAGAAATGTTAGAGTGTAAAACATAGTACGAGTCTTAGAATCCATGGGACAAAGTAATTGATAATTTTCTTTCTAGGAAATGAAGGGCACACCCATTTCTCCTAAAAAAAGTTGGCCATGTTTGTAGGGAGACTTTTAAATAAATTATACCCTTCAATATTGTATCAAATTATCTGTTCAAGCCATCAAGCTCTTTGGCAGTGCTGTACAGCTACACCCTTATCCTAATTTCTTGACAAATCCATCATCTACCCTTTACACTGCACTTCTCCATGTCAAAGAGGAATGGCAATGAGTATTTTCATTGGGTCAACACAGGGCTATCAACTTCAACACTAAGCTGAGTTTTGGTTGGATAATGCTTTGCTGTGTGGAGCTGTTATTTGGCATCATGTCAAGTATATTTGTCAGGGCTTTCTAAACAAATGGAAGTGGTAGAATGAATGTATATTTTAGGGAGATTTATCAGATTGACTTGCACAACACGCCTTTAGGTAGTCTAACAATGATTGCCTTACAATGAAGAGGCCAAGAAACCAGTAGCCTCTCAATCCACAAGGCTGGGTGTCTCTGCAGGCCCATTCTGGTGCTGAAAGCCTAGAGAATTCCTGGAGAGAAGTTGGCCTTAAATCTCAGTTGAAAGCCACAAGAAGTTGGTGCTTATACTGTGGTGGCATTCGTGCAGAGCTGCACCTGGCCTGGCTCCAGAGAGTAGCACCAGCCCTAATATGTCTTTTGTTTAGCAGACACCTTTTGTTTCCCTCTTGCCCTCTTTGTGAATCTTGTCTTGGAGTTTCCCTGAGGATACAAAGGCCTATGCAAAACTTGATTCAGGAAACCTGGAAAACCATGGTACCTGACAAATCGAGGAATTTGCACTTGGCATTGTGTTGTTGGAGCTCCTTTCAGGTTGTTTTGAGCATATGGAAATTAACTGGCTAAACTGTACTGGAGAGAAATAAAACTAGCCCAAGATGAAGGGAAGGACCTTCAGTCCTTCAAGGCTGGACCCCCCCTGCAGCCATTAAAGGCTAGATTCATTCTTAAGATTCCTCTGAGTCTTCATTCCACGGACCTGCGTGAACTCACACACCCATGTTGTGGCCTCACAGTTACATTATACCATTGAAGGAATGCTACAACAGGATACTGAAATTTGCCAATGATGGTGAGGTCAAATAAACATATTTTTTTTCTTTTTCCATATTCTTTGGTCTGAGTAGCCCACAGACAGTGCCACCCACATTTAGAGTGAATCACCCTGCATCAGAAAATTTGATCAAGAAAATTCCTCGTAAGAATGCCAAGCAGCTTGGATCATAATGGATTCTAAATGCACTCAACTTAAGAACCAATATTAACTTTCCCTCCTTAGATATTTGCACTTGGTTTTTATTTATTTACTTATTTCCTCTTCGGGGTCTGGTCACCAAGCTCCCAAATAATCACAGGGAGACTTATTCTTACTTATGAATGCCTAGCCTTAGCTTGGCTTGTTTCTAGCCAGCTGTTCTTGACTTAAATTATCCTGTCTACCTTTTGCCTCTGGGCTTTTACTTTCTACTTCTGTATATCTTTTCTTTCCTTCTTATTCCATGTCTGGCTATTTGGCTGGGTAGCTGGCCACCAGCACCCTCCTCTTCTCATTTTCTCAGTCCTCCCTTGTAGATGTAACCGACTGTCTTATTAAATAAGAAACACAGAACCAATGCAAAGAAGAAAGCCAAGAGATCAGAGCTAAGAGCCTTACCCACCTGCTACAGCTAGCCTCTTCAGTCAAGAAACCTCTCTGAAAGAGAGCTACTTTCTGTCTGTTTGTCTTTATATAGACTTTCTGTTCTGCCTTCTCATTGTTTGTAAACCCAACCACGTGACTGCCTTATCACTGCTTGTCTGTACAGACCTCCAGACACACATTGGAGCATGTGTCTCCAATGCTGGCTATATCCTTGAACACACAGAGATCTACCTAGCTTTGCCTACCAAGTGCTGGGATTAAAGGCGTGCGCCATGAACGCCCAGCTCTGCTATGGCTTGCTATTAGCTCTGATCCCCAGGCAACTTTATTTATTAACATACAAATAAAATCACATTTCAGTACAAATAAAATATCACCATACTCCCTCATCTCTTTTTCTCCTTCTATTTATTCTCTCTGCCTGGCAGCCCCACCTATCACTCTCCTGCCTAGCTATTGACTGTTCAGCTTGTTATTATAACAATCAGGTGTTTCAGACAGGCAAAGTTACACACCTTCACAGAGTTAAACAAATGCAACATAAAAGAATGCAACACATCATTGCATCATTTAACAAATATTCCACAGCATAAACAAATGTAACACATCATTAACTCATATTCCATAACAGATATTAGCAATAGCCATGCCTTCTCCCCAAATTGTGTTGCCTCAAAATACCTCCATGTATTATCCAATGTCCCCTGAAGAAGAACATAAACTGATCCTGCATAGAATCAGTGGGTTATAGGATGCTAGTGGACTTGACATGAAGAAGGACCTGCAGCTCACTTGCATGGTAGATTTTCCTCCTCTACTAAGCTATGTAAGCAAGTGATCCTCTCATGATCCTAATACAGGCTGGGTTCAGCTGCCCGTGTTACTAACATCTTAGATAGGCCAATATCCCTGCTTTCATTTTTCTAAGGTCATTCTTCCTTTTATCAAGAACATTTCCTCTGCCAATCAAAATGTATTTTGTTATTCTATGTCCATGGACATTTTGCCTTTGTATGTCTGTACACGACATATGTACAAAGCCTATAGAGGCCAGAGAGGGCACTGGATCCCCTGTACCTGGAGTTACAGATGATTGAGAACCATCACATCAGTGCTGGGAATCAAACGCAGGACCTCTAGAAGAGCAGCCAACACTCTTAACCATTGAGCCATCTCTGCAGCCCCTCTGGAGATTTTTTTTTAAAAGATTACACTCAAAGTTTTACTGTCAATCATCTAAAGTGTAATTCTCAGATAGAAATCATTTCCCCTAAACTGTTGAAGATGCTGCTCCATCTCCTGATTCCCAGATGTCCAGGATATGTAGGAAATGACCAGGGGACAAGAAGTAAAATACCACAGCACTCTTGTTTGGTATGATATTTTTAATGTTCACAGAGCTGAACACACACACACACACACACACACACACACACACAAAAAAAAAAAAAAAAAAAAAAAAAAAAAAGACCAAAGAAAGCTTGTCTCAAAAAGCAAGATAATTGGCACCTGAGGAAACATTAGATGAAGTTGTCTAGAGCCTCTACACACATGAACACACACACACACACACACACACACACACACACACACACGCATGCACACAATTAAAATCACATTTTCTGTGACTACTTAAGTTCTTTTTACTTCTAATGGAATGCATTTCTTTATTTTGTAAAACATTCATTTGTGTATAACATTACTCGTTCTGTTTTCAACACTAGAAAGAAACTGTCGATAGTCTACAATGAAATAATATCCTCTGAAAATATGACAGAAATATGACATGCTTCAAACCAGGAACCCAAGTTTCACGTTTTTCCAAATAATATCCTAGTGTTTTCTCAGCCTTTAATGTTTTGCAAATGACTGCTTGGCTTGCTCTGCTATGAAATGGTGAAACACATCTAAATCCCTGACTTTTACAAGAGGAGGATTAAAATTATGACATAAGAAAGGACCTTGAAATCAAAGATGACTCCCTGGAGACTTGTAAACTGAAGTCACTTTCTGCTGAAAGTTGGCACAACCCACATGGCCTTCCTGAAAGCCTCATAGCATAAGAAAAGCACAAAGGTGCCCCTGGCCTGCCTTTCAGTTGTCTTAGGAGACTGTTCTTTTCACACAGTGCTTTCAGGCTGCTTGATCAGCATTTAATTCCTATTGGGAAAAGGCAATGTTAGAGATGCTGAACACACAATGTGTGTGGCCCACACATTAAAAAAATATCACTCTCTACACTCCACTCAGGCCACAGGTGAGCAGGAATTTGGGAAAGCCAGCCAAAAGTAGGTAAGTAGAAATACTGGCATGGAATGAAAGAGGAAGAACCATCTGGAAAGGCTTTGGATGATGTCCAAGAGGAATAGGTCTCATACCGTGAGCCTTAGCAGGGTGTAGAACAGATAAAAAGCACACTGGGTATTTGCACTTGAGAACCACAGCTGCCTTTCTAATGGCCTTTTATGACAGGTGGCCAAGCTTGCCTGCAATCAATTCTAAAATGCTTTCTTAAAAGTCTCAAGAACTCCCTCGGTAAGTTCCAGTCCAAGAAGAAACTTTCTCTGATGGATGTACAGGGCATTGCTTCCTCCTTTATGAGAAACTGCTCTGTCACAGCCTCGAACTGCAGATGAATCGGGGAGGGCCACTATCATCACCTCACTGCCTCTCTTCCATCAGTGCATAGAACCCAATCTTAGGCCATTTGAAAACCAACAGGTTGTGAAACTTAGGTGTGGTGGAAAGAACCAACAAGTGCCCAATCTCAAGGTTTTATGCTGCCCATTTCTCCCATGAGGAGTATTCTGACGTGTGTCTCGTAGCATCCTGTTTTTTTTTTTGTTTTTTGTTTTTTTTTTTCATTAGCAGACAGTATTACTGACCCCTTAGAAAGGTTTCTAGGGTTGACCCAATCCTAAATATATTTGCAAAATTTTTAGGCTTTATTTCACATGCATTACCTCATTTCTGCCTGACGCCAACTGATGGTCATAGGTTATTATTGTTATCATCATCATCATCATCATCATCATCATCATTTTCCTGATTTACAAAAGGTGAAAACATAAGGCTCCAAGCATAAATTACTTTTCATTGGGAAAACGTAATCAGCCGAACCACAGCATCTACTGACTACAAGCTTTGATTCATTGTCACAAAGGTCAGTGGGAAGAAACGGTTATTTTCAAGGTGTTTCTAGTCACCTATAAAATAATGATGTGCCACATTAATTGACAAGAAGCAGGGTTCTTCAGATACCGAGGCTGCTTGTTTTTACCAGCTTCATTTCTTTTTTTCTTTTTTTCTTTTTTTTAGCTGATGGAACTTAGGTAATAGAGAATCTTAAGGACACCAAGGTCCTCAGAAGTGAGAAATAAACAGAAAACTTTCCCAAGGACAGGCTGCAGTTCTGTAATAGAAGACAGTGTGCAGGAACAGAGTGAGGTGTCACAGCCTAGTAGGCCCTCCGTGTGCTAATCCAATTCTCTCTGCTGTCTCTGGACTCAAAGTGGGGATATAAATATATCACCTTTGCCAGAGTGGAAGTGGGAAGCAAAATGCACAAATGAGAACAAGATAAGAATCAGAAGCAGAGAATCACACCGATACAATGTTAGACAAAGAGCAATTTCAGGAAAGAACAAGAGAAGTTTTATATATAAATGCGACTCATTCTGAGCACACAGAGGCCTGTCATCTGTGGTATATGGTAACAGGATCCCTGAACACTTAATGGCATTCATTTTATTACCGTTTTGCTCCAGTGGGGAATGACATACTAAACTGATCAATGGAAGGTGACGGCTTTGTCAAGATGTTTACAGAAATTGTCGGAATTGAATATTGTGAATTATTCTTTCATTTTCCCGTTGACTGTTACATTGTCTGATTCCTGTTGAGGGTTTTAAAACTTTTATAGTTCACTTCCTAATTCTGAAAGGAGCATATTAATCATCTGTAGATGAGTTAAAGTCTTATGTATTTGTCCTGTTAATTATCACAGACATTACAGGAACTGTATATGCAGGATATGTGGTTATTCAGAACAATGGGGCATGTAAAGATTTTAGGGCATGAAAAATATTAGAAATGTCTGCCTTTATATTTTTGCTTAGTAGTATGTTTGATTTAAATGAAATTATACTGAGTCCCCAGATAAGGCATATATATCTTTTTCCACAGGGAAAAAGTGATTCTCACCTGTGGGTCATGACATCTTTGGGGGTCAAATGACCCTTTCATGGGGTAGGCATACCAGATATCCTGCATACAGATATTTGCATTTGATTCATAGAAGTAGCAAAATTACACTTATGATGTATCAATTGAGTAACTTTATGGTTTGGAGTTACCAAGACATGAAGAACTGTATTAAAAGGTCTCAGCATTAGGAAGGTTGAAAACCACTGTGTAGAGTCTTTACAGTTCATTTTGTTGTTCTCTTAGATGGTGGGGGAAAGATGCCCCCACCACCTGGCTGATTTGTTTTAATTTGTATGTATCTGTGTGTATACCATATGTCTATGTGTGCCTGTGGAGAACAGAACACATCCGTCCCCTAGAGCTGGAGTTATGATTGGTTGTGAGCTGTCTGACGTGGATAATGGGGAGTGACTTGAGTTCTTTGGAAGTGCAGTAAGTGTTCTTAACCCCTGGGGCATTTTTCCAATCCCCAAGCACAGGTTTTAGCAGATATACTGTTTTCTTCTTCTGAAAAATTATTTCTCCAGTTATTTGAAAATCTGATTTTATTTTGACTTGGCTAATGAAAAGGTAGAAAGAGGGAAAAAACAAATTTTCCAGTCACACATATATATGCAAATTTAAAGTTGGAAATTATTGAAGTGTGTCTTAAGTAATGAGTCTTTAGCAGTACATAGTCATTGGATAAACTTGTTCAACTCATGTGAGAAATTGTAAGAAAAAAGTTTAATAATAAAAATCACCTAAACTATTTGTGGTACGTCTGAAACTTCTGACAAAAGGATAATATATGAGAGATTTTAAATTATATAGTTGGCTCTCTGAGAACACGTAAAGTGTCAGTCTTTCATTTCAAATTATAGGTCTTTAATTTACACATGCAATTAAGGAATTGTGTACAACTCAAGGAATGAAAAATTAGGAAATATTCATTATAAAGAATATTTTGGGCAATAAGATGTGGGTTGAGTGTGTTATATTGGAAATAAATACCATGAAACATTGAGAAGAGAGGGAGGAAGTAAGACTGGAAATGGAAAGAGGCCAGACAGTGAGTGAATCCCAGCATGTTGCTGAGGTGGTCAACCAGAGCTTGAACAAGCTGGAGAACTCTGCAGGCTACTGTATGATGAGAGTCCTGACTGAGGACTATTGCCAGGAGGCATATATTTCTTTTCACTTACGACCAGCCCCAGTCAGGGACTGTGGTGACTGAAACCCTACCCACCATCTCTAAGAATCACTTGTACCAGCCTATAGCTCATCATTTCCTGATATGGTGTTTTAAAATATAGCAGATTAGAGGTTGGCAAACATTATTTATAAAGAATGAAATGGTGGACGTTCACAAAGTTATATGTGTCACATATAGTCCCTGAAATCTTTTTCTTTTCTTTTTTTTGTCGGGGAGGAGGTAACTTTTTAAAATTGAAAAAAAAAAAAAACATTTTTAATTCATACAAAACAGGTACTGATGTGAATTTGGTTTATATGGTTTTTAGAAGTTTGTAAATATCTCAAATAGCACACACTACCTAAAAGCCTGAAAAACAAAATGGTAAGTGGAGATGATCAGTCACAATGAATAAAATCTCTCAGAACAAAGACCATCTTTAGATAAAATCATTGATTTTATCATATACTCATATTTCAACAAATGATTACAAATACAGTTATCAGTTTATTAAAACAACTGAGCAGACATATTGCAAGGCCAAAATGACACAGAGCAAGCAACAACAAAGCAGACATTTAAGCCATTAAAGACGCCCAGGACCAACCGGGGTACTTAGTGGATTAAGACTGGATTAAAAGTGAAGGAATAAATCAGAATTTGGAGTGTAGCTCAGTGGGTAGAGTTCCTGCCTCCCAGGCCTGAGTTCCTTGGTCTAATCTCCAGTGCTGCATACACCAAGAACTGTGATTAAAGCCCTTAATCCCACCATTGGGGAGGTGGATGCAGGAGGATCAGGGGTTCAAGATCATCCTCAACTACACAGTGAGTTGAAGACCACTCTGAGCTGTATAGAGTTTGTCTCCAAATAAATAAATAAATACAAAAGGAGGAATATGTTTCAGATCCTAGAGATATTGTTGTTAGTGTTATTGTAAAATTAGACATTATTGATAAAATAAAATATTTTTTGAAACAAATGTCACCAAAAGGAACAAATGAAAAAATCAAAACAGTTCCAAATGTATTCAGGAAATTTGAGAAGTTCTCTGGGCTCATTTTTTTTTTTTTTACTCATGGTTTCTATTAAGCACTTAAAGAAGGTATAGCATCAACTTAAAATAAAATATTTCAAAAAATATAAAAAGGAAACTATTTGCCAAGTTATTTTATGTTCAATAACAGCTCTCATATCAAAAAGTGTCAGAAAAGCATGAGAAGAACTGTAACATGGATTGCTAAATGCTCTTATTAATAAAAAAAAAAAAACCCAGAGCCAGATACTAGAGTGAAAGCTGACAGATCAGAGGAATAGAACAAGCCACAATTTCTTACTGCTAGGAAATCCTCAGCCCAAGAGGGAGATACTCCTGTATACTCACACCTATATACTTTTCTGTGCCCTGCCATCTTACTTCCTCTCCTTGCCCAGCTATATCACTTTCTCTTTCCATCCAGCTCTATCACTTCCTGTCCATCTGTACAGACCTCCAGACCTCTATGGTTAACTAGTGCTGGGATTAAAGGCATGTGCCACCACACCTCGCTCTGTTCCCAGTGTGGCCTTGAACTCACAGAGATCCAGATAAATTTCTGTCTCCAGAATGCTAGGATTAAAGATGGGTGCTACAACTCCCTGACTTTTATGTTAAATCTAGTGGCTGGCTTTGTTCTCTGATTCCCCCAGGCAAGCTTTATTTGTTAGAGCACATATAAAGTAGGCATTAAAAATTTTCTGCAATGAACCATGACCACACCTAACAGTGACTTTGAAGTCTCCAAAAAGATGATGGAACCCACAATGACGATTCCATCAGGACAATGATAATACCACTAAGATGACGAACACCACCCAAAGACGGGATTTGGACTAAAAATTGATCAGGACAATTTGGAGAGAGCTAGCTGAGATGATCCAGCCTCACAGACTACTCAAGCAAGGAGATAATACCTGCATTTTCCCATTATGCAGAGACTAGACAACAAATGATGTAACTAACTCTCTCAGAACTTGACAATTACTCCTAAATTTTTCTTTTCAGGATCCCCTAAAGATGCCTTCCTCCCCCACCCCAGACAGCAGGAAGTAATTTTGAGAACACGACACCCACATTCCCAAGAGATGGGATGGGTGGTTTTTAGTCATTCAATGGGTTATGGATAATTGTCATTGTTTAGAATGGTTGGTTACAAGTTGTTAATTGATAATGGTCAAAAAGAAAAAAAAGCTAAACAAGGAGATTAGATTCAGAGTTCTTGTTTAAAAAGAGGGTATAGATATAAGATAAAAAGTAGATTACTGATTCTACTCTAAAAAAAGAAAGGTTATGGATATGATAAGATAAAAAGATAGATTATTGAATCTACTTTTAC
The DNA here is from genome assembly GCF_949786415.1 of Peromyscus eremicus. NCBI lineage: Eukaryota > Metazoa > Chordata > Mammalia > Rodentia > Cricetidae > Peromyscus > Peromyscus eremicus. The sequence continues at coordinate 96,158,114 of NC_081425.1, read as the reverse complement.
AAAGCAACTACTAGTTTTAAATATTTTACATTGGATTAGATTTTTGTATATTTGATACAAATGATGTATATTGATACAAATATGAGATTGATTTTGTTGGAAAATACTGTACATATATTTCTAATCTTATTCAAGGTATTGTACCTATTACAGTTCATTTAACAATATAATGCAATTTTCTAATCCTTGAATGTTATTATTACCAATTATTAGGATATAAAAAATGAAACTTAGTAGTTAGTCATTACAGTTGAACTTATAGTCATATTAGGTTTGTTTTCAAGATCAAACAGAGATATATTTTGTAGCTAGAGTTTTCCTGCCTGGCCCACAGTCAGGACAAATCTCTGTCACCCACCAGTCCCACAGCCACTCAGACCCAACCAAGTAAACACAGAGACTTATATTGCTTACAAACTGAATGGCCATGGCAGGCTTCTTGCTAACTGTTCTTATATCTTTTTTTTTTAAGATTTATTTATTTATTATGTATACAGCATATATGACTGCAGGCCAGAAGTGGGCACCAGATCTCATTACAGGTGGTTGTGAGCCACCATGTGGTTGCTGGGAATTGAACTCAGGACCTCTGGAAGAGCAGTCAGTGCTCTTAACCTCTGAGCCATCTCTCCAGCCCCTGTTCTTATATCTTAAATTAACCCATTTCTATAAATCTATACCTTGCCACGTGGCTTGTGGCTTACTGGCATCTCTACATACTGCTTGTCATGGCGGCGGCTGGCAATGTCTCCCCTCTCCTTCCTGTTCTCTCAATTCTCCTCTCTGTTAGTCCTGCCTATACTTCCTGTCTGGCTACTGGCCAATCAGTGTATTATTTATTGACCAATCAGCAACACATTTGACATACAGACTATCCCACAGTAATATTTTAGATAGACAGGTCATCTTCAAACACTTCAGAGATCTGCAGAATATGACATTTAAGATGTTTTAATAACATAGATTTTTTTACAATTTTTATGATAATGAGACATGTGTGCTCCTGGCAGCAGCAATCTACTTCAGAGAAGATGATGGACACTGAAGAAATTCCTCATGGAGTTTACTTTCTTTGTGGCAAAAGTTAGCTAGTGGGCAAGAAAATGCCCATGCATCAACTGCTGACAGTATGCTGTCCAAAATGGACAAGCAGGACACAAAAGAAAGGACTGCTGCACTTTGCCAAGACAAAGTAGTGCAGCCCTTCAGAAAATCCTGCTTCACAGAAAAGTCTGTCAATCAAGTATGATAGGCTGAAGATGGATGCCCCAACATTGCAGAGAAACCTTGGGTGACTGTCTAGGTAGCCAGCTGTTTTTGTAATTTCTCATGTTTTTTTGGGATTCATTTGTTTGCACTTCCTGCTTACTCAGTTAATATTATTTCTTTCTTGGTCTCTGAGGGAGTTGAAGATTAGATACTTATAGTTTTTCTTGTTAATAATTTCAGAAAAGAAACTCACTGAAAAGGTGCAAAGTGTATAAGTTTGAAAAACATCAAAAGATAGTTTTCAGTCAGTAATACAAGTTAAGATAGAAAGTGAATTAGTTATATTTTGAACTCACCAAAATAGGATAGATAATGGAGTATTTTCACTGAATTTGTCAAATGCAAATAGACTAGACATTGTTAATGTATTTATTGCCTGTATATATTGTATACAGTTATTGTACTTATTGTATATAGTTTTTCTTAAATTAGTTATAACCTTCTTTTATTGTTTAAGACAAAAAAAAAGGAAATGTGATGATATGTTGTGCACCCCAATAAAATTTACCTGGGGATCAGAGGACAGAGCCAGCCACTAGGTTAGACATAGAGGCCAGACAGTGATGGCACACACCCTTAATCCTATCACTCAGGAGGCAGAGATCCGTGTGGATCTCTGTGAGTTCAAGGCCACACTGGGAACAGAGTCAGGCATGGTAGCACACATCTTTAATCCCATGGCTGGGTAGAGAACAGTATATAAGGTGTGAGGAGACAGGAACTAAGTGCAGTTCAATTGAGACCCTCAGGGATGAGGACTCAGAGGCTTTCAGTCTGAGGATTCATGGAAACAGGATCGGCTGAGGAGTTGGCAAGGTGAGGTTGGCTGTGGCTTGTTCTGCTTCTCTGATCTTTCAGAATTCACCCCAATACCTGACTCCAAGGTTTTTTGGTTCTTTTGTTTTGTTTTGTTTTTGTTAATAAGACCGTTTAGCAAATTGTGTTACAAAGAACAGCATTTCAGGTCACTATCAGTAGCTGGCATGAACTCAAAGGTCCACAGCAAGTATTGATAAACATAATCTAGAGCTGCTTAAAAAGAACTAGTCAAATGGTAAGTAAATTATATTGTGATTCAAAGTTGGCTCAATACTCAAAAATGAAACAATATGGTTTACCACTTCAAAATATAAAAGAAGAATACACAGACAGCACACTCACACCACCATACACACATGCATACCCTTTAGCAAAGTAGGATTAGTGGATAGTGTCATCAATCTAATAATGGCATTTATAAAAGGTCTATGTGTGACATATTTAACAGTGAGAATACTCTATGAAGCTGTCAATAGGTAACAGGATAGAGGAATGATGGTGTGTTCACACAATTAGTACTGCCCAGCATTAAAAACAAATGAATACATACACATATACACACACAGCCACATGCTGAAGCAGATGTAGGAGTATACAATGAATGGGTTCACAAAGAATTGCCGCACCTGCCAAACAAATGTATACTTAATATGCAGCTGTATATAGTATATAAATAATGTATAGAACTCAAATATACTCAAATATAATTATCAGTGTTTGCTTGAGGCAGAAGTTAGGATGGATTGCCTACTGAACTGAAATCTGTGATGAGGGAGGTTTGCTGAACAGTGAAACTGGAACAACTATTAAAAATCATGTATCTGTCACTACTCATACATTCCATTTAAACTAACTTCCCTTTATCTTATAAATTTGTAGGCGTAGGAGAAAAGAAGGAAAAAAAGAAGGAAGAAGGGAGGGAGGAAGGGAGGGAAGAAGCCAAAGGCTGAAAAACAACACATCGTCACATTAAATATAGTTTAAAAAAGGAATTCTTATCATTTTCATTTGTAATCATAATTATTAAATTTATCATTTACAAGTAAATAAAAAGTACAGATGCTTTATTTGGTCTAAATTTTTTCATAGGTTTTGGAAAGGAAAGAGAAAAACCTGATACATAGATTTTTCTGTGTGTGTGTGTTTTGGAATTTCTGTTTGCTCTTTCTTCTCTTTATACTACGGTCTTTTACTTTGTGTTCAATTGTCTATCTCTTTTGCATTTACTTTTATATTCCTTAATCTCATTGTATTTTACATTTTCTCCTCTATCTAGCTCTGACAATATTTGATGAAAGCTCTTTCCTCAATTTAATTTGAGGTAGCATCAGAAATCTCCAAGGAGTTAATTACCAAGTTTGCATTAATAGTGAACCTAACATAGCCACACACATAAACAAGATGATATGGAAGTAAAATGTCTGCACTGTAATTACATTTCTTTTTCTATTTCTCCTGACCTCAGCACAGTCAGAACCACGCTGCTTCGCTTGGATCTCAGTCAACCCCGAGGGAGGAACTCCAGCTGTGAATTTGCAATGGAAACTTTTGCATTCAAGCAAGTCTTTTCATCTGGGCAGGCCTAAGAGAAAACAGCCTTCAGACAAAGTTGCAGTCACAACTCTGTGTTCTCTTTGGAAGGCAACTGGGAAGGCTCTCACTTGCCTGGCTAGCCCCTAGTACGGGAAAATCTTTGTGACTCTTATCATGACAATCCAGAACATCAATAGATTCAATCTGGCAGTCACTAACGGCTGGTATGGAGACCCAACCAGGATCCTGCTTCATTTTTTAATTTCTCAGTTAAGGTTTATAGCTCTCCTGTATAGAACATGTTGCTAAAAGGACACAAGTACCAACTAAAAAGGGTGATGGCTTCTGCAATTGTCCTATAACATCACAGGACCATCGTGGCAAAAGCCTGTGGGTGCTTGCATATGCGCGCGCGCGCACACACGCACGCACGCACGCACGCACGCACACACGCACGCATACACACACACACACACACACACACACACACACACACATACACAGGAAATAAAATGTGTCTGTAGATATACGAGGAAACTGAAAGTCTTGCTTAGAAATTAATTTAACGAAAAGGTGAAATCTTTCTATATTAAAAATCTAGAAAAAGGGCTGGGGAAATGGCTGAGTGATTAGAGCACTTGTTCTTGCAGAAGACTCAGATTCAGTTCCTAGCATCCATGGATCAGATCCCAATAACCTGTAACTTCAGCTCCAGCAGATTAAAAAAGCCTTCTCCTGGACTCCACAGTCACCAAGCACTGAAATGGTGCACAAACATACATTCAGGCAAATACTTATACACATAAGATAGAAGCTAATTTTAAAAAATATCACACACGCCCCAATACAAAAACCTTCCTAGGAGAAATCAAAATAACCCTAAACAATGATGGAGTGAGAGCAAGTATGTCTATGGAACAGAAGGCTGGGCACGGTCAAGATTCTTCCTGTGGTGGCCTACATCATTTTATTCCCAGTGTCGGAATGTCCCCCTCCCATTCTCATAGTGACAATTGATAGTCAGTGGCAAAATCCACTAAAGTTACAGCAGCTAGGTGTCTTCCAAAGGTCAATTCTAACAGACCAAATTTAATTCATTTTGTTTAAATGTCTTTAATTCAAGATTATTTAAATATCTCATATTTCTCACTTGGGGGAAAGGTTGCTATGTTCCTTTTGTTTTTTTTTAATGAACAGGAAGTAATGTCCTACACATTCAAGAGAGCCTGGGGTTCAAGCCAATGGTACAATACTCACCTAGCTTGGGCAAGACCTTGGTTTTGATCCAACATGAAGAGATAGAAGTAAATACTAATTAAAAGAAGAAAATCAAGAGCAGCATCCTAGGCAGAAAGGCAATAAATGATCTGCAGTCAGTGACACAGCTAGTTGGCTATGGGGCCAGTAATGGGGAGATAAAATAATAAACAAACAAACAAACAAATGAATGAATAAATAATAAACCACAAGTTTTTGAGACAAACCTAATTAGAATTATGGCATACTTTTGATAAACTGACAAGTTGAAAATGTTTATGAAATTCAAAGGTTTAGAATGGCAAAAATTATTTTATGGAAAGAGGAAAGTTAAAAGACTCAAGGCAGAATTAGATGAACAGTTTGAAAAGAGGTAGCACAGACAAGAGAAATAATCTCACAGACATGAGTTCAATGGATTTTCGAAAAGGTTCTGAGGTACCTTGGTAATAAGTGGAAGGACGGCCTTGCAGAATGTGTGGCTGAAACCACTAGCTATCTACATTGAAAAGCATCCTAACTTGTCCACCACACAGTATGCAACAATCACATTCAAAATGACAGTATAAACATGGGCACAGAAAGACTAAATTCTAGGTAAAAGCATCGGTGAGGATTTTTGTGACATGGGGTAAGCAGTATTTCCTATTATAACATTAAAACATCAAAGAAAAAATTCATGAATTGGGCCATTAAAATTAAATAGTCCCTTTGAGCAACACCATAAGAAAATAAAAGAATCGACCCAAGAGTTTGTACAATTCATCTTGGCACAAATGCCTAACATATTCCTCCCATCAACTCCATAGCATACTTGTATATGCTCATGGAGTGGATCTATTTATGCACCAAGTATGCTTATGAATGTAACACAGAGATGAAAATATCCAAAATCCAATTAAAGTAAGGAAAACCTGAACAGTCACTTCACAAACAAGATTCTCCAAAAGCACATGGCACGATGTTCCAACTAATTAATCATCAAGGAAAACTAAAACGAGCCCCAGTGTGACACCCCACACTCACTGGTTTGGTTATGACTAATACTTCTAATTATTAGCAAAGACATGAAACAAATGGGATACTCATGCTTCTCTGATTAGAATTCAAACTGGTATGAGCATTCCATAAAACACTGGAACTTTCTTGCAAATCTTAATATGTGCTTATAATACAGATCTGTAATTTCACTCTTAGGAATTTTCCCAAGAGAAATGAAAAAAGATTTGCAAAAAGACCAAAAAAAGAGTAGTACCAGTGCTGGATTCTACTTATATGTTCTTGAATAATACAGTGGATTTAAAAAATTGTATAGCATATTCATGATATAGAATAAATCTCATCAGTAAATGGAAAGAGATGAGTGAAGGCAACAGTCTCTCTTCATCCCCTGCAATACATTCAAAGATCTACAGCTACAACAACATATGGACAGGGCCAACCCTGTTTGTTCCTCTACATTCATACTTATCATACATACTTTCTATTTTTAAATATTATTCAGCCATGGATGAACACTAATAACTAACAATAACAAAACTCTTATAAAAGCATACTTGCTCTACCTCCCAAAGGCTCAAGTGTTGAACACTGATTGGGATGTGGTAGAAACTTCAGGACTTGAGATCCTGCAAGAAGACAAAGGGTATGTCACTTTTGAAGGGTCTATTAGACTCTTTCCTTTTACTTTGCTTCCTGGGGTGAAAAAGCACCTTGCATGTGACTACCCCATGATATTCAGCTTTGCTCAAGGCCAAACTAATATAATACATTGAGCAAAGATGGATAACATCACTCTGGTAGGAGCTAGTGTGTCTCAACAAGATGATGTGACAAGTCAGGGAGAGTAGAGGACCATCTTGTTCTTATTTTTAGCATCCATCTTATTGAAACTAATCAGTCTCAGGAAAACTATCTTGGTCCTCCTCAGGGGCTGTACTTTCATTGATATAGGTCTTCCCACTGGGCTGTACTTTGTAAAGGTCACACCTGCTCTTAAGAGTGTCACATTGGGAATACTTGGAGGACAGTAACAAACTACATGGTCATTATTCCATCTACACAACATACACAGTAAAATCTATCCCTTTGATATGTTTCATTTTCTTACCTGGGATAGTTTTTTTAACTAAAAATATTAACTTTTTGTGTATGTGTATATGTATGGATATTTGTGTGCTGAGGTGTGTGCATGAAAGTCAGAAGACTACTTTTGGAAGTCAATTATTTCTTTTTACTATGTGGTTACTGGGTGTGGTGGTTTGAAAGAAAATGTTCTCCAAAAGGAGTAGCACTATTAGAAGGTATGGTCTTTTTGGAGGAAGTGTGTGACTGTGGAGGTAGGCTTTGAGGTCTTAGAAATGCTTAAGATACCACCCAGTGTCCGAGTTTACTTCCTGTTTTCTGCAAGATGTAGAACTCTCAGCTACCTCTCCAGCACCACATCTGCCTGCTCACCACCATGACCCACCATAATGATAATGGACTGAACCTCTGAAACTGTAGGCTGCCACTAAGTAAATGTTTTCCTGTATAAGAGTTGCCATGGTCATAGTGTCTCTTCACAGCAATAGAAATCCTAACTAAGACACTTGGGGGTCAAATTTCGGGTTTGAAGCTTGGTGACAGCTGCCTTATGACCCATCTTATCAGGCTCCTGTCTGGAAAATTCTTATCTATGACATTCTGTTTGCCTAGAAGTGTCTCCTGTTTTCCTTTTGGAAGCTCACTAAGAGGGATCCATTATCTTCATATTCACTACTGTGATTTCATTTCCTTGTGCTTACAGAGGTTTTTTTTGCACACACACACACACACACACACACACACACACACACACCATTTAAAATGAAGGGCTGTTGAAACAAGAAAAAACTACATTGTTAATGTAGGATTTACTTATCTTTCTTTCCTTAGTCTTAATACAGTGCCTGAGAAAGTGAGATCATTGAATGCATATTATTAAATGCATATTACTTTTGGAAAAGCATTTACGTGTTTGCAATATCCATAAAAAGTTGTATGCCTATCATAGTTTTATGTATCAGTTCAACTCACAAAATATATCTGATCACCTACTATGTGGCAATTAAATATTGGGAGTTGAAAAACCAATTAGAAAATTGATCTGCTTAATATACTGTAAGTTTAGGGAGAAGATGACATTTGAACAGGTAATTAAAATAAATGTGTTAAATGTCATAATGTAGTCACGAACAAAATGTTAAAGAAATGCAAATGAAGGAGGAAATTATTCTGCTCAGTGGGGCTTCCCCTAAAGAGCAGCTTTGATGTGACCTCATGAATAACGAACTGCTGTTTTATCAAGTATTTAAAAATTACTTCATATTATCCATCATCAAGACTGGTTTGAGAACCTTCAGGGCTTTGTTCATGCTTTGAGCAACCCCCAATGTAGACACACTGTGAGACTCCTGCACTCACTGACTCCCCCTTTGTTTAGGCCAGAGACAGATGCCAAACAGGGATTCTAATCCTCTGTATTTCCCTGTCACAGTCCTCACTGATAGGCAGCTAGACTGGCACTAGCAGGCTTGGAGGCTGTTATAATTTCCTTATAATCACTTTGTACCCCACATCTCATTTCCCTGGCAACCCTAGGGAGGAAAGCATCACTTTTACCCTCTTAAAGATTTAAGACAGCATGTGAAAAGATAGAGGAAACAGGCTCATCAAGGGAAAGCTACTTCTGGGTCAAAAGAATGGAGTCTGAATTCTGACTCCATAGGCCCTTGGTTAAAACATCACATGATATTGTCCTTTATGAGAAAATGCACTCATATTCCAAAGGGGTCTTTCTCTACATGTATTTGGTTGCAGATCATTACTACTAAGGCTGCCTACTTTTTTTAGTTGTAACTCATGAATCATAATTTATAATCTTCTATGTCTTTTTTTAAGTACCAGATGCAATCCTAAGCATCCTTTCCCAGATGCTCTGGACATTCTCATTCTTTGTCTAAGGCCTCACTCCTTCTCACCATGTATCTGTTGCTCACTTCCATTGCTGAATCTGCCTAATTTCCTGGACTCTAAATTAAATGGCATGGCTCTCACTTTACAGGTTTTGTTTTTTTGTTTTTGTTTTTTTGTTTTTTGTTTTTTGTGTTCTGTAGTTGCTTTCTTAAACTCTCATAACTGGCCTTCAAGCATATTTCTGAGTCCATTTTAAAACTCCTTTATGAAGGAGCTTAAGATTTCATAAAAGAGAACTCTGATCTTTGGGAGCTCCTGGGCTCACTACCCTGAGAGGCCTCCCAGTCTCTTCATCTGCAGAATAGAGAGATAGACTAAAACTCTGCTATCCTTTCTAGCATCAAAGACCAGCATAATGGTAGCATGGAGACTATAACTCCAGGATATGAGTATTTATTAGAGGCAATTTGTGATAAAGTTACATGTAGGGGGTGGTTGTTTGTACCATACCCAGAAGAACTGCCCCTAGCAGGTAGCTGTTAGGTACCTGACCATGGGCATGGCCGCCAGGGACCCCTAAGAACTGGAATGCGGCCGGGTGGTGGTGGCACACGCCTTTAATCCCAGCACTCGGGAGGCAGAGCCAGGCGGATCTCTGTGAGTTCGAGGTCAGCCTGGGCTACCAAGTGAGTTCCAGGAGAGGCGCAAGCTACACAGAGAAACCCTGTCTCGGAAAAAGAAAAACCAAAAAACTGGAATGCAAGTATGCATGTCCCTCTATTAGCTACCTTGTGGTCTTGGATGCTGGTGCAGATCAAGGCAGAGCTTTCCAGAGAACCATGTTGGACTGTGTCACTCATGCTTGTCATCTCTATAGCTGTTAGTTAGGTTGTCCTGATTTATAGATGCATAGGTCAGATGTACAGGTAATCTTCAAACACTTCATAGACCTAGAGAATATGGCATTTAAATAACTTAGAATTCTGTTGACGTGAGACATGATTGCTCCTAACAGCACAGATTTGATCTCGAGAGAATGTTGGGCTTCTAAAACATTTTCATTTGGAAGTTTGTCTTCTTCTTGGCATAAAATGGCCTACTGGGCAAAGAACTGCCCTTGCCTCAACTGCTGACAGTATGCATGCTGTCCTTTCTGGGTGAGCGGGACACAAGGAAAAGTGACTACTGAACTCTGCCAAGACAGGGTAAGAAGGACTTTCAAAATTCCTGCTTCTGAAAATGGTCTGTCAGATATTGTAGGCCTGTAGCCAATTTGCATGCACCTACGATGCTGAGAAACTTTAGGTGATTGTCCAGGCTGCCAGCTGTCTCTGTCTACTCTCACAAGACTCCTGAAAGTTGCTTGCATGTTTCTCCTGTTTTCTCAGGTATTTGATGGGATTGAAGACTAACAGTTACAGTTACAATCTTCTATCTTAGCTAGAACATATTAAGTATTAGATTCAGATTCTTCAGGATAGGACAGCTTTTGGAATGATCTCTGTACATGCTATTTACCTATGCTCTAGACTTCTCTGGATTTTAGTATGTGTCTCTTGTTTGATGCTGTTCTTGCTCCTTATAGTTCCATTTGTTTATGTCATTAACCTTTATTTCACCTTGATAATTATTCCTATTGTATATAGTTTGTGTTAGGTTAGAACTTTCTTCCTTAGACAAAAGGGGGAGATGTAGTGGTTGTTTGTTTGTGCCTTGCCCTGAAGCACTGCCCCTAGTGAGGCATCAGGTAGCTGCTAGGTCCCTGCCACTGGGCATGGCTGCAAGGGACCCTTAAGACCTGGGATGAATGTATGCACGTCCCTCTCTTCACTACCCCGTGGTGTGGATCAAGGCCGAGCTCTCCAGAGAACCATGTCGGACTGTGCCCCACCCCATCCAGGATTCTGCGGCCAACTTCTTTGTTCTGGTTGTGAGTTAGCCCCTAAATAAATTCCTTTGACCATCAAATAGACTCCCTGGATTTATCCCATTAGTTACACATAAATTATGTATAATTAAAAAAAATATCAGCCAGGTCTGAAGGTACACACCTATAATCCTTGCACTCAGGGGTCAGAGGCTAGATGACACAAGCTTAAGACCAGCCTGGGTTATATAAATGACCTTCTCACAGAAAAAAAATTAACAATTAAAACAAAACAAAACAAAACAAAAAGCAGTAGCACACACTCATATTTTTTAGTGAATTTTACTTTTCTATAATAAGAGACTGGTAATTAAAATAATGTTTTATTTGGCCCATAATTTTGGTGTCTGGAAGGTCTAAGAACCATGGTGTGGTCAGATGAGAACCTCCTGCCTTTTTTTACATGATAGCACGGTGGGAGCTAGCCATATGTGCAGAAGCTGCACATGTGGCTGGTCCTCCCTCTACAAGAGTAACCCAGTCAGGTGAGGCTGTATCTGCTTCCAGAAGACAACAATAATTGACTAAGTGAGAATGGAGCCCCCATGACCTCATTACCTTTCCCCTGAGCCTTCGTAAGATTGTGTTACCTCAACCACACACTGGGGCAAGTGCATAGCAATAGACATTTGGAGGGTACCAAACAATATTCAAACTGTAGCATCATCAATCAAAACGCATGAAGATATGAAAGCAGTCAGATATTGAGAGTAGCAAATTATTTTCCTTCCTATTGACAATCATCAAGCTTACTTGGAAAGCATTAAATCTCTGTCTGACAACAGTCAGAAAAAAATTCCATGTGCTCTGATATTCTATAAATTTCATTTCATGCGATTGTTTCACAAACATGGAAAACAAGATATAACAGATCTTCAAGTTCCATTCATCTCTCCTACCACCCACCTTCCACATTCCTGTGCCCTGGCTCTCCTCCCCCATTTCAGTTTGTTAAAAAGAGGGTAGGAAAGAAGAACTCCTCTACTGCAGCTCTTTGCTGTCTAGCAGATGCACAACAGGATAAATAAATCAAATTTGAAACTGGCCCCCTCTGGTCTTAAATCTCTACCTGGTGGGAAAGTCTTTCTCCCAGTCTGAACGCATATTCCATTTTAGAATTGGTCTCAGCGGGGTCAGGCTGAGTGTGGTAATGACACACTAGCAGGTCTTAATCTTCAGAGCTTGCTTTAGCTTGTTCCTGCCTTCCCCCCGGGGGATTTATTTCACATACCTCTTAGACATGTATCGCCTTGGACTGCGATAATGATCCTACACATTCATTTATGCACAGTTTTCTTGGAGAAAAAACTCACTGAGATATTTTGAAACAGAAATGGAGACAAGGATAACAAACAGAAAACGCTCCTACAATTGCACCCTCTAAAGCCTTAAGGGAATTTTATTTCTATTTATGAGGAAGAAAAGGGTTGGCTAGCGTGCCAGAAGCCTAACAGGTGTTTTCCCAGGCTGGATGAATGGGGAGGCACGATGAATTCATGAAAGCAATAAGAAACTCAGATACTCTCTGTTGCCCTTCCTCAGCCAGCTCGCTAAAGGGCTGGTTTCTCTTCTCACCACTTCCCTGTTACAGCAGAAAAATAAGACAAATTCATAAAGTGGCACAAGTTTGGTCAGCAACAACCACATGATCACAGACGCTGAGCCACCAGGATGGGCCCGTACAGAAACAGTTTCCACCTTTGTTGCTTTTCTGTGGCTACTATTAGCACTAGTGTGGATTGGCACAGGGTTTCTATTTTGTTAGGACAACTACAGGGAAGAATCCAAGCATTGGCTTCAAACTGTGATGCTCTGAATTAGAGACCTGTTGACTAATTTATACCTTCTCCTGCAGTCCCTGCTTTCCTGATCTTGAGTTAAGGAAAGGAAATATGACCAGGAGAGCTGATCAAAAACCTGCATAAACCTGTCCTGGAGTGTTCCTTCATCTTGTTTTGTTTATTCACTAACTCCTGGGCTTGCGATCCGATCTCAAAGTTTCACCAGCTCCCCACAGGCTGTGAGACCATGTGAGATCCCTAAGAGGTTGTTCTCTTGTCGCTGTCTCTAAATGTACCAGTATTACATTCTGTGCCTGGCTTAGTTCTCAGAGAAGGGAACAGAAAGAGGAAGTCGACAAGGTCCCCACTGTTAGCGGAAAAAAGAAGTAAAAGGCAGAAAGGAGAGGCACCAATGTCAGCTCTGCCTTTGGTTAAACTTTCACCAAAATGGCTGTAATCAAATTTCCAGTTTACCCATCTTTATACTTCATACTTACTCAATAAATATTGCTTACATATGGTATTTTACTAATTTAATTATTAAAATCTTATCATTTTTGCCTAGAAATTTGAACTTTTAGTAAAAAAAAGTTTCATAATTTGCATAACTGTTATATTGACTTGTAAAAAAATGTTGATTCAAAGCCAGGGCTTCCTGTGTAATTGGACAAGTACTGTTCCACAATTTTTTGCCTTGTTGTCTGTTATGTTTTGGGTGGTCCACTGTTGCCTTGAAACGGACTGAGAATCACTCCTTTCCATGTACTTTGAATGTGTGCAAAAGTCCTGAGATTTTTATTTTCAATTTATAAGCACCTTTTCTTTAAAATAATGACTTGAACTAGCCAAATCAAACAAAACATCTCCCAGGAACACACCCTGATAATTGGAAAGTTAAAAATTATTCCTGTGGAGATATAGAATGGGATAAGAAAGGACAATGGAGAATGGCTATGATCAGAATATGATATATTTAGATGAAATTGTCAAAGAAGTGAAAATGTTATGATAAACAAAAGAAATAACAACTCTGAAAAAATATTGCTTTCATGAATTCCTGGTAAATTTTAAAACATAAAAGGTACATAAAACATTGATCATTCACACTTCTCTTTTTACACTTATAACAATACTGGATAAATAGGACAGTAGACAGCAGTGTCAACAGCTAAAGGACAGAAACATCAGGTGTGAGTCATCATGGGATGAAGCTTATTCACTCACAAGCTTATAAACTTTGAAGCTGCAGAAACTTTGGACAGGGAATCTGCCATTAACTAAAGTTAAATAAGAATCTTAAAGAAGGGCTGGAGAGATGGCTCAGCGGTTAAGAGAACTGGCTGTTCTTCCAGAGGTCCTGAGTTCAATTCCCAGCAACCACATGGTGGCTCACAACCATCCGTAATGAGATCTGGTGCCCTCTTCTGGCCTGCAGATGTACATGCAGACAGAACACTGTATACATAATAAATAAATAAATAAATCTTAAAAAAAAAGAAAAGAGTAATTAAAAAAAAGAATCTTAAAGAAATATAATATTTATGAACATTCTAGAGTAAACTGTAAATGCATCTTCAACCAATTAAAAATCCACAGTATATCGATCACAAATGTAATCATGATAAGAAAACAACATGATGAGAAATCAACAATTGGGTGGCAATTTGAATCTATAGCTGGTGAACTGAACCAAGATATCTTTGGTTATTCTAGGCTTAAAAACTGAAACAGGAGTAATACAATATTTAGTTTTAAATGGTAGTAGCAGCAATACATGTGGAACCCTTTCGACTTGTAGCAGAAGCAATGCAAAGAGAGAAATTTTATCATTAGATTCAGTCAATACTAAAAAAAAAAAAAAAAAAAAGAGTAAATCTATAATATTTGTAACAGTCAACTCCAAAAGACAGAAAAGGAATGACTTTTATCATGTACTTAATTTTTTTTTTCCAGAAAATGGAAAGGGGTAGAGAAAAGAGTAGGAATTTGTTTAACACAAAATAACAAAATTAGAAAATATACAAATGATGCACAAAATTGAAGGTTGGACCTTGAGAAAGATGCTCAGGGAAACATAGAAATACCCACCAAGGCCAAAGCAAAAGACTTGAAGTAAAGGCAATGCTGTGAATGAAAAATGGATCTGAAACAAGTTTGAATGGATGCCATCTGGAATGATAATCACATATGCACGTCCACAAGATTAAATAGGTTTATTTAGAGGACTATGAATAACAAAAATTTATTTACTTGGCACCATTCCAAACAATGTACATAAAAGTTAATTCAAATTCATTATTTTTTGGAGCTGTTTAATAGGAGGCTTTTTGTTTGATGTTTGTGTTGCTGAGATTTGAGCCCAGTGCCTTACACATGCTAGGCAAGCACCCTACCTTGGCACTAGGGCCTCACCTCTGTGAAGTTCTTGACCTTTTGAAGGAAAGAATTATCTAGACAGACATAATTTAAGCACAGTTTTACTTAGCAAAGCAAAGTGATAGAACATTCTAAACAAATATTGTAACAGAGTGACCCATAAAGACCAGATCTTCAAGTTCTACATTGTGGGTAATAAAGAGGTTTTTAAAAAACATTTTTAAGACAGATAACAAATGTATTAAAGTTAAATAATTGTATTTGTTTCTCAAATTCACTGTGTATCAAATTTCTCTTTTAGGATGCTTCTCCCATTGATCTTTTAAAAAAGTCTACAAGAAGGGGTTAGACCTATAATGTAAATGACACAACAAAGTTGTATCTTTTAAGGATGCTGACCTTCTGTTAGCATGTATGTGTAGTGGTTAAATGCTATGTTTGCAATAGTCACAAGCATTTGGTTAATTGTCTTTAGTCAATGGCATTGTTGGGGAGGTGTAGTAAGTGTGGTCTTGCTGGAGGAAGTGTATCACTGGAGTTGTGCTTTGAGAACTGAAAGACTGAACACCATTCTCAGTTTGCTCTCTCTGCTTCCTGCTTATGATTGGAGATGTGAGATCTCAGTTGCTTCTGTCTGTTGCCAGAATACCCATCTCCTCATGATGGACTTTTATCCTTCTGGAATCATAAGCCTAATAAACTCTTCCTTATATAAGTTGCCTAGCTCATGGTGTTTTGTCACAGCAATAGGAAAATAACTGATACGTGTGGAACTGGGGAAGTTCTCCAGTGTCTTAGTTTCTGATACCTCAGCAATCACCTAGCTGTAGCTTCAAAGATATTTGACCACAAAAGGCCACTCTGAGCACAGCTACCAAGATACTGTTGTGGTGTCCTTGGTTCCCTTTGGTCTAACTTTTCATCTACCTAGTCTCAACACTGCAGAAAGAATTGTAGCAAAAGTTAGACTCAATCAAAATTAAATATATGTACTTTAAAGAACACAATAAAGAAATCGAAAGATAGCCCACAGAATGAGAAAATTATAAATCCTGTATTGTTAAGATAACTTTAACTATAAGTGAATAAATATAGTTGAAGTAGAACTACTATACCAACTTTTATTCACATCATCATCATTAAATGAAAGAGGAGAGCTATAAAATCATGGATAATAATTTGTAGTAACATTTAAGAACAGGGATTAAAATTCTGAAAAACACGTTCACAATAGCATCTGTTTTTGAGGAAATGAAGGATGGGAACAGAACTAGACAAGAGCCTTTGTATTTGTCTGTGAAGTCCTGCTTATTTAAAACTTTTAAGAGATGAAGATTTATCACTTTTTGCAGTAGATACACTGGAGACTTATTATTTGTAATTTACTGATGCTCTAAATTTACACATTAATTTCTCAGTGATTTTGGTATTTTAAAAATGCCCATTAGATTGCTAAATTATAATTTTAAGACCTCTGTATAAAGTTAGTAAATTGCTGTTTAAAGTTTATTGAATCCTGTGATCAATGTAATTACCTAGGTGGATTCATTTCCTCTGTAAACATTAAAACGTATCTTATTTTAACTGTACCCCAGGAAATCACAACAGCATTAAAAATTTTATAATATTAACCTAAAGACACACTTATGGTACAATGTCAATAACCATAAGGAATAAAGTTTAAAGACACACTTATGGTACAATGTCAATAACCATAAGGAATAAAGTATAGGTTTCACTAAAGATTGTTGTTTTCATGACTATTCTATTGTCTAAGATTTCTACTTTAGCTTGACAATATTTCAGTGTTTTGTACATTATCAAGGAAGATACTGTCTTGGTTTTTTTTTTTTGTTTGTTTTGTTTGTTTGTTTTTTTTGTTTGTTTGTTTTTGTTTTGTTTTGTTTTTCGAGACAGGGTTTCTCTGTGTAGCTTTGCGCCTTTTCCTGGAACTCACTTGGTAGCCCAGGCTGGCCTTGAACTCACAGAGATCTGCCTGGCTCTGCCTCCCGAGTGCTGGGATTAAAGGTGTGCGCCACCACCGCCCGGCGGAAGATACTGTCTTAACTAGGTGCACTCAATTCTGATCTTGTTACTAAAATGTGTCTTCTAATGTAATATTTTTCTTCTTTATTCAGCGATGCCAGAAGGTTCCACAAGAACACCTAAACTAGACATAATGCTGGGAAGTTTTAATAAATATTTATGGAATCGATTTCTCAAGGTTTAGAAAAAGTTATTAATACTTTGTATCTCTATTATCTTATGGTGAAATTAAACCATTTAGCACAGTTTCCTCTTTGATTTTTTAGTCACACTTTTTGTGACATACGTTCCTAAATTAGATATCTACTGAGAGAGCTGTTGGTGCAGAAGCTTCTTACATTCACGTCATCCTTCTTGTCTGTTCTCAGGCTTAATTCCTGGACTGCTGTCACTAAAGTCTCTCTCAGACAGTCCATGACCATCTGGACTGCTTTTTCCCTGTTTACCTGCAGCAGTTTTGAAGTTTCCACTTTTGTCAAATGTGGTAATGGACCCCTGTAATTCTTGCACGGGGGGTGGGGGGTGGGGGCAGTGAAGGTGCAAAGCTCAGGTGCTCAGGCTAGTCTCAGCTAAGTAGGAGTCCAGCCTGTCATTGTCTCCATAAACAAAAATAAAGTTTTAGATGTTGTTTCAAGGCCTTTGATGTGGTTTTAGTTGATTCTCACACAGGGTGAGAGACACAGATTTAGTTGCATTCCCCTGATGGTTACTCCTCCATTTTCACGTACCATCTGTTGAAGAGACTACCTTTGCTTTTGACATCTTTGCTAGAAATAAGGTGGCCATGGTTGTATGGCTTTACTTCTGGTTCCGTACTGTGTTCCATTAAGGTATATGTTTATTTTTGTGACAGTTCCATGATGTTCTGCTCCTATGTCTCTGTCAAATGACTTGAGATGAGTTTTTGTGTACAGCCAGCACCACACTTTGTGCTCAGGACTACTTTGCTATCCAGGTTATTTTGCTTCCCTATGAATTTTATGATTTTCTTCAAGTTCTGTGAAGAATGTCAATGGAATTTCAGTGTTATTATTTGAGTCTGCATATCACCTTTTGTATAACACTCACTCTTGTTATATTAATTCTTCCAGTCCATAAGTACAGAGAGTCTTTCAACTTCTACTATCTTCTTCAATTTCTTTTTTTGGTGTTTTAAAGTTTTCGTCATAAAAGATCCATTTGGTTAGATTCATTCTGAGGACTACATCTTTGTGGAAGCATTAAGAGTGGGCTTATTTTCCTTATTTCTTATGCAGCAAGTTTTTTCTAGGTATATAGAAAAGCTACTGATTTTGTGTGCTGCTTTTGTATCCTGCTATTTCTTGAAATTATTCATCAGAGGCAGAAGCAGACACATCAACGGACATGTCTACTGTGAAAATACAGTAATAGCCAACTAGAAAACTATGTTCATTCAAATCCAAAAGCTTTAAGAAGTGAGGAATATGGATACTTCTGTGTGCACTGAGATCAGACACGGTTATACTAACATGTGAAGAGAACAGAAGTAGAGTAAGACTAGTGATTAGCATTAGGATGGTAAAGAAAAATACAGCCTAAAGGGGGAAATACATAAAAGGAGAAACAATAGAGATAAACTAAGGATCTGAAGCAGTTCCTGCTAAAGGAAAGTGAAAAGATAAAGAGGAAAAGGAATGTAATGAGAAAACCTGAAATAATTCCAATTTCAAAGAATCAGGCTGGGAGAAACCTAACTCCAGACAACTGTGTCTTTCAGGCAGAGCTATCAAAAGGAAAAAGAAAAGAGGTTGCGAACAGGGCAGGGCACAGTGAATCTGCTAAATTGGCACTGATTATTAAACAGGAGACCATAGACGTGGGGTAGAGAGAGTTGGGTTGTGGCTCTGACTCCAAATGTGGTCTCTCCTCTAGTGCTGGCACCAGTGTCACCTCATGGTCTTTCTTCACTGTGTCACTGGAGAGTCAATCAGATCACTGAGCAGTCTCTCACAGGTTAAATTAATGCCTCGATAATTCACCCTGAGACCAGGACACTTGTTCTGAGATTCTGTTTGTGTTCTACTCTAGACTACGGCTCAGGAGATATTTCCATCTCACCGAACATTGCCCAGGTATGGCTCAAAGTCATGGCTGTCCACCCTATATTTAGTCCCCAAGGTATTCTGCAGCCCAGGCTTCGGAGTTTAGTTCCTTAGCAATTAGTCTGGGTTCATGAAGTGTGCCGTTCACATTTAGTTGTTTTCCTCTGGGTCACTGTGCTGTAGACTCAGTAGGATCTTGTGTAAATGACTTTTGTTGATACTCTTCATAGAAGAGAGAGTTTTCAGGCAATCTCTCAGCTTCTATCTCCTCCTTGCCCCATCTTCTCTTTAGAACACCTATTACATAAAGCACAGGGCAGATCTGCCCTTGCTGCTCCTCTTAAGAAATGCTGCTGGCAATTGGCAGTTGCACTCCTTTCTACTCCCAAAGAAGGCTCTGCTCTCCAAGATGAATTTGACTCTTTATTCCCATTCTCTTCTTCAGTTTTATATTTTATTTTGCTACTGAAAGTTGATATATTCTGCTCTCACCTATGAATTATGATACTAGTTTTCCAACTATCATTGGTCTATCTCCCAAGGTGTGTAACAGATTGTATCCATGTGTTATTTAACATGAACAAAGCTAGGCTTTATATTTTAGTATGTTCCTCCTATTTATAATTTCTTTAGGGATTTCTATCAAAATATTGAACTTTATTAAAGGTGCAATCTGTATCCATTGAGATGATCATGTCATTTGTGATATTACCTGGACTTATGTGCTGCATCACATTTATTGAGGAACCCTTGTCTACCTCAGTTTTGGAGGCTTGAAATTACATTTGAATAAGAGGGCTCATGGAACCAAGACAGCACATCTAGCTGGGGTCTAACGAGCTACAACATAGTGTGATCACGTCAGAAGTAAGACTCCAAATCCTTGGGTGCATTCAGAATTTCCAGAAATTGGTCCAGATGAAAAAGTGAATGATATCTTTCCAAACCTCTTCTTAAAGGAGAAACACTCAGTTGTACTTTCGACTTTTAAAACAGATTATTTAGAAGGAAGGTTACAGAATAGTTAGCACAACAGAATATTTAGAATGTAACGTCAAAGTTACTTCTCCACTAGTGCCACCATTCCTTTTCAAATTCTCTTGACAGTGGTTTTCACTCCCAAGCTTTAGAAACTTCATCCACATCTTATGGAGCTGGGACTTTAAGGTATTCTGTCATGGATTTTTGTTATTATTGTCATATTATTTCACTTTTAAAATGTGTTTTTAAATTAATTTTGAGATTATAATATGATTATAAAAATTCACCCTTCCTGTTTTCACATACATATAATAGAAACTTTCACAGAAGATGAAACTTTCATAACCAATGAAAACGCAGAGTTGTGGAGCCCAGCCCCAACATCTACAACACAACCCCTGAATGCAAGACTCGGGGATCATGGCAGAAGAGAGTGGAATGAACTGTAAGAGCCAGATGAACAGGAGGTTTGGATGTGGGATTGTCTCTTCTAGAAATACCACCACATTGGACAAAAATATACTTTGATAGAAATAGAATTTTATCATTTTTTTCTCCTACCTTTCCTCCCTCCAGTCCCTTTCAGCTACCATCTTTCAAAACCATCCCTCCCATGACACACTACTTTAAATTTGATAGATAGTTTTGGGAGTTGGATACTATTGAAGTATTTTTTCTTGACTTCCTTCTGCCTCATTAGATATATAGAACCAACAAAACTGTAAACATTTTCCTTCCTGTGATCTAAAACTGCTCTTCATTAATTATACACTTTCCTATGTCATATTTCCCCTCTTTCCATCTTATCCACCAAAACCATCCATTATCAGCATAATCACTAGCTGGAAACAAAACCTAGAAATATAAAATACCTAAGCTCTGTTAGCTGCAGCTGTGGGGCATTCAGTAAACACCTGTCAATTTAACTTGGCTCATTCAGTCAGTATCTCCCAATGAGAGAAAAATGAGCAATGAAATTTTAGCTCAGAAAAGCATGATGCACAGGACAGGTACCATGGATGTACTATGCACTTGCTCTCATATCCTCTGAAATTTCAGCTGATTTTGCATAGTGTGACTTAAAGTTGATACCATATCAGCCCTCAGACATTATAAACAATGTAGCCTTTCATATACACCTTAAAAACACAAGATATTGATATTTTCATTTCTTTTATTGATTTCATTATTCATCTTATATCATTTCAATTTTACTGCATAACTTTAAGAAAACCATTTATTGCAGTATCAATTAAACATGTCATGTAGAAGTGTAGATCCCAATAAATAATAATCTCTGTTCTTGAAAAAGATTTATTTTTTAAAACTATGTATATATGTCTGTGTATCTGGATATATATTCATGCAGCTGCCTGTGGAGACCAGAAGAGTGCAACAGATCCTCTGGAACTAGGATTACAAGTGGTTATGAGCCACCAGATTCAGGTCCTGGGAACCAAACTTGGGTCTTGTGTAAGAGCACTAATCATTCAACCACTGAACCATCTCTTCAGACCAAACTGTGATTTCCTATAGCCCAAAGAATAATTGTGAATGTTCCAAGTGATTATTTTGAAAGGCATTAAGTATATATATTAGAAACTCTTTTTTCCTTTCTTAGTATACTTTTAAAATCAGTGTATTTACTGATTTACCAGCTATACTTTTAATGCATGAAAATTGCTATATTTTCTATATAAAGTACTCTCATAAAATATTCAAATGTTACAGACCTGGTACAAGCTGATAATCATTTTTGAAGTCATCATATCCTATGATCTCTGCTCTAATGAATGGATTAATACCTTGATTATTTATCACATTCTATAATATTGAGATTAGATAGCAGTAAAATATTTGAAGTGGAGCCTACTCTGAGGAAATAAGTAACAGGGTCCCTGCTTTGCAAGGATAGAACTTGTCCTCTTTCCCCTTCCTCCTTTCTCCGGCTCCTGACAGTTATTAGGTGAGCAGCTCTGCTCCACCCTGCCTTTCCTGTATAATAATTTTCCCCAACATAAGCAAGAAATAATGGAACATCACGCAATGTATTTGAAAGCTTGAAGCTGAGCCAAAATAAAAATTTTAAAAATTACCCTTTTAAATTGTTTCAGTTATTTATCAAATGTATGAAAAATGTACCACATGGAGTTTCCTACTAAAAATGAAAGACTCTGTTAGAAGATGGTAAGTTTTATTTGAATTGTTGAGTTGATTATAGCAGTTTTCTTCTGAATATGTTCCAGTCTCTTTTTGAAACTCTTAATCAATGTTTGTTACTGATACTCTGTAATTACTTAGCATACAGTAAATTCCAAAACTTAATTACTGAAATTGGTTTCCACATTTGTTAAGCCTATTTAGAAGTACTTAGTCACTAAATTTATTTATAGTCATCAATTATTACCTTAACTACCACAAATCTCTCATTAAAAATAATCAAGATCTTACAGAGATTTAACATTTAATAGTATTTGAAATTGAAAAACATTCAGAATAATTTTTAAAATGCAAGCTAAAGGATGAATCATACTCATTGTTAGCTGATACAATTTCATACTGTTCATTTCATTTTTTGCAATTTTCAATGTTTTAGAAAATTTTAACAAAACATGAGAAAAATGCACTACATGGGTCATACAAATATGTTTAAATAGCTTTAAAAATACTACTTTATTCATTAACTGCCTGGGTAGTATCTGGGTTTTTTTATTATGATGATGGTCTACATGTGGGTTTTGTTAATTGTGTCTCTCTGTGTATTACAGCTTGATCTTAAACTCACAGTCTTCCTTTCTAGACTACTGAGGATTATAGTTACCCTTTTAAAGGAATGTGCCACTACAGCGAGTTGCTAACTATAATTTTCCTGATTTCATCCATTATGCTTGAAGATGATGACATTTAAACAAATTCAGCAGTCTGCCACACATATTGTCACAAGTTTGCAACCCCAGTATTTGAGATGTTGAAGAAAGACAACATCGAATTCAGAGACAGCCTGGGTGACATAGCAAGACTATGTCATTTTTCTACCCCAACCTCAAACAACAACAAATCATTATTCTTTTTCACTAAAACAACAAGCACTTGGGCTGGGCATGTAGGTCACTGCAGTCAACAGAGTGTTTGATTAACAAGCGTGAGAATCTGGGCTTGATCACTAGCAATATATAACTGGGCATGGTGGCATGTGCCTTGGAGAGGTAGAAGCAAAGAATCAGAAGTCCCAGGTCTTCTTTGACTTCATACCAAGTTTGAGAACAACTTGGGCTACATAAGAACCTTCATTAATGAACAAACACAAATCTTTTACATTTTTTAAATCCTTAAAAGAATTAGTTAAGTTAATATATTAAGTTTTATCATTAAAATACTAGATGTTATTATAAAATAAATGATCTCTCAAAACAAAACCAGTAGTAAAGCAAAGGACAAGGAAATGGTTGTTGTCTTCATAAACTTTTCACAGTGACTGGTGCTGTGGGATGTTCTATATGGCAAATGTGTTGCTGATTGGTCAATAAATAAAACACTGATTGGCCATTGGCTAGGCAAGAAGTATAGATGGGACAAGGAGAATGAAGCTGGGAAGTGGAAGGCTGAGTCAGAGAGACATTGCCAGCCGCCATGATGAGAAACAGCATGAGAAGATGCCGGTAAGCCACGAGCCATGTGGCAAGGTATAGATTTATAGAAATGGATTAATTTAAGCTGTAAGAACAGTTAGCAAGAAGCCTGCCACAGCCATACAGTTTGTAAGCAATATAAGTCTCTGTGTTTACTTGGTCGGGTCTGAGCGGCTGTGGGGCTGGCGGGTGAGAGAGATTTGTCCTGACTGTGGGCCAGGCAGGAAAACTCTAGCTACAAATGGCGTCCAACGTGGTGGCAAGAGTTTCCACCTAAAAACTGAGAAATAAGATTCTAAAACGGAGCTAAAAACAGCTTCCTAATTGTCTCTCTCAAATGAGTGGCAGCTGCCGGTTTGAGCTACTTGTGGGTTCCTAATGTGCAAGCTCGACCTGCCTTATGGCGGGAATGAGGCCTCTGCAAGTGGCACATTAAGCTGCATGGTGGATTTAGCCTTTGCTAGTACAAAACAAAAAAAAAAAAAAAAGAGGTTTCTGGGCTACACGCTGCTTTGATAGAAGCATAGACCCACTATTTCTGAGAGTTGATGGCTCCCAGAGCTGGCGGAAAACGTACCACCGCCATGTTGGAAAGCTGAAGTGGGTGGAGCCAGCAGCCATAGCGCCAGCTCTGGTTCAGGCTTAGAAGGCTGCAGTTTAAAGTAATAGGCTCAAGCTAATATAAAAAAATAAGCCACGTAAAGATGGCTACCACACAGAGAATCTGGATTATGTTCTCCTTGATATTCGTAACTGAAGAAAAACATTTGATTACAAAAGCTGTTGAATTATGCCAAAATGTATATTTTAAAGGTACCTTGACTTCAAAATTTGGATGTAAGGATATGTTGCTTTGGAAAGGAGGCTCTGCTTTTGTTTCCACAGAAAGCCAGAGGCTATGGATTTGTTCCAGATTAAGATACATCAGGTTTGACCAGCCAAGACCCCCTGAAAGGTCTCCAATGACACCATGGCCTAGATGATCCAACATCGAGAACCATTTCAAGGCAACTGGCTCAGACGATACACCCTCATGGACTACTCCATAATCCTAAAATATTCTTTGTGTCCCCATAAGATACAGCGCCCCCCCTCCAGCAGGAAGTAGTAAGAGAAGCTACGCCCAAATTCCCAAATATACCAAGCTGACCTTGGAGATGTGTAAAGCTTAAAACCTTCCTTTTTAAGAAAAGAAAAGGGGAAGTGCTGTGGGATGGTCTGTATGTCAAATGTGTTGCTGATTGGTCAATAAATAAATCACTGATTGGCCAGTGGCCAGGCAGGAAGTATAGGCGGGACTAACAGAGGAGAAATGAAAGAACAGAAAGCTGGGTGAGGGAGACACTGCCAGCTGCCACCATGACAAGCCGCATGTGAAGATCCCGGTAAGCCACGAGCCATGTGGCAAGGTATAGATTAATAGAAATGGATTAATTTAAGCTGTAAGAACAGTTAGCAAGAAGCCTGCCACAGCCATACAGTTTGTAAGTAATATAAGTCTCTGTGTTTACTTGGTTGGGTCTGAGCGGCTGTGGGGCTGGCGGGTGAGAGAGATTTGTCCTGACTGTGGGCCAGGCAAGAAAACTCTAGCTACAGACTGGTAATCAATTGCCATTTCAAGAAGATGTATATGTGAAACAGAAAGTGTAAATTTTCCAAAGATGAGATATTTTCATTGCTGTAGATCCTAGTAATGTGTGCTTTAGAAATTCAGGAGAACTGAAAGCTTATTTCAAAAGAAAATCATTTTAAAAACTCAGTAAGCGGAGGAGTTAAGTTTTTATTATCATAGCATTGAAAACTTGCTTATACACCAAGAAAGTCAGCTGGAAATTGGGACCAAGGAGGCAGATATCATAATATCTTATCATGATCACATTAAATTCTGTACTAGTATATTTATTATTTTTAAGACAGTATCTCACTATTGTGTAGCCTAGGTTGGCCTCAACTTGTAATCTTCCTGTCTTTCACTTCCTACTTTCACCTTTCAAGTAGTGAAATTATAGGCATGTACCACCACACTCAGCTTTTGCATTGATTTACCATAAAGGAATAAGTGAAAACAAAAGAGTAACTAAATTTTTACCCCCTGGAAATGCCAGAGGTATAGCAGAGGAAGAGTTTGTTAAAAGACACAGATAACCAGTGCATCTGCTTTTGTTCACTTTAAGGAAAACACGAATTGACTGACCTTTTATAGCCTCCAAATTGGACATTTATATTCATGTTGTACCCTCGTTTGCTTATTTATACATTATAGAAAATTTAAAACACATCTGAAATTATATAATCACATGGGAGAGAAATCCTATAAAAGCAAACAATGTTGTAAGCCATTTAGATTTACAGTTCCTTCAAGAACATAAAAGAAATACCAGAGAGGAACCGTATGGACTTAAGGATTGTGGGAAATCTTTCTGCTTTCACAGTTCTTTTAAAAGGCATAATAGAACTCACACTGTAGAGAAAACCCATGAATGTCAAGAATGTAGTAAATTCTTCTGTAGCTCTGGTCCCTTTCATATATATATATAAGAGAAATTGCCCTGGAGAGAATCCTTGTGGAGGCCAACGATGTGGAAAAGCATTTGGCTATTACAGTTGTTCCAGTACCTTTCCAAAACACGAAAGCAGAAAATGCTATGAGTATGGTAGAGCCTCACTCATTCCACTGACTTTCCAGCACACAAAACCTCTCACCCTAGTAAGAAACAGCATATAGAACAAGTGTGGAAGACATTGTGTTTATTCAATGGATTTAGGAAATTAAGTATTAATTCTTTGGTATATAATTTTCATCTAAAGAACTTTTCTTTAGTAAATGAGACAGTAAAAAGATTTAATTATGTAGTATATGTGGTTTATGGTCAGACATAAAAATATAAGTCATAACATCCAATGAATTCTCACTAGACACAGGTGACTGGAAGTCATGGTACAGTAGGATAGAAAGACAGAAAGATTTGGGGTAAGAGGATAGAAGAAGGAAGAAGATGACCTCATCGTCTTGAAACTTTTTGTCAGCAGCAAGGAAAGAAACCTAATGCTGTTGATCACTGCTTAAGGCCTTTTTGGTGATATCACCAGAAGCCCCAGTTACAGGGGACTGACATGGACTAAACCCCTTGTGCAATCATAGTGTCACAGTAGCATTGCCGGTCCATCAAGGGACAGTTCTTTCCTTTTGGTGAAAACAATGGAATGTATGTATCTGGCCTAACACTCCAATATACCCCCCAAATCCCAATCTACCCAAAGTATGAGAGTTAAAATCTAGTTAGGTGATTAATTACCTGTTTAAGAGACTGTCCCTGAAGAATGTGGATGCATCTAATTCCATGCTATAATGCTGGGAAGAATAAATACCTATTTCACGATGTAATGCACTTGTCCTTCCTCTAATCCCAGCTGTCTGTACAGTCATTACAGAACTCCCATGAGGTTCTGCAGGGCCTGCTTGCCTTGCAGAGCCTTCCCTTTGCTTCATTTCCATCTTTTTCTTTCAGATGCTAGGCAGAGTCTAACTATGTTTTCTCTGATACTTTGGGCTTTTCACTCTTTGATGTTATCTTCTTTTTGCTATGTGATTGCTTACAGTCTACATGTCTTTATCTCTTCCTCTTCTCCATCTTCCTCCTTCAGGCAACTGCCAAGATTATGGGTTTCTTGCACTGGCATTTTTCTTTTAAATTCTAATAAGATTGTTCTTAGCTTTCTTTTGTATACATTCAAAAATAATTTTATTAATAAGACTAAGAAACCTGAGAAGAGACCACAATTTGCCTGATAACGCATGCCATTTAAGATGTGGCTCTCCAAAATTTTGAGCAACATTAGTAGCTTCTAGTTTACTTTATCAGATGATAATTACACCAAAGGTATCTACAGAGCCACTTCACTTCTCCTATATCAAAACAGAGATAAAGCAGAGAAAGGTTTCTTAACAAGTGTTTGAGATTTGAGATGTAATTTGAGAGCCAACAAAATGGTATATGAGGGTATTACTAAGATCTATAACTGCAACTCTCCACTGAGGAACATATATGACTACTTGGATGTATCTTACTCTTTGTGATTCTCCTTTGAGGAGCCAATACCTATACT
Source organism: Peromyscus eremicus (assembly GCF_949786415.1). NCBI lineage: Eukaryota > Metazoa > Chordata > Mammalia > Rodentia > Cricetidae > Peromyscus > Peromyscus eremicus. The sequence goes on along the minus strand of NC_081425.1, from coordinate 96,130,390 downwards.
TGGGTGTGCCTCACTTTCTATGACTCCCTTGAGGAATTCAAAGCCATACTTGGGAATTCCTTATTTTCTGTGACTCTCAGAGAAGCCCACACCAATAATCTGGGGTGTTCTCTTATTCTCTTTTTGAGGCTCTGTCCTTCTCCCTTAAACCTCATGCTTAAGCCTATGTTAAAATATCTCTAATAAAATCTCCAACTCTTTTATCAAACTACGTAGTCCTAAACTTACTTTTTAGCATCAAAGCCAAACTCCTGGTTGGGCTTGAGTCAAGGTCCTGAAAGGATGAAAAGAACTCCCTAAGCTGAGTGTGGTACTGCATGGACCCATTTCTGTGTTCCATCTCCATTGACAAAAGCCTAACATTCAGTCCATGTAAGTATTGATAATTATTATTTCTTCTTGATGAATATTCCATTTATTGTTATGTAGTGTTATTTTTATCTTCTTCCAAGTTTTGGGTTGAAGTCTACTTTATCCCATATTTGAGACTGATTAGATAAGCTTTTTCATAGTTTTGATTTGCTTGGTAGGTGGGTTTCCAGTCACTGAACCAAGTTTTTGGATTATTTGCCAGTGATGTGTTTTTCTCAGAGACAATAGATAGTTGGTTCTGTTTTAATATCTAATTACTTACTTTCCATTTTTAATAGGTGAGTGAATCCACTTGCATTTAAGATTACTACTAATAGATATTTGCTATTTACTAAGGTTTTGTTTTTAGATGATTTCTAGTTGGTTATATTATTAGAATTTCTTTTCCCTCTACATTTGCATTAGAGTTTCGTTGCTTTGCTGTGTTAGGCACAATAAATTCCCTGCCAATTCTCAGTTCATTCTTTCCTTCTAGGAAATGTGTCCTTTTTTTATTTTCTCATGGATGAGAGCGTCAACTTTCTGAATTTTTTATTCTTATAAGTATTTTATGAAGTACTATCTTGATTGTGATGAATTGTCTGAATTAATGTGTACTAATATTTAAATGGTCTCATTTCTCCATCCTTTCTAAAATATACATTCACTGTGTAGAGCAACTTTGTTTAGTTATTTACTTCCAATGCTCAAAACATATCAGTTCACACTTTCTTGGCTTTTAAGATCGGTGACAAGAAAAATCATATTAGTTTGATGTTTCTGCCTCTGCATGAAGTTGGAATATTTTTTTACAGCTTTATGTCATCATCCTTTACATTGTACTTTTTGATATCTTGACTATGATATGACATAGTGGGTTTCTTCTCTGCTTATTTATCCAGGTTTCTAAATGTCTCTTACCTGGCTGTGTTGTGCAGCTGATAGCACAATAGACTTGTAATTAACTTTGATTCTTGGGGTCCCACTGGTTTGGTTTGGTCATCTCTGCAGGTTTCACCATCATGATCCTGATGCACTTGCTTATAGAATTCCTCTTCTCTATCTGACTGGACTCTTGGAGCTCTGCCTGGTGTTTGACTGTGGATCTCTCCATCTGCTTCCATCAATCATTGGAGAAAAGCTCTGTGATGACACTTAGGGTATTCAATGATCTGATCACTGGGTTAAACCAGTTCAGTTCAGGCACCCTCTCCACTATTTCTAGTTAGTCCAAGCAGGGGTCATCCTTGGGGATTCCTGGAAACTTCCCTAGCACTGAATTTCTCTCTATCCCCATGATATCTCCCTCTATCATGGTATCTCTTCCATTGCTTTCCCAATCCATCCCTGTTCCAACCTGGCCATCCCATTCCCTTGTGTTCTCATCCTCTATCCCCTATCCTCCATTGCTCACCCCTCATCCCCAGTTTACTCATGGAGATCTCATCTATTTCCCCTTCTCAGGGTGATCCATGTGTCCCTCTTTGAGTCTTCCTTGTTAGCTAGCTTCTCTGGAGTTGTGGGTTGTTGTCTGGTTATCCTTTGCTTTACAGCTAGTATCCACTTATGATTGGGTATATACCATGTTTGTCCTTTTGAGTCTGGGTGACCTCACTCAGGATGATATTTTCTAGTTCCATCTATTTGCCTACAAATTTCATGATGTCATTGTTTTTCTCTGCTGAGTAGTACTCCATTGTGTATATTTAACACATTTTCTTAATCCATTCTTCAGTTGAGGGGCATCTAGGTTGTTTCCAGGCTCTGGCTATTATGAATAATGCTGATATGAACATAGTTGAGCATGTGTCTCTGTGGTAAGATTGAGCATTCCTTGGGTATATGCCCAAGAGTGCTATAACTGGGTCTTAAGGAAGACTGATTCCCAGTTTTCTGAGAAACAACCATACTGATTTTCGGAGTGGCTGTACAAGTCTGCATTCCCACCAACAGTGGAGGAGTGTTCCCCTTGCTCCGTACCCTCTCCAGTGTAAACTCTCTGCAGTGCTTTTGATCTTAGCCATTCTGTCAGGTATAAGATGGTATCTCAGAGTCATTTTAATTCATATCTCCCTGATGATTAGGGATGCTGAGCAATTCCTTAAATGTGTTTCAGCCATTTGAAATTCTTCCTTTGAGAATTCTCTGTTTAGCTCTCTAGTACATTTTTTTAATTGAATTGTTTGTTGTTTTGATGTCTAGTTTCTTGAGTTCTTTATATATTTTGGAGATCAGCCCTCCGTCAGATGTGGGGTTGGTGAAAATCTTTTCCCATTCTGTAGGCTGTCATTTTGTTTTATTTACTATGTCCTTTTCCTTAAAAAGCTTTTTAAGTTTCAGGAGGTTCCATGTATTAATTGTTGCTCTCAGTGTCTGTGCTACTGGTATTATATTTAGGAAGTGATCTAGCACACCACTTCTCAATACTTCCCCCAGCACTAGGGGGAAAATTCCTCTCCAAGTTTGTTTGGTTATCTGTCATCATATTTTTAATAGGAAAAGTAGACAAATTCCTTCTACTCTCCAATTATTCCAATTATTTATTAGTTTTTAAAAGCAATAAGTTGCTTTGCTACTGACCCCTTTAACTGGCCAACTCATTTTCTTTAATTCATATTTTATAACATTGCTTTTCAAACTTTAATGATCAGTTAGAATTATATTTATAATTCCTAATACTCTTAATATGAGTTAATAGATTTCCCATGTTATGCTCCCCTTTTTCTTTAATATGTTATAAGTAATTGCCCAGAATTATTTATTGAAGTAAATTATAACTTTATGAAAACTTCATCAAAGTAAACTTAAGAAACTCTACTAGTGTTGAATTTTCCCAAGTTTTAAATATTTAATTACTAAAATATTTAATGATGTAGTAATTTTATACAAGTCTTTTGGTTGTGTTTCATGATTATTTTTCAAAGACATTGGAGTAAGTTTGTTTCTGAATCAAATAGTTTGAATAATGTACACCAAATGCAAAGTAAAATCATCACAATGTCTTTCAGAAAGTTTGTGGTGCTTCAAATTATTATTAGTAGAGAGTCCTTTGATAACACTAGGAATCTGCTATTTTTAATGACTATAAAATATATGGTATATTATGTCTCTTAATTGCTTCAGACATTGATGTTTGAAATAAATGCTCTTTATTTCACCTTAAAATTTCAACTCTGGTTTCTTTATTGCAAAAATATCCATGACAGTAAGTATGCATTGTCTTAGTCTATGTTGCTGTTACTGTAATAGAATACCTGAGATTAAATTATTTATAAAGAAAATGGGCTTGCTTTTGGTTTATAATTCTGGAAGCTGCAAAGTCCAAGAGTAGACATCAGCATCTTCTCTGCTTTCTGAGAGAAAACAAATAAACACATGTGGAAAAGAAGTGTGTGTGTGTGTGTGTGTGTGTGTGTGTGTGTGTGTGTGTTTTCAAGCTTGTATTTGAGCGAAAGCATGTGCCAGAATTGCTTTCTAATCACCTCAAAGTCATAAATCCATTGTAAGAATAAGAACTCCCTGATACAAGAAAAGCACTAGTCCACTTGTGAGGACAGGTCTCTCCTGATCTCACAGCTCCTGTCTCTCAATAAATTATTACTAGAGAATGTTAGAATCCCAAAGCCCCAATTCTCTTCAGAAATACTCTGCGTATCTATATAAGACTTACAAAGATAAGTAGCAGTGGAGACATGAGTTATGGGGTATCAGATTCGATACTGAGGCAACAAGAGTAACTTTAGCCAGAAGAGGGTAGATGTCCAATGTATAAATGGTGAACACTTTCCCTCACATTTCTGTCTACATGTGTGCCCTACTATAAATTTTGGGGGTTCAGACAGCTTTGCTCATGGTGCAACCAAGAGCCACATACATCCACTGGTGCCAACACAAAGTACTCAGTGTCCACAGCTGGCTGGAAACAGAGTGGACTGACTTTTGCTATATATCAGTACCTTTCTGGCCCAAGTAATGTTATGTCCTAGTGGAGAGACAAACGGCAGAGTTAAGTAAAATACTTGACACTAAACATAAGGATAAGATTTAGAACATAGTAAAGGATTATGCAGGTCTAACAAAATTATGGTAGTAACTTTCCTAAGGTCCATAACTTCACTAGCCCTGGGAAGCTGACAAGGTTTTGAGTACTAGGGATGATATTTCTCCAGTGGAGTTGAACTTAAATCCTTTTAGACAGCTGTTGGTTGCCACCATCTTGTGACTGCCTCTGCTTGTAACTTTGTGTCTTTCTTTGCATGCTGGTAAACTGTTTATTTGCTTCCCTACAGCAAATAAACATCCCCTCATCAAAGAAGTCTCCTTTTTAAAATAACAGATACAGACCATCCCAAAACATCACAACTAAACACAATGCAGAGATCAAGAGATTGGGAAAAGCTCAGCCCCAATAGTTAAACCTATATTATAGATGCTGCATTTATGGCTCAGAGAACACTGCAGAAGAAGAAGAAAGATTACAAGAGCCAGAATATCATGAAGACTGCTTTGAAACAGCCTTACCTAAAAATGGCTGCATAAACAAAATCTGAACAATGACAATATCAATGAATATGTTAACCTGGAAGGGCGAAATTTTCATGGGGTCCGACCCCTAGACAACTATTGACTGCTGAAATAAGGAAAAGCCTATCCCAGGGGTGAGCCTGAAGATGAATATTACACAGAGAATCTGGATTGTGTTGTCTTTGGGATTTTTAACTGCAGAAAAACATTTGATCGTAAAAGATGTTGAGTTAACATGGTGTCCTATGACACCATGGCCCAGATGATCCAACATCCAGAATGGTTTGAAGGCAACTGGCTCAGACAATACAGCCTCATGGACTATTCCATAATTCTAAAATTTTCTTTGTGTCCCCATAAGATACAGCGCCCCCCTCCAGCAGGAAGTAGTAAGAGAAGCTACGCCCAAATTCCCAAATTATATGTAATTTTACTAGGTTAAGGTTAAAACCTTCCTTTTTGAAAAAAATAAAAAAGGAGGGGAAGTGCTGTGGGATGTTCTGTATGGCAAATGTGTTGCTCTGATTGATTGGTAAATAAAACACTGATTGGCCAGTAGTCAGGCAGGAGGAAGTGTAGGTGGGGCAAGGAGGAGAATAAAGCTAGGAAGTGGAAGGCTGAGTCAGAGAGACACTGCCAGCCGCCACCATGACAAGCCGCATGTGAAGCTCCTGGTAAGCCATGAGCCATGTGGCAAGGTATAGATTTATAGAAATGGATTAATTTAAGCTGTAAGAACAGTTAGCAAGAAGCCTGCCATGGCCATACAGTTTGTAAGCAATATAAGTCTCTGTGTTTACTTGGTCGGGTCTGAGTGGCTGTGGGACTGACAGGTGAGAGAGATTTGCCCTGACTGTGGGCCAGGCAGGAAAACTCTAGCTACATGAGCCCCCTTATTAGTTATCAAATGCAAAGTGGCCAGTCTTGAAACCACACACACACACACACACACACACACACACACACACACACACAATTTATGTATAACAAATATAATAAATGAAAAAGAGACTATCAACTAGGCCATATTAGAGGTATGGAGACTGGGAGGGATGTAATTCTGTTTCAGTTAAAACACTAGAAAAAGCACAAGACAAAAATAGTGTCTAACAAAAAATTAACACCAAGAGTATCATAGAGTCTTAGTCACATTCATAAAGATTGGTGCAGTATTCCAGAGCTAGTGAATGGAGAGATCCACTATTCTTAAATCCAAGGGGGCTTTTTCTCTGCGACTATAAGTAATCCTCGAAGAATAGTTTAATACAAATAAACACCTTCTACAAACAAGGGGAGCCAGACTTCTGATAATGAGAGAAGGGAATGTTGAATAGAATTATATAGTATAGCAAGGCCTTCTGAAGATGTGTTTGCTGAGTGGGTCTAGAACATCATTGCAATAGACACCTTAGATCACAAAGAGGATCTAGAGATACATGTGCAGATGGGAGGTTTCAAGTCTAGAACTCTACAGTTACAAGATGAACCGAGAACATGGTGTTTATCCCCAAAGTAAGAAGCTACTTAAGACAAGAAGACATTAACTCCAACTCTCAGAATCCTGTGTGGTTAAAATTGTAACAGTTAGGGAGTAAAATAAATAATGGTGAAAACTATAGCTAGGGTTTTCCTGCCTGGCCCACAGTCAGGACAAATCTCTCTCACCTGCCAGTCCCACAGCTGCTCAGACCCGACCAAGTAAACACAGAGACTTATATTGCTTACAAACTGTATGGCCACGGCAGGCTTCTTGCTAACTGTTCTTACAGCTTAAATTAATCTATTTCCATTAATCTATACCTTGCCACATGGCTCATGGCTTACCGGCATCTTCACATGCTGTTTGTCATTGTGGTGGCTGGCAGAGTCTCTGACTCAGCCTTCCACTTCTCAGAATTCTCTTCTGCTTGTCCTACCTATCCTTCCTGCCTGGCTACTGGCCAATCAGTGATTTATTTATTGACCAATCAGCAACACATTTGACATACAGACCATCCCACAGCACTTCCCCTCTTTTCTTTTAGAAAAAGGAAGGTTTTAACCTTAACCTAGTAAAATTACATATAATTTGGGAATTTGAGCATAACTTCTCTTACTACTTCCTGCTGGAGGGGGGTGCTGTATCTTATGGGGACATAAAGAAAATTTTAGGATTATGGAGTAGCCCATGAGGCTGTATTGTCTGAGCCAGTTGCCTTCAAACCATTCTGGATGTTGAATCATCTGGGTCATGGTGTCATAGGAGACCTTTCAGGGGGTCTTGGCTGGTCAAACCTGATGTATCTTAATCTGGAACAAATCCATAGCCTCTTGCTTTCTTTGGAAACAAAAGCAGAGCCTCCTTTCCAAGGCAACACGTCCTTACATCCAAATTTTGAAGTCAAGGTATCTTTAAAATATACATATTGGTTTAACTCAACATCTTTTACGATCAAATGTTTTTCTGCAGTTAAAAATCACAAAGACAACACAATCCAGATTCTCTGTGTAATATTCATCTTCACGTGGCTTATTTTTTATATTAATTTTACTGTCTCTTTAAAGACTTTATTTTTTAAAACTATGTATTTGTTTATATAACTGTATATATCACCTTTTTTTGTCTCTTTCAAGCCTACGTATATTTTACACACTTTGTAAACTATTACATCTGAATCTGTCTTATTGTGAATCTATTGTTTAAACTGCAGCATTTGTAAGACTGAAATGCTATGGCTGCTGGCTCTGCCCACCTTAGCTTCCCAACATGGCAGTGGTAGTTTACCATCAGCTCTGGGAGCTATCGTGGGTCTATGCTTTTATCCAAGCAGCGTGTAGCCCAGAAACCTCTTTTTTTTGTTTTGCACTAGCAAAGGCTAAATCCACCATGCAGCTTAATGTGCCACTTGCAGAGGCCTCATTCCCGCCATACTGCAGGTCAAGCGCGCACGCTAGGAACCCACAAGTAGCTCAAACCGGCAGCTGCTGCTCATTTGAGAGAGACAATTAGGAACTGTTTTTAGCTCCGTTTTAGAATCTTTTTTCTCAGTTTTTAGGTGGAAACTCTTGCCACCACGTTGGACGCCATTTGTAGCTAGAGTTTTCCTGCCTGGCCCACAGTCAGGACAAATCTCTCTCACCTGCCAGTCCCACAGCTGCTCAGACCCGACCAAGTAAACACAGAGACTTATATTGCTTACAAACTGTATGGCCACGGCAGGCTTCTTGCTAACTGTTCTTACAGCTTAAATTAATCTATTTCCATTAATCTATACCTTGCCACATGGCTCGTGGCTTACGGGCATCTTCACATGCTGTTTATCATTGTGGCAGCTGGCAGTGTCTTTGACTCAGCCTTCCACTTCCCAGAATTCTCTTCTGCTTGTCCCGCCTATCCTTCCTGCCTGGCTACTGGCCAATCAGTGATTTATTTATTGACCAATCAGCAACATACTTGACATACAGACCATCCCACAGCAGAAAACCGACTATAATTCCATGGAATAAAATATGAAAAGCTGATCTCAGGCTGCTGTAAATAAAGAACAGTAAATGATAGAGAAAGGAAAAGGAAAAAATGATTCACAGAGTCTGAAGAAGACGACACAACATGTTCTGTTGTCTTCTGTAGTGGCACTTTACAAGAGGAACCCAGAAAGCACAAAGCTAAGAGGTAGAAATCGCTCAAAGTTGTCTGCCTCCCCCTCTCCTTTCTCAATGGTTCCTCTCATAGCAGGCCATTCCCAGAATCTAGTTAAACATTTATCATCAGCAAGACAGGAAAGGCCAAAATTCTGAACAGCTTGTTCATAAACTACCTTTGGCTTCTCTCCACCACTCCAGGTAACTAAGCTCCAACCCTAACAAGAAGCTGTGTTGGTTTGAAAAGCTCTTATACACCTCTGTGGCTTTGCTCTCTTCTGTGTTTCCTTGCTTGAAACACACTTTCCTCATGCATTTTGCTAAAACATTACTTTTTTATATCATAATTATTTATTGATTCTTTGGGAAGTTCACATCATGCACCCTAATCTGACTTACTTCCCAGTCCTTCCAATCTAATCTTCACTCCTACAGTGCCCCCAAACCCCCAAATTAGTTAAAAACAAAACAAAACAAACAAACAAAAAACACCTTGCTCCTCAGCCTTTCCCTCCTCTTCAACACCTCTTCATTCATCCTAGTGGCATTGGGAGCTGTATCCCCATCTGCAAATGTTCATTGTAATGAGTCATTGGTCTGGTTCAAGGCCCCTGGTACACCATCATCACTGCTCCCTCACTGACACTCCTCTAGGATATCCTGCTGTTGCCCTGAGTTGTGGAGATCCTGTAGTTACAGTTCAGCAAGACCTTCACCCACTCCAGAAAGTCATAGGTGGGGTAGATGCTAGTGAGGGCCAACTCTAGGCCCAGGATTTAGGCCTTGGTGGTAGCTGAGCTTGCCAGTCCTCACAGGTGAGGGGTAGACCCAACTCTCCTGTGCCTTTGCACAAGGTCAGTTCTCCCATGCCCATGGTAAGGGGTGAGGCCAGCTCTCCTATGGGGGTGGGGTGGAGACTGCTTTCATGCTGCAGTATACAGCTAGGGGCAGGGCCAGCTATCCCAGGGCTAGTGAAGGGCAGCCGGCTCAGCATGGCTCTTAGATTTCAACACACATAGTTACTATGGCCTGTGGTACAAAAGACATGGACATCAACATAGACACCCCCTCCCCCAGCTGCAGCAGGGCTGTGGACACGAATATGGCCCTCTACAACAGCTCTGGCCTGATCATCACCATAGCCATGATAGCAGCACAGGCCACCCAGATCAGTACAGCCCTTGTACCAGCATTGCCCTTATAATCTCAGGTGGCTGACCAGAACCCCCAGGCATCCATGCAGCCCTCAGTGGTAACAAGGGCAACAGATATCATCTCAGATCCTGGCTGCTGCACGGCTGTGGACCCAGACCTGGTCCTAGGGAGCAGCTCTGCCTGGACTTCACCATGGCCCCATGTGGCAGCACAGGTCACCCAGATCAGTATGGCCTCAGCCTTGGATTCAAATATGGCACCTGGTGTTGAATTATGCCGCAGGCATCTATGTGGCAACATGGGCCATGTACATCAAAATAGACCTCTGCTGCAGTAGGATCGCGGACCTAAATATAGTCTTCAGCAGCAGTCTGGGCTTGAATGTCACCATGGCCCCAAGGAGCAGTGCAGGCCACTCAGACCCACATGGCCTCAACAGCAGAGTAGCCCTCGAGGAGCAACATAGCCATAGATGGTGGCTCAGACCCCTGGCATCAGCATGGCCTTCAATGGCATCAGAAGCCAGAGACATCTACACAGACTCTGGCTAAAATAGGGCCATGACTAAAGCATTCTTATCAATTCTTACACAACTAGATCAAATGCAGCCTCCTCTCTGTGCTTCCAGACCCTCAGCGGGCAGTGAATTTTTACCACTTGTATTTGGGCAAGATAATTAGTGAAAGGTTTACGATTCAAGTGCACTTATTTAAAACCCAACACTTGCTTCACATCATGGAGTACCCATTTGTGACTTTTATATAGGTATACTGCATGCTGTATACTGCTACTTCATATATAAACACATTTTGAAATGTATTGTATGTAATACTTATAATCTATGTCTATGTTTCTTTCTTTCTGTCTTTCTCCTTTTCCTCTTTCCCCTCCTAAGTTATACCAAGACCCTTGTTTTTATTAATATCACCCATATTACAGCTCAGGCATCAAGGAACTTCCCTTACATTGACTGGATATGAACATGAACATTGTCATCCACTATACACCTGTTTCTCAGTAGTAGGTTAATAGTTCACATTTATTTGATTTATAATAACCTATCTTTAGGTTAGGTGTCTTGCTGATTCTGTTACATGGGTCTAGTATTTGGAGATGAGACCAGTGTATTAAGTAAAGGTCTTTCTAGAGGAATGAAAAGGCTGGGATGGGATTTGACAGGGATAGCAGGAATTTGACTAGAACTCTGAATTGTACTTCTGGTAAAGTTATCTAACGTGCCCTAGTGTCTCAGTACCTCCCACTCAAGACACATGTCTTTCCACAACAAGGAACATGGAACCTTCTGCTTCTCAGTGGCACTCACTGATGACTTAGCTTGTGCCACATGCATCTCCAGACAAACAGAGAAATGTTGACTTTCTGCTCTTCCTGAGAAGAGTTGGATTAGCAGCCTGGATTACCACCCTGTGCTCTTTGTCTAGAGTGCTCACTCCAGCGTAGTGTCTAGATGGTGCCTCACTAAGAGGGAGCTCAGCATGATGCAGAAACACCCCCATCTTACTGAATTCCTGAAGTTTCTTGAATATATGCCTGATTATTTTCTGTTTGTTCTCATAGCGATTTCCAGAGACTTTAAATGGTAGTTAAAAAAAATATTTTTCACTAATTCCCCTGGGAGGTAGGTCTGCAAAAGTGTTTTAACATATTTTATAGTCCAGCTGTCTCATGAAAGATATGAGGATGAACACTTCCACAGACCAGAGAAAGGATACATACTTTTATTATTTTAGGAGTTATTTGGAATTATTGTATAATGTCAAATCTGTATATCTAGCATTATCAGTCACAGAGTAGTCAAATTAGAAGGCAGATCCTTACCATTTAGTAATATTTATACAGTGTCCTTTCTCCTTCATCTATCCTAGAATCTATTCCCCTTGTTCAGAAATAGTACCAGACTTATAATTTCTTTTCAATTCTTTACATTTTGAAAAGTTTTAAGTTTTGTTGTTACTGAGGAAAACTCTGACTAATACAGAAGAATTGATGTACAAGGGCAGATTAGCTGTTTTCCTAGAGTCCATAGAAGTATTTTAAAATACATTTCATGGTCAAACATAAGTTTTAAAAGGATACATTACAACTTCCTCTTAAATCCTGATGAACTTTCCTATTGACCTCCAGACTTTGCACATTCCTGTGAAGTAACATCAGAATCTTTATCCAAACCTCTTTAAATAGTGAGGTCCTTGGAGGACAAGCCCTTTTCATATCTATGTCAAAATTTCTGTGCTTGGTGCAAAACTTGATATACAATATCTTTTGAAATATGTTGATGTTAAAATAAATGAATATACAAGTAGAAATACACTACAGAAAATAAAACACAGTTTCCCTTCAGTTGTAAAAGACTGAATAATATTTACAGATGAAAAATTCTTGTCCGCCAATGAATACTGCTTTTTAGATGCTTTTCTCCTTGCTTTAACCAACTACCTAATAGGATGCAAAGTTAGGAAGAAAAGCTTCATTTTAGCTCATAGGTTAGGAGACAGAGACCATCATATCAGAGGAGGCATGGCGGAACCATAGAGTTACAACTATGGCTGTAGGAAATTGCTTATATTTGGACAGTTTGGGAAGTAGAGAACAGAGCATAAATGGCTTTCTCAAATTTTATGAAACAATTTTATTTAATTCAGTGGCAAAGACCCATGGAATGTTGGGTCTAGATTAGTAGTCCAATGGTCCCAAGGGATCCACCTGTCTCCACCTTCACAGTACTTGGGTTAAAGCATGTGCCAACACACCTAATTTTTTTTTAAATGTGAGCTCTAGAGATTGAACCTATGTCTTCGTGCTTGCAAAGAAAGTGCTTTAGAGATTAAGACTATCTCTCCAGGCCATGTTGCTTTGTCTTAGGACCCAAAATGAGTGCAACATTAGTCACATTCTTTTTTTTTTTTTTTTAAGATTTATTTATTTATTTTGTATACAGCATGTATGACCAGAAGAGGGCACCAGATCGAATTATAGGTGGTTGTTGAGCCACCATGTGGTTGCTGGGAATTGAACTCAAGACCTCTAGAAGAGCAGTCAGTGCTCTTAACCTCTGAGCCATCTCTCCAGCCTGAGTGCAACATTAGTATTTCACTCAATACATTTTTATTATGCTAAAAGGAAACTGTTTAATCATTTAGGCTTTATTTCTCAAGGTAATAATACATGCCATAAACCAATGCAAATACAATTAATGCAACAGAATGCGTTAAAATGGTTAAAATTAAAAGAGATGTTGTTTTTAACCTTTCCATATAAAACAAACAAGTAGACATACATTTTAGTAATCTTTTCCTATTTTTCACTTTTGTATAGTTTCTTAAAGGTTATATCAATACTTACAGCAAGTTATAAAACACTGCATTGTTTTCATTTATCTCCATTACAACTTAAGTGGGAAAAATAAAGATTTTTTCATAGCATAGGCACACATGTAAATGCTATACCACACAAAGGAAAGCCAATGAGTTTCTCAATACTAAAATTACCCACCACTCCAATGACATCCCTCAGAGAGATGTGCAGTGTTTGTACGAAGAGTTTTCTTGTATTGTATTTGGTCTGTTGGATGTAGAATGAATTGGTGGGGGAGGGGTCTTCACTTGAATTTTTGCTTGGCGGCCCTTGACATGAAGTTGATGATTTTCAAATCCCTGTGCCAGACCACATCTCCCTTTTGAGCACCAGATCGTAAATTCAGCTGCCTTCTGGTCATCCTCTCAATATCTTACAGCTGAGACTTACCTTGTCCAAAGCTGGACTCCTTTCCTTTTTGTTTTCTCAAATTTGCTGTGGCTTTTATATTATTATTTGACTGAGAGATATAACTTTGCAGCCAACCTGTCCAAACAAGAGATCTAGGCATTACTATAAATTTTTTTCTCATCCATTCCTTATCAATAAACACATTTTTAGAGTCCCTCATAGCATCCTTCCAGGACTATTTTGTGGGATCAGCCTACCCACACCTACACGTGCATGAACAAACAAAGAATTCCATTTTGATCATCTAATGTGACACACTCACACTCATCTGTTTATTCATGGAAATTGATCTCTGAAGTGACAGTGCATCTCATCTAAAAAAAAGTTAGAAAGAACTAAAGATATTCAAAACAAACAAATAAAAGGTCAAATCATTTCAGGAGGTCTTATAATTGTCCTTATTTTCTTTGCTTTTTTTTTGTTTGTTTGTTGAGACATGGTTTCTCTGTGTAGCCCTGGAACTCACTCTGTAGACCAGGCTGATTTCAAACTCATAAATATCCACCTGCCTCTGCTTCCTAAGGGCTGGACTTAAACACACACACCATGACTGCCCAGCATAATTGTCTAATTCTTTATTCTAATGATGCAATTGGTGTTTAAATGTCACAATCAGTCTAAATTCTTTCTCTGGGAGCTTAGACTTGGCCATTACCTTCTTAACTCTCCTGTTAATCTCTACTTGCAAGGCATTAGGGAAACAGGTATATGTGCCTGATGTTGCACTTGCTTTTACATGAAGACACCTGAGACTTCCTTCTGTTAGACAGTGAACTCACAAAATCCAAAATGCTACAATATCAAAGTAAGACCTCTTCTACTGCAAACCTCTGGTCCATGTATAAAAAGAGAATATTTGTAAGAACTTAGAATAATCCCCTACAAGATTTTTAAGTGTATTTTTGTGAACTTCTAAGTGGAAATTGGGCATATAAAAATTAGCATTTTCTTAGCTGTCTAGTGGAAACTATGCATTTCACAAGACCAACAAGAAATAGCATTCATTGTTTTACTACAACTTTAACAATTGTGGAGGTGTTCTAAGAAATAAAAAATCAGAAATTCATGATCAGGCCTTTATCCTTCTGCATACTTCCATCTACTGAAGAGACACAAGACGAAAGGAGCCTCCTGGGATGCCTCGATTCTTATGGAGCACTCCTCTCATGCAGAAGTTAGACCTTTCTGAGCTTTCTGAACTTGTTCAGTAACCATGGTTACAGAAAGTATAGTATGAAAAGATGGCCTGAAAAAAATGTCAGTAAAATGCATAAGAAGTGTAGTTATTATGAAAACATAGATCTCGATATCAGTGCAGGAAGCTGTCCACAAGTATTTCACCAGAAACTGAACAGAGAAAATCAAGTGGTTACAGGTACAGATGCATGCATTCAGGGCAGAAGAGTAAGATCAGGATATGATGAAAGTTGAACTCAGGATGCATGTATTCAGGGCAGAAGAGTAAGATCGGGATATGATGAACATTGAACTCAGGAGCTGAGGAAAAAAATAAAATAGCCAGAGCAATTACTGTAATGGGGCCAAATTGTTAATGACAACTAGATAGTATGCATTTCTAAACAGGAAAATCATGAAGGAAAAGAGTAAAAGAGTCAAGAGTGAGATATTCTCAAGAAAGAAAAAAAGTGAGTAAAAACAGAAAAAGAAACCAAGACACAGAAAATATAACTAAATTGAAATAATAAAAAACAGAACCTGATTTGAAGAACACTATTTTAAAAAATTTTCCAAAAACAAATGAAATTTTAGAAAAGACACAGAAATACGTTTTGTGTCCTGGGAAAACCTGATACATGTTGTCAGATGAATGTCTCATTACATTCACATTTGTGCACCCAGTTAAAGAACACACAGCTTTAAAACAACAAACAAAAACAGCCACATTCGGTGTCATAAGACAATAGGACATTTACAAATTTGCAAGGGAAAAAAAAGATTACAACTCAAAAAACTGTGTGTGTCTATATATATATATATATATATATATATATATATATGGAGTTTTTCATGAGGCACAAAAACTCTATAAAAATCATTTTAAACTAAGAGAACTGAGAAAATAATGGAAAAAGACCAATGGAGACTTTTAAATTTAATTTACCTAGAATTAATATTTTTAAAACTGTAAAATACTGTTTAATCACAATGTTGTGTCATAAACACTCACAGCATCAAAATAATGTAACAGTTTAAGATTTCATCCTATTGTGTCTACAAAAGTATTTTAAAAACTGCTGTTTTGTTCTCCTTCAAACAGATATTAGGCCTCAGTTAATCTGCATTCTCCTAGTGAAGATGGTATCTTATCTTTCTCTTTTGCTATTTTCTACTTTAGTAACTTCTACTTTAAATCCTCTTCCAGTACATTGCTTAGAGCTGACACTCTCTCATTACTATAATTTGAATTTTACATTTGTTTCGTCACTTAGTTTTTTGGCATTTAATTGGATCAGTCCTTCATTTTAATTAACTTGATTTTGTTGTTGTTGTTTTGTTCTGAAAATTTTGTTTTGTTTTGTTTGTTTGTTTTTTAAGACAGGGTTTCTCTGTGTAGCTCTAGCTGTCCTGAAACTCACTCTGTAGACCAGGCTGATCTTGAACTCAGAGATCCACCTGCTCTGTCTCCAGGCTGAGATTAAAAGCGTGCACCACCATCACCCAGCAATTAACTTGTTTTTCACATGTTATGTATCATATATTTTCAGCTTCTTTTATGTCAGCTAATTTCTTCATGTTTTAAACTTTTAGTCCTAATAGTTTGCTTTGGCCTGCTTTCAGACAAGAGCATTGTTCAGTCCACACCAACTGGGAACTCATTATATACCACAGGCTGGTGTCTATGATAAAGTCCTCCTAACACACCTTCCCAAATACTGGGATTACACACTTAGCTACCCTGTCAAGTTCATTCTATTTTTATAGAAATACTTACCCAAAGCAATCAATTTATTTTTATAAAATATATTGTAAGGAGCCATATTAATGTCAGGATATTATGCTTACATATTTTTATACCAAAAGTAGTATGTGGAGAGCAATGTTGAATGTAATATGGCATTACTGATGCTACAGAAATATACTTAGAAGCCAGGCAGTGATAGTGCATGCCTTTAATCCCAGCACTCCAGAGGCAGAAGCAGGCAGATCTCTGATTTCAAGTCCAGCCTGGTGTAGAGAATGAGTTACAGGACAGCCAGTGATACACAGAGAAACCCTGTCTCAAAAAGATAAAAATAGAAATAAAGACAGAAAAGAAAAGAAATAATCTTAGAATACACACTGTGCAACATTTGGTCCTTTCCACATAATTTCATATGAGATTGCTTTTTAGTCTTTGGAATGGACATTGAGCCAGTGAAATGCAGAATCTTTGACTGGTTAAAGTTATAATCAGAAGATGTGTTGCACCAAGTCTCAATTTATCTGACCTGGAATTCTACTTCAAGAATAAAGCATATTGTGTGTGTGCATTTGTGTGCTTAATTCTGTCTTTGTCACGTGAGTCTTGTGTATCTATCACAGCAGCTAGATGCTGAACAGTTCCACCTGCACGTTCCTGTAACTTTGCTTTGTATATCCATATCACCCATTTATTCCAAACCAACTCCCTCAGGCCTCACAGCTTCCAATCTGGTCTACAATATTTTGTAATTTTCAAAGTGTAATATAAAGGAAATGCACTACTTTGCCTCTGTATGTTGGCCTGCTTTTACCCCACGTAGTTCCCTTTCAATGCATTCAAATTATGGGGGGAACAAAAGTCAGTGCCTTTTAGTTTCTGAGAAGAATTATGTGAAACAGATGTAGAATAGATTATCCAACGTTTTGATCCACATTACGACTATTTCCATGTTTTTTGCCATTGTGAAGAAATATACCAATTAATATTTATGTAAAAATTTTACTGTGTACATAGATGTTTCCCTTTACCAGAGATAAACATTCATATGTACAAAAGCGGGGTTATGTAGCACACACACATTTCATTTATAAGAAAATTTCAGTTGTCTTTCATAATTTTTATGCCATTTTACAGGTCTACCAACAATATATGAATAATATTTCTCTATATACTCACTAGCATTTAGAACCCCAACTTTTTAAATTCATCCTGATAGGTCTGTTGTGATGCATCATCATTTTAGGAGACACTTTCTTAAGGACTAAAGATGCTAAACATCATTTTATGTGCTAGGTCCTCATCAGTGGATATTTGTAAGATATCTGTCCATTTTAATTCTTTTTTAAATTAAATTGTTTACTTTTTATTGTACAGTTCTAAAGTACTAGATTCTGTGGTTATATGTGGTTTTCTAATACATTTCCTATTCTATTACTTGTCTTTTTATCTATAGATCAAAATTCTAAAATTTTGAGTATAATTTATCAATTTTACCTTTAAAGCCTCATGACTTTGGTGTCAAGTGAAAGAGCTATTTGACTCTTTGTCAATCTCCTTGATTTTGTCTTACAGGTTTTATAATTTTGCACTTTTTATTTCTGTTCATTTTGATGCAAATATTATATAAAATATATGATTTAGATAAGACTAATTTTTTTTTTGGATGTCCAATTATCTCAGACCCAGTTAGCAGCTTTCATCTCTTTGTGAAAATCAATTGACCATCTTTGGGCAGGGCTGTCTCTTGGTTCTCTGCTCTGTTTCAGTGCTCACTATTTCTCTGCCACAAAAACACATTTTGTCTTCATTCTTTTAAGAATTCAGGAAACTTAACAGAATGATTCTTCTCACTATGAAGACTTTACATATTTACACTCTGTTCCTTTCTATATAAATTTAAAAATTCTCCTGATTATGTTGACATGAAGTAACTTGGGTTTGGATGCAATGATATCCGTAGATCAATTTGAGAAAAGTGGACTAGTTCATTTGTCTTAAAATCACTGAACATAACATACAGTTGGTGGATTGAGACTAACCCTTACTTATGCCATGAATATTTTGTATTTTCACCAAACAGCCTTCTATAAAAGAATGCTGATACATATTTCAGAAGTGCATATATGAGTTTTCAACAATTATCAAATTTTGTTTTCAATTTATTTATTCATTTATTTTATGCATACTATTTTGTCTATATGTAGGTTTGTGAACCACATGTATCCTAGTGCCTATTAATGCCAGAAGAGAACATTGGAACCTCAGGAACTGGAGTTACAGGTGGTTGTAAGGCATCATGTCAGTGCTTGGAATTGAACATGGGTCTTTTGCAAGAACATTGAGTCCTCCTAACTGATGTACCATTTTTATAGCCCCTGTACTATAATTTTAATTACAGCATGCAGAGATTTCCACTATCAAAATAATTATATAATAAAACTAATCCATTTATTTCATGAAAAAATTGAATGATTATTTAAAACTTAAAGAGAAAATAAATATGATTTATAGTAGAGGAATAAAAGCAAACATATAAGATATTACCAAGATAAATATAAAAAATAATATTTATAAAGTAGGAGTGCTTGAACACAGAGCAACAAATTTTATGCTGCATAAGATATGCATACCATACAATTTATTTAATAACAATAGAATTGAAGTTTTGAGGCTAGGAGTTAAAGTAGATAACATCAAATACTAGTTGAAAGAAAAATTCCCAACTCATACTCAATAATGAAAAATATTGGTCTAGATAAAGCATTTTGTGAAATACTTAATTTCATAAATATATGTGTCTATGTACTCAAATGCGTTTCAGCTAACATGCATAAATTACTCACTAGTTTGTAAAAGAAAATACTATAGGCAAGCATATTAGAAAATAGATGTTTACATTTCTATAAACATAAGCATGCAGGAGATAAAATATTATATTTAACAACGAATGCCAAATTTGCCTTAAAATATTTTCCCTAGAATTACAAAGACAAAATACCCTTTATTTCAAGTATTCAAGACACATTTATAATACTTGGCCACATTTTGGAAAAGTAAATAAATTCCATTAAAATATATTAAATAAAATGGCTGATAACAGTTTGTTAAAACTACAAATTGTGAATAGAACTTGAAAAAATTAATCCTTCATAATAATCAAGGGAAATGTATATATAATATTTAAATCTACATATTTGTATGTTAAATCTCATTTCAGGAAGTCTAATTTCCACTGTGTTAAAATATTAAGGATGCTTTGGGGTATCATATTTCCCATGTGACCCAGAAAGCTGCTATCATAGCAAACATAGCAAATATAAATTCTGAAATAAAGTCTATCAACTCATAGGCGGTAGATATGAACACTGTCTGAAGATATTGGAGGGGAGTTGAAGCTTTGAAGAAAAAATGAAATTGGGTCAGATCCTGTGATTCAGGCTTTACAGAATTTAGCCTGAAACTGGGTCACAATACTTGCTGTATAGGGTGATTAAAACTAAGAGAACATGTGTAGTTTTATTTACTTGAAAAACCAGGGTTTGAAGCAAACAGAGCCAATGAAAAAAATGAATCTTCCTCAAGAGAGAGTAGGATTTGAGAAGTCCAGAATGATCTACTGAGCTCTCTGCAGACCTTTGGCTGACCTCTGAGCTGTGGTTTAGGGTAAGTGCACAGAGCAGGGTAGAGTATGTTATCACTGCCTTCCAGAGGACACTAATTCTTTTCAGTCTGTTTAACTTCAAACAGAAAACATAACACAAGACCAAACAGCACTTCTTCAAAGAAACATGACAGAATTGAGAATTATTTCATGTCAATGTGTCCAGGATATAGTCTCAAAGTACTAAGAAACATAAGACTGTCTGGTCTATTAACAATAAAAATAATAAACAACACAAGCCAATTTTGAGATAATATAAGTATTTTAAAGCAATGCTTATAAGAATTCTTAAAACTGCAAGGCAAAGATGTTACAATAAAATATTAGGAACAGAAAATGAGTTCTATTTCAGAAAATGAGATTTCAGAGAAATGGAGGAGGGTAATTAGTTATGGATATGAATCATAGGCATTGTGTACATTTATGAAACTATAAAAAATTAGGTTTTTTAAATGAAAATTCTAATATCTGAAAATACAAAAGGAATAAGATACCTGATTGTGTTAAGTAAACATCAAAATTATGACAGAAGAAATGGAAGGAGAATTTTAAATTTGGGCTATTTTAAATAGGAAATTATCTAACTTGAAATGAAGGAAAAAAGATTCTGTAAATAAAAATGGTGTTTCTTGTGACTGTAAGACAACACTAAAAGGTTTAACATATGAATAGTTAGAGTCCTAGGAAAAAAAGAGGAGAAAGAAAACAGGCTACAGAAATGATAGGAAAGTTAACAAACCTGATGAAAGGCATATATTTGCACATTTTGAAAGCACGGGGACTTTAAAGGAAGAATCATACTTTCAAAATGGAGCTGGAGAAACAACTCTGTGAAAGCCTGCCTGAACACAGGAGTGTCTCAGGACAGTCCCACTCTGACAAGATGGGGAGCTGTCGGGTCCTCTACTGCTTGTAGCATGAGTCTTAGAAGGTCGTATTAATAAAACAAACCTGGTGCCAGTTATTGGGGTGAATGCTGGAAGATCAGAGAAACAGAACAAGCCACAGCCACCTCTCCTCGACAATTTCTCAGCTGATCCTGTTTCCTCAGACGGGATGCCTCTGAGTCCTTATCCAAATGGATCTCAGCTGAACTGCTGCTCAAAATCCTAAAAGCTTAACCTGCCTCTAGTTCCTGGTTTTCACGCCGTATATACCTACCTTTCTGCCATTACTTCCTGGGATTAAAGTGTGAGTCACCATGGCTAGCTGTTTCAAGTGTGGCTTTGACCTCACAGAGATCTGGGTGGATCTCTGCCTCCAAAAGGCTAGGATTAAAGGTGTAAGTGCCACCATTTTCTGGCCTCTATGTCTGTCTAGTGGCTGTTCTGTTCTCTGACCACAGATAAATTTATTAGGGTGCATGATATTTGGGGGAACACAATATCATCACAACTGCTGAGGACTCGGCCCAGACATTGTTTAAAGCAGCATAAAACAAAAGTCATTATGCACAGGAAAGCATGCCACCTCCCCCAAAATAGCTGGAACACTACAGAGTCTACAAGTGGACAGCAACAATCATCATGAGCCAGGACGTAGCAAAATCTGAGGTACAGACAAATTTAACTTCCAGAGTTATTATATAATATTCAGGTGCCCAATTTTCATCAAAAATGTATAGAACACACACACACACACACACACACACACACACAAAATAATAATAATAATAATAGGGCCCATTTAGCAGAGGCCAAAACCTGACAAAAACCATTTCCTGAGGAAACCTAGTTGTTGGAGCTAACTAGACATAGACTTTAAGCAGCCTCAAGTGTATCCAAGGAGCTCAAGATACTGTGAACCAGGGACTAAAGGAAACCAGAAAAAAATGTACAAGCAAAATAGAATATTGATGAAGGCATAATCTTTAAAAATGAATTCTAGAACTGAAGATAGTATAAGTATAATTAACACCCTCCATCACTCAACAGTAGACTTGAGCACAGGAAAGCTGAAGTGGACTGATGGGACAAGTGAAATGACTAGTGATCTGTGTAGCAAGAGCAAAAGAGAATGGCAAGAGTGCACAGAGCAGGAACAGGAAGTAAGGCAGCATGTGCAATATTAAAGAGCAAGATGAAAAATGGATATTCAAAGAACTGACGTCTAAAACCCTTTTCAAAGCAATGAAAAGCATGGACATGCAAAGAAATGGACAAGTAAATATTGAAAACCGTGTCTCGATGCACTCCATACTGAATAAACTGACAGACAGTCAGATAAAGATATGTTGTCCTAGTTTGCTTCCTGCTGCTTGAACAGATTATCATAGACCTGGTAAATTAAAAATGATGGGACTTTATTGAGATCACAGTTCTGGAGGCTGAGAATATCATGGGGCATTCATTCATGAATGCTCATGAAGGCATTCCTGCTGCTTTATGATGGAGTCTGGGGCAGAAGGAGTTGGGACAGTTCTTATAAAAACTAAATATAGAGTTTTCTCATGACCCAGAAATTCCTCCCCTGTATGTATATCCAAGCATATTTGAAAAGAATATTCAAATTGACCCTTACATTACAGCATTAATTACAAGAGTGAGGAGGTGAACAGAGCCCAACCTTCTACCAGCTGACAAGTGAATAAAGGAACTGCATATTACATACACACAACGGAATATTATTGAACCATAAAAGAAATGAAGCTTTGATACATGTTAAAACATGCAAACACTATGGAAGAAGAAATAAGAAGGCTGCAAAGACTAAAAGGAGAGAGAGAGAGAGAGAGAGAGAGAGAGAGAGAGAGAGAGAGAGAGAGAGAGAATTTAACAAGCATTAAAATATGTTCACTCAAATGAAAAATTAGTTTTTTCCAATCGAGTTTTGTTGGGGAAACAAACCATTCTTAAGGCCAGTCCCAGAAGTAGATGGCCTACACAAAATGACTTCAGTGGTGTCTTTGGAAGTTCTATACCTCATAGTATTTTGACAGGGTTTTTTTTCTTTACTTTAGAAGTCCTTTAAGTATAAAGCATGGCTTCTGGTTTTGTGTTTGAACAGAATTCTTGTGTGTAAGAACATGTTTGTCTTTGTGTCTATATGTGATTTTTTGTGCTTTTTCTTTTGCTCCTTTTTTCTGTTTGTTTTATCTTATTTTAATCATTATTTATCAGATTCCTGTTTGTTTTCTAAGGAGAGACAAAAAGGGTATAGATTTGAATTGGAGGAGTTAGGGGAGGGAAAACCATAATCAGAATATATTGTATGAAAAAACTCTAGCTATAATGGAAGAAAAGTAGAGGAAAACAAAGCAAAACAAAATATAAAAACTGAAATGGAAGGCTATTTCAGAAATAAAGAAGAAATTAAAATACGTTCAAAAATAATAAATTTGAAAAAAAATTAATAAAATTCGAATAAAGTGAAAAACAAATACCTAACAGTGTTCCTGCATTCTAAGTCTTCATGAAGTATCTTCTTCCCTGTTGGAAATAAGTTGCCATGGACTCAGTACTGACAACATGAAGTCATCCTATGCAATGTTGAACATGCCACTTTTGTTCTTTCTGGGTCTAAAGAGAACACATGATCTGACATGGATTTTCAACTGAATGATGGTTTGTTTTTATTCTGATATATAGGCCACAAGTATTCTAAAGAAATCATATGCTAACATATATAACCACATGCTATTGACAAGCATCTATACCATCATTCTGCTCACTCTCAGAGCTCCTCCAGATAAATTGAGTGAGATGTTCAATGCTCTATTATAAAAGAGGCTTATGGTCAATCACAGGATACTATAAATGCTTTGAGAATGTTTAAGGTAGCCTAACCTAAGCCGTGATGCTCTACAGGTTGCTATATTAAAAACTCCTGTGTTTGTTTGGGGTTCTAAATGCTGAACTCAACACTTAAACATTCTAAGCATTTGATTTTACACTAACTTAAGCTTCAAATACCTTTAATACCTTTTTGGTTTATTATATTTTTAAATTGAGGAGATTTACTTGGAAGCAAATCTATTGTAAGATGAAGAACATCTATACTTTAAAATATTACTGAGAGACACAAACCTGAATTAATGAATAGAAAATCAAGAACTCAAATGGAACACTTGGCATCATGTAGATGGAATTTTCACTGAATTAGTTAATCCATACTCTTAAAATATCCCAAAATTTGTATTAATGGATAATAGATTATTATGTATTAATATATATATACAAAATAGAATTATCTCTATATATGAATAAAACTTCAGAGATTCATATATGTGATAAATGTACATAATATATTATATATTGTAAATAATTTAATTCTGTACATAATAGTATATATACTATTTACATATATGAAATTATACAGCATGACTCTTTTATTATGTTAAATATAATACAAATTCATTGAACAACCTTGTATTTTAAATGTAATAAATGGTCTAATATTATATAAAATATTGTTCATCTATTATACTTCTTTTTTATTTTTGAAGCAAGCAAAGCTAACTTTAGAGACCATATTAAAGACTACACTATAACTCTGAAAAATTTAAGAACAATGTAGCTAATTGAAATCAATGCCATTAGATAGTAAAACACACAATGTAATCGAAGAGTAGAACTTTGGAGCTGAGGCACGTGACGAAAAGTAAGGACAAAAGACATAAAAATGTACTGGAGAAGTTAACATGTCATCAAGGCTGCTTTTCAAATTCAGGAGGAAAACTTTTTATACAACACATCCAACATAGTAGTCTATCCTCTGATAATTTGAAAACTGGAAAGTTTTACCTCACAAAAAATGTAAAGTGTATTCCTCAGATTATTAGCAATTCTAAGCGCTAGTTTCTAGATGTTAAAACCACTGGCATTTATATCTCTAGTTACA
Source organism: Peromyscus eremicus (assembly GCF_949786415.1). Taxonomy (NCBI): domain Eukaryota; kingdom Metazoa; phylum Chordata; class Mammalia; order Rodentia; family Cricetidae; genus Peromyscus; species Peromyscus eremicus. The sequence continues at coordinate 96,105,530 of NC_081425.1, read as the reverse complement.
GTTACATACTTTATTAAAGCAATTAGAACTTTGCAATTTTTATTGTAAATATGTTTTGCATTTTTCACATGTATGCTGACTTTATATGTTATATTTATTTCCCTACAAAATTTTTAATCTCTTTGTTCCCGGGTTCTTAGTGCCTGTGGTTTCTAGACTTAATAATATGCAGTTTTAAAACTTTGTACCATATTTTCACTAACATTGTGTGATGATTTGGTGACATAGTTAAGCTATCAATTTGACACAACCTAAGGTCACCTGGGAATAGGGTATCTCTACTGAAGAAGTTGTCACTGAAAACTCACTGTGTGATGTCCATACCCCAGGTCTTTAGCCTATTATTGGGCAGGGAGACAAGAGGGACCTTTCTAGAAAAAATGTAAATAGCTTCTGTTTTCTAATTATTTCTTTATTTTATGAGATTATAGTATAATTACACCATCTATACCTTTCTTTTCCTTCCTCCAGACTTTCTCATATATCCTTCCTTGCCTTTACAAATTCATAGGTTCTATTTTTCATTGATTTCTGTACTTTTTTTCTTTGGAGAAAGTTGAATTCTGATGGGCAATATATGGCATTTCTGTCAAGGAATATTGCTTTGTAGCCTAGGTGGAGCATTCATTCCTTCTTCCATGTTCAGGGGACAGGAAATCAGTGTTGGCATGGTGGCAGGTAAAGCAATTGTTGCTGGCATTCAATCTTACATATCTATGAATTCATATGCCTCTCTCTCTGTCTCTGACTCTCTCTGTGTCTCTCTGTCTCTGTCTCTCTGTCTCTGTCTTTTTCTCTCTGTCTCTGTCTCTGTCTCTTATAGGGCCCTGGCCCCCCAATTTGAGTAACTGTTGCCTGCTTGCTCACCTTGACCAGATGTCCTCCCTATGCTGATTCCCTTCCAGTTTCGTTCTTACTGAACGCTCATGATCTTTGTTCATGTATCCTGCATTTGGTGTAAACAGCTTAGATGCAAGAATGTAGAACATTCGGTAGCGAACTTCTGCCCTCCGGGGTTCCTCCATTGTGCTGTAAACCTGTATTTAAGGTTTCCTCCCTCTTTCAATAAACGGCATTAGGCATTCTGCTGGGGCAAATGACCTGCTGTTTCTTATCTCTATTTTTTAATTCACAGCCCCTCCCTCGGACATGGTGATCGGGCGGCAGTGGCGCAGGCGCTACCGCAACAGTCTCTGTCTCTGTCTCTGTCTCTGTGTGTGTGTGTGTGTGTGTGTGTGTGTGTGTGTGTGTGTTTGTGTGTACATGATGTACACACCATGGCCCTGCTCTGGTTAATAAAGAATCCTTTAGATATTAAAATATAAAAAAGGTAAAAGATTGTAGTGACTCCTGACATAGCAGGCCTCATCATACCCAGGTGGATGTCACTAGACACAGTCATTGTTAGTTTATTTAGAGCCTGATGTAGTAAGTCTTTCTCCTACCAGCCAGCTCCCAGATAATAATTATGAATGCTCAACTTTAGCTAAGGCTTATCCCACTAGCTCTCATAACTTAAATTAACCTGCTTCTATTAATCTACTTTTTACCATGTGGCTTTTTACCTTCTTTTGTTCTGTATGTCTGACTCCTTCTGTGTCTTGTTGGCATCTCCTGCCATAATTTATATGCTTAGATTTCTGCTCCTCTGTCTCTCTATCCCCAGAAATCCCGTCTATCCTCCCTCCCTAGCTATTGGACATTCACCTTTTTATTACATCAATCACAGCAACAACTCTTGACACAATGTACAAATATCCCACAACATTTCTGTCTAATTGTCTAAATAAAAAGGAAAGGTTTTAACTCTAACAGAGTAAAACTATATACAATAAGAACAATTATCAGGTAAGAATTATATTCACAATTTCCAGTCCATTTGTATTCAGAGAAAACACTCTACTATCTATCCTATCTTGATGAATCTAAAGTTTTATACCTAAACCACTTTCTATAATAGCCTGTATTACCATACTAAAAATAACATTTTAGACCTTAAAACATCTTATTAGATAAACAGCTTAGGCTTTTAGGTCTCTCCACCCTATATATTTTACATGTCTTCTGTAAGTTTCTTTCCTGAATTTTGGTAACAAGAAAAGCTATAACTATATCTGTAACTATATCTATAACTATAACTATAACTATAACTATAACTATAACTATATAGTCTTTAACCCCATTAAAGACTCAAAAAGTCTGTAATATTCCCCGAGTAAACAAGAAGTGCAGAGTAAGCAACTTCTAAATCTATACACTTGGCGAAGACATCTGGCTGCCTGAAGAGTCAACCAAGGTTCCTCTGCAATGTTGGAGCATCCATCTTTGGCCTACAGGCCAAGAATATCTGATAAACTTTTCTGTGAAGCAGCAATTTTAAAGGACTATCCTACTTTGTCTTGACAAAGTTCAGCAGTCACTTCCTTGTGACCTGCATGCCCAGTTTGGACAGCATACTTTCAGCAGTCAAGGCAAGGGCAGTTTCTTGCCCAAATGCTTTGCCACGTTAAATCAAACTCCATATGGAGGTTCTTCAATGGCCATTGTCCTTTTTTGAAGTAAATTTATACTGCCAGGAGCAGATGTGTCTCACTGTCATGAAAAGCCTTATGCTATTAAAACATCTTAAATGTCATATTCTGTAGGTTTCTAAAGTGTTTAAAGATGTTCTGTCTACTTAAAATACATCTCTGTTTGACCTTGAAAAATATCTAACATGACTGTAAGTTTGATTGTTATAAATGACTATTTACTTCCTTTTTTATTATCCTTAATAGCTTTCAAGGATTAAACTTTACATTTTTATTTTTATTTTTATTTTTTTCAAATGCAAGTTTTTTTTAATATTTTTATTTTATAATTAACTTAATTTCACATATCAGCCACAGATTCCCCCATCCCCCCTCCTCCCTTCCCCACCCCTCCCCCTCAATTCACCCCCCATTCCCACCTACTCCAAGGCAAGGTCTCCCCTGGGGAGTCAGCCCAGCCTGGTATACTCAGCCAAGGCAGGTCCAGTCCCCTCCTCCCTACACAAAGGCTGAGCAAACTGTCCTAGCATAGGCCCCAGTTCTTGCCATACAGGTCCTTTACTTGTTTAGTTAGAGATACCCCAAGGTATTTTACATCATTTGTGGCTATTGTAAAGGGTGACGTATCTCTGATTTCTTTCTCAGCTCGTTTGTCATTTGTATAGAGGAGGGCTACTGATTTTTTTGAGTTAATCTTGTATCCTGCTACATTGCTGAAGGTGTTTATAAGCTGTATGAGTTCCTTGGTCAAATTTTTGGGGTCACTTATGTGTACTATTATGTCATCTGCAAATAGTGAAAGCTTGACTTCTTCCTTTCCAATTTGTATCCCCTTGATCTCCTTATGTTGTCTTATTGCTCTAGCTAGAACTTCAAGTACTATAATGAATAAGTATGGGAGAGCAGAAAGCCTTGCCTTGTTTCAGTACAAATAAAATATCACTATAATCACCCTTGCATCCCTGGGATGAAGCCTACTTGATTATGGTGGATAATTGTTTTGATGTGTTCTTGGAGTCTGTTTGCCAATATTTTATTATTTTTGCATCAATGTTCGTGAGGGAGATTGGTCTGTAGTTCTCTTTCTTTGTTGCATCTTTGTTTGGCTTGGGAATCAGGGTAATTGTAGCCTCATAGAAGGAGTTTGGTAACATTCCTTCTGTTTCCATTGTGTAGAACAATTTAAAGAGTATTGGTATTATCTCTTCTTTGAAGATCTGGTAGAATTCTGCATTGAAACCATCTGGTCCTGGGATTTTTTTGCTTGAGAGACTTTTAATGACTGTTACTATTTCCTTAGGGGTTATTGGTCTATTTAAATAGTTTATCTGGTCTTGATTTAACTTAGGTATGTGGTACATATCCAGAAAATTATCCATTTCTTTTAGATTTTCCAGTTTTGTGGAGTACAGGTTTTTGAAGTATGACTTGATGGTTCTCTGGATTTCCTCAATGTTAGTTGTTATGTCTCCCTTTTCATTTCTGATTTTGCTAATTTGGATGCTCTCTCTCTGCCTTTTGGTTAGTTTGGATAAGGGCTTGTTTATCTTGTTGATTTCTCAAAGAACCAACTCTTTGTTTCATTGATTCTTTGTATTGTTCTCTTTGTTTCTATTTTCTTGATGTCAGCTCTCAATTTGACTATTTCCTGGAGTCTATTCCTCCTGGGTCTATTCCTCCTTTGCTTCTTCTTGTCCTAGGGCTTTCATGTGTGCTGTTAAGACACTAGTGTGAGATTTCTCCAACTTCTTTATGTGGGCATTTAGTGTTATAAATTTTCCTCTTAGCACCGCTTTCATGGCATCCCATAAGTTTGTGTATATGGTATATTCATTTTCATTGATCTTTAGGAAGTCTTTAATTTCTTTCTTTATTTCTTCCTTAACCCATTGGTGATTCAGTTGAGTATTACTCAGTTTCCATGAGATTGTAGGCTTTCTGTAATTTTTGTTGTTGTAATCTAACTTTAAACCATGGTGGTCTGATAGAACACAGGCTATTCCAATATTTTTGTATCTGTTCAGATTTGCTTTGTAGCTAAGTATGTGGTCGATTTTAGCAAAGGTTCCATGAGGTGCTGAGAAAAAGGTATACTCTTTTTTGTTAGGATGGAATGTTCTGTAGATGTCGGTTAAGTCCATTTGAGTCATAACATCAGTTAAGTCCCTTATTTCTCTGTCAAGCTTTGATTTTGCAGATCTGTCCAGTGGTGAGAGTGGAGTGTTGAAGTCTCCCACTATTAATATGTGAGGTTTTATGTGTGATTTAAGCTTTAGTAATGTTTCTTTTACATATGTGGGTGCCCTTGTATTTAGGGCATAAATGTTCAGAATTGAAACTTCATCTTGGTGGATCTTTCCTGTGATGAGTATGTTAATGTCCTTCTTGATTTCTTTTGATTGATTTTAGCTTCTAGTCTATTTTACTGGATATTAAGATGGCTACACCAGCTTGCTTCTTAAGACCATTTGATTGGAAAGACTTTTCCCAGCCTTTTATTCTCAGGCAGTGTCTATCTTTGAATTTGAGGTGTGTTTCTTGTATGCAGCAGAAAGATGGGTCCTGCTTTTGTATCCATTCTGTTAGCCTGTGTCTTTTTATAGGTGAATTAAGTCCACTGATATTAAGGGATATTAATGACCAGTGATTGTTCATTCCTGTTATTTTTTGTTGGTAGTGTGTGTACTTCTCTTCTTTGGGGTTTACTGCTGTGGGGTTATCTATTGTCTGTGTTTTTGTGGGTGTATCTAACTTCCTTAGGTTGGAATTTTCCTTCTAGTGCTTTCTGTAGGTCTGGGTTTGTGGATAAGTATTGTTTAAATCTGGCTTTGTCTTGGAATGTCTTGTTCACTCCATCTATGATGGTTGAAACTTTTGCTGGGTATATTAGTCTAGGCTGGCATTCATAGTCTCTTAGTGTCTGCATTACATCTGTCCAGGACTTTTTGGCTTTCAAAGTCTCCATTGAGAAATCGGGTGTTATTCTGATGGGTTTGCCTTTATAAGTCACTTGGCCTTTTTCCTTTGCTGCTCTTAATATTCTTTCTTTATTCTGTAGGTTTATTTAGTTAATTATTTTTTTTTCCGGTTTTTCGAGGCAGGGTTTCTCTGTGTAGTTTTGCGCCTTTCCTGGAACTCACTTGGTAGCCCAGGCTGGCCTCGAACTCACAGAGATCCGCCTGGCTCTGCCTCCCGAGTGCTGGAATTAAAGGCGTGCGCCACCACCGCCCGGCAACTTCATAAGTCCATTTGGACTGTATAACCAAACTATTATGAAGACTCTGTAGTCAACAAGACTTATCCTGTCTCATCTATTCTCAGAACTGTTCCCATGTAGAGTGATCAATATACATGTCACCTGTCTTTCCTGGCTTCCTCCCTCATATCTTCAGCCAAGATGCTCAGGAGGTCTCCCCTGGTCAAATCTGACCTTTTTTCATTTTGAAGGAATCCATAGCCTGTGGAAACAAAAGCACAACCTCTTCCCCAGTGCCACCCATTTCCTGACTTCCATTATGAAGCCAAGACATCTCTAAAGCATATAGGTTGAATTAATTCAGCAGTTCCTTATATAAGACAGTGTCTTTCAGCAGCTGCCATTCACTAGTCAGCATTAAAAAAAATTCAAAGTCAACAAAACAACATACAGGATCCAGATACCCTGTGTATTTTCCATCCTTATGTGGCATATATATATATATATATATATATATATATATATAATTTATATATAGTTTTATTTTTCTTTAAATACTTTTTTAAAAATGTTTATTCAATTATTTTTATAACTGTCTATACCCGTTTATTTTCTTTCTCTAGCACCTAAGTACATTTTCAATCACATTGTAACCTCTTCAGAGTTTTCCTCCTCCTGGACCTGGATTTCTTAATTTAAATTTTCATATTTTTTTTTAGTCTGTTGCATTATCTGATGACCTGAGCCAAAGCTTAAACTGTTAGGTGGCTAGGCCCTCTGCCAAGTGTCTCTGGTGGCTGGCTCTGTCCCCTTTGGTTCCCTGAGGCTTTAGCCTTATGCTAACAGTACAGGCCAGAACCACATTTATAGCCCCAGCTCTGGGAAGTTGTTGGGCCCACTATACAGAGTCCACATGAATGAAACCGACTGTTTTGAGTGCTTGTGGAGAGGCCCAGGCTATGACTACAGTGGTGCCCACTGGCATGACTTCTCCATCTCTGTGGTTATGCCACATCAAATATAGTCATATTTTTTAAATTATCCTTAACACTATATAACAACTTATTAGCTTTCACAAGACTAGGATTTGCTAGTGTGAGGCTTGCCACAGGGACTGGGGGAACCTAGAGGCTACCATTGCCTTTGACAAGTTAACAGGCACCACAGCTATATGTTAATGGGAGGGCCACAAGTTCCTTTTGGCAGAGCTAAGGAGAATGACTCACTTTTTAGCAAGCAGGAATTTTCTCCAAGCCACTGAGGGAATGGGGGCTTTTGTCTAATGTCTGACCTTGGAAAAAGGAGTTTATAGCTTCATCTCTGTTAAGCTGGAGCCTTAGAAAACAACAATTTCTATGTAGCAAGTCTTTTTTTGTCCCACAAGCCAGCTCCCAAATAATAACACAGAAACTTACTATTAATTATGAAAGCTTGGTCTTAGCTTAGGCTTTTAACTTAGATTAACTTGCTTCTATCAATTCACATTTTACCATGTGGCTTTTTACCTTTCTTTCATTCTGTATGTCCAACTCCCTGTGTCTTCTTGGCATCTTCTGGCATAATTCATGTGCCCAGATTTCTTCTCTCTTCCTCTCTCTGCCCAGAAGTCCCACCTATCCTCCTTGCCTATCCATTAGCTTTTCAGCTTTTTTATTAAACAAATCACAGAAACACATTTTCACATAGTGTACAAACATCCCACATCACGCTGTCTTCTCACTTTATCTACTCAAGAGTGAGTAGTATACTATTTGTCAACTATGATAATCATGTCATCATGCTAATATTATGAAACAAATCATCATAGAGGATAATCTATGAGATAGTTGACAAATTGGTTAATCACTTTCCCATTTGAGGACCCCTTTACAATCTTAATAGCCACCATATTACCTCTTGATTATCAAGCATAGTGGCCATCTGTCCTCTAAAAAGAAACCCCCACACACAAACAAACAAAAAACCAAAAACCTCTATTTTGCCTTTTCTGGAAACTATCACCCATGTCAAACTGGTTTGGTCATAGACAGCCAGAGACAGATATGGGGAGAATATTCCATTCTTATTTGAAGCAACAATGAGAAAATCATTCCAAGTTACAAGACTAATTCTATTCAAATAACTGAAATAAATGCTGAGAAACCCATTCATTTTGTTCGTGCTCAAAATAGCCAATGATATTAAGAGGCCATACTAGTGAAAGGTTTTAGGTATGAGGGACCTAGAAAGAAGTCTAATAAAGATACCTTATGAGCATGAGGGTCAGAATTTGGAATTTATTCCCTTTTTGAAGAAATCTGGTGGCTATGCATCTATAGTAGGAGTTATTGTGATATGATCTTTCCCTTCAGGTACAGTATGATCATCCATGGGGTAAACTGGGTGCATTCTTGATGAGAAAATAGGCAGAAGAATACAGTGATAACTAGGTCCATAGCAATAATGATCGAACTCTGGGTGTTCCGTAGTAGAAGGAATGGGCAATAATCAACTTCAAAGGGAGTTCTAGACATTACTCTGCCCTGCCCCAACCCACAGCTGAAAGAAGTCTTGGGAGACATTAGAATATATAGGGAATAGAAGTTAAACTAAAAGTGAGCCTCTATGACAAATCTTCCATGAGTAAACCTTTGCTGTGGTACAGCTGTTTTGAGGTCACCCATGCTATTATAATTAACCCCCATAATTTAATTTCTCAACTAAATTGGGCTTGGATAGAATAAGTACTTGGGTCTGTCATCCCTCGACTTGGGATGAACATATATTTGTTCATGTATGTCGAGGAAAGTTGCTCAACAGGAAGTAAATATTAAAATAGAGTTAAAAAAAAAAGACAGTTCTATGGCAGTGTATTGAGGCCATGACATCAGGAAACTCATTTCTTCTGTTAGGTTTTCTAAATGATCTCTTATTTAAAAATAGCATGTGTTCTTTATTTTTAGTAACATTTTTTTCTATTATATTTGATAAATCTACAAGAAAAAAATCAAATTCCATGAAATAGAAATGAGGGAATGGTCAGTTCTTTTGGGAACTATAAATTATTAGCTGTAAATGATTACAGACTATGAAACTTGCACTGTAAAGGGGCTGTGAAAACCCACAGTTCTATTACTCTATGCGTCTTTCTACTCTCCATTGTAAAGATCAATTGACGCTATTATCATCTCATGCCTGGAGTACTGCCAACACCCTTCTCTTCTTCCTGCTGCCTAGCTTACCTCCCTCCATTTAGTCCTTAACTCTGCAGCAGGAGACATCTTTCTGAAATATAAGTCTGATCATTTTATTTCCTTATTCCCTACCCTCAGCCTCTTATCATGACAGAAAACACTTCAGGTAACCTGAACTATCCACAGAGTTGGCCCTCAGTAAATAAGACTCAGTGAATTACCAGTGGTTTGTAGCCAGGGAAAAAGAAAAGAAAACACAATCCCTGGGCAGGGAGTAAATTCTCTTCATTCAAACACATTTCCTGAGTATCTGTATACAGGAGATAGCAGAACAAAAATTTTCAAACTGTATGCTGTTGTGTGACACCATTCTTGGGAGATGGGAGCAAATGTCTACTCACCCCAGATACGAAGCTGATGAAAGACCAAAATAATTACATCACCACAATGCATCTAATGAACCAGTGAGTTTATTGGGCTTGCTTAAGTTATGTGGATGAAGGGTTACTCACAGGAGTATGGACAGCTCAAAAGCAGCTAGATCACTGAATGCCCACCCTAGAGTAGGTGATGACTCACAGATGCTCTCTGCATTACAGGTCACAGTGTCTCCTTCAGTCAGTAGTCCTTATCGATTATATGGTCTCGAAGAAGGAGGAAATCTAGCAAATCATTCAAGTTTCAGAGACTTCCTGAGACTTGTGAGTTGTTTACTTCTTCAGTCTTAAGGAACTTTCTTCCAGAATGGAAAGTTGGAAATTGGAGAAAATTGCTACACTATACATGCTATTCTTGCCCCAATTTCTAATGACCTCAGAATCTAGCAGGGATTACAATGTTTATAGAGAAACTGCTACATGAATATGACTGATGAACATGTTAAGGATTGCCAGTGAGAGAGCACCGTGTTTACCTTGGGAACTCAGCATTTACAGACATTTGATCTGAGTGATGATTGGGGAAGGCAGATCTGAAACAGCAGAGACTAGGAAAGGTCCTTCTCGTTCAGGAAACAGGCAATCATGTCTTGCTGTTTGACTATAATGCATAGCAAGACATAATTAGAAAATGGTTATTAAGGGTTAGAAGCTTGCTGTGCTAGATTTGGGGGACCTGGTTTACTAGTTGTAATAGTTTGAATATAATTGTCCCCCATAATCTCATAGGGAATGGCACTATCAGGAGGACGTGTGGCTTTATTGAAGTGGGTACGGCCTTTGTTGGAGGAAGTGTGTCACTGTGGGTGCAGGCTTTGAGATTTTCTATGCTCAGGATACCACCTGGGTAGTCAGTCAGCTTCCTGTTGCCTGCAAGATGTGAGACTCTCAGCTATTCCTTTGGCACCACCTCTGCCTACATGCCACCATGTTCCCTGCCTTGATGATAAGGAACCAAACCTCTGCACTCTAAACGAGCCCCCTCAATTAAATGTTGTCCTTATTAGATTTGCAGTGGTCATGATGTCTCTTCATAGCAATAGTAACCCTAACTAAGACACCAGGAAGAGAAGTTTCAGTTGAAACTTTTGTATGAAGATGCTTTAGATTCAGGCTACTTCTCTAAAAAGTTGGAGCCTTGCATAGTCTGCCTCCATACCTGGGGTTCATTGAGTTCACTCCTTGCCCCTTTGCAATATAGTAGCATACAACTATGTGACCTCAGGCTAGATTATAATTTTTTGTCCCCAGAAGAACCTGATCCCCAAACCATTCCTTGTATTGGTCTACACTATTTGAGATCTCCTTTTTCTCTTTATTAAACTAGGGAATAAAATACAAAGTACCAGCATATCTTCATTTTAATTGAGACTCATTTTCTTATAGATTTGGGGATTCATACAACTGAATTAGTCTTTCCAAACAATCTATAAAATGTGGATAATGACAAACAATAACAAAGAAACGTCATGAGATTAAAATTAAATGTTTAAGCTAGCTCTCAGATGCTTTCTGAAGTGCCTGTGGTCCCTTTAGGTCCTTTCTCTCTCCCCACCTGTAAATATTTAGTATAGCTTTGTGAATTTTCTCCTATGATCATTATTTATGCCCCTGGTTTATTGCTCAGAAACTAGGAGAGAGCATCACACACTGAAGCTTAAAGACACCTTTTAAAAATTAAACTAAGCTCACTGGGGAGATTAAAAGCTAAAGATTTGACCTGTTCTGGCATCTGGACTGATTCACATTAGAATTCTTTAAAGCAATAGCTGAAGGAGAAAGAACGCACTAATCAGCGTAGGAATAATTGCATTTTCTTAATTGTCTCTATAGAGACAAAAACAGGTATGTGAAGTGGTGTGTGACAAAGCTTTCCACAACCTCCTAGTAGTACAGACTTTCAGGTGCTGGGAAAGGGCCAGAGTGACTTGGACAAGCCTGTATCACTGATTGTGTAATGTTTATTTTATGCATAATCCAGTCACCATGCTAACTATTCATTCCAGACTTTCTGCTTCCATCTTGACTGAAGCGTTAGTTAGGAACAGTTGGCACCAGGAGCTCATGTGTGTGTGTGACTGAAGCCTTCACTTCTGCTAGTTTCAGGGCTGGGGTACTAGTGGTGGTGGATGAGCATCTGCATTTTGCGAAACTTTACTTGCATCAGAAAACATTTCCAGCTCCAAGTTGCTGAGACTGAAACTACTAGGCTGCTGTCTCCACATCCAAACACAGGAAACTTGCTGAATACGACATGTCTCAACATCCTTTGTATTGACCAGATAGCATCTGCCTGAGCTTTGGATGACAATACTCTCTCCTGCCCAGTGTACACTCATTCAGTATTAGAACTGAAGGAATGAGTTTTAGCAACTCATTTGATAGACAAGAAGATGGGGAACAAAGAGGGCATTATTAGCAAGATCACAGAGAACTTTTTAAGACCTACCTAAGGACCTGGGTAGGTGTTGCAGAGTGCTCCTTTCTAAATGATGCAATGACAGTGATGTTGCCATCGACAAAGGAAAATTACCCTAGTTTTTCCAAGTTCTAAGTTAGTGTTTTATTTATTTTCTAAATCATGCCTACACTTTAAAATTATGGTCATCTAGCACAGTGTTCTTTACATTTTCGTGTTAACAGAGTTAATAAGAAATTAAAAACATGCAAGGGCTTTGGTATTTCTTGATGAAATAAGCTCAGAGCTCTACTACAGTAGTGCCTTAATTCAGAAAATGCTTAAGAGGAAATCAACAAATATGACTAAAGTCCCAGAACAATAAAATATTTATGAAGCAATCGATTTTAATTAATTTTCAAGTAATTGGAATCCAAAGTCTTTGGTTAAATCCCTAGTCGTTAATTCCATACTGTGCTCAAACTTTTAAATATCAGGTGCAAGGGCTAGTTAGTTAGACAGTTCAGAAAGTTCAAGCTAAAGTGCTCTCAAGGCAAGCTCGATACAGAACAGTACGTAAAGAGAGAGAACCAACTCACCATAGCTGTCCTCTGACCTCTACACTCACGCCATGGCACACCAGCACTATGACACATGCCATATGCACACAAATAATAATAAATCAAAAATATTTAGAAATCTACATCTCCCACTACTGTTTTGATGAGCATACAATTATGCCTAATGACTCTTGCGGCAGATAACTTACTCTTCAGGCAAACTTTATTTATTAACATACAAATAAAATACCACATTTCAGCACAAATAAAATATCACCACACTCACCCAAGCTTATCTTTACTCAAGTTGGTTTTAGAAAACATTAAGATGACGTCATCAATGTCAAAGAAAAACTTGGATAGTTTTGAACACACTTAGACTTAAAGATTAAAATACTAAATCCTTGGAGGCAGGTTGAGGATGATTGAGAGCTGGATGAGGAAGATAAAGTCCCCTTTGGTTCTTGATCTTGGATTCTTGCACAATGACCTTATACACCTGGCTATGTTCAATCACCTGGATATCTGTCATCTGTCAAGTTGGTTTAGGTACTGTATCACTATCTAATTAAAAGTCATCAACGGAGAAGGGGAAATGACTAATTTCCCTGACTCATGTCTGCTGAGGGCCATGGGAGTATACAGCAGGTGACAATTAGTGTTTGAGAAGTCAACCAACCAGACTTATAACTCCCTGATAGGGAGCCTCACCTGGCAAAGCCATGGGGTCACTGGCTGTGGAAACCGATTGTTTTTTGTCTGTAACTTTCTTGGGTGCTATTTTTATGCTTCCCTAATATGAACAGCTGTGGGGTGCTTTCCACAGTCTTTTGGTAGTGTGTTTTATATCTTTGGGCATACTTACAGTTGTGGATAGTCAGTTTATGATTTATGTTTAACCTGTGTAATTCTGATATATAGAAATATTACCAAAGACATTTTGCAAAGACCTTAGAACAAGTCCAAAACAGACTAAGCTGCCCTTACAGAACATACACAAAGACGAATTCCCAGGTGTTGTTTATGATGATATTTTATTTGTGCTGAAATATGATTTTATTTGTATGTTAATAAAGTTGCCTGGAGATCATAGGTCATAGCCATTAAGCAGAAATCCGGCAATGGTAGCACATGCCCTTAATCCAATCACATGGCAGGCAGAATCTCTGTGTGCTCAAGGACACAGCCAAGCATGGTGACATACACCTTTAATCTCAGTACCAACCATAGAGACCTGGAGGTCTGTATAGGCAGGCAGTGATAAGGAAGTGATGTGGTTGGGTTTATAGCCAATGAGAAGGCAGAACAGAAAGGCAATAAAATGACAGGACACAGGAAGAAGGTCTTTCTCTCTCAGAGAAAGCTATGGTAGCAAGTGGTAAGCTAAAGGGAGGCGTGGCTCTTGCTCTGATCTCTTAGACTTTAACTCTGTATTTGGCTCTGTGTTTCTTATTTCCTAAGACCATTTAGAATTTCATCTACACTTGTTTATTGCTGAATCAAGGCCAGGCTGTTTACATCAAGACATAATCTTTGCAGTAGCTCCCTTTCTGTATGCACCCTGATGTGCAGAAAGGTTTAGCCGATTGTTTGATGTCTGGGAACTTTCACTAACTTAGAGCTACATGCATGGGTCAATGTGACATTATTAGCCTAACAGAAACTACGTAATTTGTCTTGTGTCATGAGAACGTGTAAGTCCCTGAAAATGTAACTTATAATAGTCCAGATTTGGGCTGTGAGAGGCAGGAGTGATGTAGAGAGAGGGCCTGACGAGGAGCAACAAAGAAGAGCAGGGTAGCAACAGTGCAGAGAGAGAGAGAGAGAGTTGAAGAAAGATATAGAGAGAGAGATATGGAAGCAGTGAAAGTGAATTAGAGAAGCTGCTGAGTAGAGAATGAGAAGGGATCAAGTGCTAATTAGAAAGCTGTAGAGAGAGATTTTTATGAGATGTAGTAATAAAGTTACTTTCAGAATGTGTAGACCTGTCCTTTTCCTAAGACTTTTTCCTAAGCCCTCGCTACTCTGAGGTCTGCTTTTTGCTACCCTGGAGCAGATTAGGAGCTGGTCTCTTGGTCTGTGATACATGTGCATATTTGGTCCCAAGGAAGAACATCCAAGGGCGTTCCAAAGGAAGAATGATGCCTGGCACCAGCCTGTGGAGTGACTGCAACATGAGAGCTACTTTTATACTATCATTTGGCTGAAGCATGCTGCTTCATCTTTGTGTTGATTTCACATGTTTTGTAGATTTCACAAATCAAGCAGTTGACATAGATACTAATGTATTTTTTAAGTGCACTGGCTGCATAAATCCTGCCATTTGAGCAAACCCTACCCTATATTTTCTCATACCTATCATGCTCTACTCAATTTTGGAAGTCAAACTGGCCATGCTCCCTAGTCTTTTCCAAGTAGCACCCCTATTTGCTAACTCAACTCCTGCTGGTTTTGTTGCTGGGACTGGGAGTGCCTTCTCCTAGATCAGTATTTCTCAATCTGTGGGTCAGGAACCCATTGAGGGAAGAATGACCCTTTCACAGGGGTAGCCTAGGACCACTGGAAAGCACAGCTATTTACATTAGGATTCATAATAGTAGCAAAATTACAGTTATGATGTAGCAATGAAAATAGTTTTATAGTTGGGGGTCACCACAACATGAGGAGCTGTATTAAAGGGTCACAGCATTAGTAAGATTGAGAAACATTGCTTTAGATGATAGTACAGTGCAGTTAGAAGTCAACAGTATTTCCAGTAGAGGAAGGTTCACTCGATACCCTATTTTAAGCTAAACTTCTGCACAGGGACCCAACAGACTAGACTACATATTAAAATAGAGCCACCATCAATAAAGTTGCACATCACCACAACTAAACTCTTATCAGATCTGAGAATCAGAATGGAGCCATAAGAACCAAGTTCACTAAGCAGATTCGTTTATCTAACTTGATAATTGAGTTCCTTCTATTTAAATTTATACCAAAGGAACCTAGCACAGCAATGACCAGTGGCTTATTTTTCTGTTCTTCTGTTCCTGTTTCAGAAGGGAAGTAATATGTTTTTTAGTTCATTGTTTCTTTGTTTACCTTTCTCTGTGTATAAAACTTCTTTTTTCCCATCGATCAGAATACATATTCTGTTTTACAAGGATGAATGATTGTCCTGGAAAGGAAAACTAAATATAAGATATTTAAATTAAATTGTTATAGCTTTGTCATATGATAGTATAAATATTGCCATTCACTTCTTGGTGTCTGGCAAGTGGTTAATGGTTATTTGTTGACTGACTATTTGATATGGTTCTCACATCTTCCTCCTTGATAAATGAAGGACTTTCTAGTAGAATTTGACAACTTCTAAGAAAGTTATAAAATTGTATAAATTCAGATGAAGCAACCCCACTTTGACCATTCTGTATGTACTTTCTGCACTTTTACAACCATAGCATGTCTAGTGCTGTGATTCTAAGTCATTTTATTCAACTAAAACTTCAAGAAGGTGAATCACTTTGTTCACTATACATTTCCATCTAAAGGAAGATGTAACACACACACACACACACACACACACACACACACACACACACACACACACACCCCTACCTTCTGCTGCTTTCCACCACCAAGTGTAAGTTACCACAACCTTCTCCTCTCAAAGTTCAGTACCCTTTCTGCAGGGACCTCAATATTACCATATTGCTGCCCAGTTTCAAACATTTCGGTTTTATGTCATGTTAAATTCAATTTCTCTCCCCATACCCCCCATAAGTAGATTTCATTCCTCTAGCCATACTTCATGCTAACACACCTCTCTTATCTGTAAATGTTTGCAGTCCACCTCGCATGTGTTCCCCAGTTATGGTTTAACTCAAATGCCACTTTCTCTGTGACACCTTCTACCTTCAGTTTCCCTGTATTTCCTGCACATCCTCTTTTATCTCTCTCTTGGCATTGTACTGTGATCTCTTCTTAGTTTTTACTTCCATTAGATGCTAGAGGTAGAATCACTCACAGTTTCCTTTTCTGTTTCATTTTCTTTTCTAGCACCTAGCATGTCTGTATCAGGTATTCAGCTAATACATGTACATAAACAAGTGAATAAATGGTGAGAATAGAGTCCATTCTATTCTCTAACAAGTTCAATGGGTGCCATGGGACAGATGGGAGGGAGCAAGATTTCTGGATAATAGTTCTGAATGGCCAAGGAGCAGAGTTAGGAGGTAATGACAGGATACAAAAAGTCAGTTCTATAGTTATCAAATCAATAGTTATTCAGTCTCACTTCCATGGAAGGGCTCTTGTGATTTCAATAATATAAGAAAAAGGTAAGAGACATCAAATTACAGATAAGTTGTAAATAAATAGTAGTGTACTCAAATGTGTATTGAGTCTATGGTGAAACTGCATTGGAAGATAAATTTGTTTTCCTCTGGGGAACCTGATAAAAAGTTAAATGGTACCTCCCTAATGACCTTTTCCCTTAATGAATGATTATAATACATCTATAAGTTCATATAAAATCTTTAAAATGGAGTTCAATTTTAATTTTGGTATTTTATTATCTTTCAGTGTAATATATAATTCTTTCACGTTCCACAGCTGGAGGTGCTAAGAACCCCACTAGCTCTCTTATTTTAGAACTGGGTAAATTAGCCACTTTCACTTCAGCATCATAATTATGCTGTTATAACTTATATCACATGTCCCTTCCAATTAAATGTTAAGCTCAGCAGTTCCTCAATTTCATCCCCAAATACCTTCTTAATTTTTGGATGATTGCTAGATCCTTCCCCTAATATATGTTATATAATTTCGTTATCAATAAATCCTGGAATGCTAGCATCAGATAAACTAACAACATAGACAAAATAAGGTCATTGTTAACATGTAGAATAGAATCTTAGGTATTAAAGGTTAGGTTGGGTGTAATGACTTATGTCCCTACCCCCACCCCCAGCATCTAGGATATTGAGGCAGGGAGATAATTCCAAAATCAAGACCATACTGATTTCTAAATCAGCCTTAGCATAGCTTCAGAGTGATGTCCTACGGTGCATCCATTTAATCCCTGCCTATTCTTGATCATTGTGCAGGTTTTGTTCATTTTCTGCATGTTTTCATTTTACTTTTTAGGTCTAACAAGTAGTTTATTGATAGGTTGTGTCATTTTTGGAAGTAAGAATTTGAGGACAAAGGAGTAAGGGGGTTAAATTAAGGTTAAAAGAATGAGCTTTGCATGGTTATTAGTTAGCTCATTGGAATCTCTGCAAAGAACTATTATGTGTTTGGGAATATGATGGTAAACAGACAGACATAGACCCATTCTTTCTACTGAAGGTAAAATAATACACATGCATGTATGAGTACGACTATCAGTTAAGTATAAAAGAGAAAGACATTGAGGCAAAGAATTGAGTGTGTTCTGGTCTAGAATAAGATCATCCAGGAAATCCTCCCTGAAAAGGAAATTCTGGGGTACTTGTTATAATACCACAGGGGAGGGTAGCAGGAAAACCAGGGAACCCTAAGGAAAAAATGTGGGGCAAGGAATATGCTGGGTCCATTCAAACTGTAAGGAATTTGAATGTTCTTGGCATACCATGACTGCAGAAGGAAGAGCTATGAGATTCTGTGAAGTTATAAAGGTGTATTGTGTCTGGAAGTGCCTGTGTTTCTTGGAAAGAGTTTAACTCCTTTTCTGGCATAATGGAAATACCACAAAGGATTTAAACATAATGGAATTTACACTCTAAAATATCTGCCCAGATGTTCTGTAGACAATTATGCTGGTTAGAAAGAATAGAAAAAGACCTGGGAACACTTAGACACACACACACACACACACACACACACACACACACACACACACACACGCGCGCGCGCGCGCACACACACATACATGAAATACATAATGGGTAGCCTGGGCAAGATTTGTTACAGAAGACATGACAATGTCCTTATAAATTACTCAGTCCTAATAAATTACATCAATATGATGCTCCCAAGAGATCAAAATATGTGTGAATTTGTACCTTAAAGCACCAAATACAGTTCCAGAAAACAGAATGAGTGTAACAATCCCCATTATTATCTGCATTAATGTTATGACTACTGCTGTTGCTTGGAGTAATTTACATTGGATTTGGAATGGTGTTTGCATGTCACTGAGGGAGACTAGGCTCATTTGCTTAGTTTCAATTGGCTGGGTTTGAAATGAGTTTTACAAACTATATTATGGTATTGCTGTAGGGGTGGTACTTAGAATGACATACATAAAGTTTAATGAATGTTGGGAAAGAGGAGAATGAAACAGCTTCCTTATTTTTAGTCTACTGATTCATTTATCCTAGAATCATAGATAACGCTTCATCATATTTCCCACTGTCCTTTAAGAAGCTTCTTTGGTATTTCTAAGCCTTGGAGCCTGATTCTCTAAGAATGATGCAAAGACCATAAGCTTCATGGCAATTCTTTTCCACATCAGTACCAGCCTTTTTGTGAAAAATCAACCTAAGGTCTTCTGGAATGTCAGAGATAAAGGAAATATGGAGGCCACTTGACATGGGTCTAATTTTGTTAGTCATAAAAACGAAGGATGAGACTGAAAAAAGGAAAGCACAACTATTCCTTAGAGACATCAAAGAAAGTATTGGAAATAGCCCTCTACTGGGCATCCAAGTAAAATATGGCCCAACTACAGCCACCCACCATTTACTTACCAGGTTATCCTGAGCAAATTGCTTTACCTTGTGAGGCTCAATTTCATCATGGTAAAAGGACAACCCTAATCTCTGCACAGCCTAGCTGGGTAACTGAAGCATGAACAGTAGAGCATACTGCAAAGTATGTCATGACCTATAACATACTCTTGATATCATTCTTGTGCTGCATTCACAATCCTGGCAAAACAAGAGATAAAACTATGTGCAGTGTCTTGCAGAGAGGAAGCAAGTATAGCCACCGTGCTCAGAGATTTTTGAGGCAAATGTATGAGGACACCATGTTCTGAGTACACATGCCACTGGTGGGTTTGGGTAGGAAATTTTCAGCTATGTATTCGATGAGTTGTAAGATCTTTACACATTGGCACAGCTTCAGCAGAGGGTGTTGTTATTTGTATTTTTCTATAAGAAATCTCAAAGTCCAGGTGAGGTGAGCCGGGTAATTTTGAAAGCTGATGTAGGGTCATGCAACCACTACTCAGCAGCCCTGATTTAAAACCTTGTTCCATCTTTTTCAGAAAGTTGTAGGATTGTAACTGCTGAAAGGGAGCTGAGCTGACACAGGTTTGGTGGGAAAAGTCCTATTGTTGAAACGTGATTAGGAAATCAAAGGCACATTCTTGTTCTCTAGGCTGTGTCAAAACGCAGCTGATGCAATATTGCGCTTTTGAACAATTGGCTGTAAAATCACTGGTAAAAACATACTGCAGATGGCAATTAATTACCAGACAGTTCCCGCTCCATTACTCAGTGAAGATTGAAAATGATCCTGCTACAAGACTACACTAGGAAATAACAGCATCTCTAGGAACCTGCCCTCTGCTGGTCAGCCCATTGGCTTGTCCTTGTTAAACAGGGACATTATTTAAAGATGCCAATGAGGTATTTTGAGCATTTTTATATTTATGGCTTTATTACTTGGAGACATTTGGGAGTTTTAATTTTGTAAAGCCCACCTGCTGTTTCTTTATTAAAATCATAGTTCTGATTAATCAAAACTCTGCTTTGCAGTCAGGTCACATAGATCCCATAAAGCAAGATGCAGGAGTTTGCTGTGGATTTGGAATGAGATTTATCTAGTAAAGATGCACACTGATTTATACATGTGCTTACAAGTGTGGCAGTGAATTAAAATATGATAGCAAGTGGGAAAGGTTCATAGCTTCCTGAATGTGATCATAAATAAGGGATTCCGCAAGCAAGTTGCTCTGTTTAATATCCATGGTACTCCTCATCCATAAGTATACTGGGGTCGCTCTGTTGGTGGTAACTCTGGTGAGGTGGTTTGAAAGAAAATGGCAACAAAGGGGGTGACATTATTAGGAGATGTGGTCTTGTTGGAGGAAGTGTGGTATTGTTGGAGAAGGCTGGATGACACACGCCTTTAATCCAGCCCTTGAGGCTGCAGGGCACGCCTTTAATATTGACCACACCTTCTGTTAGAAGTATGTCACTGTGGGGGCAAGCTTTGAGGTCTTTTTCTCAAGCTTTCCTCCGTGTGATAGTCAGTCGACTTTCTGTCACCTGCAAGATGTAGGACACTTGGCTATTTCTCCAGCACCATGCCTGCTTGCATGCCGCCATGCTCCCTGCCATAATGTACTGAACCTCTGAACTGTAAGGGAGCCCCCTCAATTAGATTCTTTATAAGAGTTGCCATGGTCATGGCAATAGTAAACCCTTCATAAAATTACAGCAATAGTAAACCCTTCATAAAATTGGCACCACAAATCCACAACTCAATTGGCTGCTACTATATTTTATACACACCACACTAAAGCATGTGAATTCTTTGAAGTGAATGAAATAAAGAGGATACTTCCAACAGTATCAAGATTTCTGTCCTCAAGCAAATGTGAAGGAGCTGGCTTTGCATTCCACTCTATAGATCTTTGAAAGAGGGACGGAGAGGCAATACAAGGTTTGAGGAGAATGTCTCGCATTGCAAAATCTTCACAATAAAAAAATTAGAATATTTGAAGTGGATATAGATAATGTTCTGGGAATAATATATATATATATATATATATATATATATTCAAAATAAATTTGGAGGCTGTTTTCTCCTCAAATGTTATTTATTAAATGTTCCATGGAAAGGATGTTCTCAGAGGTTTGTCAAACCAAATTCATACTGTTTCTATTATAGTAACTTCTAAAAGTTAATATTATTTTATTGTTAATGAAACATAATTTCATATCTAGAGGAATGAAGCAAATGAAACAGACATGGTTATAAATGCAATCTGATTTCCATTGAGTATAGGAATTTCTTTATGAGGTAGCTTTCACAACCAAGATGTCAGGAGGCATTTATCTAAGGGAAGATCCTATAATCACAAGAAGCAGCAAGACAGATATGAGTATGGCCCCAGAGCCATATTTTTTTTTTTTTTTGATTTTTGGAGACAGTGTTTCTCTGTGTAGCTTTGTGCCTTTCCTGGATCTCGCTCTGTAGACCAGGCTGGCCTTGAACTCACAAAGATCCGCCTGCCTCTGCCTCCCAAGTACTGGGATTAAAGGCGTGTGCCACCACCGCCCAGCTGAGAGCCATATTTCTTGCTGTCCTGTGTCTTTTAGCACTTTTCTAGCCTTTGTGTATGGTACATTTGTATCTACATGAAATCTTACAACAGGCAAAATTATTAGAATAATAGGCCCTGGTAGAACCTACTATGATTGTTTTGTTAATAGATTTGTTGACGAATTTTCTTTTAAATACTCATGTTTGTATTCACAGATCAGTGCTGCGCTCGGACATTAGCAGAGAAACATCTTATTGCAGTAGGCAGTGGTTCACACTGACTCATAACTGGTCAAAGTGCAAAGAAAAAGTGATGGGAGTGCTCATCCCTAAATGGGACATTAGCATCACCTTATCTAAGGTACAGGGAACACTACAGAAGATGGGGCAGAGAGAATGCAAAAGCCAGGACAGGGAGGCTTTTTGCCAAAAGTCATCTCCTGGACATGGCACAGACATCACACTTATGAACTCACTTTAGCTGCAGCTGTTTACAGAAGACCTGAATAAGACTGCATCAGCATTTCATCATGGGTGGGGGAGGTTTCATGAGTCCCCAGCTCTTCTCTGAAGTACTATTGGTGGTTAGTAGTTGCTGGGGGAAGTGGGAGGGCCACGTTCTTCTGTGGTATAGCCATTTATACGTTGTCCATGCTCTCTATCACACACTAAAAAGAAGACAAGAAAACAGTGGGAAGATTTGATTAAAGAAGGGTTTTAGGTAAAGAAGCAGGAGATAAAAAAAAGAACAAAGAGGGATGAAAACAACTGAAATTCATTATATAAATTTAGGAAACTGTCACCATAAAAAGAAAAATCAGTGGTTGTTAAGAGTTCACTGGAGATGAGACAAATGATGAATTAACAGTGATGTATGGGGAAATTTGGAATGGTGAAATTATTTTATATGATACTATTATCTGTGGGTACATGGCATTAAATATTTGTCAGGACCAATAAAATTTTACAGCAGAAAAAGTGACCTTAAATGTAAAGCACCTATTTTTGTCAATAATAATGCCTCATTAATAGTTTATCAGTTGTCACAAATCTATCACAGTCATGGATGATGTGAAAAGTAAGGGCATCCAATGCAGATAAAAGGTGGGTTGAAATGCATGGGAACTCTGCTTTCTGCTCAATTTTTCTTTCAATCTACAATTGTTCTACAAATAAAATCCATTTTAAAAAGACAGTGTCTTTTTGCAAACTATCCTCTGAAAACCTCCAGCAAGAAGGTTTATTCTATCACATTACAGATGGCAGAACTAAAGTTCAACTATTAGTCAGTAATAGAAGAAAGCAGTGAACTTCTGACACACTAAAGTATTAGGTCTCAGACAGGTTCAACTAGTAATTGATAAGCCCAGTGGTAAATGGACAAGTGTGTCACTAGACACTGGAGCTGTTCTGTCCTACACAGTAGCTTTCAGAAACATCTTTATGGCTTGCTTTAAAATGACATCATGCACAATTTAGAAAGATCTTAAAGGGACATAATTAGGAGGAAGAAGCATCATTAAAAAACAGCAATGACAAAGGACATGCTACCAAGTTTTAAAGATTAAGGAAAATTGTACTTTTCTGATTATGCTGTTTCTGTTACAGTGTTTCTCTAGCATAAAAATAACTTGGTTTAAAATTTTCTATTTTGCTTGTTCAGAATGTAAGTTCTTGGATCCTAAATAAAGAACAAAGCACCTTATTCTCTGTGGACAACTTCTAATAATCCATAATCTTAACAAATTTCTTAAGTGATTATTGCTTAAAAGGTTATGATTTCTTTCTTTGCCTGAAAAAAAAAAACTAACCAGCTTAAAAAGACTGCATACGTTTATTTGTTTACTGACAAAGAGTATGATCTGGATGCACAAGACTACACTGGCTGATAGAAGAATTATTGAGAAGTCAAAGTCTTGGTTCCGGGACCTGCTACAGTGAAAGGGAATATTCCATTGAGATGAATGAGGATACATGTAACTTGAGGAAATCTGCGCAAAAGGTTTTGTAGCTCTATAAGAAATCATAACATAGTAACAAGTAGCATATGAGTGCAACACTAATTGCTATGGTAACATGAAATAATGCGTTCTACTGGGTTACACAAGAGTATGTCTTTATAAATTTTCCATATAAATTCTTAAGTGCATCATAATGTAGAGATGTGTGCTTTTAAATACTGCTGTGCTCTTTAAAATTAAGTAGTAACAGTCAAATCATTTGACACCCCTAAATGTCTACTTCTTCAAATGTAAAATTGGTACATGCTAAGCTTTTCTTCCTCCTTGGTTTAGTCTGCTGTTCATCCAGCTTAGGTAAATGGTAAAATGTCATACTGAGAAGTATAAAATGAGGCCCCAGGATATTATCACTGTGAAAGTGATTCTTTGGGCTGGGGAAGGGTACACAGTATTAGGAACTGGAAAAGGGATATAGAGTTTCACAGAGTTTTCTCCATCCTTCCATGCTAGCATCCAGAGTTTTGTGATTTTTTACTGAATACCCATATTATAGGGAATCAAATTGTGTGTCTAATTACATCAGACTTAATAACAAAATCAAATCATCTGCCTCCCCTCCCAATCACTGTTTCTGCAGTGTCACAATGCCTTCAGTCCAGTGGATAAATGAAGCCTGGAGAAGATGCATTATGAAGTTACTTTAAACCATATTTCCCATGCATCTGGGTCTTTCTAAGAAGAATTAAATAGAAAGCATCTATTCAGCATTTCACAGTGATAAAAATGTAGATTTCATCCAAATGGTCCATGAAGCTGTTTTTGCACTAAATGTTCTTTGGTGTAGAATCTTTATCAGAGGAAACATTGTGGAATCGCTTGCATCACAGGTGTAAATACCTCTCATTAGTTTAAAGAACTAGTATAGACTTCACGTTAGTCTCCTACCACTGCCCCCAGAATCACCCCAGTTCTTCAGTGTGTATAGTGCTCAGAAAACTAAAACCACAACACCCCACGTAAATAAAAGCCAGAGAGAATTTAACTGCCTTTGGAAGACAAAATATGTGATGGTACCTGACCAAAAAATGGTAGAATTTGCATGTACAACTTTGCTTATTCCAGCAGGTAGACTACAACATATTTAACATGTTCTGGCAGGAGGATGCTGAGGATCTTACACAAGACCTTTCTAACTGAGCAGAGCAACTCCTCACAGTAGGCTCAGTACCATGCTGTATTTAACTACTAATAGCCTAGCAGTCTGAAGTAATGGTGCTTTTATTATTATCATTTCAGGTTATGAAAATACTACAAGCTACGGGATAAGACTAATATGCTCTAATATTAGAGTTCAATGCTTCTTACTTCTAAATGGGATGGAAATACCCACAGTACAAAACTGTTATAAGAATCTAGGAGTATTTGTATGCACAGGTACAGATGCACAGTTGTCAGCTTGTATAATCAGGCTCACAGGCAATTATTATGGGACACACTCAGATGTGATTTCTTTGTAGCTATCCATACAGGCAGAAATAGCTGCTGCCAGTGCATTTTTGGCTAATGACCTATTTTTCCTCTAAAAGTTCCCAACACAGTAAAAAAAAAAAAAATAGTCCTTGATATCAGTAACTGACAGCTGCCAAAATCAATCTTAGATTTTAGGATAGTATCCATTCTATTTAAAGAGAAGGAGACAACATCATCTTTTAAAAATGAATGTTCATTGGCAAATGAATCAATTCCTGGAGCCTTAGAAAAGGGGGAAAATAACAAAATAATAAAGCCTAACATTCTCAGATAGGCAGACAGCACCATTTACACAACACCAGGAGAAAATGAGACCAATCCAGAAGGTGGGAAATTCAACAAGTAAACAGACCCAGAAGCTTCAAAAAGTCAATATTGTGAGACAAAGGGGAAGGTGTGGAAGGTGTGGAAATGGTTCCATTTCAAAAGACATTAGGGAGACATAGAGCTCTAATGTAATATCAGAACTTTGAATCTTAGTCCAAAAAATCCATAAAATATGCTTTTTGAGAATACTTCTGAAAAATTGGGATATGAACTCATTTTTACTCATTCTTAATTTGGAACCAGTATTTCTAATAACCACTATTGTTAATGTCTCGGTATTTAAATTTATCACCACATCAGAAATGTATTCTTTTTTTTATTTAATTTTTTTATTTTTATTTTGCAATACAATTCAGTTCTACATATCAGCCACAGATTCCCTTGTTCTCCCCCCTCCCGCCCCCCTCACCTTCCCCCCAGCCCACCCCCCATTCCCATCTCCTCCAGGGCAAAGCCTTCCCCGCAGACTGAGATCAACCTGGTAGACTCAGTCCAGGTAGGTCCAGTCCCCTCCTCCCAGGCCGAGCCAAGCGATCCTGCATAGGCCCCAGGTTTCAAACAGCCAACAATGAGCACAGGACCCGGTCCCTCTGCCTGGATGCCTCCCAAACAGATCAAGCCAATCAATTGTCTCACCCATTCAGAGGGCCTGATCCAGTTGGTGACCCCTCAGCCATTGGTTCACAGTTCATGTGTTTCCATTCGTTTGGCTATTTGTCCCTGTGCTTTATCCAACCTTGGTCTCAACAATTCTCGCTCATATAAACCCTCCTCATTCTCGCTAATTGGACTCCCAGAGATCCACCTGGGGCCTAGCCATGGATCTCTGCATCCAGATCCCTCAGTAGTTGGATGAGGTTTCTAGCATGACAATTAAGGTGTTTGGCCATCCCATCACCAGAGTAGGTCAGTTCGGCTGTCTCTCGACCATTGCCAGCAGTCTGTTGTGGGGGTATCTTTGTGGATTTCTGTGGGCCTCTCTAGCACTTTGCTTCTTCCTGTTCTCATGTGGTCTTCATTTACCATGGTCTCCTACAGAAATGTATTCTTAAATTACCCTGGAGGAATACACAAACAACTTGATAAAACACAAAACAATAGGACACACAGAAGCACAGCATTTGTACAAACCAATAAGCAAGCAAAGCACATGTTATTATAGTAGACCATAAGTGGTAGGTATACGGTTGTTCATTGTTGATTACTCTTTCATCTGCTGGATCTTTGAACCTGGCTATAATAATGAAAATGACAACTATTATGCCACCTCAGCTTAACTCCTGGCCTTATTTCTTACCCATACAGTCCTGGGCTAGTGACTTAACCATTTTATGCCTCACATTCATCATGTGTAAATAAAAATATTAGTAGTGTCTTTCTCAGAACAGTGTCATAACTGCTGCAGACATAATAATTCATGGGTACTTCTCAGTACATGCATCTTATGCTATGAACAATTTTGCCTCTAGTACAAAGAAATACACAAGATACCGAGCTGAGAACTGCAAGGGCACCATGAATAAGGTTTCCCTTATGACTTCTACTACAAACAAGCTACCTTCTCCACAACTTCCTAGTAACACCTGAGTCAAATTGAGTTCTAATAGTGCTTTGTCAGAGATTCCCCACTATGCACATGAGCAATGAGAGTCACAGCACCATGGTCATGGGGCAGGCAACCCTATGCCTGAGTTGCAGTCCCCCTTTCCTATCCTGTTTTAGCTTTCTATACCTTCTTGATTTTGATCATAGAAACTTTTTTACTTTATGGTGAATATATTTATGTATTAAAAGCATTCTAAATCTTATAAAGTCTTTTAATTTGATTGGAAAAAGAGGCATAAACATTATGTCTCACCTGCCACATTTTTGGAAATGAAATTCAGTGGGAATGAAATGACAGAACTTTTTCTTGTTTTATTACTTGGATCTAAAAGGGAACTCATTCGTACATATAACTAAATTTGTATCTGTCCCCCAGAGGGATAAACCAAAATCATTAGCTCTCCATAGAATGTGAATATTTAAGAAATGTCATTGGCTCTGGGGAAATACCTCTTAATTTAAAAGAAGTATTGAGATGAAAATTGAGGTGTTGTCAGATTATAAAACATATGCGGAGCCACAAGGATGAGTAAAATTACTGTGGAAAAATCATCCATAGTATCAGAGGGGAAAATATGTTAAAAAGTCAGAAATTCTAGTTTTAGACGGTAAGGAGAATGGCATCAGTGACTGGAAATGGATTGTACACAGACATCACTGTATCTGTAGGAGATTACATCTAAGACCCCAAGCAGACACCAAGTCTTTGCATAAAATCACACATCACAGAGTACTCATTTATAGCTGGAACACACCCTCCGTCATTAAATCTCTAGGTAGCTCGTAACCCTTAAGATGATAAAAGTGCTATAAACATAGACATTATATTGGGCCCCTTAGCAAGGGAGACTATATATGCATGTACAATACAGGTGCAATTGTTTTCCAACATTTTCAGTCCATAGTTGATTAAATCTGTGGATGGAGAGCCTATGGATAAATCAGGATGACTGTGTGTGTGTGTGTGTGTGTGCACACATGTGTGGGTGTACAAAGTATACACTCAGTGCACATGAATGCATATAAAAATATACACGTCATAAACACGATAGGCACACAGTATAATTGGTAATATAAGTGAAATTGAAATGTGCTAAAGCTGAAGTATTTTATAGAGAAGGATATCTCACACTGTACAAAAATGAGGATAATTTAAATAAATATTAGGTTTAATCAATAAGAAGTAGTTGATAATGGTAAGAGGAACTTTGATAGAACAGTAAACACAATTGGGAGTCTAATGGATTGATATAAGTACACGTATGTTACAGAAATTAGGAGATTTCTTTGTAATCTTTCCAGTAATCCAGAAATAAGTATACCTAGTGTACACAGTATACACATCTTGAAAACTAACACACCCAAATTGAATTTACTGTCTACTTTTCTCCTCCTCTCCCTCTAAATCACTATCCTGTAATATTCCATGACTCAGTGCGTGCCACTAACCATGCATTCAGTTTTTCATATCAAAACCATTCACTTGAGATAAGAGTGCAGGCCGAGACTTTGAAAACCTGTAAAGCACTCAGTCATGCAGGAAAGGATGATGATTCCATTTTCTAGTTAGTATAAGCCCTTCGTTGCTGAGGATGAAGT
The DNA here is from genome assembly GCF_949786415.1 of Peromyscus eremicus. Classification (NCBI taxonomy): domain Eukaryota; kingdom Metazoa; phylum Chordata; class Mammalia; order Rodentia; family Cricetidae; genus Peromyscus; species Peromyscus eremicus. The sequence goes on along the minus strand of NC_081425.1, from coordinate 96,076,967 downwards.
GACTTGTGTAGGAAGAAATGAGGGATAAAATTATTTTGTCGTATTTCTCAAGGTGGTATTTTTGCCATCTATGGATAGATTAAGGCATGGATTGCAATCTCAGTTTCATAGCTTATAGAGTCAATATTCTTTCCAGACTTAGGCAAGCATTTATCTCTTAAGTTTAGGGGTTGATTTTCTGTCTCTGATGCATCATCAATACTGAAGTACAATGATCACCTGTCATCAGCTGGCTAAACATCATTTTATTCCAGAAGCCATTTCAATTTGAAAATAGGATATGTATGTGTATGTATGTGTGTGCATACAAATATGAATTATGATTGTGATTATACCATTGTTGCAGAATATTTGTTTAACTATGCAAAGATGTGTTGCATTTGTTTAACTATGTAAAGATGTTTTGCATTTGTTTATATTGTGGAATATTTGTTTGACTATGTAAAGATTTATTGCATTTGTTTAACTGTGTAAAGATGTGTTGCTGTTTTTCCTTGCCTGCCTAAGGCACCTGATTGATCTAATAAAAATCAAAAGGCCAATAGAAAGGAAGGAGGTATAGGCAGGACATCCAGGCAGGGCGAGGAAGTAGGAGGAGGAATTTAGACTCAGGGAGAGAAAGAAAAAGAGATGCCAGGGGAAACCAAGGGTCATCCATCCAGAAACAGAGGAAGCAGGGGAGTAGGACACACAGAATGAAAGAAAGGTAAAGGGCCCCAATGCAAAATGTAGGTGAATTGAAACACGTTAAATTAAGTTAAAAGAGCTTAGTAGGACAAACCTAAATTAAGGCTGAGCATTTGTAATTAATAATAAGTCTCTGTGTCTTTACTTGAAAGCTGGTTGGTGGCCCAAATAAATATTCCAATGGCATATTTTATCATAATTTAATATTGAAATAAATTATTTTCCAAACTGACAGAAAACTTCAAAGAAAAGGTAGCAATATTTGTGTTTTGGGTCCTATATTACATCACTCATATTCATTGTTACTAGCTCCATTGATTTACAAGCAAATTTCATTTTTATTAACAGCAGAAAATATTCCATTGTACAAATGTAACAGTTTCATTATGTTTTCATCAGTTGATGGACACCTAGACTGTTTCCAATTTCTCGTATTTCTATTATGAATAGAGCAACAATGAACACAAACAGATGAGCAAGTATCTCTGTAATTATATGTAGACTTCTTTTCAGATATGCCCAAAACTCATATGCCTGGATCTTGAGGTATAGTGGCTCTCAGCTTCCCTGGGGAACCACCACACTAATTTTCATAACAGTTGTATAAGTTTACACTCTCATCAGTAACGAAAAAGTTTTCCTGTTTCCTTGCCACCATGTGCTGTAACTTTTTTTTATTAAACTTGGCCATTCTGACAGAGGTAAGATGAAATATCAAAGTAGTTTTAATTTACATTTCTCTGATGGTTAAGGTGGTTGAACATTTCCTTAAATGTTTCTCAGCCATTTGTGCTTCACTTTTGAATGCTCTGTTTAGTTATGTACTGGATTAATTTTTGTTTGTCAAACTATAGTACATATTTTTCTTATATATAGATGATAATTATTAAATTTTAATGAGTGCTACAATCTGAATAATCACAGAAGTTAGGTAGCTTGTAAGAGATCAGAGGAGAGGAAAGGATCTCCCAAGGGAGGTAAAATAGAATATAGTGTTATGGCAACATAAAGGGGAAACTGGATTACGAGGATCAAATAGAGATGGGGATGGGAGAGCAAGTGTGGGGAGTGACAATTAACACTAAAAGCCTTTTGAAAAACATACAGAAATCTACAGCTGCAGAATCTTCATAAAATGTATACATACAAGCAGGAATTTATATGGAATCACTACATAATTGGGGAGAGAATGCCCCAACCAGACATACCAAGTAAAATTTACACTGCCAGAAATGATATACATCTGGTTGGGTCATTAACTACAGAAGTCCTAGGTACCCCTCCCCAGAACATCACAGGCTATTGTCAAGGTTATTGGGTGCTCTACCCAACTAATAGTAAAGCCATTCGCTAAACACTTGCTTATGTCATCAAAATGGAGAAGTTGAGCTGATTTCCAGCTAGAAGATTCACTCCTACTGACTAGTGTTCATGGTACTGGAAGGTACTCTGTATGCTTCCAGAGGGGAAAGGTAAGCATCAATATCTCCCAACTACAAACCCTGCTACTAACAAAAGTGACTTATATGCAAGATATATTGTAGCAATACTGGCACAAGTGTTATTAGAGTAACCAACCCCTCTCTGGTTAGATTCAAGGCCTGCACCACGAGATGGAACCCAGACCTGCTACTGTTAATGTGACAATAATTTGAACAAAAATAGGTCATTGAACTAGGGTAAAACCCAATGCTATTATTCTGCTAAACAGCCATACCAATAAAATGACTTCTAATGGCATAGCTATACCCATAGATCAGTGTCTCAATTTAACCCTCATCAGAGTAGCTTTTCTTTTATAGTAAATGGGAATTAACATAAAGACCCATAGTGGAACAATGTTCAGAGAGTGAGAGACTTTGGAAAACTCAGGTGTAGCTGAAGTTTTTCTGGTCCTGCCTGGCTCCCTCGGCCCTGCAGCCGCTTGGACCCAAGTAAACACACAGAGGCTTATATTAATTAAAACTGCGGCCGGGCGGTGGTGGCGCACGCCTTTAATCCCAGCACTCGGGAGGCAGAGCCAGGCGGATCTCTGTGAGTTCGAGGCCAACCTGGGCTACCAAGTGAGTTCCAGGAAAGGCGCAAAGCTACACAGAGAAACCCTGTCTCGAAAAACCAAAAAAAAAAAAAAAAAAGTAAAACTGCTCAGCCATTAGCTCAGGCTATTGACTAGCTCTTAGACTTAAATTAATCCATAATCCTTATTTATGTTTAGCCACGTGGCTTGGTACCTTTACTCAGTTCTGCCTTCACATCTTGCTTCCTCTGTGTCTAGCTGGCAACCCCTGACTCAGCCTTCCTATTCCCAGAATTCTCCGCTCTGCTTATCCTGTCTATACTATACTTCCTGCCTGGCTACTGGCCAATCAGCATTTTATTTATTAACCAAATCAGAGCAACACACATTCACAGCATACAGAATGATATCTATAGCACTCAGTCCTAAATTGGATGTCTTCACCAAATACCTTCACTAAAGGATCTGGGATTTATGTGGAAGAGAAGGAAAAAATACTGTAAGCACCCTGGCTAAAACAGTTTTCATGAGGTAGTTATGGAGCTTGATATATTGAGGAAGATTCACAAAAATACAACACCTTCATTCTGCAGTTGGTTAGAGACAAACCAACATGATACACATTCTACTCAGCAGAGGAATGTGATGCTTTAAAAAAAAAAGGTTGAAACTAAATCTGTGAGGGATACTTTTCTACATATCTATATTTTTTATTGTAGCAAAAGTCTTTTAATGGGAATATTTATTTTTTTCTACTAGAAAATGTTTTTATTGGTTTGTAATAATTTTTTAATTTTTTTTTTTTTTGGTTTTTCGAGACAGGGTTTCTCTGTGTAGCTTTGCGCCTTTCCTGGAACTCACTTGGTAGCCCAGGCTGGCCTTGAACTCACAGAGATCTGCCTGACTCTGCCTCCCAAGTGCTGGGATTAAAGGCGTGCACCACCACCACCCAGCAATTTTTTAATTTTATAATTAATTTAATTTTACATATCAGCCACAGATTTCCCTGTCCTCCCTCCTCCTGCCCCCTCTCGCCCTCCCCCCAATTGACCCCCCATTCCTATCTCCTCCAGGACAAGGACTCCCCTGGGGATTCAGCTCAGCCTGGTAGATTCAGTCGAGGCAGATCTAGTCCCCTCCTCCCTTCACCCAGGCGGAGAAAAGTGTCCCAGCATAGGCCCCAGGCTCCAAAAAGCCAGCACATGTACTAAGGACAGGTCCCAGTCTGACTGCCTGGGGGCCTCCTAAACAGTTCAAGCTAATCGACTGTCTCACTTATTCAGATGGCCTGATCCATTCTACGGGGGCTCCTCAGCTATTGGTTCATAGTTATGTGTTTCCATTAGTTTGGCTATTTGTCCTTGTGCTTTTTCCAATCATGGTCTCAACATCTATGTCTCAAACAATCCCTCCTCTCTTTCACCAATTGGACTCACGAAGCTCCACCTGGGGCCTGGCCATGGATCTCTGCATCTGCTTCCATTAGTCATTGGATTAGAGTTCTATCACAACAGTTAGGGTGTTCAGGCATCCAATCACCAGAGTAGGTCAGTTCAGGCTTTCTCTCGACTATTGCAAGTAGTCTATTGTGGAGGTATCTTTTTGGATTTCTGGAGACCTCTCTAGCACTTTGCTTCTTCCTATTCTCATGGGTCTTCATTTATCATGGTCTCTCTTTTCTTGCTCTCCTTCTCTGTTCTTGATCCAGTTGGTATCTTCTGCTCCCCTAAGCTCTCTTTCCACCCGACCCTTGCTCTTCATTACCCCCACTCACATCCAGTTTGCTCATGTAGATCTCATCCATTTCTCTGTCATTGGGTGATCTCTGTGTCTTTTTTAGGGTCCTCTTTACTAGGTAGCCTCCCTGGAGTTATGAATAGCAGTCTAGTCATCCTTTGTTTTACATCTAGTATCCACCTATGAGTGAGTATATACCATGTTTGTCTTTCTGAGTCTGGGTTACCTCACTCAGGATCATTTTTTCTAGATCCATCCATTTGCCTGCAAACCTCATGATGTCATTGTTTTTCTCTGCTGAGTAGTATTCCATTGTGTATATGTATCACATTTTGTTTATCTATTCTTCAGTTGAGGGGCATCTAGATTGTTTCCAGGTTCTGGCTATTACAGACAATGCTGCTATGAACATAGTTGAGCATGTGCCCTTGTGATATGATTGAGCATTCCTCAGGTATATGCCCAAGAGTAGTATAGCTGGGTCTTGGGAGAGATTGATTCCCAATTTTCTAAGAAAGTGCCATATTGATTTCCAAAGTGGCTGTACAAGCTTGCATTCCCACCGACAGTGGAGGAGAGTTCCCTTTGCTCAACATCCTCTCCAGCAAAAGGTGTCTTCAGTGTTTTTGATCTTAGCCATGCTGATTGGTGTAAGGTGGTATCTCAGAGTCATTTTGATTTGTATTTCCCTGATGATTAGGGATGTTGAGCAATTCCTTAAATATCTTTCAGCCATTTGAGCTTCCTCTGCTGAGAATTCTCTGTTTAGTTCTATAGCCCATTTCTTAATTGGACTGTTGGGCATTTTGATGTCTAATTTCTTGAGTTCTTTATATATTCTGGATATCAGCCCTCTGTCAGATATGGGTTGGTGATGATCTTTTCCCATTCTGTAGGCTGTCGCTTTGTCTGGTTGACCGTGTCCTTTGCTTTACAAAAGCTTCTCAGTTTCAAGAGGTCCCATTGATTAATTGTTTCTCTCAGTGTCTGTGCTACTGGTGTTATATTTAGGAAGTGACCTCTGGTGCCAATGCATTTAATACTACTTCCTACTTTCTCTTCTATCAGGTTCAGAGTAACTGGATTTATGTTGAGGTTTTTGATCCACTTGGACTTAAGTTTTATGCACGGTGGCAGATATGGATCTTTTTGCATCTTTCTAAATATTGACATCCAGCTATGCCAGCACCATTTGTTGAAGATGCTTTATCTTTTCCATTGTACAGTTTTGGCTTCTATGTCAAAAATTATATGTTCATAGTTGTGTGGATTAATGTCAGGGTCTTCAATTTGATTCCAATGGTCCACATGTTGGTTTTTATGCCAGTACCAAGCTGTTTTCATTACTGTAGCTCTATAGTAGAGCTTGAAGTCAGGGATCGTGATGCCTCCAGAGGTTGTTTTATTGTACAGGATTCTTTTGGCTATCCTGGGTGGGTTTTTTTCCATATGAAGTTGAGTATTGTTCTTTCGAGGTCTGTGGAGAATTGTTTTGGAATTTTGATGGGGATTGCATTGAATTTGTAGATTGCTTTTGGTAAGATTGACATTTTTACTATGTTAATCCTGCCTATCCATGAGCATGGGAGATCTTTCCAATGGTGAGAGTGGGGTGTTGATTAAATCCATTTGAGTCATGACATCAATTAAGTCCTTTATTTCTCTGTTAAGTTTCGATTTGGCTGATCTGTCCAGTGGTGAGAGTGGGGTGTTGAAGTCTCCCACTATTAATGTGTGAGGTTTTATGTGTGATTTAAGCTTTAGTAATATTTCTTTTATATATGTGGGTGCCCTTGTATTTAGGGCATAAATGTTCAGAATTGAAACTTCATCTTGGTGGATTTTTCCTGTGATGAGTATGTAATGTCCTTCTTGATTTCTATTGATTGATTTTAGCTTGAAGTCTATTTTACTGGATATTAGGATGGCTACACCAGCTTGCTGCTTAAGACCATTTGATTGGAAAGACTTTTTCCAGCCTTTTATTCTTAGGCAGTGTCTATCTTTGAAACTGAGGTGTGTTTCTTGTATGCAGCAGAAAGATGGGTCCTGCTTTTGTATCCATTCTGTTAGCCTGTGTCTTTTTATAGGTGAATTAAGTCCATTGATATTAAGGGATATTAGTGACCAGTGATTGTTAGTTCCTGTTATCTTTTGGTTGTAGTGTATATTTACTTCTTTGTGGTTTACTGTTGTGGGGTTATCTATTGTCTGTGTTTTTGTGGGTGTATCTGACTTCCTTAGGTTGGAATTTTCCTTCTAGTGCTTTCTGTAGGGCTGGGTTTGTGGATAAGTATTGTTTAAATCTGGCTTTGTCTTGGAATGTCTTGTTCACTCCATCTATGATGATTGAAAGTTTTGTTGGGTATATTAGTCTAGGCTGGTATCCATAGTCTCTTAGTGTCTGCATTACATCTGCCCAAGTCCTTCTGGCTTTCAAAGTCTCCATTGAGAAATCGTGTGTTATTTTGATGGGCTTGCCTTTATATGTCACATGGCCTTTTTCCTTTGCTGCTCTTAATATTCTTACTTTATTCTGTAAATTTAGTTATTTAATAATTATATGGTGAGGGGACTTTTTTGTGTGTGGGGGTCTAGACTGTTTGGTGTTCTATAAGCTTCTTGTATCTTCATAGGCATTTCCGTTTTTAAGTTGCGAAAGTTTTCTTCTATGATCTTGTTGAATATATTTTCTGTGCCTTTGAGTTGGTATTCTCCTCCTTCCTCTCTCCCTATTATTCTTAGGTTTGGTCTTTTCATGGTGTCCCAGAGTTCTTGGACATTTTGTGTTATAATTTTTTTTGGTACTGGTATTTTCTTTGACTGACAAAGACACCAGAGATCCTCTCTTCCATCTCTTGTATTCTGTTGGTTATGCTTGCATCTGTGTTTCCTGTTTGTTTACTCAGATTTTTCTATTTCCAGCATTCCCTCTGTTTGTGTCTTCTTCATTGTTTCTACTTCCCTTTTCAGGTCTTGAACTGTTTTCCTCACCTGTTTAATTGCTTTTTCATGGCTTTCTTTAAGGGATTTATTGTTTTTTTTTCTGCTTTATTTGTCTTTTCCTCTAGTTTTTTATAGATTTCTTCACATTTTTTGTTTGACTTTTTCTCATTTTCTTTACTGATTTCCTCCACTTTTTTGTTTATCTTTTCCTCAATTTCATTTTTCATTTTTTTCTTGAAAGGCCTCTAGCATCTTCATGATGCTATTCTTACGGTTGCTTTCTTCTGCTTCTTCTACCTTGTGATATTCAGATCTTGCTGTTGGAGGAGGTCTAGACTTGGGTCATGCTGAATTGCTCTTATGTTGTTGTATGTACTTCTGCCTTGATGTCTGCCCATCTCCTCCTCTAATAGGTATAAGAAGTGCCTGTGCCTGAGCAAGTTGCTGTTGGTCCACTCTGTGTTTATTGTGTCTGTGTCTCAAGTGGTCCTTCTGGGTCTAATCTTAGCTCTTGGTGTGATTGGAGCAGGCAGCTTCTGTGTCTCAGCAAGCTGCTGTTGGGTCAACCCAAGCTAGTTGATTCTGTGACTCATGGATTTGTTCTTGGTCTTATTAGGGCTATTAGTCCAGTCAGAGCTGACAGATTTGGCATTTCAGGAAGCCTCTATTGGTCCAATGAGAGGTGTCAGATTCTATTTCTCAGAAAGTCACTCTTAGTGTAATCAGGGCTGGCAGATTCCCTGTCTCCTGAGTTTACTTTTGGTCTAATGAGGGCTCTTTGTCCAATGAGAGCTCTCTCCTTCTCTGGGCCAAATGGGAGCTCTCTGGGCTGGATGAGAGATCTCTGGGAGCCCTGCTCAGCAACTGGGGCTGAGTGGGGCGAGTCTTCCCCAGGAAAGGCTGGGGCCCAGGGATGGGACCTAGGCGCAGGCCTCCCTGGGTCTGAACCCAGTCACTCACCTCTGGTCCAGATGGGAGCTAATGGGAATCTTCTAGTAATATCCACTCATGTAATTGTGGGAACCTTCCATTCTTTCATTTGTGTTTGTCCTGGACTGCCTGTGTATAGTTATTACCCCTGAAAGATATAAATACTTTAATTCCATAGAAACATATGTGACTTCTGGATACATGAATTAAGGACTAAAAAGTACATGGTATTTAGGTAGCCTGAATCAGTTATATAAGTCAGTGCTTTATTGTTATTGATGTGAAGATATATAAAGTATAAATTGTAACTTGGATAGTGTTCAATGTGAATGCTTGTGTCTATTTTTTTAAAGATTTTATTTTAAAACTTTAATTATTTGTATGTCTGTGTATGGGTATATACATGTGAGTACAGTTGCCCACAGAGGCCAGAAGAGGTGTCAGATCCCCTAGAGTTAGAGTTACAGGCAATTGGAAGTCCCCTGATGTGGATGCTGGGAACTGTTCTTGAGTTCCCTGCAAGAGCAGCACTTGCTCCCAATCCCTCAATGTAACTTCTTAACTTTCTACATTCCCTCCTTTACTCTCTGGAGTTTTCTGTTCAGAAAGTAAGTTCTCCAAACTTTTGTTGTTAATATATTCCTTTATACAGAAATTGAAAAGCATTAGATTGGATGAAAAAGCACTTGGGCCTTCCAGGATGGAAATAAAAATTTGAAATATCCCCTCTGTTAAGTTTGACAGAGATCATGTCTGTCTGTGACCTCAGAGAGTTTCCTCATACCCTCTTCATTCTCCATTCTCTGTTAAGTTGATAGCATTCCTTCCCATTATAATCTACTTACCTCTCTAATGAAATGTATTATAGAATAATAGTTAAGGACTTTGTAACCATTTTCTTTTTCATTGCAAATCTGAGATTTACCACTTGGTTTCTAAAATGTGAAAATTACTTATTTTCTCTCCATTTGTAAAATAGGGATGATAATATTTTTCCCACAAGAACATTCTGCAAATTATTTCGTTGGTACTTGAGAGAAGTAGAGTGCTTCATAGAACATTATAAATGTGCGATAAATGTCATATATCACTGTGCCAAAAGTACATGTAATGAGGAAGCCAATTTGCTTCACCAATCTTTCTAAATGCAAGCCATAAAAAGAATAATTTTCTGTGCAAACCAAATGAACATGCTCTCAAAAAGAATAATTTCATATCCTGAATCTGCTACTTAAAAGCTACAAGATGCTCAGCTCATCATTGCAACTGTTTCCTTAGCTACGAAACCAGATTTGGACATTGAGGGTCTTCTCACATCTCAACAATGAATGATTTTTAAAGGTTTCAGAGTACAGAAGCTCATTACATGCTTAGTCATATTGTAAAATAGTGAATGGAAGAACAGAAAATGTGTGCAAAAGTAAATAACTTTTAAAAGTTATCCTCTTTGTAGCAGACAGCATTGGACGCAATTTTCATGTATGTTTTTGAATGACTCAATTTTTGAAATGGTATTGGACAGCATAATTCTTATGTTTCATAACTAAATCCCATAATATTAGTAATTTCCCAAATAGTTAATATTTATTTACTCTGTAATAAGTTAAATATTACCTTGTCACAATGACGTTTATGTTGAATATGCAATATGATATGAAAAAATCATAATTATTTAATATGTATATAAACATTCTACTTATGCCATATCAAATTGTCACAAAGCTGGTGGTTTTAAGCATCACATATTTGTTAGCAGGTATTCATGTAACTCACATATTGAGTTCTTCAATTCTCCATCATGGGTCTCATTAGGCTTAGCTGAAGGCAGTGTTAATCACTGTGATTCTTGTTCCTTGACTATTTTAGTATCTGAGGCTGTCTGCAACCCATTCCTTATGGTCTTTTCCTTCATCTACAAAACCTACGGCATCATTATTCTCTGATTATCCTCCCACAGTCACCATGGCTTCTAGACAGCACAGCTATGAAAATGGCATCTGAATTTGAAAGACATTTTTTCCTGGACCCTCCCCTCTAGGATACACCAAGCTAAATCTGCTACCTCAAAAGCCTACCTCAGTTATATCTGCAAGGTCTAGCAAGTTAAAATACACACATGTTAAGCAAATATTTGAGAAGACAAGAATCATGGATAAAACATAGCACATAAAAATCTATTTATAATCACTAGGCAAATGCAAATGTGACCCATGACAATATGTTCTGATGTAAGGATGAGTATGATCACAACAACAATGATAGCAATCACAGGGCAGTATCTTATTAGATAATTATTGTCATAAAAACAAAAAATGGGAGCTGCTAGTGAGGATAGAGGACACCTAGCTCTTCCTATATCACTGAGAATGAAAAGCACAAGAAGTGTAGATACATGTGCTCAACTTTCAATACTTTAAATAGCTCCTATTCTCCATTGCCACTCAACATTAGAAAAATGAAAACCATTTTCAAAATTTGGCATGAAATTTTGTAAATCAGCATTCTTCATAATCATCAATAATTGAAAATATCTTCAGTAAAAAAGCAGATAAACTGTGTCCATACAGTAAAACAGTGTTCAGAATAAAAGAATAATTTATTAATGTAAAAACCCATCGGGGGACCTCAAATGTATTAAGTTCAATAGAAGACCTAGATCAAGTGTTACATAGGAACACTCTTTGACTGGTATTCTAGGAAAGGCAGCATTTAAAGGAAGAAGGGAAACATTGTTGCCATGGATTACTAAGAGTAGAGGATCAAACTGTTCTGGTGGAAGCTCCACCTCAGCCTCTGGCACCCGTATTCCCAAAGCATCTGGAATGTTCTAGTAGAAGCTCCACCTCAACTCCCCTCCCCCATCTCTCTCCCCAAACCCTGCCCTGTCTCAAGCATGCCAAGCACCACTTCCCCCCAGAGATGCTCAAGACCACTCCCACAGGATATTTAAACTCCACCCCAGAAAACAGACACATGATTTTTCCGTCTCTCTTCCCTGTCTCCTCTCTGAGGGCTGGAAAATCACCTGGGAGTGTTTTTACCCATTTAACATGGGCTTTTTCTTAATTCGGTTTGATTTGGTCTGATTTGGATTGCTGTGTCAGCAGAGAGGCTTATGGGAGTGCAGAAACTTTTTATGAACCATAAGGAATAAGGGACGTTTTATGAGTGTGTTCTGGTTTGTATTCTGATTATAGCAGAACTTACATGCACATGTCATAACTCACAGAATTCCATACCAAAATGTGTGGCATATACTTTGCATACGTTTAAAGAAATGCTTAAAAGTGAGATGATCTGGTGAAAATTCTAAATATCATATAACCACTGGCAGTAACCCCTAATGTCCCTCATGTCAAAGAAAAGATGTGTAAAATAAAACAATTACTCCAGGACAATATTAGAGTATAAGTGGATTCAGTAGCAATGGGAAATTATTTGTTATCCTGTACTTAAAATAAATGCATGCATGACAAATTATCCCCAAGTCTATATAAGAGCAAGAAACACATGCACAGTTCTCATAAATATGAGTTCAGAAACTTCACTGTGGCATTGTTAATACAAACTCCAGACTGGAATCAGCCTAATCATCACCATGTTGAAAGCAATTGTGTTCCATGCAGTAAAATGTTATGTAATAACAAAAACAAATAAATGACAAATGCTGTGGTTTGACTTAGAATGACACCCCATAGGCTAATAGATTTAAATGTTGCTTCTGCAACTTGGGAAACTGTTTGGGAGTGATGAGAAGGTATGGCCTTGTTAAAGGAGGTGTGATTTGGTTAGAGGAGGTGTCCCTATGGTTGGCTTTGAGTTTTCAGAATCTCTGCCATTCCCAGTATGCTCTCTCTCTATCTCTCTCTCTCTGTCTCTCTGTCTCTCTCTCTGTCTCTCTCTCTGTCTCTCTCTCTCTCTCTCTCTCTCTGTGTGTGTGTGTGTGTGTGTGTGTGTGTGTGTGTGTGTGTGTGTGTGCTTCTATATCAGGATGTGAGCTCTCAGCTGCTGCTCTAGGCTATGCCTGTCTGCTTGCTGCCATGCATGCTGCCCTGTGGGACATGGATTCTAACTCCCTGGAACTGTGACCCCCAGTAAACTGTCTTTTATAAGTTGCCTTGGTCATGATGTCTCTGCACAGCAATTGAAACCTAAGGAAAATCACATATTACTTAGAGCAACTTGAACATTTTCACAAAAAAATTTAATGAAAAGAAATACATCAAACAATGATTTTGTTTTTAAATTCGACTATAACATAAAAACATGTGAGCATATAAAGGTGTTTCAGTGGCATTTGTAACACTTTTGGTAGTACATTTTGTAATTAATTCAACTTTGATAATGGTGAGACCCTATCTTATATCAATGAGACCTTCAAAAACTCAATAGCTGAATGTAAAATTTACCCTGAATTCTGTGACTTGGTGATTGCAATTACAAATGCTTTTATAAGAAAGGTCAGAGTCTGAGATGTGATGGAGGAAACAGGTCAAAATGATTCAAGTGAAGACACAACATACCTTACCCAGCTTTGAACATATAAGAGAAAACCATTAATTAAGTACAGGCAAGACAGTAATCTAACCCCTGAAACTCACAGAAGAAATGCAGCCCCCAGCACCAGGATGTTCCCCCAATGTAAAGCACTTCAAGCAAAAGGATGCAGCTCTCCAGTACCAGGATGTTCACCCAGTGTGAAGCGTCTCATATTTGTGAACTGGGACATTTTGGTAACAATTTATAGTTTTTAGTAATAAAATTTTAATATTAGGAATATAACATACAAGTAATAAATATGAGGGCTCAGATAGTATCTAGAATGAGGTAGAGTGCTCAACTAATTTGTTCAGATACCAAAGTTCTATAGCCAGCAGTGAAAAATAAAAGTGAAATAGTCACTGTCATCAGTGCACAAACGCAAATACAAAGAGAAACAATGCTGAATTGTCTAGGACATTTGGAGAATGTTAAAGAATTGACTGCATTCATTATTATTAACAAGAGTATATTTGGGCCCTCTAAAATGTGCTTGTTATGTGTTTTAAAATGTTAAGACAATTTCAGGAGGTAATTATTAGACTGTACTAAATTTGAAAGTTCAGATCATTGACTTATCAGAGCATTACCAAGTAATTCTATTTCTAGAACCTATTTTAAAGTACCTAGAGATCCATTCCCAAGAATGCCCAACATTACACTTTTGTAAGAATGAATAAACTGAAATTATCTAAATAAGTTTTCATAGGTAAAATAATTCTATGAAGTGACAGTGTTGTAATCATTACAAATAAGGAATCGGCATACAATCCTACCAAGATAATTATAAAGTATATATTTACAAGTGAGAAAATTATTCTAAGTATGTATGTATACTATACAATACAACACAACAGAAAAGTATGATCATGTAAATATTCATATGCAGACACATAGTAAAATGATTTTAAACATAATAACCAAACTTAATTCTCTCTGGAAGTAAATGGAAGTAGGATAGTTAATTACGTTTTAACACACACACACACACACACACACACACACACACACACACACACACACTGAGAAAAAGAGAGAGGGGTGGGGGAGTAAACCAAGACTCCATATATGAGAGAAATCATACGATGTTTGTCTGAGTCAGGTTTATTTCATTTAATATAATATTCTCCAGTTCCATCCATTTTTCTGCAAATCAGAGATATAAAGAATGATAAGGAATGTGTATCACATATCTTTATCCATTCACCTGTTATGTACATTTAAGGTTGCTGCATTTCTTAGGCACTGTGAATGGTGAAGCAATCAATATGAATGTACAAGGGTCTCTATGATATGCTGACTTGGAGTCCTTCCTGTATATACCTAGGAGGGTTAGAGCTGAGTGACACGGAAATTCCTGTGATAGTTTTTTAAGGAATTTCCACACTAATGTCCACAGTGGCTACACGAGTTGATACTCTCATCACAGTGTACTAATATTTTTATTTTATCACATTCTTGCCAGCATTTATTATCATTGTTTTGTTGTTGATGATTTACTTTGGTATTTGATAGTAGCAATTTTGACTGGGGTGGAATGGAATACTAAAGCAGTTTTAATTTATATTCCTGAAAGCTAATAATTTTAAATATTTTTTTCCAAATATTTATTGGCTATTTGTATTTTTCTTTTAAGAATTGTCTCTTGAATTGATTACCCATTTGCTGAGTCAATGATCTTGACCTTTCTTGTTTTTTGTTTTTTTGTTCCTTTAGTTCTTTAAATATTCTAGATATTTACCTCTTGCCTGCTTTTGTATTTCTAAGTTTTATTTATTTATTCAGTTTTTTTTTGTTTCAGCCATTAATACTTTGTCTTTACACTATGGAGATTTTCTCCTTTGTTGTCTTAATGATTTTGTTTTTATTTAATCACTTTTGTAAATGTTTGAGATATTTTTATCTATACTATTAGAGTCCTATTCAGAAGGTCTTTGGCTAATCATAGAGCTTGAAATGCTTTCCTCTTTATGTTTCCATGTCTCATGTCTTATATTAAGGTCTTTGATACGTTTTGAACTCATTTTTGTACAGGGTGGGATACATAGATCTAATTTCATTATTCTGAATGCTGATATCCAGTTTTCTTAGCACCATTTATTAAATAACACTTTTCTCAATGTGTGGTCTGGACATCTTTCTCAAAAAAAAAAAAGTAGCTGTAGCTGGGTGGATTTACTTTTGGATCCTGTATTCTATTAATTTGATCTACATGTCTGTTTCTGTGCCAGTAACATGCTGGTGTGGTGAGTATGGCTCTATACTACAATTTGTATTGTGATACCCCAGGAGAGTTCTTTCTACTTAGGGTGGCTTTGACTACCTGGGGTCTTTTGTACTTCTTTATGTGAATTTTTGGAGTGTTTTTTTTCTAATTTTGTCATGAACGTCCTTGGAATTTTTATGGAGACTGCTTTAGCAAATATCTGTGTGACACATTGGTGTGTTACTCTTCAGAGAAATATCCAGAAATGGTAATATATATATGTGTGTGTGTGTGTGTGTGTGTGTGTGTGTGTGTATGTATATGTATATATGCATTGCTAAGTAAACATCCTACAATTTGGTTGTAATTGTTCCTAGTCACTGGGATGAGAATTTTCTGATGGAACTGTTTCCTATACCTAGAGATGGGAAAGGCAGAGAGGCCAGGATTCCATCCCAAAAGCCCTTTTCATTGGACAAATTTAAGTAATTGATTGGTCTAGAAGGAAGGGCTGTTAAGTGGAGTTTAGCTGAAGTCTATTCTTAAGCTTTTAAGAATATTGAGTTTCACGTGAAATACCTTCTTTTCTTTCTGAACTTATCTGAGTCCTTTATCTTGAAATCTAGGCTGAAAGGTTTTCTATATCCTTCTCCTTACAGGTAAGCTTTAAGTTTGGCTTCCTATGGTGTCAATTGATATACTAATTTGATAATTGAAATGGTGGACTCTTTGTTCCCCTTTTTGTAGCTGTGTAACAAGAGATAGCAGCTACAGTAAAATATGAAGCACAACCAACAAGAAAGCAAATTTAAAGAAATAAAGTAGCATTCTTGAAAAATAACTTCTTAGAGTACTCATGACATTGGTTATAATGTTTTAAAGAAGACTCAGAAATCTGGATGTCAAAAGAATTAGAAGAGCCATCTTCAAAATTTCATAGAGATAGCAACTGAAAAAGTAGGTTGGTTATTTCCATTGCTTGTAGCATTTCAGAACTTTCTAGTCAATCAGCATTTAGGCTTTTTAAGAGTGGTGCTGTTGGAATGCAAAGCACTTGGCATATCTCATTATTTGTCTTCGGAAATGATCACAATATAATTAGGAACCTGTATTTGTCAAAAAGTTATAATTATTAGTCATTTTGTATGAAAACAGCAGGCTGGGGCATTTTTAAGCCTTAAAGTCTAGATTTACATACTGAAGTTTATAGATCTGTTTCGGTTTTTGAAAATACCATCACTAATGTAAAAAAAGTACCTGGAAATAACCACACTATACACTGAGCCTTCTTCAAGGATGAGTAACTGAGTAGAATCTTCAGTCCTTGGGGAAGAGTAGGAATATCACAGGTCTAAAACGTGGCTACCATTTATCCTGAGCTATCTTCAGCCCTCTTAGGAGACATCCCTTTCTTACCTGTATGTCTGACCTAGCATCCTCATGGCTAACTGTTAAAACCTTCAGGAATATATAAACCTAACAAAACCCCAGTTTCAACCAACTAAAAGGTGTTCTCATATATTGTGATAGCATCTGAAGCCCATAGCTGAGATTTTCTTGTCTTGCTGTAACCCTGGTATCTGATGTCTTCACCAACGCATCTAAAAGTTGTCTTCATTTATGTCTTTCTTTGCTTTATTATAAAAACTTCATCAAATTGTTACCACGTTAGAACACAGAGCCTCTGGCTAACCTGAACCTGTGTTCCCTGGCCATGACCACTCATATTTGGCTCCAGAACAAGTGATCTCTTTTCTGCTTTATGGTGAGAGTTATGCTTTTGCATTGTTAATACCCATCAATAGACTTATTGCTTGATATGCGCTGCACCTCACATGTATGATAGCACTATTTAACCAGAGACAGAGAGTGATTATTAAAACTGTTTCTGCCCAAACAGAAACTTAAATGTGCTCTTACAAAATCAATGGGAAACATAAAAGATCTTTTAAAGTCAGAATATTTTGCAACTTGTACTGAAAATAGTTTAATATTCTAGAAAAGTGCAGTTGTTTTGAACATAAAGAATCTGGGGTTGTCCTTGTGGATTCCTGGGAAATTCCCTACCACCAGGTTTCTCTCTTATACCATAATGTCTCCCTCTATCAAGACATGTCTTTCATTGCTCTCCCACTCAGTCCCTCCCCAACTTTGACCATCCCATTCCCTCATATTCTCATCCCTCATCCCCTACCCTCTTTTGCACCCTCATCCCCAGTTTATTCATTGGGATCTCCTCTGTTTTCCCTTCCCAAGGTGATCCATACATCCCTCTTAGGGTCCTCCTTGTTTTCTAGCTTCTCTAGAGCTGTGGGTTATAATCTGATAATCCTTTGCTTTATATCTATTATCCACTTAAGAGTGAGTACATACCATGTTTGTCTTTCTGATATCCACAACCAAGCACCAGGCTGAGATCCAGGAGTCCAGTCGAAGAAAGGGAAGAGGGATTATATGAGCAAGGGTGGTGGGGGATGGTGGTCAAGAACATGATGAGGAAATCTATAGAGATAACTGAACTAAACTCAAAGGAACTCATGAACTTTAGACAGACAGCTGTGGAACCTGCATGGGACCAGACTAGACCCTCTGCATATGGGAGACAGTTGTATAGCTGGGTCTGCTTGAGGGGCCCCTGGTAGTGTGATCGGGATCTATCCCTGATGCATGAGACAGCTTTTTGGATCTCATTACCTATGGTCAGACACCTTGTTCACACTTCATAAAGCAGGGAGGGGCCTGGTCCTGCCTCAACTAAATGTACCAGAATTAGCTGTCCCCACATGGGAGAACTTATCCTTTTGGAGGAGGGGATGGGGGGGAGGTGGAAGGGCAGGAGGAGGGATGAGAGGGGGATCTGTGGTTAGTATGTAAAATAAATTAAAAAAATTAGAAAAAAGAAATGTAAAAAAAATTAGAAAGTCTTCTAAGCAGCATTTTTATTATAGAAAACCTAATTATTTGTGAGTATTTTCTTATGTCATTTACTCTTTTTAAATCTCTTGCAATTGTATAAATCTTTTGTGACTCATCTAAAATTTTCATTGTGTCTTGAGGTGTTAATCTCAGAAATCAGAAAATGTGTAGAAGATATCAATACCTCTGAAGTAAGTTGTTTTCGCTTTTATAATTCTGGCTTTGGACAAGGAAAATAAATGTAAAATTAAATTTGGCTTTCTACTTTAAGAAATACTGTACTTCAGAAAACAATTTCAAAATTCTTTAGGACTTTAATCCATGACTAAACTCATTATGCAGCCTCATTTTAACTTTCAAACTATTGGCTGGTTAATTAATATTTATACTGACTCATATCTATAGTATGTCTAGATGTCATTGATAGAGATAAGCATTATATATTCATTAAAAGCATGCCATAGTTGTAAAAATTCTAGGGACTTTTGACTCCAAATGTTTTTACTTAGTGCTATCAGGCAACATGAAAATTTTTGTTTAAAAATATGTGACTTTCTATATAAACATTTTACAAAAACCATGAAAAATGAACTTAGTGTCTGGTGATGTTTCTATCATACTGCAGCTGCCAGATTCTCATTTACATAGTATTCACACAGTATTGTATTGTATTGCATTTTTAACAGATGCATGGAATACTAATCTAGCTTTAGTACACTTTATAAAAAGAGCAGACTTTCAGGCATTGCAGAAATCACACAAACACTGTCCAATATGCATTATTTCATAGAAATTTAATGTAACAGTTAAGTTAACATAGTTTGCAAATTTAAAATTGTCCTTTAGTGAACATTAGTGGTTTTATCTCAATAATTTAATCATGTGTACATATACCAAATTAGATATTAAAGTACCTCATATTATGATATGCTTCATAAAAAATCATTATATCTATTGGCAAATGACTAATTTTTAGTAAAAGCTTATCATTCCAATAAAAATAATAGCTCACCTAATTATTGACAAGATACATTTTATATGAAGCAAAACAGTGCAATGTCTCCACATGAAGACCAGCCCTTTAATTTTAAAAATAATTTTTATTCTTAAATTTGCTATAAGTTTCCCTAGCAAATATGGAGAATCAAATTTTTTCCCAAGCATTTAACAACATCATATTTTAACAAATTAATTGCTTTTTAAATAAAAGATGTTAGTTATCTCTTTTCTTGGAAATATCTAAAAACATAGACCTTTTGTCTGTATCTTACACAGAGAGTAATATAAAAGCTTATACAGATGCCCAGTGCTACTGTTGGGAGGAGCTAGCATCTTCTTCATTCCTATCATGGAAAGAAAAATTAATAGAAAGTATTCAATAAACATATTTCTCTAAAATTGTGTATATGCACTATAGCATGCATAAAACTATTTTCATAAAAACTATATGAATAATCTAGTAAGAACTTTGATGCACATCAATAGAGATATTTTGAAATTATTACTATAATTATGCACTAAGATTTTTATTTACATCTTAGTAAATCTTGCTTGACAGCCTCCACATATTAAGAAAGTTCCACAGAACTGTTGTGTTTTGATATTTTTATATCAAGTTTTCCAGACATAATCAAAATAACAGACATTGATTAAAATAAAACATTTTAAAAGATGTGTTTTATTTTTGACAATGTATATGTGTGCTTCAAACATGAAGAAAAATATTAAAGAATAATCTGAATACACAAATGACAACTCAGTCCATAAGGAATGGCCAATGAAGTGATGCTCTACCAAGGAAATTTTCCTGAACCTTGCTGACATCTATTGAACAGGTTATTATTATTCAGCAAATAACTCAACTAAGACTTCAAGCTCACAACACTTCAAATGTAGCTGGGTTTTCAAGACTTCTTTACAATTTAGTACAAAGAACACAGAAAAAAAACCCCACAAGGTCTGGGTTACAAAAATGTACCAGCAGCTTCAAAAATCATGAAACAGACAAATAGAGTATGTTTCCCAAATAAAATGACAGAAGAAATAAAGTCATCTTCTTTTACTAATTCTTAGAATGCATTATAGCTAGTGAGGACATTGAAGGGGATCCTAGGATAGATATCTATCCTAGCCGCTGCAGGATTGCACCAATACCTTATGGTAAAGATAACTTATCACAATAGCCTTTTGAAACCCTTTCTCCCAAGTGACCTGGTAGAAACCAGGAAAGCCCATATCATGTGGAGTGGGGCTCTTTTTCCCAGTTAGCTCACCTAAGCTTCTACCAAAAACTCATGTCAATGCAAAAACACAGGCCTCAATTCCAAGGGAATAACAGATAGCTTATTCTGGAGTCAAATATGAATGACCATGGATGGGGAACACAGATTTAGGTTACTACTAATTCCATGTTCCAATACAGAAGTAGCCAATACACTTCAAATTATTCCACAAAATAGAAATAAGTGAGGCCACAGTTACCATGATACCTAAACCACACAAAGACCTAACAAGAAAAACAAAAGATAATCACAGAGCAATTTTTCTTATGAACGTAGATGCAAAAGTACTCATTAAAATAGTTAGAAACTGAATCCAAAAACACATAAAAAAGATCATCCAGCATGATCAAGCAGGCTTTAACCCAGAGATGCAAGAATGACTCAATATTCAAAATATCAATAAATATAATCTGCCATATAAACAAACTGACAGAAAAACAGCCATGTGATCATATCACTAGCAGTAGAAAAGGCCTTTGACAAAGCATAACATCCCATTATAATAAAAGTCTTGGAGAGAGTAGTGATACAAGGGATATACCTCAACCTAATAAATGGGTTACAGAAAGCCAATATCCAGCATTAACTTAAATGGAGAGAAACTCAAACAATTCACCTAAAATCAAGAGCAAAATAAGGTTTTCCACTAACTCCATACCTATTCAATATAGTACTTGAAGTCTTAGCTAGAGCAATGAGGCACCAGAACAGATCAATGGAATACAAACTGGCAAGTAAGAAATCAAATTATCATTGTTTGTAGGTGTTATGATAGTATACATAAGTGACCCTAAAATTCCACCTGGGAGCTCTTACAGCTGATAAACACTTTAGCAAAATATCTGGATACAAATTATCTAAAAAAGTTAGTAGCCTTCCTATAGTCAAATGAAAAATAGACTGAGAAGGAAATCAAGGAGACAACACCTTTCACAACAGCCTCAAAAATATAAATATCTTAGGGTGACTCTAACCAAGCAAGTGAAGACATAGGATAAAATCACCAAGTCTTTGAAGAAAGAATTGAAGAAGATTTAAGAAGATGGGAAGACCTCCCATGCTCATAGATAAATACGATTAGCATAGCAAAAATGGCTGTCCTAATAAAAACTATCTACATATTCAGTGCAATCCCCATCAAAACTCCAACACAATTTTTCAGAAATGTACATTCTCTGCTTCATATAGAAAAACAAAAAGCAAGCAAACAAACAAAGAAAAAGCTCAGGAGAGCTAAAACAATCCCAAACAATGAAAGAATTTCTTGAGGTCTCATTATCCCTGATTTCAAGTTGTACTACAAAATAATAGTAATAAAAACTGCATGATATTGGCATAAAGACAGACACAGTGATCAATGGAATCAAGTTGGAAACCCAGACATAAATCCACACGCTTATGTTCAGCTGATTTTTGATGAAGAAGCCAGAAGTACACACTGAAAATAATGCAGTATCTTCATCAATTTTGTTAGTCAAATGGATGTCTGCATGTAGAAAACAAATAGGTCTATACTTACTACCCTGCACAAAACTCAAATCCAAACGGATCAAAGACTTAAAAATAAAACCAGATAACACTGAACCTCATAGAAGAGAAAGTAGGGAGTAACACTGAACTCATTGGCACAGGAGAAGACTTTCTGAAAAGAACACTCATTACCACAGGCACTAAGGTCAACAGTTAATAAACAGGACCTTATGGAACTGAAAAGCTTTTGGAAGGCAAAGGATACTGTCATTCAGATAAAGCAGTAGCCTGCAGAAGGGGAAAATATTTTTACCAACTCCACATCCAATAGAGTACTATTATCCAAAATATATAAAGAAACCAAGAAACTTGATATGAAAAAAAGTCAAATAGTCCAATTAAAAACTGGGGAACAAATATGAAAAAAGAATTCTCAATATAGGAAACTCCAATGGCCATGAAACTTTTAAGGAAGTATTCAACATACTTAACATAAGGGAAATGCAAATCAAAACTACTTTGAGACTCTATCTTACATCTGTCAAATTGGCTATGATCAATGACACAAGTGTCATCTCATGCTGGTGAGAGTGTGGAAAATGGTGAACACCCATCTATTGTCTGTAGGAGTACAAACTGGTACAGCCACTATGGAAATTATTGTGTGGTAGTTACTTGGAAAGAGGGAATTCAATATTGCTCAAGATCCAGCTATATAATTCTTGAGCATATACCCAAAGGATGCTCCATCCTACCACAAGGACACTTGCTCATCCATGTCCACTAGTGCTTTATTCATAATAGGCAGAAATTGAAAACAACTGAGATATCCCACAACAGAAGAACGGACAAAAAAATGTGGTATGTTTACACAACAGAGTATTACCCAGCTGTTAAAAAATGGCATTATGAAATTTGGAGGCAAAACGATGGGACCAGAAAAAATCATTATGAGTAAGGTAACCCAGACCCAGAAAGATAAATATGTAGTCACTTTTATGTGGATATAAGCCATTGAATGAATTATAAGCAAGCTACAATCTGTATACCTAGAGAGGTTAGGTATAGAAGAAAGGACTGGGGATGATCCTATTTCTCCTTGGAAGATGCAAAAGGTATAGTTTTTATGAGTGGTCAGGGACAGAGGGGATGGGAACATGAGGATAAGGTGGGGAGAGGAGGGGAGATTAGGTTGAGAGAGGGAATGAGGGAAAAGATAGCTAGAATGGCGAGACATTTGAGGGGTTATATGGAAACCTAATACAGTGGGAACTTTCTGGTATATGTGAAGGTCATTCTACTGAAGTCTCCAGGAGACAGAGTCGCAACTGGCCATTTCTTGTCACCAAACTAAGTTTGCAGTAATAGGAGAGGTTTACATCCAATCGGGTTGTTGGCCAAGGATGTTCCAGGAAAAACTACAGACAACCCATGCTGATGCCAAGATAGTATGTTGCTCTCCACAAACTAACAGAGAGTTGTATTTTGCAGCCTTGGGGCCAGCCTCCAGCAGCACAGGGCTCAAAGGAAACCCACAGAGTCAGAGCATACTATGACTTTTTTATCTGAGGGGGTAAAGGGAAGAGACACTCAAACACTCACTTGATGCTTTTCTTCAGACCTTTTCTTTATTCTTCTTTTGTATTTTGTATTCTCTTTTCTTACCTCTATCCAAAAATCTCCCTCTGTCTATCTTGATGTTCTCCTTCTAACTCTTTCCTTATTCTTCCCTGTTCTCCCATTCCTGATGTTTTCCTTCTAACTCTGTCTTTATTCTCTCATTTTTGATGTTTTCCTTCTCAGTCTATCTTTATTCTTGATGTTTTTCTTTTAACTCCTTCTAACTCTCTCATTCTTGATGTTTTCCTTCTAACTCATTTTAACTCTATCTCTATTCTTTCCCTTACAGCTTATATACCCCAGCAAAATCTTCCAGGTAACATAAACATTACAGTGTGGTTACATTCTGTTTTTCAAGTGAATGATTACAATGAATATATGTAATGATCTGCTTAAGGGACCCCAGCAGTAAGATCAGGGTCCATCCCTGGTGCATGAACTGGTTTTTTGGAGCCCATTATCTATGGCAGGAAACCTTGCACAGCCTTGATTCAGGGGAGGGACTTGGACCTGTCTCTACTGAATGTACCAAGCTCCACTGACTCCCCATGGGAGGTCATACCTTGTTGGAGGATGGAATGGGGGCATTGGGGGAGGAAGGCTGGAGGGGCAGCAGAAGGAAAGAGAGGGGGATCTGTGGTTGGCATGTAAAATGAATGAAAAATTTCTTAATGAAAAACAGTGTGTTTTCCATATCCCTTTTATGATTAAACACTTTATGTATTATAGGTGAAAAACAAATTATCCCAAGAACCCACACATATTTATACCCAAGCAATCTGTTATATATTAATAGTGTGGAAGCAAGCAAGATATTCTTTTACTGGCAGGCTGTGTTTTGCAGTTACAAAGAAAGGACTGATCACTTTATTACTTAACTTGAAAGGTGATCTTATAAGGAACCTTAAAGGAATCACAAATCTAAACTTTTATATATGAAAAAGAATCAGCCAGCTCTACTTTAAATCTTTAATGTACATACCTACTCATCAATAGTTTATCAGGAGATTGAGGGCAGAAATGGGTATAAGGAATTAATAATCATCTCTGGTCCTCAACCAGTCCTAGCAAAAGAGGCACATCAGCTAATGATAATTGGGCTGCTTTGTTCTTGTTCTCTGACCTTAAAGAGTTCTTCATTCTACTATGTGCCTTTCTAAAACTTTATATTGTCTTTTTTGGTTTTTTACCTGAAAGCTCTTTGACAAAAACATTTTAGTCTAACTTTAAGTAATTTTCAAAGCTTTGTTTTAGCTATGATGC
This sequence comes from Peromyscus eremicus, assembly GCF_949786415.1. Classification (NCBI taxonomy): domain Eukaryota; kingdom Metazoa; phylum Chordata; class Mammalia; order Rodentia; family Cricetidae; genus Peromyscus; species Peromyscus eremicus. The sequence goes on along the minus strand of NC_081425.1, from coordinate 96,052,354 downwards.
ACTCCAAAGCCTGTGAACACACCTCCCAACATTAAGATTAAAAGAATTTAAACTAGCTGGGCTACTGGGACCCAATTGTTTTTCTTAATCATTGACCTAAGCCACAGTCTATATAGCTCCTCAATAGAAACTCATGGGTTCCAGCTGTGTGACACTTCCTTATTTTTTTTTATCATCAAAATGCTATTTAAACTAACATTATTATTATCAATTAGACAGTGCAGTTTAAGAAGAAATTATCTTCATAATAATCCACAGGTAAAAATGTTCAGTAGAATGGAGTGTTTCCATAAGATAAATACACTACATTCCAGGCAGTGGGGATCTCCCTACACCCATTCACACCATGCCAGACACAAGAGAAAGATAACAGTGGCAAATAAGTAAAGGCACAGCAGAGCAAAAGACACTCTGGAGTCTGTGGTCTTGCCTACCCAAGATTTATTCAACAGGGTTTTGTTTTCTGATGGACTAACCCACTGAAGTCAATTGCCATCTGCTGCTCCTCTGCCATGGTCACCAGCTGAAGAAAACACCCACACAACTCATTGAATATGGAGAGGTCAAGCTGGCACCTACATAGAATCTTTACCTCTACCTTTTAGTATCTTTGGTACTGGAAGGTACTCTGCAGACTACCAAAAGAGAAATATAAACACCAACCCAGACATTAAACCTTTGATCTACAGTGTTGTCCTGTCTACAAAATATGCTAGAACAATGGTGGCAGAAAGTTGTGTGGGTAACCAACCAAAGTCTGATTTGACTTAAGGCCTACTCCGTGAGACAGAATTCATACCCAACACTGCTTAAGTAACCAAGAACCAGAGACTAGATAGCCCAGAGACTAAGAGTAAAATCAAATACTACTGGTCTTTTTAAAAGTAACAATAAAATGACTCAATGATATTCTGCTATACTCATAGATCAGTGCCTCATTCATTCATCATCAGAGAAGCTTTTTCTTGCAGCAGATTGGAACAAGGACCCACAGCCAGACATTATGCAGACAGAGACCTCAGAATGCACAGCTTTAAATGGGATATCTCTATCAAATCCCTCTCCTTAGAGCTCATGGAACCCCATAGAAGAGGAAGAAGAAAGAGTGTAAGAGACAGAGGGATTGGAGGACATCAGGAAAACAAGGCCCTCCAAATCATCTGAGCAAAGCTCGTATGAACTCATAGAGAATGAAGCAGCAAGGACAGGGCCTGCAGGAGTTTGTATCAGGTCGTCTGTGTATATATTTGCACTTTTAGTTTAATATTCTTATGGAACTCTTGAATGTGTGAACAAGTGGTTCTCCGATTCTTCTGCCTTTTCTTTTGCTCTTTTTCTTCTGTAGTTTGTGTTGTTCAACTTCAATATGATGGGATTTTTTTGTCTTATTACATTTTATTTTGTTAAGTTTTGTTGTTCTCTCTTAGAAGCCTGTTCTTTCCTATGAGAGACAAAAGGGGGTGTATTTGGATGGGAGGTGAGGTAGGGAGGAACTGGGCTGACAGGAAAGAGAAACTTTAATCAAGATATATAGCATGAAAAAAGAATCTACATTCAGTAAAAGGGGAAAAGAAAAACAAATACGTGTCTGTAAGAACAGTGAGCTTTGCAAACTTCAACTTTATCTGATCACATCCTCCACTCAACCCTGCAATATGCTTGAAAACTATGAAGACTCTAACCGCTCGTTCTTATTAACACTGATGCTTTGCAGAAGCAGGAAGTGAGGACTGGGAAGAAATTCCCAGATGTCAGATTGAATGTTAGAGGCATGTCCTAGCATACACACAGAACCTCTCAGCCAAGACAACAGTCAGTAGCTATAGAGGTGTAAGGAAATGGTTTCTGATCACTAGTTGACCACGAAACTAAGAAGGGGTGAAAGAGACTCTTAATGAGAATAGAAATTACTCTTGGGTTGATGAAAATCTTCTGAAGTGAAATACCTGTGAGGGTTGCCTAACTCTATGTTGTATATTAAATACTGCAAAGTTATAGTCTTCAAAATGGTAAAACCAATGACATGAGAATTCTATTTCTATTGAGAAAAAAACATGAGGCAATGTTAACAAACTGAAAAAACAACAGTGGACCTTGGGTGATAATGTGGGTTTCTTTTAAATGGTGAATTTGGAGGAATTTTAACATTTCTCTATTCTGTCTTCATAGGCTAAATTGATAATCAATGACACCTGCTTCAAAATGATTGAATAAAAATGGAATATACTAGATGTGGAACGGGGATGACTGGACTGCTACTCACATCACCAGGGAGGCTGCCTGGAAAACAGGACCCCAGGAAAGACACGGGGATCGTCCAATGACAGAGAAATGGAATGAGATCTACATGAACAGCCTGGACATGAGTGGGGGTAGTGAAGGGCGAGGGTTGAGGGAAAGAGAGCTTGGGGGAGCGGGAGATCCCAGCTGGATCAACAACAGGGAGGGAGAACAAGGAATAGGAGACCATGGTAAATGAAGACCACATGAGAATAGGAAGAAGCAAAGTGCTAGAGAGGCCCACAGAAATCCTCAAAGATGCCCCCACAACAGACTGCTGGCAAAGGTCGAGATACAGCCCGAACTGACCTACTCTGGTGATGGGATGGTCGAACACCCTAATTGTCGTGCTAGAGACCCCATCCAACTACTGAGGGATCTGGATGCAGAGATCCATGGCTAGGCCCTGGGTGGATCTCTGGGAGTCCAATTGGCGAGAACGGGGAGGGTTTGTGTGGGCAAGAATTGTTGGGACCGGGGTTGGATGGAGCACAGGGACAGATAGCCAAATGGGTGGAGACACATGAACTGTGGACCAGTGGCTGAGGGGTCACCAACTGGATCAGGCCCTCTGAATGGGTGAGACAGTTGATTGGCTTGGTCTGTTTGGGAGGCATCCAGGCAGTGGGACCGGGTCCTGTACTCATTGCATGAGTCGGCTGTTTGAAACCTGGGGCCTATGCAGGATCGCTTGGCTCGGCCTGGGAGGAAGGGACTGGACCTGCCTGGACTGAGTCTACCAGGTTGATCTCAGTCCGCGGGGGAAGCTTTGCCCTGGAGGAGGTGGGAGTGGGGGGTGGGCTTTGGGGAGGGGAGGGTGGGAGCGGGGAGAATGGAGGAGTCCGTGGCTGATATGTGGAACTGAATTGTATTGCAAAATAAAAATGAAAAAATTAAAAAAAAAAGATGAAACAAAAAAATGGAATGGCAATAAACACCTATAAATTTGCCTTTTTGTTTCCTTAGTAACTTGGAATCAGTTCAAAGAGCCAAGATAGTATTCAATGGTATGTGCTATCTGAATGTCAGTAAAAATAAATGTGTTTCAATAGAAGTGACCTTCTAAGGAAATACATTATTTTCAGTTTATAGATAAAGATATTGGAATCATATAGATTACCTTGTATACCCAATATAAAAGATCTAATTGGTTCAAAATTAAGATTTTAAATTAACATATTTTGAACCTGATTATGTCTCTGCCTATTTCCAAAGGTCTTTCCTCAGCAATCCTGAGTTATATTCACCAATACAGAAATACCTGAATTATTTTAAATGGTCTTTTAATAAAAAACCCAGAGCCTGATATTGGGGTGAAAGCTGAAAGATCAGAGAAGCAGAGTATGCCACAGCCATCTCCTACCTCACAAACTCTTCATTTTGAAAATGCCTCAGCTGATAGGCCTCTAGCCGAAAGAGGTTCCTCAGCTGAAAAGCTTTAGTTCCTGGGATTGAAAGTGTGTGACTTCTCACATACTGGAATTAAAGGTGTGAGATCTCATATGCTGGGATTAAAGTTTTGTGTCACCACTACCTGGCTTTGTTTCTGTCCTAGACAGAGTCAATCTCATGTAGTCCAGGGTGGCTTTGAACTCACAGTGATCCAGACAGATCTCTGCCTCCCAAGTGCTAGGATTAAAGGTGTGTGCCACCACTGTCTGGCCTCTATGTTTAATCTAGTGGCTTATTCTGTCCTCTGATCCTCAGTCATATTTTATTAGGCTACACAATGTATCACCACAATCATGTTATATATGTCAACATACAGGTCTTATAATTTGTACAATGGTGAAATGTACAGATAATGTTGTTGAAGACAACATATCACAATGGAAAAACATAGGAAGATCCCTCAATTTAATTTCTATTTAATTAATTTTGGCAAGGTATAAACAATAGCTCTTCATAGAAAAATAAAGCAGTTAGAAAATGTGTATCTCCACCAGCAAGGACTTGAAAGACGCTGCTCAAGGATGCAGGTATGCCCTTTCCTCTCTTCCGGCTTCTTGAAGGCTGAGTATCTGCTTAGTTACCTTCAAATAATAGAAAGTTAGAGCCAGTGTGCAGTGGCCTTCAATCCTTTCTTCTAGGAAATATGTTTGCATGTTGAAAGACAGCAAAGTTGAGACCTTAGGGATTCATAGCTGTGCTAAATCTAGGATAAACATAATTTTGGAAGTTGTCACTGGTCAGCTTTGCTCACCGTGCTACATCCGAACAGAGAGAGTAGATGCCAAGTGCCTTATGGGAAGTTAGCTCCTGACTCTTCACCTGTCATATCCAGACCCAGGCTCATCTTCAATACTGGCATCTGATAAACCATTTGCTACTATTAGGAAAATGGGTATTTTAATGGAAATCAAATAAGAGTTTTTCATGGATTTTCCTCGAAATTCTTAGCCAGATGGCTGGGCAATGCAGAGAATTTCATAGTTGGTGACCTCCTCTTGCCATTAGTTTTGTATTCTTGAATCCAGCACTGTTCCTTCTCCAGTAGAACCCTCACCATCATCTTCTCCTCACAAACTCAGTGCAGGGGAAATGTTCTCCCGGTGCTGATGCTGTGTGAGGGCCCCGTGTCTTTGCACTCCTCTGCTGACACTGTTGCCTTTTGCTTTGCTTGGTCTACTTGCCTCCCTGTGTCCTGTTACTCCCATGAACAACAGTATTCCAGAAATATGAAGATGGCAGCTTTACTGTATGATGGCTATGGATACCACAAGTATTTTTATGAAAAAAAAAAGAGTTGTGTCTCTGACTGGTGAAGTTAATAAAAAAGTGATAAAAGATAACTTTGTAAAGTACTTGGATTCTTAATAGCTTCCCATACCAGTTGCCACATAGGGAACCATACAACAAGCAAATAGCTGTGGGCTAAGCAACAGTTGAACTGAATGAAAAGCTAGGGAGTAATAGATTCAGGAGAGAGCTCCTCTGAGGCTTAGAGGAGGGTATTTAGTGTTCTAGAAAGTTAATATCTGAAGTGTCAAGGACTTAAAAGGAAAAGGAAAGAGGAAAAACCCAATCCTCATGTCACAAACCACTGCTGGAAAGAGAAGAGCTACAGCATTCATAATGGGACTTATACAATAGAGTTCATCTTAACTATCTGCATGTAAATCTTATATAGTAGAGTAATATAGTTTAGAAATTCAGGAAGATTCAAGATAGAAACTGTCCAGTACCAAATACCACTTATAATTCAATACAAAGTTGGTTTATGAATAGTGCCTAAATGACAAATACATACACCAAGAATCAACAGCCTCCTAAAAATAACAAGAAAAACATTAAGAACGACTGCACATAAGGAGACAAAGATTTTATGGAGCAAGAAAGAGGAAGATGCTAGAGTTCCCAGCCTACTGTCAGATTGGAAACAAAGGTATCTCACTTTCCAAGAAGAACTGGTAGAATTCAACATTAACACTCTAAGATCGACGGGAAGACTATTCTGCCTGTATATAGGCTCAGAACTTGCAGTCAGTCTAACCCTTGATGTTAACTGAGCACTCAATACCTTCTTACTCTCCAACAAGAACTTTAAGACTTGTGGAATTAGCTCACAGTGCATGTTATCTGTGTAACCACCTAGAACTTACTATTGTGCTCTGTCAAAATTGGGCTGCAGAGATGGCTCCATGGTTAAGATCACTTGCTGTTGCAGAGGACCTGAGGTTGGTTCCCAGGACCCAGATGGCAGGGAGCTCACAACAATATGTAACTCCAGTTCCAGGAGATCTGACCCCTTTCTGACTCCATGGGCACCAGGCATGTGTGTGTTGCATGTATATACATACAAGCAAAACATTCATATACGTAAGATAAAATAAATAAATCTAAACATAATTTTAAGGCATTTAGTAAAAGAAGTTAATGAAAACTCAGTGCAGATTTAAAAGTGCTAACACTTCCCATGCCTGATTGGGGAGGAGACTTCCCTTAAGGAAAATTAATGTCTTTATTTCATGATATATTACGATTTATCTCAGAAGAAGAAAGAAACTTAACAGCAGCATTTTAAATTATCTGCTCCAATATGATAATTTCAGTGTTCTCATTTGTATTTACTTACAATTTATTGGAAAAGCATTTTAATAATAATAGAAGACATACAGCAAAGGTTATTTCAGCCATGATTTTCCTTGTCAAGTTTCCAATGACAATCATCAGCTTTTCACTGAAAGAGAGAGTGAATAAGAGTGAGAAAATGCATGATTATTCACTTTTGAGAAATATTTCCCAAACTTATACCTCTTAAAATAATTGTGAAATATCCTTTTAAACAAAACTTCAAATTTACATTTAAGAGCATACACTGTGTAGAGTCTTGTTTCATTAAGAAGTGTTTACTAGTGAAAAGTAACATTAAGATCACTCTTGTAGGAGACATAGATACACTTATTATCTTAGCAACTGCATTCTACATCATGTGAACATACTTCTAAGTAGCTGTTGCTATGGGTGTCAGTTTCAATATCGAGGCTATTTCTGTGTGCATCCAAGCTAAAATATCATTTACATTTTATATGTATTGATTTTTAGTGTGTGTGTGTGTGTGTGTGTGTGTGTGTGTGCGCGCGCGTGAGGGTGTATGTGCACTTGTGTGAGTCTACATGTAATGGACAGAAATTGATGTTGGGGGTCATTCCTCAAATTGCTCTTTTCCTGACTTTTTGAGACAGAGTGTCTCATGAATGTGAAGCTCATGGATTTATGTAGGCTGACTGGTCAATGAGCTTCAGGAATAATCCTATCTCTACCATCTTTCACCCCCAGCCTTGGGGATCGTAGATTATATGGATGCTGAAGATCCAAACTCTGGCTCTCGTTTTGTGATGTGAGCACTTAACCCACTGCATCGTCTCTCCACCCCTGAAATCTAACTTTTAAATTTGCATATATGCTGCAAAGCAATGCCACAATGTAGTTTTCACTCTCCTTTACTTACATAGCTCTTGCCAATACTGTCAGTTGCAATGATCATTATCATCTTTTTAAAATTGCCATTATCAAGAAGGAAAAGAGGATGTGTATAGCGAGCATATGCTTGTTATCCCAGCACTGAGGCCAGCCACAGAGTTTAAGGGACCCATCCAGATGTGACCTTGGACAAGAATGGAACATGTAACGAAGTCCACTAGTCTTTGTAACAGTTTATGAAAACTTCCAAACCTAGTTTCATGAGTCTGAACCCAATACCTTTCCTACAAGATAGTTCAGTCTTTGCTGCACCCATCATAATTCTCAACCTACAAGAGATGTAATCAACAACCTACTTTGCAGTGTAAGCTGTAAAACCAGCCACCACCTTATGAAACTTCAGAGCACATTTTCAAGACTGCTGTATTTTGGCATCTCCCATATTGCATCTCCAATAATCCTCAAGTGAATATTAATTTCCTTTGTTTGTCACCAGGCTGATTTTATCTCAGTCAACTTAAGGTTTCATTTCTTTTTAGAAAACTCTGACAAAAAAAAAATTCTTCCTGCATTTCTAAATTGCAGGTTGGGACTTTTAATTTCTAAGATATTTAAATGAGTGGTGCTGTGTAGCCATCAGACTGTGCAGCCATGAAATAAATGTTGGTGGTAAAAGGATGATAGGCACAGGAACATATATTAAGGGTGTGAGTGATGCAGATTGCTTTGGAACTGCAAGACTAGCCATATTAATACACATTAATAAGCCTGCGTTCATTCAAGTAAAGAAGCAAACATAATGTGATATTTAGCATTCAAGAGACCCTGTAACAATGTGGTTGTTTAACTTGGGCAGCTCTGGTCTTCTTCAGTAGTAGAATACTATTTTAAGATGTGTTACTTTTGTTTATGTTGCATTTATTTAACTCTGTGAAGCTGTGTTACTGTACCTGTGCAAAACACCTGATGGTCTAATAAAGAAGTGGCCAATAGCAAGGCAGTAAAAGAGATAGGTGGGGCTGGTAGGCAGATAGAGTATATGGAAGGAGAAATCAGAAATCCTAAGATGTAGGATTCAGAGAAGGAGGATGACTCCAGGGGCCAGTCACCCAGCTACATAGCTAGCAACCAAGTAAGAGTAAGATTTATGGAAGTAAGAGAATGGGAAAAGCCCAGAAGCCAAAGGTAGATTGGATAATTTAAGATAAGGAAAGCTGGCTAGAAACTAAGCCAAGCTAAGGCTGGGCATTCATAAGTAAGAATAAGCCTCCATGTGTAATTTGTTTGGAAGCTGGGTGGCGGGCCCCCCAAAAGAGCAAAAACTATGTTACAACACTTCAGAGATCTGTTTACCAGATTCAAACAAGAAAAGTAACAAAGGAATGAGGCAGAGAAGGGGGCATAATGTTGGCAAATATCTGAAGTATTAAACTATACAAAGTACTTAAAAGTACTTTAAGGAATAGCAATCTAGTTTATATTCAATTTATTTCATTTCCCTACAAAGCCCTGAGGAACATATTCCATTTGTTGCACAAAAGCCAATTACAGTAATGGGCTGTTCGTAAGAGTTTCCAGATTTCCAAATTAGTTCTTACTATTTAACAGTACATTTTCAAATGGCTGTGAAGCTAATCATTTCTAATTCTTCAGTAACTGTGTTCATGGAATTGGCAGAAAAACTATGCCATTCTCTTAGTTTTCAGTGTAGACCAACATGAATGAACTCACAGAAAAGGAGAACAAAAAAGATCATGGAAACAGAAGTAAAAAGACCTATTCCTGGTAAGGAGATTTCCTGTGGAGATATAAATCATTCACATGCTTCTAAAACACTCCCATCGTAAGAACAAGTCCACTTCCAGCTTGTTCACATCAAGAAAACAGGACCCAGTCAGTTTTTTGGGTTTGGGGCTCCCTTCTTACTGTAACAATGCTCAGGTAGAACTGCAGGGTGTTAAGTTGGATGTTGTTGGTGGAAAAGAATGGTAGATGCCAAGGAATCTGCCCAGCTCTGGCTCTCTCGGCTCCCTTGAGGAGTAGTAGACATACTTGGGAAAACTGTTCCTTTTCCTAGTTTTTGTGTTCTTCTCTGCAAAATGGAATAATCTTGATTTCTTATCATTTTAAAGAGATGAAACTGAAGTATCGAACGTACAATATAGATACTAGATAAGTGTTTGTCTTAATGAATGTTCATTCTTTGTTTATCTTCTTTCCCTCATACATGGGCCCCTAAAGCCTAATATAAAGATGTTTTTCTTGCTAGCTCAGTTATTTCCCATCCTGGTGTATGGGCTATACTCCTCTCTGTATAAATCTTATCAAAAGGATCATTTCAAATGTTCCTTTGGTCCTGATAGTGTTTAAATCTCCAGGTACTTCTCATCAAGACCATTATTTGCCTGGAGGTGGGATTGAATCACTGTGTTTACTTTTGTAAATAATTTCTAAATGCTACCATCTAAATGACAATATGAAGTCATTTGTTGTGACAACCTGGAACAATCAATGAGTGTTTCTACGCATTCCAGTCACATCGCTGACTACCCTGTAAAGAACTACCAGACTTAAAAAAACTTGACAAGAATCAACACTTTCTACTTTGTCTGTGATTTCACCTAATGGAATCAACATATTTATTAGTTAGCTTTACTAAACTGAATTTAGCCTGAAGTTTATTTGGGGTGTATCTCCTTCTTCATTTATTACTGTAAACAAGGTTTGGTCCAAGAAGCCAGTAGGTATATGAATATGTATGAACCATCAACACTTAAAGACATTGTTATTTAAATAGCTCTGATAATATAAATAAATAATAATAAAATAAATAAATAAGAAATGGTGTTGATAAATTACAGGTCTGTTGACTCTGCAGAAAGGCACTGTTACTGATAGGAGGTCTTTATTTTGTACACGATCCAATCTTTGTCGCACATTTCTTTTATCAAAAATTTCCAAGCATCTTAGACTTCCAAACAAAATTGCAATTATATACTGAAATTTTTATTTGCTGCAATACAATAATTTTGGAGGTTATTTGAAGCTCAAAATCTAGGATTCCTACACCAGTATGGGCATTTCAAATGATGAATTGTTAATGGTGAGCAAAGTACTATATACTAACTAGATTTTTAACCTGTACAGTATGGTACATGTATCTTGTGGTATTGAGATTGTAGAAAGTTTAGAGTTCCAAAGATTCATTTAATATATGATTTTAAACAAATTTAATGGCAATTAAAATACATGGAGACATTTTTGGTTGTGAGTCTAGCCTTTAATGGAACCATCTCAACAGCCATGTAAAACTCTTCTTTTAACTCTACTGTGTCTGTAATGTGCTTTATATAATACCAAATCATAGAAGGAAAAACTTAGTTTAATAAGTATAGATAGCTTTAAAATAAATAAATAAATAATAGTCCACTTATGCCTAAGAAAAACTATAATTTCTGCTGTCTCCCAGGAGGTTTAATTTACCTCTATCCTAGAAGCTATAAAACTGGAAAACAGTGGTGATGGATGGAACTTTTTTGGTACCAGAAGCCAAATGACAGTTGTCAAATGAAGAAGGCTTACAGCTGATCTGATCTTACAAGCAAATCTACTTAACCCTAAGAATGGCATCCTCATTTGTGTCACCTAGCTCTCTACATCCCCCTAAAATGGACACTATTGTTAGGATAAAGGAATGAGGACAGAAACAGCCACCTACATGCATACCATTAGTGAATATATTGACTGTGACACTTGTATAGCTTAAGCTCTCTAAAGAAGTACTATCTGCACCAATGACCTTGTTATTGACCTTGTCTGACAAGCATTGTGATTATGGAGAAATGGGATGGTGTAGATTAAGAACCAATGCTACCTTGGGTTGTCACAGCACATCACTTGCCATTTAATTTCAACCTCTGTATCTTACCTAAAAGTCTTTTGACTATTAGGTAAACTTCTGGGTAAACACTACTGAGCTAGGCAGAACTCTAGCTTCCTCCAAACCTAAAGCTAAGAAAGCTGTAAAAGAGTATCTGATATCATGAGAAAGTATTTCTCAATTTGTTATAGACCGTCTCCCTAATGCGTCCACCAATGTGTGTGTGTGTGTGTGTGTGTGTGTGTGTGTGTGTGTGTGTGTTAAATTGTTTTTTCTCTGTAAATGTAAATTGCATAACCATTTCATAGCAGAATATATTTTTTAGGGTAATTTAAAGCCATGTTTCTGGGACATGACTATTTACATAGGCACAGAATAAGCTATTTTCTTATCCTTTTTATGAAGAGTTGTTATTCTACATGGGCACAAAATAATGATAACATGGTGGGATCATTAGTTTTAATTGTCAACTTGATACAATGTAGAATTACTTGAGAAGGGAGTCTCAAAGAGTGATTGAGTAAATCAGCTGTATATGTGGGGGACTGGTTTGATTATGTTAATTGATGTGGGAGGGCTCAGCTCACTATAGGCAGCACCATTTCCTAGCATGAGGATCCTGAACTATATATGGTTATAGAGAGGAGCAGGGGCATTGGATAAGACCTATATGCATCCATTCTTTCTTTGATTGACTATGAGTATGGACAATCTCTTTCAAGTTCTTAATTTGACTTTCCTGCAATGTTGAACCGTAAACTGAATTGTAAGCAGAATAAATATTGTACCATTTAAAATTTCTTTTGTTGGGGTACTTTATAAAAGCAATAGAAAAGAAACTTGGACCCAGGGGCTGTGATAACAGACATACAATAGAGATATTTCCTTCAATTGTACCTTAATTAACCCTCAAATGAGAGATAATGTATGGAAAATGGAAAAGAAAGAAAGAGAAGATAAATAGATTTGTACACACATGCATTAGTGAATCTAGAGTTTTTTACCTTTCTTCCTAGTCAAAGGCTTGGCTCTCATTGTTGGTAATGTATGATGTATGAGTATATTTTGAATAGAGCTACACATTCAGTGTGACCCATTATCTTACTTATCATGTTGTCTTTCCTTAAGATTTGCTTTAGACAGTTTATACAAATACTGTTTAACATTTGAATGGATAAGATACATCTAAAATTTTAAGTGATATTATTCTTGAACAATTTTTTTTCAAAATTGATCAGAAATGTGAATGGTTATAATCTAATGTTTATATAGAACTGAGTTGTTGTTAGAAATAAATTGGCCTTGAAAATAAATATTAGACCTACTAGTTTTTTGAGTTGTTAGCATTGTTATGATAGAAAAAGTTACAATTGTTAGCATTTCCATTAATGATGAAAAACAAGTTGGCAAATTTTGTAGTTTCTATTGTTATATTTTCAACAGCTTAAATTTTTTTAATAAAGTATTTCATCCTGCTGCCATGACATTTTATAATCAGACACACTACAGAGAATAGTATTGTGATTCTCTATCACTGCCAAATCACAAATGGAAAAGAACCTTCATCTTTAGCTTAACATGGAGTTAGTATTTGAAAGCATATGCTTAGCTCGACTAACTAGACTATATTTGAGTGTATATATATATATATATATTGCTTTGATGTTATTTACCCTTCTTTTGAAAGTTAACATCTTTTTTTTTCTGAAACACTACCTAAATATCCAACCACCTAAATCCACAATCTTAAAACATAAATACTTTCCTAAAACTCAACAAAAATTGTGTCACTCTATGGATTGATAAGACAACTAAGTCAGGAAAGACACTTGAGAACCGCAGGTTAAGCCCTGGGACCCACATGATAGAACTGAAGAACCAACTTCAAGTTGTCTTCTAACACATGTACCAGGGAATGTGTGTGCACTCATGCAGCACAAGAGTACACACACACACACACACACACACACACACACACACACACACACTAAAAATACAGTTTTAAAAATGTGTTATTTATTGCTACTTATTCCTAACTCTCCAGTTTGGTTAACTTTTACTTCACTAAATAAATTTTTAAAGTCCATTAGTTATAAGCTAATTTAATATGACACAATTAGAAGATTATGGTAAAATTAATTTAAAACACAAAAATATGGGAATATTTAGAGTATTACTATTATTAGACTAAATGAATATAGAAGTATGCGTATATATGTGTGTATCCACGTGGTATTAGGTTATGTTTTTGATAAAGCAGTAACATTCAAACTTAATATATACTTCTTGTTTGTAGCTCTTAAAGTAAAATATTGAAGAAACATTTTTTAATTAAAATGCAATTTGTTCCTGTGGTATTGAACTTCCATGCAGAAAATCATTATGAACTCTGAACATAGTCAAATAGCAGGAAACAGAAGGCACTTAAAAGTAAAGAGAATTAGACAGATTCTAGTTGGATGCCCACACTGTGTGGAGGGAGGTTTTACAAATTGATTCCCCATGTTACAGCTTTTAGTTTGAACAACAGCATTTAACGTGGTATGAGAAATGACAAACAGGTCATTGGAAATACCCCCACCTTTGGAGTGGGTTGCCTATAGTTACTCCTAAGAGAGTAGAAGGACCCGAGAAGGGAAAGAGATAGTGAGGGGATTCACTAATTCTATTTATTCTCTACATATTATGGAACTCAAAGCAAATTATATATGTACAGCCCAAGCTGGTGTTGGCTTTTAATCTATACCATCCCATCTTTCCATAATCACGGGCAAGGTCAATAACAAGGTCATTGGTCAGATAGTACTTCTTTAGAGAGCTTAAGCTACACAAATGTCACAGTCAATATGTTCACTAATGGTATACATGTAGGTGGCTGTTTCTGTCCTCATTTCTTTATCCTAACAATAGTGTCCCTTTTCTCTGGGATGTAGGGAGCTGGGTGACACAAGTAAAGATGCCAGTCTCAGGTTCAGTGGAATTGCTTGACTACCACACCAGCTGTAAGCCTTCCTCATTTAATAACTGTCATGTAGACATGTGCTATTTTTATATTCAGTAGGTTAACCCTACATAATTTATGATCCTGAAGAAATGCATGAGCAGAAATTATACTGAAAAATGTAATGGGCAATGTCGTTGACAAAAGAGGGCAGTACAAGGAGTGTGTGTGTGTGTGTGTGTGTGTGTGTGTGTGTGTGTGTGTGAATCTGGTCAAAGCATATTATACACATGTATGGAAACGTCATAACTAAACTATTTTATATAGTAAAGACACTATGAAATTGTGAAAATTGATTTGAATTAACATAAAAGAAATTTGAGACATAATTAACTACACTTTCAAATTGAACGACTGAACAAAGTTTATTTTTATCCTGTTAAATTTACTATTTGTCATCAGATTTCATAGGTCTTTTGTTTAACAATCTGTAATCTATTCATGTTTAACTATAAATATATGATTAAGACAGCATGTGCACTTCCAAATATTGCACAAAGTTAAAAAATTGTTTGAAGGCTGAGGAGTGTTTGCCTATAACCCATGAGATCCTAAATTCTATTTCTATAACTGAAAAAACTCATGGGGAATTTATCCATCTAATAAATAGTAAACGTACTAAGTGGCACACTAAATGTTAAGAGGGTATGCATAGATCTTACTTAATATTGTAATGTTTTATTAGACAAGAACATGCAGAAATAATTACAAACCTTTAAGTCCTTTTAAATACTTATTTCTAAATACTATTGTGGTGCTCTAGTAAATTCAGAGCAAAAACATAAATATACTATCCTTCCATGTCTAAAAATGCCCATATCAATAATTCTGCTTAGTCTTCTAAGAGAGAGCAGTGTTTGAGGTGGTTATGGTTGGCACTCTGACAAATGGCCCATGTCCATATGCAGCATTGAACTGCAAAGTATCTGACTGTTCATTCACCACTCAGAAAGCTCTCTGACAGCAAAAAGTAGCTGCAGAGGCCAGACAAGCACAAGCATAGCTTTAATAAACTGAGGGAAATGCCATGATTCATATCCAAGGTCCTTTTGCAGCTTGCCTATTTCTCTAACAAGGTTCAAGATGGGAACTACTCCTCTTGAATAGCAGATGCATGCAGACTGAGAGCTGTCATTCCTCTCTCCTGGGTACTTAGATCAAGGCTGATCACAGTGGTGTGGATGAATTCACACAGGGTAGTAGGCTGCCACATAAATAATAATACTGGACCTTTAACAGATATCTTCTGAAGGAAGAAACATCTTCACATTATTGACCATTTAAACAACATACAGCATCAATATCTCTATAGAGCCATTGTTTCATTAAACATATTTCCTGCACCTGAAGTAATTAGTGGCCAATGTCACAGTTCTAATTGTTCACTAAGGTATGGCACTTGAGAGTACATCTGAAATTGAACATGTGGTCAACATGTTTAAAGACCAAGTTTGCAGGTAGATTGAGGTAGAGGGCTGGGAAATATTAGAGAGTTGTTTTAATGGTAGAAATGGGGAATCATCACATTAATGGGTTGAAAAAGCAATTTGTAAGTGAGGTTAAAATTCTGTGACTACAATTTTATCTTCTATGAATCACAGGTTTCTTTATCTTCAGAACCAGTGAACTGACATTGGATTTGCCCAGTGATGTGGAAGACTGTTGCCACAGAGTGTTCATTCCTACTCACATCTACCTATTCCTGGAGAATGTATCAATGGGCTCAGGCCATTCCATGAGAATTCATTGTGAGGCCTATTGACTGAGGGGCCACATCCTAAATATGACAGATATTGAACAATGACCTTCCCAAAGAACTCAAGCTTTCTGAGAGATCTCTTCCAGCAATCAATATTCATGTTATCTTAAAGTGAAAGGCAATGAAACTGGGACTGGTATAAGGATAATGAGCTAACATTATCGTTATTCTGTGGTACTTGAAAATCATCATAATTGGTTTAATGCCACATGTAATTTTAAATCAATTAATTCTGGTGGGTAAGTATATATAAAGGCAATGGTGGGTTTAGAATAAATTCTGTAATAGTGGACACAGTAGCGAGTGTTAGAACTAGTTTGCTTAAAAGCAGGCAAGCCAAGACTGAGTTCAGAATTTTCTCTCTCTCTCTCTCTGTCTCTCTGTCTGTCAGTCTCTCTCTCTGTCTCTCCTGTGTGTATATCTACATATATGATAAATAGGTAAACTTCTAGGGAGATGCACACAAAGAATCCTCCAAGAATACACAAGTGTCTTCAGTCCTATGAGTGCCCAATATACATAATACAAAGCTTTTAATAGATCTAAACTTGCCCACTTCAATGTCCTCCAGGTTCTCTGGGCATCTCATGTGACCCATTAATTCTATAATCTGACCTTGTCTGGACCTCAGAAGACTATTGTACTTTTCCAGAGTATGTTTGGTCTTATCCTGGTAACAAACAATGAGAAGCATTTCTGCCAGGCTGTTGAGATGTAAAGCCAAGAGATTTCTGGTTTTAGCTCCACATATAAACACTGTTCCTTCACCAACAATGAGAGAAATGGCAAAGTACAAGTTATTTGATATTTTTAAAAATATCAGTGGGCAGATATCCTTTGGCAAGTTACATCCCCCAAATCTGAAATCAATCATATCCACAGAGATAAAGAACCAAGAATTTTCTCAATGAAGAACAATTACAATCTTAGGTAGAAATAATTATGACTATGATGAATTATAATTCACCCAAGTAAAAACAGAGCTGAGAAAACTGAATCAGTGGGAAAAGCAAAGCATTTGTGAACTTAGAATTCTCTATTCAACTGAAGTATCCCTAAAGAGTGAAAGAGAAGTAAACATTCTTCACCAATAAAATTGAGAAATTTATTGACAACAGAACAGCGTTGAAAGAAATGTAAAAGAAGCATTTTAGGCAGAAGAAAAAATATTTAGGTGATAAAATTACAAAGAAGATTGAGAATAAGTAGAAATGATATAGTTTCTCTCTATTAATGTGTCAGTAACAAATCATCAGGTTATTAAAATGTGTGGATGATGGAAATGAATGACAACTTTATCATTAGAAATGGAAGGTAGAAACTGAGAATACAGTTGTCCCTCAGCATTCATGGAAGTTGATTCCAGTATTACTCAGGAGGTCCAAAGATGCTCAAATTATATAAGTGGCATAGTGTTTGCCTATAAATTACCAACTTGCTCCTGTGCACTTTTAAATATCTTAAATTATTGATAGAAATGATACTAAGTAAATATTACTTAAACAGCTGCTACACTGCCTTTTTAGGGCATGACAATATGAGGGAAATCTTCATGCTCAGTATAAATGAATATTGATGTTTTTTGTCATGGTTGATTGACTGTGGTTAAGGAAACACAGATGTGGGATATGAACACTGAAGGCCAAATGGATTCTGTTACATCTAAGGATTTACACATTATACAATGCAGTATTATGTCACCTGAAGTTAGACCTAGATCAATTAAATAAATAGCAAAAAATATACATCACACCTAAAAAGGCTTTAAATTATCTAATTGATATGCTAAGACAGGACAGAAAATTGGATGATATAAAATACTCAGTTAAAACCAGAAAGAAAAAAACAGAGGAGAGAAAAGAAACAGATGCCTCAAATAGAAAGCATTTCTGAATACCTGAGCCATAAATTCATATACATATTGACTGCCTTAAGTGTGGTTTAAATATGCCTACTGAAAGAGAAAATAACAAACTATAGAAAGGATCCCTGAAAGTATAGCACAATTCCAGGGAGGCTACCTAGTAAAGAGGACCCTAAGAAAGACACAGGGATTGCCCAACGACAGAGAAATGGATAAGATCTATATGAGCAAACTGGGGGTGGGAAGAGAGCTTAGGGGAGCGGGAGGTCCCAGCTGGATCAGGAGCAGAGCGGGAGTACGGGGAGGGAGATATTATGAAGAATGTAGACCCCAGGGGAATAGGAAGAAGCAGAGTGCTAGAGAGATCCCCAGAAATCCACAAAGATACCTCCACTGTAGACTACTGGCAAAGGTCGAAAGAGTGCCTGAGCTTACCTGCTCTGGTGATTGGATGGCCAAACACCCTGGCTGTCATGATAAAACTCTCATCCAGTGTCTGATGGAAGCAGATGCAGAGATCCACAGCCGAGCCCCAGGTGGAGCTCCAGAGTCCAATTGGCGAGAGAGAGGAGGGACTATATGAGTGAGAGATATTGAGACCAAAATTGGAAAAAGCACAGGGACAAATAGCCAAACTAGTGGAAATGCATGAACTGTGAACCAATGGCTGAGGAGCTCCCATGGAACTGGAACATGCCCTCTGGATAAGTGAGACAGTTGATTAGCCTGAACTGTTTGGGAAGCCCCCAGGCAGTGAAGCCAGGACCTGTCCTTGGTGCATAGGCTGGCTTTTTTGAACCTAGGGCCTATGCTGGGACACTTTGTTCAGCCTTGGTGTAGGGAGGAGGGGACTGGACCTGCCTTGGCTGAGTCTACCAGGCTGGGCTGACTCCTCAGGGGAGACCTTGCCTTGGAGGATGTGGGAGTGGGGGGTGGATTGAGGAGGAGGGCTGTGGGTGGGTGGGAGGATGGAGGACAGGGGAATCCACGGCTGATACGTGAAATTAAGTTAATTATAAAATAAAAATATTAAATAAATAAATAAACAAATATAAAAAAATTAAAAAGAAAGAGAAAATAGGAGTGGATAAAAACAAAACCTTCCACTACATATTTTTCTACAAGCCTACAATGTTAAAAGTAAATACTCATATAGTTTAGAACTAAGTGCATTGCAAAATATGATACCATGACACTCTTTAAATAAATCTAAAATAATCAAATTAATTTCATACAAAGGTGTCTCTAGAAAAGTTTCGGGAATAAAAGGAGTGTTACTTTATTAAAGAGGTCAACAATAAAAGAAACAGCAGTCCTGAATATGTATACATATAACAAGGAATTAAATTAAAAGGAACAAAATTATAGTGTTGAAAACAAATAGACAAAGCCATTATTATAGAGGCTTCAATATTAGTATATAGGTCATTGATAGACAACGAAGACAGAAAATCCTTAAGAATATAGGTGTCTGGGACAGTACTATCAATCAATTCTATGTAATTGACATTTATGGAATATCCCATCCAACAAAAGCAGACTTCACATTCTTCTTGAACATTCTAGACCATAAAACACGTCTTAACTAATTGAAAAGAATATAAATCATACACACAGGCCCCCGGTCTACAATACATTAAACTGGAGATCAATGATGAAAAGAGTTTCAGAATATAACAAACCACAAAATTTAAAGGTCGCTTTTATAAATCAATGGGTAAAAGAGGAATTCTCAATAGAAAATTTAAAATATATTTAATTAAGTAAAATGACAGGGTAAGTGATGGGATTTTGTGGGTCACAACTAAAGCAGTGCTTGGAGGTTTCAGAGTGGCAAACGCACATGCTTGCAGAGGGCTGTAGAACCATCAACCTACTCTTCCATTTTGGAAACTACAACAACAAAAACCAAATCCAATCCAACACAAGCAGAAGTGGGTAAATGATTTTTTAAAAAAAGTGGAGCAGAAATCAATGAACAGAGAAATGGATTCAAAGGCTGGCTCCTCTGCCTCGCCATTCAAAAAGAAAGATCATAAATCATTAGCACCAACTTGATGTTTGTTAAAAATGTAATAATAAAGGCTTGAAACAAACAGCTCAGTTCCCATATATTCAATGGTATATGAAGTATAACTCCTAGACAGCTCTAAGTTACTAGACTCATTCAGGAGGAAACCAACTTCCTAAATAGCCCTGTATCTATGAAAGGAATCAATTTACTCCAACCGTATGTTTATATATCACACATGAGGGTCAGGATTTGAATCCCAGAGTTATATACACCAGGCATGATAATTACACACCTGTAATACTCCTACAAGGGAAGTAGGTCAGAAGTTCAAGGTCATCTTTGGCTACATAGCAAATTTCAGGCAAGCCTGGACTACATGAGACCCTGTCTTGAAAACAAAGACTTTCAGACAACTTTTTATGATATTAACAAACTATTTCCAAAAATTATGTGGAATGGCAAAGAAATTGCAATTCTAGTAATTAAGAACAAATGTTGAGAATTCACATCACTCTATATGATTTAAGACTACTTTGATGAAGGCAGCAAGATACTAATGCAAAGTAGGCAAATATCAGTGGATCAAGCCTAAGAGCCTAAAACCAGTCCTACACAAGTCAGGCCAGTGATATTTTTATGAGGTTTAAATGGCATTGAAAATAAATCTGGCAATATTTTTAACAAATAGTTAAAAGATAAATCCTTTATATAAACCTCACAATTCACAATACATGAATTCAAAATAGATTTAAGGGCTGGTGTGTAGCTCAGTATTGAGTACTTTCCTAGCATATAAAAGGTCCTGGGTTTAATTCCCAGCACTAAAAAGCAAAGGAAGAGGAGAGAGAGAGAGAGAGAGAGAGAGAGAGAGAGAGAGAGAGAGAGAGAGAGAGAGAGAGAGAGAAAGTTAGAAAGCCAGAGCCAAGTACGACTCATAATCCTACCTGAAATAAGGTAAATACAGAGCTGGGATGAGTCATGCTGCTTCTGGACCTTGATTTGCTTCCTTGTTCTATATTAAACACTGTTTGCTCACATTACCAGGTAGAGTTCTGAACCTCTTCAGTTTTGAGTGGTACAAAATTTATGAATTGTTCTATGTTCATATAAACTCTTTTTTAAAAATATTTTTTTGCAAGGCATACTCGTAATTTCCACTTAGTCCATGTTACAGCTTCCAAGCTCTACATATCTCCACATGTAAGTAGACCTACCTCCTGCTTGAAATCTTCTTTCCCTTCAGTCTCTTTTATCTCCTCATATGGTATATCTCATTCAGCCACTCATTTTTTGACAGATCCACCCGTATGAAAGACAATGAAAAAAACAAAGAAACACGCTTAAGTTTGGTGTAATAAGCCCTAGAATGATGGGTATTTAATAAAGTGATAGTACACTACTGTAATCCAAGGAGCTTCTTAACAGTACTGAGAATCAAAAGATGAAGTCCCTTTAATTCCCAGTTTGCCTAATGAAAGAACTGTGGCTTAAGCTTGTTTATGCATTTCTTTCTCCTTGAATATAATGAAACCAGGATCTGGAAAAACTTACTTTTAAGGTCAGGTGGTGAACTACTCTTCTGGTGTTTTCACTAATTTTTCACTATGCAGGTAAGAAAGTAGAGTTTGGGATCTATAATGATGTTCCCAAAACTTTACGGAGTATAATGACAGCCATTTTCAAATTTATACTCTTCTTTCTATAGTCTCCCACTCTTCCACCATGTTTCTACCAGACAGTGAGAAATAGCTCACTGTTATACCCTAAGAACTAGCTGCCCCAAGCAAGGTATGCTCATTCTTGCTTCTTTTGTCTGTTTTATACCAATCTGTATCATGAGTTTTCTCCTCTTCCTCCAAATAATTTGTTCATTATCAATTGAACTGATAATTGCTCAATTTCACTTGTACAAAAAAAATCACACTGTCTTATGATCCTTTCCCTCCATTTTATGTTATTAGTGTCAAAAACATTGCCTTTTAACATATTGAATATCGCCATTAATATAAGCAAATTCATAGTTTTAAAAATGATTTTGTGCTTCACATCTACACACCAGAACTACAATAACAACATTTGTTCTCTTGTGTTTACTTTTACAGGCAAAACTTCCGTTTTTGTATGGTTCTGTATGGCTGAGTGACATCCCTCCACTTCAAATCGGAGGACTCCCACTAGCATGCTTTTGTTAAATGTAGATGGTTGTAAATATTCACAAAGCTTTTGTTCACCTCGGAAAGTCTTCCTGATTTCCGAACAGCAGCTTTGCTGCAAACAGACAGCTGGCATGTTGAGAGTCTCACCCTGCCCTGTCCACCTCTGCAGCCTCAGCTGAGAAGCTGCAGGTGTCCTTCAAATACTCCCTTCTAGCTGATGAATTATTGTCTTTCTTTGCTTTCATGATTATCTTTGTGTGTGGATCAGACAGTTTAATGATAACCTGTCTCTCTGTGTAGTTCAGTTTGAACTGATTCAGCTTTTAGTTCTTGGACTTTCACTTTCATATGTATTTTTTCCCTTCAAATTTGGTAAATTTTTGGCCATTATTTCTTCATACAAGCTTTGCTCTTTCTCCCTGTATTCTCTAGGCACTTTTTCGTGATTTTATGTTCAGCACTGTGAACTGAAACCTGGATCTTGTGCTTGCCATGCAACTGCTGCGCCACTGAGCTACATCCCTAGTCCCCTTACTCTATTCTCATTGAGACTTGAAAATTCTTTTAGGTTCTTTCTGCTTTTTAGTGCTCTTCTTTGTCCCATCTTTGCTCCTTTAATTCACGTATTTACATTATTTGTCCTCAAATTTGATTATTCTTTCTTCAGTATGATTAAGTCTTTTGTTGAATCTTTTTTACAATTTTTCACTTTATTATAGTATTCTGCATTTTTTACTTTCTGATAATCTCATATTAATAATATGTTAGTTTTTAATTTTGTTTAGCTAATTGAATATTTTTCTGGCAGCTATTCTAAATATTTTTGTGGTAACTATTTTAGGTATATTGTCAGGCACCTTAGATAAACCTGCATTTATTTTCTTGGTATCTGAAAGTTTACTTTAGTTCTTTAATTTAGCCACGCTTTCCAGTTGCTTTGTATGGCATTTATCAACATCATTATCATTATTAGCTTGGATTCAGGAGCTTTAGAGAAACAGCCATCTCTACCAGTCTTTTATTAGCTGTATTTATGTAGAGGAAGAGTTTTATAACCACCCTAGCTACAGAGTTTAAGACTTCTCAAGTATTTTTATGTGTTGCTCAGTAGCATCGTCTTTCAGAACTGTAGATTTAGTGTGTAGTGTTACTTGCCCTTTCCCCATGTCTAAGATTTGTTATTTCTTCTTTTGACTCCAAGACAGGTTAAACATCAATAGGACCCTTAAGTAGCCAAAGGCAAGCCAAAACTCTGGACACACAGTCCACTCCTTTATTCTTCCTTTTTGTGTGTGTGTGTGTGTGTGTTTTTCGAGACAAGGTTTCTCTGTGTAGCTTTGTGCCTTTCCTGGAGCTCGCGCTGTTGACCAGGCTGGCCTCAAACTCACAGAGATCCACCTGCCTCTGCCTCCCGAGTGCTGGGATTAAAGGAGTGTGCCACCACTGCCCGGCCACTCCTTTATTCTTATCCCATGGGCATGCACTATGTGAAGGGTTTTCTCCCTGTTGCTCTACAGGGGGAATATGGCATGGCCAACTTCATAAAATTTTCCACTCTTGCCTCAAGACTCCCTTCCTGCTTTCACAATGGCAAAAACACTGTACCTTTTAGTTGGTCTCTGAAGTTCCTACAGAGATTATTTTGGTATAGTTGTTGACAAAGTTATTAATTACAGTTTGAAAAATTTTAGCAACCATAGCTTATTAGCCTGACTTCTTTATGCTGTTATTTTATTTTTTAAGAAAAAGCATACCAAATCTTCATATATACCCCTCCCTGCTCTCCTTCAAATTCATAACCTCCTTTTTTCATTAATAAGAAAGCCCCGATTCAGTCCACAGTGCTTAAAATAAAATCAGAAAGGACCAAAAAAAATTAAATTTTAATTAATATGTACACATACATTCCTAAGTATAACTTATATATACTACTAATATATGTATATAATTTTATATATTTATATATACTTAGTCCATATAATGCTACTTTATATATGTTTTCAGTGCTGACCTATGGGCACCAGATGACCAATCAGTGTGCTTGTTCCTGAGCAAGACCACCTCTCCCACTCCCCAGCTCTCCCCAGGTGCTGCAGTTTTTTGGGTAGTGATGAAGCCTCGTGGAACAATTTTATTAGAATTTAAAACCTCGTGCTGGCAAGCTATAAATATGAGCAGTTGACTGAAGGAAGCAGAACTGATAGATAATAGCCTCACATGCATTGTTATTATGGGTTCTCTCTCTGTCTCTGTCTCTCTGTCTCTCTGTCTCTCTCTCTCCCTCTTGTGTGTGTGCGTGTGTGTGTGTGTGTGTGTGTGTGTGTGTGTGTGTGTGTACATGCACACAGAAGCCAGAGGAGGAGAACATTGTGTGTCTTGCTTTATCACTTTCCTCCTTATCCCTTTGAGAAAGAATATCTGAATGGACATGAAACTTTCAGGGTTTTTTGTTTTTTTTTTTTCACCTGGGCCGCTCAGTTAGTAAACCCCAAAGGGCTGACTGCCTCCACCTTGCCCAGGATCATGAGCCATGCTCAATTTTCATATGTATACTGAAGATCAATCTGCACTTGGGTCTGTGCGCTTTTACAGCAAATACTCCTATCCACTGAGTTATCTTCACGGGCCTTGATTTTCTTTCTTTTAAACATTTATTTATTTTTATTTTTGTGTATGAGTGTTTTGCCCGCATGAATATACCCACATATATACAAAATATACAAAAGCATACTTTTGCTCACAGAAGCCAGAGGAGGGAGTTGGGTTCTCTGGATTTGCAGCCACCATGTGTGCATTAAGAATTGAACCCAGGTCCCTTGAAAGAGCAGGAAGTCCTCTCAATCTCTGAGCTTTTTCTCCAGCCTCCACAATTTACTCTATAATGATATGATTGGATGCATTTATATGCTCCCAAGGATGAAATTATTACATGTTTCAAAATGTAAGTCTTGGAACCTGAAAAATTTGTGGAAACTATGTAGTTCAACTGTGGCTCCTGCAAGGTTTTAAATAATACTTTTTGAGTAAAATGGATGTACATGAAAAGGAACAATACATACTAAGTGCAGAAGAGCAAACTAATTAAAAGAGGCAGAGAAGTATTTGAAAACCCCAAACTGATGAATTGTTATAAAAAATTTCCTTTATAATTGTAGGTAGAAAATTGGAAAGGAACTATATTGGACTCTTTTTGTCTCTTTTGATTTTAAAAAATGAATTATACAATCACATTTTATATTGAAAAACAAATGCCAAAATTTCATAAGTTATAATATCTCCACTTGTGCTATGTCATAATTGGGTGTTATATGAAGTTATAGTTTCTACAGATCTAATTTTTTTAATTCAAGTAAATTTCTAGACACTTAAATTATGTGTCAATAAGTGAATGTTTGAATGCATCTTTAGCACTCAGACCCATTACTTCTTAGATTGCAATGGAGAACTACAATGGATAAAACCCTCAACATCAAGTTCTTGAGCATGCCCAGTTGGCATTTGGACTATTCCCCTGGGATAGGAAAGATACTTCCAACATAATGTCTAAGAATGTTAGGGTTATGTTGTTGTTAAGGTAAATAAACACATCTATATTCTTTCAGCCCAGTGATATTAGGATGTAATATTCATTTGATATTGCTGAGTTGTTTTTGAATGTTTACCTGGAATAAATGAAAGACACTTTCTCTCAGAGATTAGAGCACCTTTTTGTCCATATTACCTTAACATCCACATGATCTCATGACACACCCCTCTCCTTGGCATCTTACATTTTTTGTAAAATACTTGAAAATTTCTGGAAGCAAACCCTTCTAATGATCCAGCTTCTCCAGTGAAAAGATTGTAATCTGTGGCTTCATGTTCCTCAGGCTCTCCAAGAACATTTTATCTTCTATTAGTTTTGAATTTCTTTTAAAGTCTATGCCCATAAAATTAATATACAGTACACTTGATTTAAATATCTTCACGGGACAAATGTTTTTGAAGTACATTTGATTGAATTTATTATTTCTCCAGATAAATTTTGTCTTCACAACAAGTGCACTATTTATTTACTTTATAATCCCGGAGAACTAAAGCATTTTTACTCATGAAAAAGAATGATGAAAGAGAAAAATGCAATGGGTTGTAACTCTTGACACGATCCTTTTCTAATTTACATATAGTAATTCTGTAACATAAAATATAAAATTGTCTGTGTATTGTTAGAAACTAAGACATAATGGATTGCTATTAAGCAGCACCAGTGTGCACATATCCACAGGAAAGAGTACTACTTGGTTGTCAGGTTCTACAATATTCTTTCTCCTTACGCCCCAAAATGTAAGGTACCTGTGAACAGAAAAGATAGTGGGAGACTCTCTGCTGCAAGAATACTTTGTAATAGTTGACAAGGTGTTATTCCCTCCTTGTATTCCTGAGAGCCTCTCTGTACATATTCATGAAGAGTCCATGAAATCCAGACAAAAAGATCATAAAGTGGTAGGTAGTGATGGTGTACTGAATGCTGGGAAATGTCCCTATCATTAAATTGGGTAAAATTATATAAACAAAGGAATATTAATAACATCAAATTTAGCTGCCATTTTTACATGTTTAAAATAGATTTAAAAAACCAGAGAAGTAAGCACAAGAAGTGGAAGAGAATCTCCAAAGTCCAACAGACCAGACTGCATGTGATAATAAAAACAACCCAATAGAATGTGGAGAAAGGGGAACTGGCAATTACCCAAGTGAACTTTACAGGCAAAGGTGGTTTAGTTATGACGTACCTGGAAAATGTTTTAATCTTTTAATAATGGCTAAGAAATTCAAAATCATATAGATAAAAACTTTATCCGTTTACCAAATGTTTTTGTGCTAATATTTATTCTTGAGATAGGGATGCCTTTAGAGGATGGAAGCAACAATGAAAGAGGAAGAAGACAGGACTGAAAGAAAGCCACCAGAAACCCATCAAAGGAAGACCAAGAAAGGTGACACAAAGGACAATCTTAAATCATAAACAGAATCTTTGGCACAGATAATAGCCAGTAAAATGGCCCGACCCTCTTCCAACTTTGTTTCCAGCTCCCTTTGCAACCTACTTACTACTATCATTCTGTTGGCCATGATGTTTACACGGTCAATTCCCATCATCCCACGTTTTAGGGAAACTGTTAATCCTACCAATGAAACTTCCTGGAAACTGTTCACTCTGGTGTTTATTTCCAGCCTAGGTCAGACAGGAATGGTTTTTGCTCTCAGGATGAGCTTTGCCACAGGAGATCTTCCAGCTGCAACACTGTTCCTTTTCCCAGAAATGCAAAGGGAGCTTTTCTCGCATATTTTCATGCTTCTCAGGAGTACAGATGATCTTTGGGACAGGGCCATTTTGTGGATTGAAACATACACACACACATACACACACAAATAAATTATATATATTATTCAATGTAAATACAAATAAATATTTAAAATTATATATATACTTTCAATGCACAAAATTGAATATATATATATATATATATTAAAATCTCAACCACATAATAACTTAAAATGTAACCTTATTTGAAAATAGAGTTGCCGATGTAATTAGCTGAGTTCATATTGGTGTCAGATAGTCCTTTAATGACTATCATGGGGATTCTTTTAAGAGGAAAGATACATAAAGGGAAATGGTCTTGTGAAGACACACAGCATGCCATGTGACGACAGAGACAGATGTTCAAAGATGAAGGACACCCAGCATTGCTAGTTGCTGCCAGAAGCTAGCAAAGAATGGGACAGATTCTTCCTCAACACCCTGGAAATGTAGCCACCCTGTTACTATCTTAGTTTCAGACTTCTCACCCTGATAAAGAATATATTAATGTCACTGGTGTGCTGTTACAAGAGGTTTGGGACATAAATATAGATGTGTAGCTCTATGATGCTTCCCTACCCATACCCCCTGCCTATCTCCCCAGGAAGCTGGAAGTGCTCAGTCTGTATCACTTCTCCAAGTTTTTATAGAAATCTTCATCCAAGAGTTTAAAAGTTTGTTCTTCAAGTCTGACTCTTTCGGGCACTCATGAAAATAACTCAAATTCCACCACATAACAATGTGGGAGAAGGTGATGAAGCCTCATGGTGGTGGGATTAGGAAAGCAGTCGGTATGACTTTGATGAACCTGATCAGGTATTGATAAAAATGGGTTAGGGAGTGGTTATTGCTAAACAGCCTGAGCAAAAATCTTGAGAAAATTGGATTTTATAGTGGAGTATTACACAGATGAGCTGGAGAAAGTTCAGGAGCTTGCCCAAAATTCACCAGGCATCTGGGCATGGGTACATTTTTGTTATCTGAGCATTCTAGAGGCAGAGATAAGAGAATTGCCACAAAGTTTGATGGCAACTAGGTCTACATATTGAGTTCTAGGCCAATTTAAACTATATACAGTGAGACCCTGTCTCAAAAAAAATCCCCCAAAAAATAGTTTCATAAGCAAAGAATATTTGTAAAGAGCATGCTTAATGTCACAAAGCATTTTAAACAGGGATTTGAGAGAAAATCAGTCAAAAGATTCATTGCATGTAAAACCTTAATCATAATCTTGTCCTTTTTTCTCCAAAGGACATATATGAAACTAAGATAACTTTGCTATTAATTAACCATCCCTCAAAAAACTGACCTTAGTTGACAGTGGAAATCACATTGACATACAAACTCTAGGAAGCCTTGGAGAATGGTGACTGCAGAACTATAAATATTGGATTTGTTCTCACTGTTAGAAAAGGCCTGTGGCAGTGGTGGCGGTGGCGGCGGCGGCTGCTGCTACTGCTGCTGCTGCTGATGAGGATGATGATGCTGAGGCATAAATGGTTTCCCCCCTTCATTTTAAAGTAGATCTCCAATCTAACAAGTTTTATCTCTCATATCTATTGCTATGTTATGGTCCTCTCATCTGCCTCAGATAACCCACACCACATAAGCTAATATTCTTCATCATCTCCATCACAAATTCAAGTACATGAGCAGAGAAATTCAGTAGTAAATTCTGGCACCTCCACATCCAGTGTGTGTACTCATGCCTTTGTGTTTTCAAAACACCTTGTTTACTACACCAAAGACTCTAAATTTTATCATAAACATGCTGAATATTCATTAAAAGATTTTGTGACAGAAAATGAAAAATACCATATTTGTAGCTTTCAAGTTCTTTGGCTAATGGAGACAAATAGAGAGTATGAACTGGAAGAATGATTAGCTATAGAAATTAGCTATAAATAATCACACTTAGTTTCAAAGTAAATTGCACTGTAGAAAGTTAAGCAAAGAAGACTTTGCTCAAGATTATTGCAATCTTGATCAGACAAGATAAAAATTGCAGGCTGCTCTAGGTGAATACCAACCCTTTTCCAACTGTGAATCACTGACTACAGAATTAACATCATCTTTTTACAGCTAGTCATGTTAGCTCAGCAGGTGAAGGCACTTACTGCCAAGCCTGAAAACATGATTCCAATCCTGGGGTCCACATGGTACAAAGAAAATCAACACAATCAAGTTGTCCTTGACCTCCACAAGCATTCTGTGGTATTTGGGGATATGAGAGTGCACACACACATACACACACACACACACACACACACATACACACACACACAACACAACATATAAATAAAAGGAAAAAGGAAGGTTATTGTAATTTATTCTTTTTTAAATTCAGAAGCCCAATATTTAACAAACTTTCATCAATAAATTCTTAAGGCTCAAGTGATAACTGCCAAAGGATTATCAAATATGTGCCCAGTCCTATCTTATTGCTCAGCTTTACAATTTCCTTGTCCTTGGTTTATGTTTACCAGTAGAATCCATGACAGTCTTTACATATTAGATGATATATTAATGAGAGATGGGCTTATGGTAAACAGACCCAGACAGAAGTCACAACTATGTATGATCTTGTGCAAGTGACTCAACCCTTAAAAGACTCAGTGCCTCTGCTGTCAAAATGGAAAGAAATATACTTGCTTTATGATATTTCTGAGGAAATTTAATGAGATTAGTGAAGAGCTTAACATATTTCCAAAAACATAAGATAATTACTATGACTCATGTCTGACTAGAGTGATCTTGGCATTCTCCTCAGATGTAATTTGAAAGCATTGGCTAGAAGCCATTGCTCAGGAACTGAGAACAGTGAAAGCATAAAAGTATGTGTTTCAATCAAAAACAGGAGATGTTTCAACTAGTTCAGTAACCTTCTTTCAATTGTATTTTCTACAATGGCATATGCCATTGGTCTCATGGAATAAGATATAATCACATTTCTAAAGGTATGAATAGCAAAAATCCTTCATAGAATATTGGATCATTTATCAAATCACAAAGTGCATCTTTATTTCCCCTCAGCAGTGTGGGATTTCTTTTCTTGTTTGATGAAAAATTTTGACACCATGTACATTTTTGGAATGAGGAAAACCTCTAAATGTAAGGGAATTTAAGGGGAAACATGTCATTCACTGTGGTCTGGTTATCATGAAACAGACAAAATGTAAGAGCTAAGATGTGAAGAGTACACCATATATCAAATTGGAATATAACCTGAGTCCTCAAAGATAAACCTATTTGCCTAATCAAACCAATACCTTTTCATAACTCTGAGATACCATCTTACACCTGTCAGAATGGCTATGATCAAAAACACTGATGACATCTTATGCTGGAGAGGATGCAGAGCAAGGAGAAGACTCCTCCACTGTTGGTGGGAGTGCAAACTTGTAAAGCCACTTTGGAAATCAGTATGGTGGTTTTTCAGAAAATTGGGAATCAATTTACCTCAAGAGCCAGCTATACCACACTTGGACATATACCCAAGGAATATTCAATTATACCACAAGGACACATGCTCAACTATGTTCATAGCAACATTATTCATAATAGCCAGAACCTGGAAACAACCTAGATGCCCCTCAACCAAAGAATGGATAAAGAAAATATGGCAATATACACAATGGAATACTACTCAGCAGAGAAAAGCAATGACATCATGAAATTTACAGGCAAACGTATAGAAGTAGAAAATATCATCCTGAGTGAGGTAACCAGACTCAGAAAGACAAACACAGTATGGACTCACTCGTAAGTGGATACTAGATGTAAAGCAAAGGATAACCAGACTACAACCCACAGCTCCAGAGAAGCTAGCTAACAAGAATGACCCAAAGAGAGATGCATAGATCTCCCAGAGAAGGAGAAATAGATGAGATCTACATGACCAAACCGGGAGTCAAGGAGGGTAATGGAGGGCAAGGGATAGGGGATAAGAACATAAGGGAGTGGGATGTTCGAGCTGGAACAGGGACAGAATGGGAGAGCAATGAAAGAGATTCCATGATAAATGAAGACATCATGGGAATAGGGAGAAACAGGGTGCTAGGGAAGTTCCCAGGAATTCACAAGGATAACCCCACCAGCAATAGTCGAGAGGGTGCTTGAACTGGTCTACTCCAGTAATCAGTTAGTGAATACCCTAACTGTCATCATAGAGCCTTCATCCAGTAACTGATGGAAGCAGATGCAGAGATCCATGGATGGGCACTAGGCCAAGCTCCACGAGTCCAATTGATGAGAGAGAGGAGGGATTCTATGAGCAAGGGAATCAAGATCATGATGGGAAAATGTACAGAGACGGCCAACCGAACTGGTGGAAACTCATGAACTGTGGACCAATAGCTGTGGAGCCCCCATGGGACTGGACTAGGCTGTCCGGATAGGTGAGACAGTTGTTTAGGCTTGAACTGGTTAGGGGGTCCCAGGCAATGGGATGTGGATCCATCCCTGGTACATGAGCCGGCTTTTTGCAGACCAGTGCCTATGGTGGGACACCTTTCACAGCCTTGGTGCAGAGGGGAGGAGCTTGGACTTGCCTCAACTGAATGTACCAGGCTCTGCTAACTCCCCATGGGAGACCTTGCCTTGGAGGAGGTAGGAATGGGGGATGTACTAGGGGGGAAGGCTGGGGGGGGTTATGGGAGAAGGGAGGAGAGGGGGATCTGTGGTTGATATGTAAAATGAATAGAAAATTTCTTAATAATAAAAATTTTAAAAGAAATAAAAATTTTGAACATATAAAAAATACCTTTTCAAACTCCAATATATTACTAATTAACTGCTTTTAAACTCTCTATCTCATTTATTTACCTTAAAAAGCAAATCTAAGTATATATAAAGATATACAATCTACTTATGTGCATAAAGTACAATTCTAAATGGACCTAAGTTCAAACTATAAAACACTACAAATGTAAACTGTTAAGGCTTCTGAAAAAAAAAAACACAGAAGGGAATTTTTTGTGATTATTAAGTGGAAAAAAGATTCCTTAGGTAACAAAATCATGACACATAAACAATTCTGCTAAACTACATGTCATCAAAACTAAAATGTTTTATATTCAAAATATGCCCTTTAGAAAATGTTCTTTTATACTCATTTATTAAAGTTGTTCTTGTGCTTTATATCTTCTGTAAAATTCTACCTCCGAAATGTAGCATTTACCAAAAGTTAATTTTTATTTGATCTTTAAAAAGTTTTGTTACAGTGTGTATGTGCATATGTGTGTGCCTGTTTGTGTGTGTGCACACAGGCATATTTAGTGTGTGTGTGGTGATAAAAGGACAACTTGCATTAATTAGTTTCCTCATTCTACCATGGGAGTCACAGGGATTCAGCTCAGATCATCAGGCATGACAGAAGGTGTCTTTACCTACGGAGCTCTCTTCTCGGCCTTTGATCTTACACAGTTAAGTTATATTTATCTGAAACAAATATGAAAATCATAATAACTATAAATTATCAATTCTGTACTGAGATATCTTTGTGGTCACTTTCTCATAATTGTTACTAATATTCCTGATTTTTAGTATAATCAAATGTGTATTAAGATTATGTAGTAATATAATGGATTCTATGATCTGTTATTTTTTAAGAAATATAGTGTTTAAAATTAAGTCCATTGTTGTTATTACTAGCTATATAAAAATAAAAGGTATTATTGTGTTATTATTTCTTCTGAATTTGAGGGACAAGAGAGAATCATGAGGCTCCAGAAACAAAGAACACTTTCACAAGGCTCAGGAAGTATTCTTATAAGGATCTGGAAGTAAATAAAACTTATAATGCTCAAGAAGTTGCTAAAACCTACAGCCCAGGAGATTCAAAGGCTCTTCCTCAAGCAGTAAAGGAATGCCTAAAGAGAAAAGTCCCCATTTCCAATTGGGGAGGTGTCTGCAAATTACACATGGAGCTGAAGGATGCAGCTTCTCTGAGTCATCATTCCCACCAGGATGGAACGTTCAGGAATGAAGATGTCTTTGGCCCATCCACATTCCTGTTAGCCCTTCTATGCTGCTATAAGTAATACCACTAAAATAATTGATTTGTGTAGCAATATTCTGATAAAATAATTTCTCTAGTTTATTGTTCATTCCCTCTGTGAGGTGAATAGACATTTGCTCACATCTCTCCAAGAAAAGCCACGTGATAGATTGAAACAAACAAAAGATCTACACATGAAAAGGCTATCATTTATAATCTATCATATGTGGAGTAGATGGGGCAGGGTCATCCTATACCCTAGGCTGAACTATAATTTATTATGTTGTGCAAGTCTCAAACTCTGGTAATCCTCCAGCTATAGCCTCCCTAGTGTTTGGATTATAAATGCGGTATATGTGTATTATTTTATCTCTTTATGGTGATATGAAACAGTATTTTCCCATTAAAAGTTGTACTATTTCTTTAAAACTATATTTCATGTAATTTGTAGTTGAATTTTTCCTTGCACTGCCAGCTCACAAATGACAACATGGTGACTAATATTTAATTACAAAAGCTCAGCCTTAGCTTAGGCTTGTTCCTAACTAGTTCTTATAACTTAAATTAACCATATCTTTTAATCTATGTTCTTTTATCTGACTTGGTTACCTTTACTCTGTACTGCCGTTGCTGCTTCCTCTGCATCTGGCTGGCAACTCAGTATTTCTTCCTCTCAGTGTTCTCTCTCTGCTTGGAAGTCATGCCTAGCTATTGGCCATTCAGTCTTTTATTATACCAATCACAGCAATAAATCTTCATAGTGTGCAAATATCCCACAACAGTAATTAATGTGTATTAAAATTGAATATTCAGAAAGGTAATGAAAAGATTGTGATTATTCTACTCAGCTTTTGTCAGTGTAGAAAAGTGGTTCACCTTTAACAAAACAAGATGTGTGTATTTTACAGAGGGTCTTCATAGAATTCTGATGAATGGTATTGCTCTAATCCTAGACATACCAGCAGTAAAACCAGAACAGCGTGGAAAGATTGAGCTGAGAACTGCTCTCATGAGCAGATTTGCATATTGTTAACAGTAGATTAATTCAGTGTTTGCTAGTGGCATAGTGTGGGTGTCATTAAACTATTTTTATGCTTCATACAGATGGCTTTAAATCAACAATTTGATTTAAAAGATGAGCCTCATATTTATGTTTGAGTGGCAGGTTGTCATTTGTTATTAATGCTGTTCTCATATTCTGTTTTTATTAAAAAAGTGTCAACTCATAGCATATATAGATAAATAAAATCTACCTCAAGTTTTCATTAAAATATTCACCAAGGATCCCAGAGATAAACAGAGCATCGGCTTAGAAGGAAACAAAATAAGGATTGCAATGGAATAAAAAATGGGGAGTTCCACTTGCTCAAATGAAAAAAAGAAAAAGAAAGAAATTACAATGAAACAACTTTTGACTACTTTTCTAAAAGGAAAATTACAGGAAAATGTAATACACCATATTTTAAGGGCCATCTGTTTATCAATCATTGTGGTAGGAAGTGAAATGAATGTGAGGACATGGAAGGAGGACAAAGAAATAGGTCTGTCCCTCAGAAAATACTCCTGCATTAACTTCCATTTTGTTTGAGACAAACACCTGTTGAGAATACCAAATATAGAACCAAGGAGTTTTGTGACTTCCACGGAAGAAGATATAGTCCAGTGTACTATATCTTCAGGTGTACGTCCATATGATCTCTTTAACTTTGCAGACTCATTGAGAAAGACCTCCCAAATGTATTCAAAATCAACAGCTTTCTAAGGAACAATCAAGAGCTATGTCTATCACTAAGCTCAGTTTATTGTATTTACTGAAAAATCCTCTTACCTGGACACAATGGAGTCTTCAAAAGATACGGGTTGAAAGGTGAAAACAGAGTTCTGTGTATTGATGCTGGTGAACAATGAGCAGAGAGGTTGCACTTAGAGAAGATATAAGTGTACTTTCCTTCCCTTTTTCCATCCACCCAAAACGGCTACACAGAGCTCAGAAAAAGAAGAGAAGAGTGGATTGGTAGGGAACCTTAGAACCCAAAAACAATATGGTAAGAAATCCTGAGGGGTCTCTTTTAAACTCTATCTCTGACTTAGCACTAAAACAGTTGATTACTAATATATAGCAAAAGGGATAAGGCTAAAAGAAGAAGGAACTTAATCAAACAAGAAACAAGAAAAAGCTGTGGCCATACCCTCTCTACCTTCAAGTTCAACACAGCAATACAGAAAATGTATAGACAATAACCACTGTACTTCAGCCAAGCCATATAGAAAACTGATACCCAAAGCTACATTTGCCAGAAATCCAAAGGAATAACCCAGATCTACCCCAACCCTTCTGGAAACTAGTGAAGCATCACTACTCCTCCTTACACACTACAGTGGCCAGAAAAGATGAAGGTGAGAAGAGAGTGCTTGCATTAATAATGAGTCACCAAAACACATGAAGAAAACAAAAGCGGCCACCAGCAGACCTGAGTTGTCCTTGGGTATTCTTACAGTATCTGAGAAGGCAGTGGAGAGCCAGGACATTCACCATTGCCCAGCTATGAGACCAAGTTCCTTGCCACACCGTCTCTCCACTCCATCTCAGATGGAAGCTGTGACAGGGCCAACAAAAGACTGGTAACCAGCAATGCATCACTGAAGGGCGAGTGGAGGTCTGACACTGGCTCATACCCAGAACCAATAAACCAATCTTAATTTCACTTGGAGAAACACAGGGAGCCCGTACTTGCATCTCCACCTGCCAGAAATAAAAGGAGGCTCTTTCTTTCCCAGTGGAGTGATTTTACACTCAACTAAAAACAAAATTTGAATAAGATCGAAAATCTCATAACACCCAATATTTTCAAGTTGAAATTTCTAAATTCACTCATGCTAATAACCAGTTAATTCTCAGACTGAATGAATGACATGATTAATTTTAACATCAACATAAAAGAGATGTTAGAGTCATCTGATGTTTTACATCAACCATTGTAAAAAAAATGTTTCAAAGAGTAATCATGAATGCTTATTTGAAAAAAAAAAATAAAAATAGAACATCTTAGCCAAAAGCAAAAGCTATGCAAAAGAAGCAAATGCAAATTTATAAATGAAAGCAGAAGTAACAGGAAAACTGAACCCACAGTTGAATTAGGAGATTCCGCCTGCCTGTCTCAACAACCAATAGAATTACACAAGAGGTCAGCGAGGATGCAGAACTCAACCACCCAATAGCCTTTAGGGTCAAATCAGCACCACCATTAGCATCACTCCACCAAACAATGGC
Source organism: Peromyscus eremicus (assembly GCF_949786415.1). NCBI lineage: Eukaryota > Metazoa > Chordata > Mammalia > Rodentia > Cricetidae > Peromyscus > Peromyscus eremicus. The sequence goes on along the minus strand of NC_081425.1, from coordinate 96,015,864 downwards.
AGCCCATTTTTTTCCACAGGGGGAAAAATCATATCCTAAAACATCATAGAGCAAGCCTCAAAACAAATTAAAAGTAATTGGAGTTATACAAATGTGCTCTTTGTTTGCAGTGGCATCGAACTGAAAATCAGCAATAACAGTGGGCCAAAAGATCCCACATTTAGAAAATAATGTACTTCTCAATAACCCACATGATGAAGAAGAAATATGAAGGAGAAAAAACACCTACATCTACCTAAATGAAAATGCAGAATACCACAATGTGTAAGATACTACTAAAAATACAGATTAGGAAATTTCTAGCATTAAGTGAATGTATTAGGGAGGAGGGAAAGCCTCTTCACTTACCTGACCTCTCATCTCCCAAATAAGAATACAAATAAACCCAAATCTGAGACAAAGAAGAGTAAAGATAATGACAAATATTAATATCAAAAATGGAATGTAACAGATAAAATCAATTTTAAAGAACCATTTTGCTGGGTGGTGGTGGCACATGCCTTTAATCCCACCACTCAGGAGGCAGAGCCAGGCATATCTCTGTGAGTCCAAGGCCAGCCTGGTCTACGGAGTGAGTTCCAGGACAGGACAGGCACCAAAACTACACAGAGAAACCCTGTCTCAAAAAAACAAAAAAAAAAAAAGAACTTCTTTCTTCTTCAAAAAGAACAATAACATTGATGATGGTCTGTCATGATAAAGAAAGAATGAAAAGTGAGAGCCTTTAATATCAGCCATAAAACAGAATGAATGGGCAAACATTGAAATTAATATAAATGAAGCAACATTAAAACTCAGCACATGTAAAATTGACAGGTTTACTGCTAAAGTGTACAGAAAACAACAACACACACACACACACATATACTTATACAGTGTCATAACTCACATGCACACTAATTCTGCCTCCCCATCTGACAGGTGATGTCATTCTGTATGCTGTGAAAATGTGTTGCTCTGACTGGTTGATAAATAAAGCTGTTTTGGCCAATGATGAGGCAGAAAAAGGTTAGATGGGACATTCTAAAGAGAGAGAGAGGAAGAAGACAGAGTAGGGGACATGCTGCTGGTTGCTGCCAGAAAAAGCAAGATGTAAATGTACAGGTAATCCACAAGCCACGTGGCAAAGTATAGATTTATGGAAATGGGTTAATTTAAGATATAAGAACTAGATAGCAAGAAACCTGCCATGGCCATAGTTTAAAAATAATAGTAGCCTGTGTGTGTTTATTTGGGTTCCAGTGGCTGTGGCGGGGGAGAGAAATTTGTCCTGACTGCAGGCCAGGCAGGACACAGGAAAACTTTCAGCTATACCCCATCCATCATGTTATCCTGTTGTCTTTGACTTACATACTGAGATAGAGTCCCCATGCACTGTCTGTCTGCATGCTTTAGGTATATAAGGCCCAACATTGCTTCTCCCACTCTCTTCTAGCTGACAAACTCAGTTTCACAACCATGAGTTCCATGAATCAGTCTTATGCTCCTTCCGAATTAATCCATCCAACAATGCTATGGGGAACCGATCTAGGCAATGATGTGGATCTCATCAATGACTTTAGTCTAGAGGCAATCTCATTTTTCTTCCTGCTGTAGTAGATCAGCATCTCTATGGTGATGGTGGTGGGAGAGTCTACTACTTCCTATTGCTCTGATGAGGTATGCTGGTCTTTTCTCTCAGGGATCTGTAGCAGCCATCACCATGCTGCACCTGACTGCACAGAACCTGATATAAACAGCTCCCTTAACAAACCATGACACACACAGGGCACACAGGCACACACACACATTATCCCGGGGTTAAATACATAATTCTTACAGTCTTACAACTACCATAAAGTTAAACTTAGTTTATCAATTTCCCCAAAATTAATGTCCATTTTCAAATAATTTCACTAGTGAATTCTACAAAATTATCTTTAAAAATACAAAATGTCTACGTTTTACCCAAAACAACGGAAGAAAACATACAATTCATTTTAAAAGCTATTAGCATCCTAATATTGAATTCACACAATCAATAATTTTTTTAAACATTATTCCTCATTGCTGTCATAATGCTGAATGTATTAATAATAAATTCCAAGTCACCAGTAAGGCATCAGTGTTACATTAAAGGAAAGAAATCAAAGCATTCCCATTTCTTGTCATTTAACCAAGAATGAACCCAGACTTGAATTCTCTACTTCATGATTTCTGTGTCTTCTATTTTCTGTATGTTTGTTATATCAGTCTGAATCTGTGCCTTCCTGGACACTCTCTTTGGAATTGTCCCTGTCTCTCTCTCTCTCTCTCTCTCTCTCTCTCTCTCTCTCTCTCCCTCCCTCCCTTTCTCCCTCTCCCTTTCTCTCTCCATCATTTTCTGTGTATGTACTTGTGTGTGTGTGTGTGTGTGTGTGTGTGTGTGTGTGTGTGTGTATTTCTGTCCATCTATCTGTTTGTGTAATGTGGGACTGTGTGGAACTGTCCATGGGAATATGCCTTTCTGCCCTTGTATTTTGTGTCCCTAACAGATGGCTTTGCTCTGTATTCACTGAATAGCACAGGAAGTATCACTTGTGGAAAGAATTGGGGATACTTTATAGAAATCTTTAACAGTTTTTACAAAGGACTATGTCACAGATACCAACTGATGCAGATATCAAAGAGTATTACAAAAATCTGTGCTTATAAAGCAATATCAAAATGTTGTGTGCAACATTTATAGTGGATACTCATTTTATGATTGCTTTCATCCTCTATTTTTGCTACTTTCAGCAAATGATTATTAGAACACAAATGCATTACTCTGGCTCAAGGACATAGAAGAGCACATAATTTAAGATTATATCTATGCATTAACTTAGTTATAAAACCTGATTACATGGGAAATACAAGGCAGGTAAAGTTGGTCATTAGAGTGTACCCTTAAATCAGGTTAAACAAACAGGCTGAGTCGACAGTAGTATATTAGTCTTAAGTCTTAAGTGACCTCAAGGTGCCATTTTCTAGCAGTGAGGTCCAGCAAAAATTCAAGTCTTGAATTTGATTTACACAGTAGGTTTTCAAAAAAACAGTTCAAGTCAACGTGTTAGATGATAAAAGACATATATAATTTCTGCTTCTATTGCTTATCTACAATATAGTGAAGGAGTTTTGGATAGGCAGAAAGCAAGATGAGCAAAGAACATATAGGTTGTAGAAGAAGAAATAAGAGTGTCACTTATTGGCAAAAAATAAAAAGTTCTCTGTTCCCCTAGACCCAATTCCCCAGTCTCCTCCCTAGCACTGTAACAGAACCCCAGCTGCAGCCTTCCCACTCACTTCCCCACATCTCCTATAGATCCCATAAACAATCCCTTCTTAACCTCCATCCCCCAACTTGTTTCTTAATCCCAGGACCCCAACTCAAGTAGGCATTCCCTGCTGACCAAAAGACCCCTCCTCCTAGAACAACAAATAGGCTGAAGGCTGACCCACACCTCTCCTACTGCTCCTGAGATCCAATCTCCCCAGTCTCACCCCCAAATCTGTGGCAAGAAACCTGCTATATTCTCCTTTTCCTCACTGACCCCTTCCACAACAGATCACAAAGCCCTTTTACTCCAACCTTCTTTCCTCCAAAGTATCCAAGTATCCCAACCTCCAATACCAGCAGGCATTCCCTGTTAAATGGCAGCTGAACAGGCCAGGAAAACAGACAACACAAAGTCATTAGACTCTCTGAAAATCCAGAAGGTAAACAGAAATGAATCAAAATACCCACTTGTGGGAGCCCGTTCTCGGGTTCCTCGTGGCTTTACCTAGCAGGTCCACATAGAGGATGATTAGACCACGGGCCTGAGTGCAGGTGTCTGAGATGGTCTGCACTTGCCTGTGCTGGGGGAGGAGGTCTTTTGCTCCACCCCTTGGTGTCTCTATAAAAACCCTGGGGCAGAGACAGTCAGGGCCCGTTGGAATAGGTTCCAGGCCCTCTCGAGGCTATCCTTTATTTTCTTTCTGTTTATCTCCGCGATATTCTCCGCAATAAATCCTTCTATCTAATATTTCCTGCTGCTCGCACTCAAGAAAACTCTGGGGAACTGTGGGGGTGGTTGGGTAAACACCCCACAGAATGGCGCCATGAACAGGGACTAAAGAAAAAAGGGACTAAAGAAAAAAAGGGGGGACTAAAAAAAAAGGGGGGACTAAAGACAAATGAACAGGGACTAAAGACAAAGTAATAGGGACTAAAGATAAAGGAAAATAATAGTTTTATTACAGAGTTTTTGGCGAAAGTGCTGAGTTCAGCCCTGCCAGTGGATGAGGCATGCCGGTGTTATGGAAAATATATATTTTTTATATATTATTGAGAGGCAGGGGTTTTATCCTCGAGAGAAAAGGAAAGCGGACTGGAAGGATGTCCGATGCTGCAGCGAAATTCTCTTCTGTCAAAATTTTCTATCTTCTATCCCTTTCTCAATTTCTATCTGTGAAAAATAAGTATAAGGCATAGGGTAGTAAAATAGTGTAGGAAAAACTTAGAAGTGTAAGATTGTGTAGGAAAAAATAAGTAAGGCAACTAGACAGAAAAACTCTTCAATTTTCTAACTTGGGGGCTCTGAATGCAAACTGGGGGAAAAGATCTTTCTTTGGGCTATTTGGGTAGTAAAAAAGCTCTGGAATAGGTTTCCTATGGAAGCTTTTGACCTGGGGCAGCTGAAATGCTAAGTCCAAGCGGCAGGAGAAAGTGATTTCTCCCTGAGGCAAAAATGGGGATGTAAAAAGCCAAAAAGTTTAAAGTTGGGAAGTTTTGGGAAAAGTTGCTCATTCTCTTGGGGGGAAAAAACCTTTCTCTTAAAGCTTTTCTTGGAAAATTTGGGGGAAAAAACTCTAAAAAGCCTTCATCTTTCTCAAAAGCTCTCAAACTTAAAGACTAAAGCCTTTAACTTTCTCTCAGAAGGACAAAAATTAGAATCACCTGAAGATATTAGTATGGGGACCACCTGTGATTAGCTCTAAGGGAAAAACAACAAACCCCTTAAGACAGCAAAACCTCTAAGTTCTGTTTTTCAAGCCTTAAAAATTGTCCCTGCAATGCAGGAGGCAGGGACAAGTTCCTAAAAACCTCTTCTAAGCTCTGTCTCTTCAAGCTAGTAAAAGACAGTGGGTCAGAGTACCCTGAGGGAAACGCTTGGGAGAGTGTGGGTAAAGAGCTACAGAGAGCCCAAAAGGGCCAGAAACTTTACCTGAGAAAAGCAAAAAAGCCAAGCTTTTCAGTTACAGCCCAGCTGAGGCATCAAGGGTTTTGTTTGTGAGTGAGCGTCTTTGAAAAGGTGCTCCTAATCGTCCTTATGCAAAGATCCCCTGAAGCAAGGCAAACTGTTAGCTTTGTATCCTCTCTTCTGAGCAAAAACCCAGAGGGACTGGCCAGCTTCTCTGAGTTGGAGTGCATTTCAGGGATACTAGGGTTCCTGCAGTTGCAAACTTCCTGGAGCACAGAGCTGAGGCAGGAAGGTGCAGGACCCAGGGGAAGGTTGCTAATGAACAACCAAAGCTAAAGCCAGTGGGAACAGCACAGTTGTCTGCTTTCCTACAAGTCCCGGGTTGGTAGGTCCACTGCTGCAAAAAGACATCTGAAAAAAGCTTTCCTATCAGTAAGGACCTTTCTGGGAAAACAGTAAAGCTGAACTGTGTCTGAAGCAGTTGTGCTGCTGAGTCAGAATGCTGTCTGGGGAAAGAGCCCAGCCAGGGCAGAAGAGAACTATCCAAGAGTAAAGCTTTCTTTTCTGTCAGAGAAAACACCTCTTTGAGAAAAGCTTTGTTTCAACTGACTCCCATGAGATGAGGGGAAGTGTAGCCCTGAGGGGTGATTGCCTCTGGTATAAGCTCTGTCCTTGAGCACCCAGACAAACACAACCCACTGGGGGACTGGGCCAGGTGAAGGCCTGATGAAACAAAACACCTGTCCTAATGGGAGTTTAGAAATGGCAAAAACCTCCCTTGTTAGATTTTCAGTCTGTACGCAAACCACACAGACCCAGAAAACAAACGGACAAAAAGCCCCTACCTTCAGTAGCAGGGAAAGCCGCCACTGTAGTGTCGGAAACTGTTTCTGGGGTAGAGGGGATAAACTGAGACCAAACTGGGAACTGTCTGGGAGAAAGACTCTAAAGAAACAGAAGGGACCGATTCCTCCCCAGAAAAATATGACCTGAAAAAGCTGCTAGAATTTGAGGCAGATTCGGGGGGGAGAAAAAAAAGCCCCTACTTCCAAGGGCAGCTAGCAGAGGTACAGAGCCGCAGATACTTGAAGCTTTGCATCTGGGGAAGGAAGGAACAAGCAAAATGATATAGATCAGTGGGAGAAATCTCTCTGAAAGAGCTATGAAAAAACTCTGTTGTGAATGTTTTTCACTGACTGGCTAAGACAAACACAAGCCCCGAGAAAAGTTGCTATCAGAAATTGCCCACCTCAATGCGCGCTAACAAGGCAGGTGCAGTTCTGATTTGGGGGCCAGTGTCAATTAAAGGAGAGACACCTGTTAAAGCCAGCTGAGGAGAGACCAGAAACCTCCCAATGTCCCATAATTGAAAATGTAAAATGCCTGTTCAAATCTCCCGTTGCAAAAGCAAAAAACTTTGTTCAATCCTCCCAGGCAAGAATTTGTAAGCAAGTCTGGTAAAAAAGAACTTAGAAGTTGACTCTCAGACCCAAAAAGAACTATGGGAAATGACTGATGGAAAAATGATATAAAGGACTGATATAAGGGACTGATACTATTATGGATTGATATAAGAGAAATGCATTCTGGGAAAGGTAGTTTTTCTGCTAAAGATGGTGACATTGCCCTGAAACACTTTTGTCAGCTCGAAAATACGTTCATGGTAAACTTTAAAATACAGCTTTTAAAAGAATAAGGAGGAAAATCATCTAAGAGTTTTAAGTGTCAGTTCCAATGAAACATTGAAAGGATATGGAACTAGGCACTTCGCGGTTTGGGGGTTGGTAAAATGACTTATTTACCCTAATAGCTGTGCAAAGTTTTTACAGTAGTTGGATGACAGAAAGCTACCTATAAGATCAAACAAGCCACTTTAAAATCCTTAAAGCAAGAGAGAGCAGGTTATACACTGAACGTTGTCTTAGATATGAAGGAAACTTATGCTATCTACAAAAGAAAGCTGCCATGCTTTGTGGGCCATATTAGAGTTCACTCCAATCTTCCTGGTCCTTTAGCTGAGGGTAATGCGAAATGGAAAGATCCCTGCTCGGGATTGTGGAAGGGTCCCAATCCTGTGTTAATATGGGGTCGAGGACATGTTTGTGTTTTTTCACAAGAGGAGAATGAAGCTCGGTGATTACTGGAGCGTTTCGTAAGGAGCTTGGAACTAAGAAAGGTCAGCTCCAATGATGTTCCTACAATGGAACCAGAATGAAAGTGGCTCAATTAGTGTTTCTGAGGTTTTGTCACTGGTTAATGCAAACAGTGAGGAAATAGAGTTCGGAGCTGTGCCGCTTTTGGCTTTACTAGCTCCTTTGGAAAAATACTTTATATCACCTAATAACTGTGCGATATTTGGCAAAGAGCTTACAGCAGCTAAATACGGTAATTTCACTGTCAGCATGAAGGGAAGTTTTTCGGTAGAACAAACCAAGAGTACTGCTGTAATAGAAACATTTGTCTGAATTGAAGCACTTAGGGGAACTATTATGAATTTGGGTGAAGGGACAGCCTCTAGTTAAACACCGTCTACCGCTGACAGTGCATCTCTGCTGGGTCCGGAACGGCTGAGAGAACTGGCAACTTTGGAGTGTGGCATCATCCTGGGAAGGTTACAGTCCCCTAGCAACAACTATCACAATTCTATAACAACACTCACTAAATCCCAGTGTTTTATAACAAAGCTGACTATAAACTCTAAACGTTAGCAATGAGGTACGTACTTCCTGTCTAGTTAAGAATCTTTCTAATAGAGATAGTGATAATAATTAAGAGTAAGAAATAGAAAAAGATGAAAATAAGATATGTAAGTTTATAAAAATTCTCTTGTTAGATCTGTGTTAAAAAATCTTTAGGTGTTTGCTAAGTTAAATATATGCTAATGGTAGCCCTATATAAGTTTGTAAAATAGATCTATAGATCCTTTAAGAATATAAGCTTGCAAGAAGTATCTAAGGTAGTCTTAAGACGTGTAGTAATAAGCTTGTAAGAAGTAAAGATACTAATTGTAAATGTAAGTTTAAATAAGAAATATGATAAGTATATAAGAAGAAATATATTTGCTAAAGTAGTCCTATAGTTTCCTTAAGGAGTATAAATAAGTAGATGTTAATGTGTTATATGTGAGTTTGTAAAAACACGTAAATTTTGAATGTGAATCTAAATGCAAAAAATGTTATATGTGAGTTTGTAAAGTATAAATGTTAAGTGTGAGTCTATTTTTAATGTATATGGTGAAAGAACCTGAGACATACAGAAGTTAGTGTCCTAGCAGACTGCAAAGCAGGCAGTCTGAGCGGTTTTTCAAAAGCTCCAGAAGCCGCTAAGAAGCTAAGAATGGCGGACGCCAGAACTAGCACAAGGCATCCGCAGCTGAGATTCATGGAAAATCAACGCAACACAGAAAAACCTGAGCTAACATCAAAAACGGTGCGGTTTAGAATACTACTGTACCTAAAAAGGTCTGTCTGTGAGAACAAAAGTTGCAGAGACGCTTGTTTGAAGTAAAATTGTTAACGGCAAAAAGTTTTGGTTGAAAACCATCTCTTCATATTTGGAAGTGAAAGCCTGATACTAGAATTTATTTCTTGTTTGAACTTTTTGAACTTAAAATGAGATAAAACTACAAAGATTTTGGTTATGGATTTCTTCATATTTGGAAGGCTCGTACCAGAATTTATCATTTGAATTTTGGGACTTAAGAAATGAAATGAACAATAAAGATTTCATTGCAATGGGACAATTTTGAGTTTATTCATAAAAAAAGGAACTGTTTAAATGAAGAAATTTATTATTTCTACCTAGAATCAAGATGCAGTTTTGTGTATGCATATATGCTTTATTAATTGGTGATTCATGAATTGTTTTGCAGAACTGTTTATGTAAAAATGAAATTACTTACAGAACTGGTTTTGTGTTATAAATGGAACTGTTTAAATGGAAAAGTTTGGGTTTTCTAACTAGGCTTGAGATTTTGCTTAAATTATAAAGAAAAGGGGGAGAGTTAATATTCCTTAGTCTAATTTCAAAAGTTCTTTGAGTGGATTAATGTCATATTTTGTTAGTAAGAAATGCAAATGGGGTATATTAAGAGACTACTTTTAAAGTGTAAAGAGTTTTATTAAGAAACTGCTTTTGGATGTTTTGCTAAGTTTCCAAAGTGTTAATGGTTAGATTGAGAAGATTGCTTTTCAATATGGGTTTGTAGGAATTGTATGAGTTTGGGTTCTTCTAACTAGGTTTTAGATTTTGTTTAAAAAATTATAAAGAAAAGGAGGAGTTATGAGGTTGAGTTATGTTTGCAGAACCCTATTGATATTAATGCACCCTGGTTTTGTGGAGTTAAGGAAATATTTAAGTTTGATGTGAATACATCGAAGTTTTTCCTATGTTCTGTTAACAAGAAAATTCAAATGATTGAGTTAAAGTTGTAAGACGGAGAAAATTGTTAACTATATATAGCACCATATATGCTAATTCAAATGGTTCTGTTAAGAGTTTGCTTTGAGTTGTAAGACAGAGAATTGTGGCTATGTATAGCAATGTTTATGTTAACCTGTTAATGGTAATGATGAAGCTAAGGGATTCTTTAAGTTTGTAGTTGCCTTAAGAGTTTTTGGCTTAGAAAGGGCTTGAGGCAGCTAAGACTGCTGTAGTCACCTTGGACCTAATTCAAAAGAGAAATGCCATCTATATCATCCTCTACTCCCATACTGGGAGGTGTAACAGCTATGGAGATTGCTGTAAGCCATTATAGTTATTTTTTTATATATTAAGAAAGGGGGACCTGTGGGAGCCCGTTCTCCGGTTCCTCGTGGCTTTACCCAGCAGGTCCACATAGAGGATGATTAGACCACGGGCCTGAGTGCAGGTGTCTGAGATGGTCTGCACTTGCCTGTGCTGGGGGAGGAGGTCTTTTGCTCCACCCCTTGGTGTCTCTATAAAAACCCTGGGGCAGAGACAGTCGGGGCCCATTGGAATAGGTTCCAGGCCCTCTCGAGGCTATCCTTTATTTTCTATCTGTTTCTCTCCGCGATATTCTCCGCAATAAATCCTTCTATCTAATATTTCCTGCTGCTCGCACTCAAGAAAACTCTGGGGAACTGTGGGGGTGGTTGGGTAAACGCCCCACACCCACTCAACAAACACAAATCAGAAATCAAAATCTAGATATATAATCATCCCAAACCCAGATGCCTATACAAAAAAACACCCTTTGTGAATGTGATAGATGTTCTTAAAGAGGAAATTAATAAATCCTTTATAGAAAGCCAGGAAAACACAAACAGTGCAGCAGTGCAATGGAATAAATAAATTTGTTTAAGACATGAAAATGAAAACAGATCAATAAAGAAAACGAAAACTGAGGAAATTCTGGAAATGAAAATTTTAGGAATTTGAATAGGAACTACAGAAGTCAGCTTCACCAACAGTATACAAGAGATGGAAGAGAGAATCTCCAGTGTTGAAGATAAAATAGATGAAATGGATTAAATTGATTAAAGGACATATTAAATCTAAAAAACTCCTGACATAAAATATCCAGGAAATCTGTGAGACTATGAAAAGACAAAACCTAAGAATAATAGAAATAGAAGGAGATGAAACCCAGCTCAGAAGCCCAGAAAATATTTTCAACAAAACCATAGAAGAAAAATTTCCTAATCTAAACAAGGAGATGTATATAAAGGTGTAAGAAGCTTACAGAATATCAAATAGATTGGGCCAGAAAAGGACTTCCCCCTTGCTACATAATAATCAAAACACTACACATACAGAACAAAGAAAGAATATTAAAAGTTGCAAGGAAAAGGACCAAGCAATATATAAAGGCAGACCTATCACAATTACACCTGTCTTCTTAATGGAGACTCTAAAATAAAGAAGGTGCTGGGAAGATGTGCTACAGTCTCTAAGAGACCACAGATGCCAGGCCAGACTACAATACCCAGCAAAATTTTCAATCACCATAAGTGGAAAAAATATGATATTCCATAAGAAATTCAAATTTAAAAATACCTATCTCTAAATCCAACCCTACAGAAGGTGATCGAAGGAAAACTCCAACCCAAGGAGATTAACTATACCCATGAAAACATGAGAAATAAATAATCATGCACCAGCAAAATCAAAAGAAGGGAAACACACACAACCACTACCACCACCACACACAATAAGAACAGCAACAAAATAGCAGGAATCAACATTCATTGGTCATTGATATCATTCAGTGTCAATGGTCTCAATTTCCCAATAAAAAGACACAGACTAACAGAAAGAATGTGAAAACAGAGTCCATCCTTCTGCTACATCCAAGAAACACACCTCAATATTAAGGACAGACAATACCTCAGGATAAAGGGTTAGAAATAGATATTCCAAGTAAATTGACCTAAGAAACAAGCTGGTGTAGCCATTTTAATGTCTAATAAAATGGACTTCCAAACAAAATTAATCAAAAGAGATAGAGATTAATACTACATACTCATTAAAGGAAGAATCCACCAAAATAACATTTTGATTCTTAAAATCTATGCCACAAACACAAGGGCAACCAAGTTTGTAACAGAAACACTCTCAGAGCTGAAATCACATATTGATCCTCACCCACTGACAGTGAGACTTTACTATCCCACTCTCACCAATGGACAGGTCATCCTGATAAAATATAAACAGAGAAATATTGAAGCTAACAGACTTTATAAACCAAATTGGCTAACAGATATTTACAGAATATTTTACCCAAACACAAAAGAATATCCCTTATTCTTTGTTCCTCATAGAATTTCTGCAAAATTGAGCACATATTTGGACACAAAGCAAAGCTCAACAAATACAAGAAAATTGAAATAGTTCCTTGCAAATCATCAGATAGCCATGGATATCAATGACAGCCGAAAGCTTGCAAACTCATGAAAAATGAAAAACTATGTACTTAATGAAAAATGGGTCAAAAAAGAAATCAAACACCTTCTAGAATTGAATGAAAATTAATACACTATATACCCAAGCTTATGTGACACAATGAAAATGGTGCTAAGAGGAAAGTTCATACAACTAAGTGCCTACATAAAAAAGGAGATCTCTTACACTAGCAACTTAACATCACACCATAACTCTCTAGAATAAATCACCCAATAGAAGTAGATAGAAATAATCAAACCAAGCTCTGAAATCAATGAAATAGAAACAAAGAGAAAAATATAAAGAATCAATGAGAACAAAATCGAAGAGAACAAATAGTTAGTTCTCTTGAAAAAAATCAACAAGATAGACAAACTCTTATCCAAATTAACAAAAGTAAGAGAAAGAGTGTCTAAATTAACAAAATTAGAAACAAACCTGGGGTCATAACAATAGACCTCCAAAAAATTCAGAGAATTCTAAGGACAGGTGTTAAAAACATGTACTTCACAAAATCAGAAAATCTAAAAGAACTGGATAACTTTCTCAGTAGTTACCAGTTGCCTAGTTTAAATCAAGATCAGAAAAGCAATCTAAATAGAAATACAACCCCTGAATTAGAAGCAGTCTCTAATAGCTCCCCAAACAAAACAAGTGCAGGGCCAGATGGTTCTAGCACAGACAGAAACAGATGCAGAGACTCAAAGCCAGGCATTATAAGGAGAGAGAGTCTAAATTGGAGATCTTCATCAAATCCCTCCCCTCAAAGCTCAGAGAATCCTGTAGAAGAGGCAGGAGAACGGGAACAAGAGCCAGAGAAGATGAAGGACACCAGGAGAACAAGGCCATCTGAATCAACTAAGCAAGGTGCATATGAGCTCACAGATACTAAAGCAGCAAGCACAAGGCCTACATGGTTCTACATCAGGTCATCTGTGTAGATATTACAGCTATTAGTGTCATATTTTTATGGGTCTCTGAGTATCTGCCTGCTCTTGGGACTCTTCCTCGTGCTGGGTTGTTGCGTCCATTTTTGATATGGTAGTTTTTGCTTCATTTCATTATATTTTATTTTGTGATGTTTTGTTGTTAAAAGAAAGAAGAAAGAAAGAAGAAAATGAATAAAGAAAAAGGAAGGATGGAAGAAAGGAAAGAAAGAGAACAAAATAAAGGAAAGCATATACACAAAAATCCCACATGTTTGTTATATTAGTTACTTATTAGTTGCCGTGATAAAACACCATAATCAAAATCACTTTATATAATAAAGAAGTTATTTTGACCTACAGTTCCAGAAGGTTAAGAGTCTGTCATGGCAGGGAAGCATAGTACCAGGCACATAAGGAAGGAAACTGAGTGGTCACATCCTCAACCACAAACATGAAGCACAGACAGCAGCAAACCAGAAGAAGGGCTAGGCTTTATACTCTCAAAGCCTCCTATGTTGCCTAGTGATTTTCTTTACCTGGGAATGAATCCACAGCCTCTCATTTCCTGTGGAAGTAAAAGCATAACCTTTCCCCCAAAGCAATACATCTTTTGACTTAAATTCTGAAGTCAAGATAATTTTAAAATATGTAGGTTGGTTTAATCCAGTAATCCTCACAATCCAGTGTGTCCTGGCAGCCAAAAAATTCAAAGACAATACAATAACACACAGGATCCAGACTCTCTGTATATTTTCCATCTTTATGTGGCTTTTTTCTTTTATAATACTTTACTTCCTTTTTAAAGACTTTATTATTCTTAAACTATTTTTGTGTACCCTTTCTCTTCTCTTTTCCAAGTCTACATATATGTTTAAGCACACTGTAACCCAGAGGGTTTTTTTTTTCTAAATCTGTCTATATTGCATGCCTGTAATCCTTTTCTGAGTGCATAAGCTTTTAAACTTGGAGATGTTTTTTTGTACTGTGGCCTACATGAGAGACTGTGGGAACCTGCCACATGGCTTAATCTCATGGTGGACTGGTGGCTCAAACCCTCAGTAGTGGCCAGGAGACATGTCCATGTACCTAGGCTGGCATGAAAGCCACAAGACTAGGAAGCCACTCTTAGCTCCATTTCTGTGTGTCTAGAACCCTTTTCCAAACTATCTGGGGTTTTTTGTTTGTTTGTTTGTTTGTTTGTTTATTTGTTTGTTTGTTTGTTTTGTGGATGTAGTTGCTGAATGTTTGGGCATCATTTATAGGCAGACATTTCTTTCCCACCCACCAGTTCCCAAATAACTGACAGGGAGTCTTAATATTGGTTATAAATGCTCAGCCAATAGCTCAGGCTTGTTACTAGCTAACTCCTATAACTTAAACTAACCCATTTATGTTAATCTATGTGCTGCCATGTGGCTCATGGCTTATTACCTCATCTTGTACATGTCCTGCTCCCTCTGCATCTGGCTGGTGATTCCACTGACTCTACCCTTCTTCTCATCACTCTCAGTTTGGCTCTCCCACCCAACTTTATCCTGTTCAGCTCCTGGTCAATCAACTTCTTTATTAAACTAATCACAGCAACATATATTTACACAGTATAAAGGAATATTCCACGGTGACACTATCCAAGACATACGTTATGTCAACTACAATCATTGTATTGGCAAATGGTTAAAAACACAGACCAATGAAAAAAATAGAAAACACAGAAATAGCACCATACAAATACATGGACCAGTGAGGTTTTTCATTCGTTATTTTGTTTTATTTTGACATAGATGTAAAAAAAAAAGTGAATCAGTAAAAAATAATAATTATTTTCAATTAATACTGCTTAGCTAATTAAATATCCAAAAGTCTCTTAAGAAATCTTATGACATCTAGAAAATTTATATGAAACTATATTACCAGTTAAAATGTTAAACATAAAAGCATTCACCAATTAGAAAAAAAATACAGGAGGCAATCTTTAGGATAAAAGACTAAGCAAAATCTATCTATTGCCAAGACATTAAAAATTGTGAAAAGGGAAAAGGTGGTACATTGTATCCTGTGAAAATGACCTTTATTTGATTTGTGAAGCTCTTTTAAGAATTTGTCTTCTAGAATAAAACAAAAATAGACAGAAAGTTGTAGCATGAATCTTAAAAGTTCTTATTAATAAAAAACAAATCCAGAGCCAGGTTTTGGGGTGAACGCTGGAAGATCAGAGAAGCAGAACAAGCCACAGTTTCCTCACCTCAACAGTTCCTCAGCTGATCCTGCTTCCTCAAACTGGAAGCCTCTGAGTCATCATCTAGAATGGATCTCAGCTGAACTGCTGCTCAAAAGCCTAAAAGCTTAACCACCTCTAGTTCCTGGTTTTCACACCTTATATACCTTTCTGCTTTCTGCCATCACTTCCTGGGATTAAAGGCGTGAGTCCATGCCTGGCTGTTTCTAGTGTGGCTCTAAACTCACAGAGATCCAGATGGAACTCTGCTTCTCATCTGATAGGATTAAAGGTGTGTGTGCCACCATTTTCTGGCCTCTATGTCTATCTAGTGGCTGTTCTGTCCTCTGACCCCAGATAAGTTTATTAGGATGCACAATATATTGGGGGACACAATATATCACCACAGAAAGTATTTCCAGATAGGATATACAAGAAACTCATGCTGAGAACATATAAAGAGCTCAAAACAGCATAGTAATATGAAAATTAAATTAGGAAATGAGCAAAATCCACAAAAAAAAAAATTTTACCAAGCATATAGAAAGGGCAAGTAAGCACAGAAATGTTACCACCACCCTTAACTATTAGGATGCCTTGAGTTAAATACATAATAAACTGTCTTGACACACCCATCAGAATGACAAGCATTATAACACCAGATGTTGGTGATGATGTTGAGAGACTGACTTTCTAATATATTGAAGATAAAAATGTAAAACAACACAGCTACTGTGGAAAACATTTTACTATTTTTGACAGTTTCATATATGTATACAGTGTATTTTGATCACATTCAAGTCCATTTATCCTTGCTTAAGTTTCTTCTACTTCTGTTGACACCTGTTTTCCCAACAATTTTTAAACCCACTAAGTTTATAAATGGGGTTTCTTGCATGAGCGTGGGTGTGGTGTGGGGTTCTTTATTGGCATATGACAGCTTATCAGTGTCTAAACTGCTGAAAAAAATTGGCATTCCCTCCTCCAATAACCACTAATTTCCAGTAGTTCCTCAAGGTAAGCAGCACCTCATGAGCCTTTCAGTCACTGAAGATGCAATGTTGATGTGCCAAATCTTGCACAGATCTTGTGTAAGTAACCACTCCTGCTGTATGTTCATGATGGCAATAGCCTTGTAATACTCAGAAGACAGCATTTCCTACCTCCTATGCATTCTCCAGCTCTTAAATTCTTTTTACATCCTCATAAGTGATATTCCGTGGGCATTGAAACAGTGATATAGATGTCCTGTTTATGGATGAATATTCAAAAGATACATATTCTGAGAAGTTTGATCATTTATGAGTCTCTTCATTAACTGTTGGTGATTCATGAAGAAGTTTTTCTGCCAAAGCTGATAGCCACACTAGTTTGCTGGTGTAAACATAAGCAGTAGAAGGCAGCTTGACTTCTTGGCTATTTAGCCAAACAACAATGGTAAAGTGCCCCCAAGAATTGTGCCATAGGCTTTGATACATGTATAGTATCAAACATGCATTCTCTTCCTTGAATCCAATAAAAGAGAGCATTTGGTTTTCTCTGTAACAGTCAATACAAGTATTGTACCAGTAGGCATAATTTGAATTTTGTTACTTTTAAAAACACTATTATGCTACTATCATATGGCCAAACTCTCTCTCTCTCTCTCTCTCTCTCTATATATATATATATATATATATATATATATATATACTAATTATGCAAAAGTCACATGTTAATATTTATAATATTTATAAATTAATTTATATTTATAAATATTATAAATAATATTTAAAAGTGTGTTTATTTTTATATTATTTATTAAATAATATTTTAATATTAATAAATGTTATTAGTAATATTTATAAGAGTGCCCAGTATGGGAAGAAGTCATATACCTCTAAATGGAGTAGTGAACACTGTGAACGGATTTCTAGGGAATAATGATTCCAGGGAAAACAAACAATAAGCAATAAGCAGCAAGCAAAACTAAAGCCAGGGAACTAATTCACCAAAGTTATACAGGATAGGATTCCATAGCATTGTTAAGATGATTATGCTTTAGACATGGAACACACATCAATTATTATTGCAGGTTAAATAAGGCTTTTGGGTAAAAGATGGGCAGGTATGACACTAAAAGCCTGCCATGATGAACAGTTTTGTTGATGGAAATATTCTATAAATGTTATGTTCCTATTTGTAGTGTTGGAGCATAATTTAGAAGTTATCATTGGGCAAAACTAGCCAGTGGACATATCCTTCACTAGAATATTCTGTATATTATGCTATATATTATTTCTTATAGCAACATTAGCAGTTACAACTATCTGAAAAGAAGTTCAATTTTTTTAAAAAAAATGAAGAAGTAGCTAAAGAGATAGCACAGTTCAGGAGGTGATTGCTGAACAATCATAAGGCTCCATGTTCAATACTCAGGAGTCATTTGTTTTGTTTTGTAGTTTTTTTTTTTTTTTTTTAATGTCAGACAGGATAGCGAGAACTTGCAATCCTGGCATTGTGGAGGTACAAACAGGAGGATCCCCAGGACTTAGAGGGCAGCCAACCAAGGCTAATGGACAAGCCTAAGTTCCTAGTGAAAGACCTACTCTCAAGAAACAAGGTAGATGATATCCAAGGAACAGCACCCAAGGGTGATCTCTGACCCCACATGCATTTCACATGCACATACCCATAAGCACATGCATAGCTATATTAAACACTTCCACATCAAAATGCAAAAATAAACAAGTATCCTCTCATATAATAAATTTGAAAATAGTTGTGATGGTTATTCTTAAATGCAAAGAGAAGCTCTAATTGTGTCTGTGAGGGAAATCTCAGGGATGATTGACATGTGGAACAATTACAAATGATAAAGTTCAGTTCTTAGTGGAATATGGGTGGCACCGTTAAATTAGTGTGTGTGTATGCATGAGTGTGTGCATGTGCATATATAGGTGTGTGTTTGTGAGTGTGTGTGTGTGTGTGTGTGTGTGTGTGTGTGTGTGTAAAAGAACAATTCAAGGAAAGGAGATCATAAATTTGAAAGAGAGTGGAGAATTTCAAAATGTATGGGAGCATGACAGGGATTGAAGGGAGGAAAGGAAAGGGGGAAATTATACAAGTATAATCTTAAGAATAAAAATTATGATTAAAAAGAATGAGCATTGAATAGTAGTATATCAGAACTATGATTGTGAATGCCTTGGGGACAGGGACATCTCTTACTCAATGTCTGTCACTAAGCCGCAGTCTGATATCTGGTACATAATACATTTCTCTAAATCCCATTGCTGATTTCACTGAAAGCAAAATTATTGCAGGGACAGAGGCAGAATCATTTCAGTGAGTCACGAAGGGAAAAGGAAGAGAGAATGTAAACATCTCTTTGGTAGAAGCTCAATTCCAAAGGTAAGAAGGACAGGGAAGGTGCTTCTGTTCATAAAGAGCTTCCAAGTCACTCTGAGGACCTGAGTTCTACCACTGCATCTGCATAAAAAGCCAGACATCATGTCACCCACTTGTAATCCCAGTGCTAGGGAGGCAGATAGGATGGTTTCTGGGGCTTGCTGGTTGGTCAACCTGGCCTCATTGAAGAGCCTTGGGTGCCAGTGAGAGACCCTGTCTCAAAACAATGTCTGTGGTTCCTAAGGCATTACACCCAAGATTGTCCTGTGGATGTACACACACACACAAACACACACACCTGCATGCATTACCTGTGCACACACATGAAGATGCCCAAATACCCCCATACACACGTACCAAGTCAAAGGTGCATTTCTTATTATGTTCTTTATATGGTTTTTAAGATGGAAGATATTTACCTGGCCATCTTTGATAGTTAAAAGAAGCAACAGAGACTGGAAAGAGATAGATGACCAGGAGAAAGAATAAGAGGCAGCTGTGGAAAAAAAATACATGAAGGTGGTAAAATGAATGCAGATGCTTGTAGGGTAGTGGGAGACACGCTTTCCTGGTGTTCTACATTTTCCTTTCAGAAGGAGGTAGATTGTGCCCTTCTGAGGGGAGAGGGAAATAAATCTCAAGTCTGGAAGAGGTGGAAACATGCTCATCTTTATTTGTGCATTCCATCATGTGTTCATGTGTGGAACTACTGCACTATCCCATAAAGAGGTGCAGGTTTTATTTTTTCACTTAAAAGTCATATTCTGGAATAGGTGAAAATGAAAATAGAAACTGAGGTATCTTCATACACTCATTCCCCTTAGACAATGATTAGAGGGGAAGTGCTATGGGATGGTCTGTATGTCAAATTGCTCTGATTGGTTGGTAAATAAAACACTGATTGGCCAGTAGCCAGGCAGGAGGAAGTATAGGCGGGACAAGGAGGAGAATAAAGCTGGGAAGTGGAAGGCTGAGTCAGAGAGACACTGCCAGCCGCCACGATGACAAACAGCATGTGAAGATGCTGGTAAGCCATGAGCCACGTGGCAAGGTATAGATTAATGGAAATGGATTAATTTAAGCTATAAGAACAGTTAGCAAGAAGCCTGCCGTGGCCATACAGTTTGTAAGCAATATAAGTCTCTGTGTTTACTTGGTTGGGTCTGAGTGGCTGTGGGACTGGCAGGTGAGAGCGATTTGTCCTGACTGTGGGCCAGGCAAGAAAACTCTAGCTACAGTTGATTGGTAGGTGAGTAATGCCTTTGCTTGCCAGAGTTTTATTCTCATTTCCATGGGGTTTTATTCAACATTAAATGATGCACCTCCCTCTGGAGCCAGGCTTTCAGCTAATGCTAACAGAAGGCCTGCTTGGGCTGCATTTAAATGCCTCAACTTATTTCACAAATCACATTTAATCAGAACAGTGTATTTTTGAGCTCATAAACATGTTTTTTTTTTTAATTTTCTTTTGAGACATATTCAACTGTTCTGATGTTTTCCAAGGACAAAATAAATGGAAGAGCCTAGGGATGGATTTGCTCACTTACCTTTGCACATGAACTCTGTTCAACACAGAATATCTTATGAGGTGAGTCACTGGAAATTGTGACCTATTTTTAGACAGACACTTTTGTAAATTTCATACACTGTGGTAGAAGAATATTTTAAGCCCTAATTGAACTAAGCTGTCTCATTACCTGGCTGCACTGACCAATGAGTGTTGCCATGACAACGAGGCAATCAAGTCAGCAGGTCCTACTGTGAGAATTTCCTATTCCAGACACTTTATCAAGTTCTATCTTGCTCGTCCCAAACACTTAGTAATCAGCCATGGAATAAAGAAAATGATTTGGTGACATAGAAAACAGGCTTCTTGAGAGGAAAAGAGGGGTAGAGGGTGTCGAGAAAAATAATCTCATGTCAAACTCTGTTGACATATAATTATGTATAAGAAAAACATTATTCAATATGATAACACATTAGGTTTTTCAACATTAAATTAAAACCCTTAAATATATGTATTAATTTTATGATGTTAAAACCTTATCCATTTTCAAATAGAAATCAGAGTTCAGTCAAACGTGGCAAGCAGGCCTGTGCAATTGATCTCTAAGATAATTATAACTTGTTCAGATGAAAGCTTTGGTACCCAAATGTAACTTAGAGACTGCAGGAGACTGTGTGCTGACAGAGAACAGTCTCAAAAATAAAATCTAAGACCAAGAGTTCAAAATCGTTTTGATTTACATCTCAAGATCTGGATATGAAACTATAGAGCAATGCTAAGACAATAACTAATCTTAAATTTCCATTTATTCTGTGTGCTTGTCATGGCTTCTGTTTTCTTAGTTTAAGTTAAATATAGATTTTCAAATCCTAAGGCATTGTGAATTTGTAATTAAGAACAGGCAATAAAAAGAAAAAAAGAAAAAAAAAAACCAATACAAAACAAAAATCCTGTAGTCCCCTAACCCATCTTTTTCTTCAGAAGGAAAGAAAATTGCATATAGTAAAATGCATATGACAGGATCTAGGAAGGAGAGAAAAGTTCTGACTAAACGTAGTATTCAACTAACTAAGCTAACACATATCCTCAAAAATTCTCATTACAATTTACAGGAATACACATTAAAACATAATACAAAAATGAAAGGCCACACTGTAGACCAGAATATCAGACAAATACAGGGAATCTGGAGTTAATTTATTCCAGCTAAATTACTGTTTCACAGTGGTTGTGTTCAAACCCAGGGTCTTGGTCACTCTAGGAGACTGCTCTACCACAGAGCTACATCCTTGGCCTGTGTATTTTTCAGGCAGTCTTGCTGTGTGACTTGGGCTGGTCTTAATGCATGACAGTGCTGGGATCCCATGGGTCACCATGCCTCACTACTAATGGTACTTTATATGCTGCAAAGAGAGGTGGTTTATCCGTTTTGTTTCACAAGAGTATACTCAGAATCTAGGTAGCTCTTGCTACTTATTAGTTATTTGATAAACATGTTGTCATCATTGCTACCTGAAAATATATTTGGAAAAAATTAAAAAGCTCCTTTTTATGATGGAATACCAAATGTCTTCCCATTTAGAATACGATGTCATGGACAGCTTCCACGTGGCTAGGCAAACATAGCTCCTCATTTCCATGGATTTGGAGTGACTGACTAGAAGTTAAGTGTTACCATCCTGGCCAGACAGAACAAGAATAGTCTCCTTTACTCCTTCTAACAATTTCTCTTACAAATATTTCGGTTCATAGCCAGCAAGATGCCGCAGAGAGAAAGACTGAGATGCATGTGTCTTATCACCTAACAAACAGAACAGTGCAGATGACAAAGTATGAGAACCACTCACTACAGTTCACTTAGATCTTAATTTTCTAGATAATGACTCCATTTTGGATTTTGACTGACCTATATAAAGTAACCCTTTCCAGAAAGGAAAACTGGAAAAAATCATTTTACTAGATTTTTGTAGGATGTGGAATAAAGTAGTCTCAATTTTTCTTCCCCCCTCCACTCTAAGCACCAAAAGTCCCATGTTGCTTGTGAGCTTTGTCCTTTCCTCTGAACTCAGCCATTCATTAGGTTAAATTGCTTTTACAAAAACAGATACAAATCTTGCAGTAAATAAAAATTTTTAAATGTTTCTGGAATCAGTTTTATGAGACATAAAATCAGGGCTAAGTGCTCTTTCAGACTCACGCTGCCTTAGTCAATCTTGCTGATTTGGGAAAGCAGACTCCCGTCTGACTTCAGGATTTACAGTAACAACTTTGTGGTAAGAGCCCACAAATACTTAATTAGCTGACTTGTCAAAATTGTGTCCTATGCACAATTAAGTTTGCCCAGTTTAGACAGTAAGGCTTACTTACAGACGTACAAGGAATGACTTTAACATGTGTGAATTTGGGGAGTGTGCTTCGTGATACAGCCTATTGAATTAGAAAAATGCACACATAAAAGTAAAAAAAATTTTCAATTAACTTAAAATTAACAAAAGAAGCCCTGGCATGACATTAGGAAACTGGAAACCTCCAAGGATGCTGCGCTGGGTTTGTTTTCTGAGGCCATCTACTACGGAGCATATAGTCTTCCCTTGAGATTAGTTTGTTTCCCCAGAGAGATAACTTTTGTATTAAGGATGGGGCATGTGTCTACTTCTCTTTTCAGCTCTAGGATGCCATCAGTGCAGACTATCACAGGACCTGTGCATGCTACCTCAGTCTCTGTGAGTCCATATGTGCACCAATGCTGTTGATTTAGATGATCTTGTTTCCCTGGTTCTCCATTCTCTCTAGCTCTGACATTCTTTCTACTTTCTCTTCTTCAGGATTTCTTGACCCCTGATTGGAAAGACTTGATGAAGACACCTATTTAGGGCTGATCATTCCAAGGTCTGGGATTCCTGAGTGCATCTGTGCATCTCTATCTGTTTCTTGTGCCTTTCCTTGGGCTCTTTTCCTTCCATGTGCTGATATTCCAGTGTGTTAGGTTTGTTTTGTCTTATTTTATTTTTTATTTTTATTATTTTATTTTAAATATTTATTATATTTATTTTATTATTATTCCTTAGAAGCTCTTTTGTTTTCTAATGAGAGACAGAAGGGGTTGGATTCAGATGGGTTGGGAGGTGAGAAGGAACTGGGAGGAGTAGAGAAAGGGGAAACCATAATAAGGATATATTATTACACAAGGATTAAAATCTGTTTTCAATGAAAGGAAAAAGAAGAAATAAAGAAATAAAAAGAAAATCTGGTTTCTTGGCCAATAAAATTTGTGGAGCTACATTTCTGACTTTCAGGGAAAAAAAAAACTTTTTAAATTTTCCAGTTTGCAATATTCTTACACACACCTTTGCCCCATTCTTTGTATTAGCAAACTTCCCAGTAAACTAAAGTGCTGCCCTGTACCAGGCAGTTTTTTTCAGAGCTATCTTCCTGAAGATCTGTATCTATTGAAGAGATTCAGTTGACATCACACAATGTTGTCCTGCAGTTTTGAGCTCGATCGATTTCCTTGAGACATGAGCTCATGTTAGAAATGTGTCTTCCCAGATACTCAGGCACGTGATTTCTCATGTAGGATCCCTGTGAACCATGAACTTTGATGGCCCAGCCTGGCAACTGAAGTTTCTGTTAGCAATACATAACCAATTTTCTTGAAATCGTGGCAGCACCCAATTGCTGGAGCATTTGCCTACCAAAGTAAGAGAAGTGTCCTTAAATGTATCAGCACATGTCATTCACCAGTGATCCAGCCTCTCTGAGGTGAAGGAGGTTCCTTCATGTCCTAGAGCCTCTGGTTACTGCAGAGTGACCCACTTGTAATCGTAGCCAGTTTCTTATATCAGCTACAGGATACTTAGTCTTCAGGATCATTAAAGTTGGCTAAACATGATGCAGTCTCAGCATTAGCAACTTGGCATTTTTAACAAATGATAGAAAGAGTGAAAACTGATTTTTTTCTAAAAATATACTTTTCACCAGATATACTATATAAACAATGAGCTATAAGGTCACACAAATGGTCATTAGAACAAAATACAATTACCATTTTATAGATGGGAAAATCAAGCCTACTGAGTGACCAATTCATAAGCACCACACAAGAGAATGAACACAGTTTCCATGAGTTTCCTGCTTTTTAAGGCCCCATCATCCTCTCTAACTGTGAAGCTGTAAGTCAAGCTCCAATGTCCAGAAAGAGGAAGATCATGGGAGGTAGGGTGTTTGTTGAAGAGGTTATTAGGAGTCACAGACAGGGAAGACATACTTTCTTCATTTGCAGACACCAGTAGGTAGACAGGCATGTACAAGCATGCACTACTTTCTATTGCTGTAGTAAATAGCATGACCTTAAAGAGGAAAGGGGTTATTTCAGCTATAAGTTATAGTTCCTCACTGAAGGAAGCCAAAGCAGGAACTTGAAGCAGAATGTAATCGAAGAACACTACTTCCTGGCTTACTTCCCTTGGCTGGTGCTCAGCTTGCATTTTATATACAACTCAGACCCACCTGCCCAGGCATGGGCCACTCTCTGTCAAGTAGCAATCAAGAAAATGCCTCACAGATATGCCCACAATCCAATCTGATGGAGACAATTTCTTATCTCTCTTCCCAGGTGACTCTAGTTTCTGTCAAGTTTGCAAAAACTAGCAGCACAGATATGTTACTTGAAATAACTTTGTGTACATAGTAAACAATGACAGTTATTCTCACCTATATGTGAAACTTCAAAGCTGTTCTTTTGGACTTAAAGACTACAGTAGTGGTCACCAAAGTGAGGCAAGGACACAGGGCAGGGTTCAAAGAAAGTATTTAATAGGTACAAAGTCATAGCCAGATAGCACTAACATATGTAAGTGTTCTGGTATACAATAGCTGATTATAACTAACAAAACCTTATTGTGTAATTCAAAACAAGGGAGGATATGACAGTTCTTACCACAAAGAAGTGATAAATGTCAAAACATAACCTAAATACCACAAGTTGATCAATACACAATATATAAATATATGAAAATTCACACTCTACTCCGTAAACATGCGATTATTTTGTCAATAACTCCCTCCAAAAGAAAACAATGTTTTCAGAGGATTTATATCAGCTTTAAGTTGAATAAAGTTACCCAAAAAGATATGAGGAAGTGATTTTGTAGGCAATAGCACTTGGTATACAAGCATGAGGACCTAAGTGTGAAGTTTAAGCACTCAAGTAAACAATCCAGGCATGGCTAGATGCATACCTGTAACTCCAGCACTGGGAGTTGGGGTAGGTAAAGATAGGTAGATAGGTAGATCCAGAAACTTAGTGGCCAACCAGCATAGTCAAAATGGTGATCTTCAGGTTCAATTAGAGACCTTGTTTTAAGGAAACATAGTAAAGAGTGATGGAAGAAGACATTCAATATCCTCCTCAGGAATCCACATGAGCATGCAATATAAATACCACACACAGACAGACACACACAGACACACAGACACACAGATACACACACATAGACACACACACACACACACACACACACACACACACACACACAAATTATCCAACACAAAGTGTATGATATGTAGATACTATGGTATCTCCTCTAATCACATAATTCATTGGTCTGCTGAAAATGAAAAGCAGAATACACCCCCATGTATATACATACACAAAGTAAATAAATACATAAAGAATAGAACAAAATGTTGTCCATGAACAATCTTCTATATGCTTTGCAAAGGAGGATGATCCTTTTCATAATCTAATCAGTGACAGCCTCACATTTTTACAATCTCATTCATCCGAATTTCAGATTTTGCATATGAAGATATCAGAGTGAACCTACAAGTTCTACAGCAGAAGTTGTCTGTTTCTGTGTGTGCATACATATTTCCCATTGTAGAGGATATGTCGGTCCACCTAGAGAGTTACTGGACAGGCATCCCAGAAATTTCTTTCCAGGCCTCCCACCCAACTTCTCCAATACTTGGCCTCATCTTTGTAACCTGGGGTACGAGTGGGTCTTTTATGATAACCATGGTCTTTTGCTATTTCCTTCTTGTAAACCCCTCATGACATTTTCAGAGACAAGGGAGGCTGATTCTGAATAGTGTCAGCCACTTTTTATCCTATATTTTCACAGCCAGGAACTCATTAATGATTCTGACCTGAAGCAAGCCCAGCACTGTTCTGAGTGTTTCCTCCAATGTACAGAAAAGGAAAGATGAAACAGTCCTCAGTTGGCACAGTTTTGAGGCTGCTTTTGACTCATCTCCATACACTTGGGCAGATCCATCTTTTTCAGATGAGAGTAGATAAATTTACACAAAGGAGCCACAACTGTCAATCATGAGTACTCACCTGAAGATAGGTGAGGCAACTTTAAGATCCTCTGCTCTTGGCATCTGCTAATCAACCACATTTCAAGGACAAGCATTTTCTTCCATGTTTCAGAACACAGATGGTACTCTATTCAGTATTTCAACATCATCCTTCAAGAATTTCAGTTCAACACAGCTCTAAATTGAGATCTCCATCAAATTCCTTCCCTAAGTTCAGGGAACCCCACAGAAGAGAAAGCAGAAGGAGTGTGGGAGCCAGAGGGATAGAGGAAACCAGGAGAACAAGGCCCTCTTTTTTTTTTTTTTTTTTTTTTTGGTTTTTCGAGACAGGATTTCTCTGTGTAGCTTTGCACCTTTTCTGGAACTCACTCTGTAGCCCAGGCTGGCCTCGAACTCACGGAGATCTGCCTGCCTCTGCCTCCCGAGTGCTCGGATTAAAGGCGTGCCACCACTGCCCGGCTGAACAAGGCCCTCTTAATCAACTGAGCAATGTATGTATGAACTCCCGGCTGAACAAGGCCCTCTTAATCAACTGAGCAATGTATGTATGAACTCAGAGACTGAAGCAGCAAGCACAGGGCCTACATGGGTCTACAGCAGGTCCTCTGTATAGATATTATAGCTTCCAGTTTAGTAGTTTTTGTGGAACTTCTAAGTGTGTGAATAAGTGGGTCTATGATTCTTGTGCCTTCTCTTGGGGCTCTTTTCCTTCTATTAATTTGCCTTGTCAAACTTTAACATCATGGTTTTGTTTTATCTTATTACATCTTATTTTTTACTATCTCTTAGAAGCCTTTTGTTTTCTAAGAAGAGACAGAAAGGGAATAAATTCAGATGGGAGACAGGGTAGGGAGGAACCAGGAGGAGTAGAAGGATGGAAACTGTAATCAGGATATAATGTAAGAGAGAATCTATTTTTAATTAAAGGGAGGAAATACATACACATTAAAAAAAAAAGGAAATCCCAGTTTACTTTCTGAAATTCTGGGTTTCAACCACACTGCTCTTTCTGCCCCAGGCTCAGTCCTCCTGGATGGGTTTGCAAACTGTTCTGAAGCTCTGTGCATGCTTTTTCTAGAGACAACGCTTTAATGTCAGGGTTGTTTGCATTCGACCTGGTGCTTCTGCCCACTCCCTTTTCTGGGCACTCTCTGAGTTGGTTGTAGTCATTGTGGGGGATCTGTATCTTACTGAGGAGAGTATAAAGGCAGAAGAAGGAAAGAATGCAGAACGAGCCAGCAGCCCCTGGATGACAGGTCTCCCCAGGAGACTCTGCCCCAGCTGGAGCCAGCCAAGCCTAGCCTTTCTGCTGACAGATGTCCCTGGCTGCTGCCACAGCCATGTGGCTTGTGACATGTGTTGAAAAGACCTGTAAGGTAACTCTGTGGCCTTGTCTTTCTAACTCTCCAGGGAAGCTAACTTTCCTAGAGATAGCATTAATTTATGCCACTCCTTTCTACAGGCTCTCTGTCACCGAAATAATAATGTGCACATTTTCTGTGTGACCTATAAAGCCAGGTTTCTTATCTGTAAAATGGGAGATCCGTACCTAACAGTGAGAGTTGCTGTGAAAATCAAATAATGTACTAAAGGTTAAGGATCCCTTACCTGAAGTTTTAGGAATCAGAATGTTTCAGATCTTTGTAGGATTTGGGATATGTGCCTACATGTGTAAGATATACTCAAGTCTAGACAACTGTCTTATAAACAATGCCTGTATCTAAACACAAAAGCCTCCTTGAATTTATGCAACCCCTCGTACTCAAGGCTGACAGAAAATTTATACAATGATTAAAAAAATAATTCAATAACTATAAGTTTCATGGTATAGAATTTTCCATGTTGGCGTTCAAAATATTTAGAATTTTGGCACAGTGTCGATGTTTGCATTATAACATGCATGGTGAGTAAGAGTGCTAAAGAATTACAGTTTTTGTTTCTTGGCTACTATATGGTTTGGTACTTGTCTGTCATAGGTTTATCTCCTGGTCCTCTCATTTCTTATTTAAGTATCCAAACTACTGACAATCTCCAAATACTTTTTTTTTTTTTTTTTTTGGTTTTTCGAGACAGGGTTTCTCTGTGTAGCTTTGCGCCTTTCCTGGAACTCACTTGGTAGCCCAGGCTGGCCTCGAACTCACAGAGATCCTCCTGGCTCTGCCTCCCGAGTGCTGGGATTAAAGGCATGCGCCACCACCGCCTGGCCTTCCAAATACTTTTTAATGCTCAAGCTGAGACTGAATATCTCAGCACATTAAGTCTCTCTTAAAACTGATGCTCTGCTTTTCTCCTTGGAGAAGAAGATCTCATATTGCAGCAGTAGAGTAAACCCTCCCTCACATTCCTGTTTCCTCCTCCTCCTCCTCCTCCTCCTCCTCCTCCTCCTCCTCCTCCTTCTCCTCCTCCTCCTCTTCCTCCTCCTCCTCTTCCTCCTCCTCCTCCTCTCCTTCCTCCTCCTCCTTCTCCTCCTCCTCCTCCTCCTCCTCCTCCTCCATCACTTCTCCTTCCCCTCCTCATTCCAGTAAACCACTGCCTCTGTACAATGTCATTACTACATGGTCATTTTGTCATAAATGACAATGTTAATAATTGCTTTCACTTCTGAGGTGCTTATTATATACTATAAACTGCATTTCATTTTTTATTTAAAAAATTTTGTTGATTTTATATACCAACCACAGATCCCCCTCTCATCGCTCCTCCCACTTCCCCCCACCCTGACTCCCCCCCCAACTCACCCTCTCCTCTAAAATGTTAAGTCCTCCCATGAGGGGACAGCTAAGCCTGGTACATTCCGTTGAGGCAAGACCAAGCCCCATCCCCCTGCATCAAGGGTGAGCAAGGTGTCTGACCATAGGTAACGGGATCCAGAAAGCCAGCTCATGCATCAGGGGTAGATCCTGATCATACTGCCAGGGGCCCCTCAAATAGACCCAGCTACACAACTGTCTCCCATATGCAGAGGGTCTGATATGGTCCCATGCAGGTTCCACATCTGTTGGTCTAAATTTCATGAGTTCCTATGAGCTTGGTTCAGTTGTCTCTGTAGATTTCCCCATCATGATCTTGATGCACACACACCTTGCTCATATAATCTCTCTTCCATCTCTTCAACTGGACTCCCAGAGCTAAGCCTGGTGCTTGGTTGTGGATCTCTGCATCTGCTTCCATCAGTTACTGGATGAAGGCTCTATGATGACAGAGTATTCACCAATCTGATTACCAGGGTAGGCCATTTCAGGTACCCTCTCCACTATTGCTAGTAGTCTAATCTGGGGTCCTTATGGATTGTCTTTATGGATTCCTGGGAATTTCTCTAGCATCAGATTTCTCCCTTAACCCATAATGGCTCCCTCTACCAAGATATCTCTTTTATTGCTCTCCTACTCTGTACCTCCCCGAGCTGGACCATCTCATTCCCTCATGTTCTCATCCCCCATCCCCTCCTCTCTATTGCCCCCCCTCATCCCCAGTTTACTCATTGAGATCTCCTCTGTTTCCCATTCCCAAGGTGATCCATGCATCCCTCTTAGGGTCTTCCTTGTTTCCTTGTTTCTCTGGAGCTGTGGGTTGTAGTCTGATTATCTTTTGCTTTACATCTAGTATCCACTTATGAGTGAGTACATACCATTAAACTACATTTCTTAAAAATATTACTCTTACTCTTTAAAATCACCCTAGAATCTTCTTTAATTTTAGACTCCTTTTAGTTTATTTTATGGTAAATGTTCTAAAATTATGTGTGTGTGTGTGGGGGGGGCACAGTTATGTTCATGTGAGTGCAAGTGCCCACAGAGACCAGAAGAGGGTGTCAGTCCTTCTGAAGCTGGAGTTACAGGCAGTTGTGAGCCTCTGATATGGGTGTTGAGAATTGAACGTAGGTCTTCTGCAAGAGCAGTAAATGTGCCTGGCGGTAGTGGTGCACACCTTTAATCCCAGCACTCGGGAGGCAGAGCCAGGCGGATCTCTGTGAGTTTGAGGCCAGCCTGGTCTACCAAGTGAGTTCCAGGAAAGGCGCAAAGCTACACAGAGAAACCTTGTCTCGAAAAACCAAAAAAAAAAAAAAAAAAAAAAAAGAGCAGTAAATGCTTTTAACTGTTAAGCTGTCGGTCAAGCTTCTTGTCCCCTTTCTAGATAAGCCAAGTGAGGTGGAAGAGCATCATACAGCTGTAATTTTCACAGCTGACTTTCATATCTTATTGACATGTACTTCTAATAAGGCCATGCAAGAGACCTGATGTTCAACAAATGACTACTCAACAAGAAATGAATGACGCAGCAAAGTTTCCCTGTGTTCTTTGACTCTTTCCTAATGTCTCTTTTTTTCTAAACAGCATGTTTCCTTAACCCATCTATGTTTCACAACATACCACCAAACACCTATAGAGAGACTTGATAGACCATCACATGAAACTCTGCGTTACAGATGTGTGATAAGCCCTTTGGCATTCTAAACTTCTTGGGGGTCAAAAGTGAAGGTGTGAAGGAACCAGGACTCCAAGGATGCATACTGGTGTTCTTTGCACAGAACTGCTCAGCAGGTTTTAGGAATGATTGGTTCCTTGTTAAACCTATTGTCCTGCATCTCACTTCCTCCAGGAAGCTGAGACTGATCTATGTCAATGGGGCTGCCAACTTATATTTAGAATCTTTAGTAAATGTGGATATCCTACCCTAAATAAGGACAGCGGAAACTGGAAATCTTTTCCAACTCTTAGTACAACTGGATGGTGCATAATGAAGCAAGCTTCAAACCAAACACTGCCACCCATATGTAGAGACACTTGTTATTTCAACAAGCAAGTGATAATCTCACAATTGACACTTATAAATTTGTTCAAGTCCCAACTCCCTGTCAAGAACAGAAACCTCTGCATGAAAGATTGACCATGAAGCAAATATGACAGTTTGATAGCAATAAGAAACCTTGTTTGTGTAAGATCTAGTTGCAGGGACTTTAGTTAATTAAAGGAACTCAAGAGGAAATGGAATTTAAGTTCCAAAACAGTGGTGTGAGAATTGCAAGCCCCAGCACACTGAATTCTTATCCTGGGTCACCAGTTACACAGGACAGTTTATTCTAGCCAAGTATCCAAGCATAGGTATTAAATAGTTTAGCTTCATAGATAAGAATTATGGGTTAATTTAAGTGTAAGAGCTAGTTAGTAATAAGCCTGAGCTACTGGCTGAGCATTTGCAAGTAAAAAAAAATAGTTTAGCTTTTCAGTAATTAAAACATATTTTCTAATGTGCATTATATAACTGCCAAGCTTCCATATTCCAATACCAATATTGAAATGCAAGCTTATAGAGTTTTTACCTCTCTGGGTAGAAGTAACTCCCAATACCCAAGACCTGGAGTCTTCCACAAAAGACTTGGGGTGATACTAGTCTTCATAGGACATAGATTTCATAGAGTCACATAGACGTATATTACATTATCTTTGAACAAGCAAACTGTAGGTGACACATCATTGTCTCCATTGTTCTCCTGCTGCAACCTGTCTACCTCTCTGCCAGGACTGCAAGAAGTGGTGTAGAGTGGAATAGTTGTTTTCGGTCATGCACCTACCTCTGCCACAGCTATAGTCATTTCTGTCTTTCTAAGACCCATCTGTCAGTGTGACAGGCATAAATTGGACATGTAGCAAATGTGCATGGTTATTGGATAAGTGACTGAATCAATGAATAACTTAGAATAAGAAGATTTGTGGATGTTTGCTCTAGTCAGCTGCCTTCATTGTGGTTATTCCGATAAACAAAAAAATCAAGAAAGAGAAGCAAATTTTCTCCTACCAGAGCCCATGGCATAGAACTCGGTGAAAAAAACCTGAAGTCCCTTGTAAAGTCAGAATAACCCATATCTGATTTTGTCTCTATGAAAGAGGATAGTATGATCCTTGAAGAGCTGGTGCTATTAAGGCAAGCTAACACTACTGGGGAAGCCCAAATGTCTGTGGTCAGCTGAGCTTTGTGACAAGCTTAAAAAGGAAATACTGCAGGTCTTAATTAGAAAGTCTCTGCTCAGTGAAAGCCTTCCCCAGTTTACTGCAACCCTTGCTAACCCTCTCAACTATGCCATGTGGATTGTGGTGTACTAGAGCAGAGAGCCCAGGTCAGTAAACAGACTGCCAATGCAAAGCAAAGGTTGCTCATTTCCACTCTATTATCCTTCAAAGACTCATTCTGTCACGACCAGGCACAGAGATCAGCCTTTGGCATTCACTGCCCGCCCTAGAAGGAAGGACAAACTCCACCTGTCTGATTTGTATTCTAAAAAGATGCACAATTGATTCACAAACCCTTGGTGATGCTTAACAGAACAAATGAATCATTTGCTTAACAAATTACAGGGAGCATTGTGGTCAAGTAGCCTGGGCAGCCACAAAGGGCAAAGAAATGCAAGCCAGTATCTGGGGCATCTTCATTTGAGGAGCAGAGCCAACTACTCTTTTAGCTCTCAAGGGTTTGAGGTGTGAGTTTTTTCAAACAGCATACAGCACACATCTTATTAACTTAATCTCAGGATGCCCAGCAAGCTGCTTTCTGGATAATTTGGACCCCTATGAATAGCCATTCCTCTTCTCAGCTTCTGCTTGGCTCAAAAAGGAGGGAGACAGGCATCTCTCTTGAGCCTAACAGACTGCAAAGAAATCTTGCCAGTGTTTGTAATTCCTGCAAAATCCCTCAGTAAATACCATCCAGGCAACACTGAACAGATTGAGACCACGCAGCTCAGTTCCACATGACGTCTTTTTCTCCAATTGGTTATTTTTGTAGTTCAAAAGGAAGGAAAACACCAGAACACAAGTTTCAAACCAGCCTTGATTTAAATTTTTATGATTGCTTAATAGAAGTTCTATTTTATTTAGTTGTTAATTTTTGAAGGATAAATTAACTTCAGCTACTTCATTTGGAAGATGCTTTTTATGCCTGTCAGTGGCTAGCCGAAAAAGAAAGTGCATCATAATCACAAAACACACATACTACTTACATACTACTTAACTTGCTATTTGGCCAAACTCTTTTCTCCCTCATGCCCAAACCTTATCTCTCAAAATTTGTTAACCATGAAGACCAAGAGTTACAAAAGAGTCATCAGCTCCAGTGGTCTGGGAAACATATCACTTGGAAAATAATTGGGATTTATTTATCTAGATAAAATGAGATGTTTCACCCAAATTTCAAAATATATATGACTCATTTGTAAACATAAAAATAAAGAAAAGAAGGACATTTTAGTGGCTACTAGTGAAGAAGAAATGTAGAGACAAGAGAAGAAAATACTCTTCCCTAAGTATCTACTTATTTAAGAAATCAAAGACCCCTCAGCAGGGAACAGGTAGAAGCTATTCATTCAAAAGAGCAGGTATCAGCCACTCTGTCAACATCAGCCATTGCTGTGATTAACAGAGGCTGACATGCAGGCAGAGAGGTGATCTTACAGAAGTCTTCTAGGCCATTGAGGATTTGGCTCTCACCTCCTGTTTCTCTGACAACAGTAGAAAATTAAACATCAGATTTTCTACTCCTTAAGTGTTAAACTACCACATATAAAAGTGCTGTTGAGGCCCAATAAGGGAATGCTACTTTGTACTGGCCCAAAGAATGAACTACCTCTGGTCCAGGATGGAAAAAGAGATGTTCTGATCTGCACCAATCATTAGAATAGTACAAACATTATCTCCTACTTAACAGCTAATCCATCCATGCCTGCCAATCTTCTGTCCAAGAGACCATTCCTCAAGAAGACTGATTCACCTAAAACCATGATAAGGAGGTATGAGGAATAATTATTGCCTCAATGAGAGAATGTAGTTATCTGGCTCACCTCAGCCCTCCCTTAGTGCAGCTCCTTTAGGGCTTCCATCATGTAGCACCATGGTTTACCTCCATTTCTGAGTTACTCACAGAATGGTAACTTTTCCTTTTCTTTCTTTCTTTTCTACCTCCTTTTCTTTTGGATACTGACCAAAGCCAGGGGATGTTTTCTCTAATGCTATGGGTTTTCTCTGAAGCTATCCTATCTCCTCCCTTCCACCCTGCAGCTACTTACTGATCTCTATTGATGGGCCTATCCACATTCTTGGACCATAATTTTAAAATTCACAATTTTTCTCTTCCTTGTCTGAATTTCACTTAATCATCATAGTAGTCAGAGCCTTTAAAAGGAGACACCATTTTCCCATTTCACAAAGGAAGAAACTGGAGTGAGTTGTTCAAGATAATAAAGCTGCTCAGCCATAGAACTAGGTTTTGACTTTGGAAAGTCTGATTCGGGAGCCCACCATCCTTCCACAGTTTTTTGCAGTCATATTGGCTGTAATATGACTGTGGGCTTCTGCAGACTAATGTATAAACCACCTGCAGACACAAGGGGCATTTATGAGATAGTTCAGATCTAGAAGGAAAGAGCTTTTCAATTCCAACAGGTTCCATCCATCAGCTTCAGTATGGCCTTCACTGCCAGCTAAAACCTGGGAGAATATGCACCCAGGTTGACATTCGACATCTGATTCTAAACTCCAATAAATGACTAATGGAGTTAGAGATGCCGGTTTTGAGACCATTATTATGAAAAATACAGTCACTGAAACTTTTTTTTTCAAAATTTTATACACTCAGTCATACTTTAAGTTGCATTAGCTGAAAACAAACAGTATCCCTTATTTCAGTTTAAGAACACTTACCCTAAGGGTGGGGCTGCTCTACCACTGTATCTGGGGGACTAAAAGACATAATCAAGGTACACACAATATTGTGTTCATGAGCAGGTTTAACAAAATGTAGACATTTTCATAAGATCTGACACCGTTTATTACCTCTCCCAAATTACCTCTTGCTGCACCATCCTGGTAGGCTGAGTTTAATCCTTGGAAAGGCAGAAAGAAAATCCACTGTACAAAGTTATTTCTTGACCTCCAGACAAGCATGGCTACCCATACACAACACACACACACACACACACACACACACACACACACACACACACCCTGTTACTCAGAATTTAAACAATGCAACAATAGCAACAGCAGCAACAATACAGCACCCCCAGAGCTAAGGTTACGGACAGAGGGTTTTGAGGCACTGATCTACAACAGAGAAGAATCTTTTGTCTATAACATCTGTCTGTGAGGCTTGTGCCATCTTTGCTCATGTTTCGGTTCCTGTAAGTGGAGCCACTTCCAAGGTTCCCTGAAAAAGATGAGCCATGCAGCATTGAAGAGAAGAAAGATGATAAAATGTAGCATCTTTCTATTCGTCTCTCAGTACTGGACATCTAGAGGAGCTTTCTGCTTTACAGTTTACTGTTACCCCCATAACACATAAGTAAGAAGAAGGTTTGAAACCGGATAAGATATTTAATAGGAGGTTGGAGAGACACCTTAGCAATTAAGAGTACTGGCTGCTCTTTCAGAGAACATGGGTACAATTCCCATCACCTACACTGTGACTCACAACCATCAGTACCCTCTCCTGTCCTCTGAGGACACCAGACACACATACATACACACACATACATACAGGCAAAACACCCATACACATTTAAAAAATGAAAGTGATCTAATAGCTGGGTGAAGGTAAGTCAGTCATTTTTCTTTTAAATTTTGTTTTCTTAATTTCATACAGGTTTGCTGGCTAAGGGCCTTGTGGCAATGGTCCAGACAGCCTGGGGTTGAATATGGGTTTCAATAGTTGCAGAAGGGAGCCAATATTGACTTACTGGCATCAGTGAGGATGTAGTTTGTTAGTGTTTAGAATTTGTTTAAGTAAATTTCATTTGGAAATGAGCTCTAGCACAAATAACTATTTTGAAAACCATTAAGTAAAACAAGCTTTAGGGGAATCATTTGACTACAAGAAATGTTCAGTTTTTACACCTGTTCTTAGTGTCACCCAGGGAAAAATAGTTAGAAGACATTTCAGGGGAGGAAAAATAATCTCTTATAACTTGGATCTTAAGTGTCCCTCAATGACTCTGTGTTAAAAGCTTATTCCCTAGCTGCTGACATTTTTAGGAATTATGGAAAACTTAAGAGTTGGGGCCTGGAAGAAGGGAAAAAAGTGGGAATGAGCCATTGGGGGGGGATTAGATCTTGATTTCTCTTCCTCAGTATGTGTTTCTGGATTCATGTGATGAGCAACTTTGCCTTAGAGTGCTATCCCTTCCATGATATCTGCTTCAATATGGGCGAAAATGACAGGACCAAACAATTATTGAATTCTGGGTCTGAAAGATGGCTTAGCAGGTACAGGTACTTGCTGCACCATCCTGGTAGGCTGAGTTTAATCCTTGGAAATGCAGAAAGAAAATCCACTGTACAAAGTTATTTCTTGACCTCTAGACAAGCATGGCTACTCATACACAACACACACACACACACACACACACACACACACACACACACAAATAAATAAATAAATAAATAAATAAATAAATAAATAAATAAATAAATAAATAAATAAATAAACAGACAGATAGACAAATAAATAAATAAATTCTCCAAAATTGTGAGTCAGGATAAATTATTCCTGCTTTTAATGGTCTGATCAGTTGTAACCAATATAAGGTAGGAGATGGCTAAAGGCTATCCCTGGATCTTTTAGATTCAATGACTTTCATAAAACTCTTGTTTTCTTTCAAGAACTACAAACATGATCCTTTGCTGAATGACTATATATTTTAAAGGTATCTTGACTTCAAAATTCATGTCTAAGGATATGTTACTTTGGAAAAGAAGTACTGCTTTTGTTTCCACAGAAGATGAGAACTTATGGATTGCTTGAGGCTAATATGGTTTGATCACCTAAGACCCTCTGAAAGGTCAAAAACAGCCTCACAGACTACTACAGCCAAGATTTAACTATAATTCCTAATTTTCTCAGGATCCCCATAAGATTGCCAATGGCCCCAACCAGGAGGAAGTAGTATGAGAAGCTATACCCAAATTCCCAAAATATTGTTTATAAATGTTTATTTTTATTTAAAGGGGGTTGATTACAAAAACAATCTCTTTCTAAAGAAGAAAGGGGGATATAGATATGATAGGATAAAAGGGTAGATTATTGAATCTACTTTTAAAGACCAGAAATTTGTTTGTAATGTTTTACTTTACTATGGATTTTAGTTTATTGATACAAATTTAAAGTTTATATATATATATGTGTGTGTGTGTGTGTGTGTGTGTGTGTGTGTGTGTGTGTGTGTAAAGGAATTGTAAAGGGTTTTACTAATAAAAAATACTCAGAGTCAGAAATTGGGGATAAAGCCTGAGAGAGATCAGAGGAATAGGAAATGCCATGCTAACCTCATCTCACCAACTCCACAGCTTCCAAAGCAAGCTACTTCCTGTCTACCCACACCTATATGCCTTTCTCTTCTGTTATCTCATTTGCTCTCTCAGCCCAGCTATATCACTTTCTCTTCCTTCCCAGCTCTGTCACTTCTTGTCTGTCTGTACAAACCTCTAGACCTCTGCAGTTAGTGCTGGGATTAAAGGCGTGTATCGCCGGGCAGTTGGTGGCACACGCTTTTAATCTCAGCACTGGGGAGGCAGAGGCAGGCAGATCTCTGTGAGTTCAAGGCCAGCCTGGCCTACAGAGTGAGTTCCAGGAAAGGCACAAAGATACACGGAGAAACCCTGTCTCGAAAAAACAAAAAACAAAAAAAGTGTGTATCACCATGCCTGGCTCTGTTTCCAGTGTGGCCTTGAACTCACAGAGATCCAGACAGATCCCTGCCTCCCAAGTGATAGTATTAAAGGTGTGTGCTACCATTGTCTAACTTCTATGTTAATACAGTGGCTGGCTTTTTCCTCTGATACTCAGGTAAATTTTATTGAGAGACACAGTATACTGGGGAACACAATACATTACCACATATTTCTACTCTTGTTTAAGGTATTATGTTTATGCAACTCATTTGAAATTGTAATATATAATTAAGAAATACAGATTAACAATTAGCCATATCTATGATAATCAAACTTATAGTCATGTTAGTTAAGTTTTCCAGGTATACATAGATATATTTCAATAAGGTAGGTAATCTTCAAACACTTCAAAGACCTACAAAATATGGCATTTCAAATGTTTTAAGAACTTAGATTTTTCTGGACATTGAGACATGTCTGCTTCTGGTAGCACAATTACTTCAAAGAAGATGATGGGCATGGAAGAAACTTATTATGGAGTTTGCTTTCTTTGTGGCAAAAAGTTAGCCACTGGGCAAAAAAGTGTGCTTACATCCTCTGCTTGACAGGATGTTGTATAGACTGCACATGCAGGACCCATGGGAAAGTGATCACTAAACTTGCCTAAGCAGGGTAAGATGGTCCTTCAGGTTCCTGCCTCACAGAGGAGACTGCCAGATATTCTGGAATTATGGAAGTTGTTTGCAATGCACTTCCTATTTACTTAGGTAATATTATATCTTCCTGGGGTCTTTAGTGTAGTTGAAAACTAGATAGTTATAATTTTTCTTGGTTATGATAACAGATAAATTACATATGAAACTTTAGACTCACAAATACATGATAGATGATAGAATATTTTCTTTAATTTTGTCAAATATAAATAGACTAGATATTGTAACTGTAATTTTTGCTTGATAACTATTCTATTATATATCATTTTACTATGTCAAAGTTAAAAATCTTCCTTTTTGATTAGACAGAAAAGGGGAAGTGCTGTGGGATTTCTTTCTGCATGCTGTGAATATGTGTTGCTCTGATTGGTTGATAAACAAAGCTGCATTGGCCTATGGTAGGGCAGGATAAGTTTAGGTAGTATGTTCAAACTAAAGATGAGACAAAGAAGGACGGAGTCAGGGGAGAGGCAAACCCACCACCAAAAAAGCAACAAGATGCCAGCAGACCTGTAATGCCACGACCACATGACAACATATAGATTAATAGAAATGGGTTTAGCTAAGTTATAAGAGCTAGCTAGCAAGAATTCTGACCCATAGGTCATATAATTTGCAACTAATGTAAGCCTCTGAGTGGTTATTTTATAAGCAGCTGTGGGACTGCAGGCCAGGACAGGACAGGAGAAACACAGGACCAAGGGGTCAAGTGGGACTGGAGAAACATACAGCTGCTGAGGAGACTTGCTAAAGAGAGATAGGCATTCCCCTCCCTTCAGACTTTGCATGATTAGTGGCCATAGGCCTCTGGAGCATGAAGTGGACCTCCAACAATACTTTCTACTCTCCACCTATGGACAAGAACCCTGTCAAGCCCTTGAAGTCAGCCAGGCCCTAATGAGTGCAAATTTTATAGTCCATAAAAACATGTAATTCTTTTTCTTCAAAACCAGGGCACATTTAAAAAAAACACCCTTGGTAATAGAATGAAGACAACATGGACCAAAGGTCCCCTTCCCCTCAGAAGAAAACTGATTGGCCTGTCCCACAGTTAGAATTACTCCTACTCTAGCCTTTCATAATTGGGAAACATCCACAAGCATAGTCTGCAGAAAGACTCCAACAGCTCCCATCCCTGCTTGGGTCAAATTTCAAAGTTTACTAATTTCTGCTCCTTCATTTCTTTTAAAATAGAGGAAAAATAGGTGGTAGCTTTAGTACCTCTGTTCCAGGTAACAGAATTAAGCCCCAAATTCAGAAAAAGCAAAATATATCTTTCATGAATCCATAACCTCCCTCATGAGCTGAAATACCAGAACCATAAGTATCAGTGGCCTTATGGAGAGCCTGCTCCAAGACCACCTCCAGGGTAATGCAAGAAAATACAGGAAGGCTAGATTTTTTTCTGAGAATATTTAGAAATAAGTTTCTATCTGACTGGTAAAATAAGAAAACACACATGCTTTCTGATGTTAACTTTCTCTTTTACTTCATCTTAAGAATGCTCTCTGACTCTGTCTCCACACAGCTATAAGTCTTCACACTACTACATACAGCTATATATCTTTACATACATACATCTTTTCACATGGCTACACATCTTTCTTTTACATAAAATCTTTCTTCTACATGTCTTTTCTATACAACTTTATCTTCCTTGCCTTCACATGGTTACAAATATCCACACAGTTACAGCTAAACATCTCATTTTCATAGCTCTCTCACCCTAAAGCACTTTACACAGTACCTAGGCACAGCTCCTCTATGTAGCAACAGCTCTTTCACAGAGCTCTCTCTCTCTCTCTCTCTCTCTCTCTCTCTGTCTCTCTCTCTCTCTCTCTGTCTCTCTCATACTACTCAACACACACATACTTCTACATTAATTACTCATCTTTACTCATTCTTTCATCCACTCACTTCCTCACACTTCTCTTATGCTTCTTCTTCTTCTTCATCTCTCACCCAGCACACACACACACACACACACACACACACACACACACACACACACACGTGCTTTTTGCTCACATTCTGTAGCAGCTCTCATATAGCTCTACACAGCCATCTCTTTCCATACCACCACTGCTCACAGCCAAACTCTGGACTATTATGAGTTACATTTTCAGGGTCTTACCCAATCTCAAAACACAGGATAAGTCATGTAGTTTCTCTTAGGCTTAGTAATGTCACAATGACCCATGCACATAGCTCTAAGTTGGTGAGGGGTCCCAGACATTAAACAATTGGCTAAACCTTGAGCCTTGAGCGGTCAGGGTATCTGAAGAAAGAGAACTACTGTAAGGAGCCAATCTCAGTGTAAACAGCCTGGCCTTGATTTAGCAATAAATAACACCTGGGAATTAGTCTTTATATATATTCTGTAGGGGCAGATTAGTCTATTTTGAATTTGTTCTGAAGTCCAAAATTATCTGTCTTTGAGACAATACTGTTACTTTCCTGTGTCAGTAAAGAAGAATATTCTGGTAATATTTCTGTTCATCAGAATTATACAGCTTAAACAGAAACTCACAGCTAAATGTGTGCCCAGAGATGTAAAACTCACTACCAAAGGGCTGTGGAAAGTACCCCATGGCTGTTCTTATTAGGGAAGCATAGAAGTGGCACCTGAGGAAGTTACAGACAGAAAACAACTGGTTTCCCCAGCCTGCGACCCCACGGCTTTGTCAGGTGGGTCGACTTGTCAAACACTAGTTGTCACCTGCTGTATACTGCCATGGTCCTCAGCACACAAGGGCTCCTGGTGTGGAGATTGTCAGTTGGATGAAATCACATACTGGGGAGGGGAGGGATTCTACAGCCTCACTGCCAGCCCTCAGCTTTGGTCCTCTTCCCATAGCTCCCTTGGAAGCCAACACTGTGATACCTATAGTTATGGCTACTCCAATGTCCTTGCTTTTTTGAGCAAATTTTTTTTCTTTTTCGAGACAGGGTTTCTCTGTGTAGCCCTGGATGCCCTGGAGCTCACTCTGTAGACCAAGATGGCCTCAAACTCACAGAGATGCACCTGCCTCTGCCCCCAAGTGCTGAGATTAAAAGTGTACACCACCAGCCGGGCGGTGGTGGCACACGCCTTTAATCCCAGCACTTGGGAGGCAGAGCCAGGCGGATCTCTGTGAGTTTGAGGCCAGCCTGGGCTACCAAGTGAGTTCCAGGAAAGGCACAAAGCTACACAGAGAAACCCTGTCTCGGAAAAACAAACAAAAAAAAAAGTGTACACCACCAACACATGGCTACCTTTTTAAGCTTTTGATACAAACTCAAAGAAAAAAACCACATGATCATCTCACTAGATGCAGAAAAGGCATTTGACAAAATCCAACACCCCTTCATGATAAAGGTCTTGGAGTGATCAGGAATACAGGGAACATACCTAAACACAATAAAGGCAATTTACAGCAAGCCAACAGCCAACATCAAATTAAATGAAGAGAAACTCAAAGCAATTCCACTAAAATCAGGAACAAGGCAAGGCTGTCCGCTCTCTCCATACTTATTTTTTAAAAAACTTTTCACTGAAGTATGTACTAACCTCTCCCTTTATTGTGGGATTTCTTTTGTGTAACTTCAGTTACCTGTGGTTAACCTTTTCAGAAAAATGTTAAATTGGTATTATAGATTAATACTTTTGAAAATTCCTTGATGGAAATTAAATGCCAAAGTTCATGTAGTGCTTAATATAAAGTTAAAGTTCAAAAAATTAAGGCTTTGTATGGTGGTACACAGCTGTAATCTCAGTCCTTCAGAGACAGAGATTGAAGGATTAGCCCAAGTTTGAGCTAACCTGGTCAACATAGTAAACTGCAGACCAGTCTAGTCTATAAAATAAAACCTTTTGCCTCAAAAAAAAGTAAGAAAGTAGCTTAATATCAACATGATCTACACTTATGTAAGAAAGTAGCTTAATACCACCATGATCTATACTTATGTAAGAAAGTAACTTAATACCACCCTGATCTATTCTTACTTGTCTCCCTTTTACTTCTGCAGTGTTACCATGCCCACCTTGCTTTTAGTCTTACAAACAGGTGCAGAATATATTATGTTGCCTATTCCAGAATATTGCTTAAGTATAATGCTATGCTGTTTAAGGTGAAATTGATTTCCTTCATTTAGCATCCTTAAGATCTCTTATTGCTTTCCTGAAATATTTCAGAATCTTTAAAATAATTCAAAGTGTAAAAAAATCTGGCTTCATGCATTTTGGATAAGGAATACTCAACTTACACCTATTGCAATTACATGCTGTGTGATGGTTTGCTAAATGTTTACCAACCTTTGTTACCAACATAGCTTCTTGTGGGGTCTGTGTCTGCATAACATTATTATCTTTGAGTAATAGTGCAGCATATTTCATAGATGCATTCCCAAAAGGGAGAAAAAGTAAATATATAAGCTGTACTGTTGTTTTAAGTACCTTGTCTCAACAATTTATTAAGAAGGAATGTGGTCAAGGTAAATGTTTAACATTACTGCTACAGGGCTCAGTCAAGAATATAACACATGGCAATACCATGAAAGAAAGGGAATGGACTCTTTTAAAGGTCTATTATGTCTCAGACAATTTATGTAAAAAAAGTAAAATAAAAATCTGAACTTTGAGAAATCTAGCCTTGACCTTGATGAAGGTCAGTTTCAATACATTGAGAAGCTGGGACACATCCAGGACAGACATTCAAGCTAAGTGCTGTCTTCCCGGTCTGTGCTGCTTCCTCCACCCTCTGCCCCAGAAAAGGACACTCTGTTCATGTTAAGATTAATAGCATCTTCTAAGAGCTTGTATAATTGAAGGACAGACCAACTTGAAGTCCTACGAGATACATCTCAAGAGGGTTATGGAACCTTTTTGCTTCTTTTTAGATGTTCCTCAAGAGGGTAATTATGGTATCTTAATAGAGTACAGTTTTCATTGGAACTGCCCTGGCTCTTAAGCAGATGCTCCCCTTCTTTCTTTTTAAAAATAGTTTTTAGTACACTTATGTGTTTGTGTGTTTGAGGGGAAGAGGGGACACACTCATGCCACAGCACATGTGTGGTCAGAGAACAACTTTCAAGAGCCAACCTTTTTCCTCTCTTTATGCCACGTAGGTTCTGGGGA
This sequence comes from Peromyscus eremicus, assembly GCF_949786415.1. NCBI lineage: Eukaryota > Metazoa > Chordata > Mammalia > Rodentia > Cricetidae > Peromyscus > Peromyscus eremicus. The sequence goes on along the minus strand of NC_081425.1, from coordinate 95,971,930 downwards.
TGTAACTTCAAGTCTCAGGCTTGGTGGCAAGTAATTTTCCACACAGAAGCCATCTCACCGGTCCTAGATGCTGCTTTCTTGAATTATCTAATGATGCAAAATCCTTCAGGTCATAACCAAAGAGAAGAGATGCAGAGTCTGGCATGGATATTCCAAGCCACAGTTTCTCTAATACGAGGTATGAAAGAGCAGGGAGAGTTACTAGGTAGCTTTGAGGAGCAGCCTTCACATGCATCTCTGGTAAATTCTGATAATGGAGCTAACACTTGGACACCCACGATTTTGTTTTGTTTTACTTTTTAAAATATTTTAACCGTTTTTTCATTTTACTGAAAATAGATTCTTTCCTAATACAGTACTTAACTGATTTATAGTTTGCCCTCCCCTATTCCTCCCACTTCCTCACTACCTCCCTTCTCCTCCAAATCCACTCCCTTTCTGTCTCTCATAAGAAAAGAACAGGGTTCTATGAGACAACAACCAAACTTTACAAAATAAAACATAAGAAAAAGCAAAAACCGTCATATCAAAATTTGACATGGAAACCCAAGAGAAAAAAAATGAGTACTAAGGTCAAGCACAAGAATCAGAGACCCACTCGTTCTAATACTTAGGAGTCCCATAAATATTCTAAGCTAAAAGCTGTAACGTATACGTAGAGAACTTGATGCAGACATATGTAGGGCCTGTGTTTTCTGCTTCAGTCTCTGAGATCATATGCACCTTGCTTAGTTGATTCAGAGGGCCTTGTTCTCTTGGTGTCCTCTCTCCACTCTGGCTCTTACACTCTTTCTGTCTCCTCTTCCGCTGGGTTCCCTGAGCTTTGAGGAGAGGGATTTAATGGTGACATCCCATTTAGACTCTCTCTCTCTCTCTTTCTCTCTCTCTCTCTCTCTCTCTCTCTTTCTCTCTCTCTCTCTCTCTCTCTCCTTCTCTCTCTCCAAGGGGAAGGGGGTAATGTGTGTGTAATGCCTCTCTGTGGATCTCTGCATTTGTTCCCATCAGCTGCCCAAGGAAGTCCCTCTGATGATGACAGAATAAGGCACTGATCTATGAGTATATCAGAATATAATTAGGAATCATTATTTTACTGATACTTTCTTTATAGACTAGTAGTGTTTGTTTTACCCTAGATCATCAGGCTGTCTAGTCTCTGGTTCTTGGTCACCCAAGCAGTGTAAGATATGGGTTTCATCTTGTGGAGTGGGCTGTAATTCAAATCAGATGTTGGTTGGTTACTCCTAGAAGTTCTGCACCACCACTGCCCTAGAATATCTTACAGGAAGAACAGATTGTAGGTGAAAGATTTGTCCCTGGGGTGATGTCCATGTTTCTCTTTGGTAGCCTTCAGAATACTTTCCCATATCAAATACGTAAGAACATAGGGGTGAAGGCTCCATGTAGACACCAGCTGGACTTCTCCATGTTCAATGAGTTGTGTGAGTATTGTGCTCAGCAATGGGGCCTAGCTGCAAGTTTGCAGAGAACAACCCATTATATTATCAATAGCTTGAAATGTTTGGGTATTTTCAGGTGACCTACTTGGCCAATACTGAATGCAACTCAATCCCACTACTAGAAGCCTCCTCTGCTAACAAGAGATGGCCAGTTAAGAATACATACCCTACATTATTAGGAGACCTCATTAGAATCACTTTCTTATGTTTTAGGAAGTTTTCACTGCACCAGGTTTCTCTATCATCCCTCAAATACCCCTCAATTCCAGCTGTCTATCTCCACATTCATCCCCTCTACCCTGTGCCCCTTCCTCTCCTCACCTGGTCCTCCCATTCCTGTGTTCCCACATTAAGTCCACCTGTAAAATCTGTTCTATTTCTCTCACCCAGTGAGATCCACATGTCCACCATAGACCATTCCTCAATATCTAATCTCTCTGTGACTAACAGCTTAGTTATCATTTACTTAATGGCTATTATCTACATATATGTGTGTGTGTGTGTATATATATATATATATATATATATATATATATATATATATATAGTCACATTAATAGTCTATCAACCAAAAAAAAAAAATCCCAGGATAGTTTTAGCTCAGAATTCTACCAGACTTTCTAAGAAAAGATAATGCTAACACTGCTAAGAGAAAATATATTCTTTTCTATTTGAGTGAAATGTTCTATAAATATGTTGGGTCTATTTGTTTCATAACATCTGTTAGCTCTGGTATTTCTCTGTTTAGTTTTTGTATAGAAGACCTGTCCATTGGTGAAAATGGGGTATTAAAATCTCCCACTTTCAGTGTGTGAGGGTCAATATGTGATTTCTGTTCTAGGAATGTTTCTGTTACAAACTTGGTTGCCCTTGTGTTTGGGGCATAGATGTTAAGAATCAAAATGTCATCTTAGTGGACATTTCCTTTGGTGAGTTTGTAGTGTTTTCGTTTATCTCTTTTAATTGGTTTTGGTTTGAAGTCTATTTTGTTAGACATTAAAATGGCTACACCAGCTTGCTTCTTTGGTCTATTTGCTTGGAACACTTTTTCCAATGCTTTACCCTGAGATAATGTTTTTTGTTTTTTGTTTTTTGGTTTTTTTCAGAGCTGAGGACTGAACCCAGGGCCTTGAGCTTGCTAGGCAAGCGCTCTACCACTGAGATAAATCCCCAACCTACCCTGAGATAATGTTTATCCTCAATCTTGAGGTATTTGTTTCTTGGATGTAGCAGAAGTATGGGTCTGTTTTTGCATCCATTCTCTTACTCTGTCTTTTTCTTGGGGAATTGACACCATTGATATTCAGAGATATCAAGAACCAATGATTGCTTATTCCTATTATTTTGTTGCTGCTCCTGCTGCTGCTGCTGCTGCTGCTGCTGCTGCTGCTGCTGCTGCTGCTGGTGGTGGTGGTGGTGGTGGTGGTGGTGGTGGTGGTGGTGGAGGTGGTGGTGGTGGTGTGTGTATGTCTGTGGGTCTGTGTATCTTTGTGTGAGTGTGTGTGTATCTTTGTGTGTGTGTGTTTGTGTGTGTGTTTTCTTTCTTTTTATTTTGCTCATCTGAGATTATTTATCCTCTGTGTTTTCATGGGTGTTTTTAAGCTCCTTAGGTTGGGGTTTTCCTTCTGGCACCTTTTGTAGGGCTGAATTTGGAGATAGATATTGTTTAAATTTGGATTTATTAGGGAGTATCTTATTTTAATCTTCTATGGTGATAGAAAATTTTGATGGTCATAGTAGTCTGGGCTGGCATCTGTGGTCTCTTAGAATCTGCATCATGTCTGTCCAGGTACTTCTGGACTTTAAAGCCTCCATAAGTCAGATTTGATTATTATTATAGATGTGCCTTTATATGTTACTTTGTCTTTTTTCCTTGCAGTTTTTAATATTCTTTCTTTGTTCTGTATGTTTAATGTTTTGATTATTATGTGGCCAGGGGAATTTCTTTTGTGGTCAGTATATTTGGTGTACTGTATGCTTTTTGTACCTTTATAGGCATCCCCTTCTTTAAGTTAAGATTTTTTTTCTTCTACAGTTTTGTTGAAAACATTTTCTGGGCCTTTGAACTGGGCTTCTTCTTCCTCTATTCCTATTAACATTACACTTGGTCTTTTCACAATGTCTGAGATTTCCTGGATGTTTTGTATCAGGAGTTTTTTAGATTTAACAGGTTCTTTGATCTATTTCTTCTATTGTATCTTTAATGCCTAAGATTCTCTCTTCCATCTCTTGTATTCGTTTTTTTAAAAATTTTATTTATTTTTATTTTATAATTTAATTTAATTTTACATATTAGCCACAGATTCCCTTGTCCTCCCCCCTCCCACATCCCCCTTTCCCCCCCATTCCTATCTCCTCCAGGGCAAAGACTCCCCTGGGGATTGAGTTCAACCTGGTAGATTCAGTCCAGGCAGGTCCAGTCCCCTCCTCCAGGCTGAGTCATCATCTCTTGTATTCTGTTGATAAAGCTTGCCTTCCTGTTTCCTGTTTGAATTACTAAATTTTTCATTTCCAGAATTCCCTCAGTTTATTTTCTTCACTGATTATACTTCAATTTTCAGGTCTTGAACAGTTTTGTTTCATTTTAGTATAGCTAGTTTTAAGGTCTTTTTCTTGGGCCTCAGCTATTTTGGTATATTCGGAGCCTGATGTGGTAGGACAGCTGAACTCCAGTGGGGATATACTGCCCAGGCTGTTATTGATCATGTGTTTACGTTGACATCTAAGCATCTGGGTTGTTTCCTGTCTGAATTTTTGATGAATGTATGCTGACTCTTTTCCTGGCCTGCTTGGCTGATATGTTCAAAGTGAGTGCCTGCTGGTGTTGAAAGCTGGAATACTGGGATAAGTTGAGGGGATGGAAGGTTGGAAGAGAAGGTCTTTGTGTTCCCTTAGGCGTGAGGAGGTCAGAGAGGAGAGGAAGACTGCAGCAGGTTTTCTGTTACAGAGTTGGAGATGAAACTTGGGGATTGGAACTGGAGGCACAAAAGAAGAGACATGAATCTGCCTTTAGCCTACTCGTTACCCCAGGAGTGGCCCTTGGGTTAGCAGATGGTGCCTGCTAGGGATGGGGGCTGGGACAAAGCAATGAGTGCAGGGAGTGACCTTAGAAGGAGAAGATCCATGAGATCCACAAGGGATGGGAATAGGGGAAGGGAAGGATGTCACAGGTGTTCTGCTGCAGAACTGGGTATGAGACTGGGGGATCGCTCTGGGGGAATGGAGGGAGAAGAGGAAATATGCAAGCAGCCTACCTGTTTTCTGCAAAGACCCACTAGTCTAAGTGATACAAAAAACAAGACATAGCAGCCTGGATCTCACTCAAACTGTTGAATCAACACTGGTGAAACTTTGTCTTAATGAGACCTGGTTTTTCCTGGTAAGCCCACATCATCTCTTTCATGAAAACCCTGCAATGTGGGAGGGACTGCAGAAGGCTTGCATTGGTTCACTAGAAGACTGGGCTGATTGGGAGCCATATTGCTCCCCTATCAAGGTGACCTACAGTGGATGCTATAATTCAGCAGAGACATTTAAGGAGCACCATTCAGGACTGGAGAGAAAGCTCAACATTTAGGAGTCTTTCCTGTTATTCCAGAGTTCAGTTCGTTCCCAGCACCTAGGACCAGCAGTTTACTATTGCCTGGAATTCTAGCTCCAAAGGATCTGGTGCCCTCTACTGGCCTCCATGGGCAACTGCACACACATGGCATTCACTCATAGGTATACACACACACACACACACACACACACACACACACACATACATATCAAGTTAATAAATTTCAAATTTTAAAAGGAGAGAAATATCATTCTATTGTTATAAAGGGAAAAGTATAGAGAGATAAAGCTAGGTGTGGTGCCACATGCCTGTTATCCCTATCTTCCAGAGAGAGAGGTGTCATGTTTGAGTGCAGCCTAAACAATAGCTGTAGTTCCAGACCAGCCTAGGGTATTGGTGAGACTTTCTCCTAAAAGGTCAAACAAACAAGTTACATATTAATAAATATCTTTAAAGGGTACTTTTATTTGGAATTTAAACAAAAAGAAGTTGAATGTGAAACACAGATGTAAAGTCCTGGGTTGGTTCTAATATGCCTAGGAAACAAAGACAATGTTAAGGCTTCTATTTGGACAGAGGATTCTATGAAAGTTACTTTGTTCAAAGTTCGTAAGTAATTTTGTAGTTTGTGTGAACTTATGAGCTCTGGCTGACAGTCTAAGGGTCTGACTTAACTATTAAATGTCAAGTTGTTAAACATAAACAGTCTTAACAAGAGAGCAGGTTGGTTGGTAACATTGGTGCTATGAGACACTTTCTGGAACAAACACTCATGACCTGCGTGTCACCACTTCTTGCCCATGTGTAGGGAGCAACAGGCCTGACTCTACCTTGTATTATGGATTTTCACAGTGGAAAGAACTCTTAGTAGACAGACAAGTAAGTTAATTCTATCATATCATACCACAGCAGTCTCTCATATTTAGGCCCAATTTTATATTCTCTCATTTTTGTCATTGACCACAGAGATGGGATGGAGACAGCACATGGCCACAAGCTGAATAAAAGCAGTTATGTCTCTGTAGCCTGTCCCATCTTCTGACTCAGAGGGACTCCTCTTGAGCCCAGACTATAGCTCAGTTCTGAAATGTCTATCCAAAGACACATCACAGCAGCACCAGAGGGTGACTGGCAACTACCAAGAGACATTGACAGATACTTGTACTCTAGGCCTTGAATGTCAAAAGAGTCTTCACTGTCAGATCTGTCTGTCTGCCCTTGACTGTTCACTGAGAAACATAAAGCCCTGTTAGCAAGCTTCTCCCAGAGGAGTTGAGATGAATCTACCCCACTGCAATGTGCGCTCCTTCCCTCAGCCCTCAGGATACCTCAGTGGGTGCTGTCGCTGGCACTCAGGGAGGCAGGTTTCCCTTAGATGTTTTGTACAAACACACCTGGAGATGAATTTCCCCACAGAGGGAAGTCTGTCAAAAGGTAATGCTTACCACCTTGCCACCTCTTTATAACAGGAATTATTCTGCTCCCTGGAGAGTTGAGTGGAATTGGTAATTACAGAAAAGAAAGTTATATACACCAGCTCCTTTATTTTCCGTCTCAGACCAGCTGATGAAATCTTCACTAAGCTCTCAGGTTTGCAGCACCATCATATCAATTTTGAAGAGAGCATGTATTACTAAAACCCATGTTAGCAATTCTATGAATGATCACATTCTGAAATAAATAATAGACCTCTGTATTTTACATTCCCCAGAACAAACAGTGCTTTAAGCACCTTATGTAGAATAACTAATTTCCCACAACCCACTGAGTAAGTTTTACACCATTAAGAGTTCCATTTACAGAAAGATTAATTTTGTCATCAGGAACATGCAGCTGAGTACCAGAAGCAGGGTTCAAATCCTTTGTATATTATCTAACATTTTACTGTCTACGTGCTTGAGAAAATAAGGGTGGGCTATTTGCACATTCCAGATATGCAGGGTAAGATTGGAAGAAATCTGTGGTGTCTTGGAGTTTTGCATAGTACATTTCTAGAATTAATTCAACCTCTGCCCTCAAAGAGTCACTTTCAGGGTAACAGGATATATATTTGTATATGTATATATTCCATGTTCCTTTCTACTTTCTACACAAAGCAAAAGTCATTGCTCAAGCTTAGTTCTATCTCCCCCAACTTAATTTTATGTCCTTTTTATCTGCTATCATCATCCTAGAACTCACCCTACCAAGTTGTAATTTTTAGTGTTGTTGCATTGTCCTTACTAAAATTGTAAATGCTTGGCTTTTTTTTCTACGTTCCCATGTTAAGATAGTTCCTCTGGGTGATGAGCAGTATTGACAATTACATTTCAACACTAAGTCTAGTGAAGCCACCTAGTCAGCTGGACCTGGGTGAAACTATGATGTTCACAAATGAATAGTTCCATGGTTTGGATGAGAGCCAGCTTTTTTTATTTTTTTTAGAAAGACCCTATCCAGGCAATTTCTTGTGCTGATGGATGATAATGTTCCACCATTTATTTCAACTTTCATTGATGTCAGAGCAAGAGGAGACTCTCTTCTGTTGTGTTTTCGGGCCCAAGAGCCTGGACACTAAGTGTAAGCGATAAGATGGAGGGAGGGTATGTAGGCATTGGCCTACAATTTTGGTTAAATAGAAGGGCACCGAAGGGTTTGTACACACTTTGCAGAGACTGAATTTGTAAAGTATAGCTCCCAACTCCTATTAACAATAGACTGATTTCCAGTGAGATTGGATTGTAGTAGCACAAAATCACAGAGAATACAGGTCAGAGCTAGTCTCCCACAGCTTCCTCCTAGGCTTGTCCCTTATTCATACGCCGCAGAAGGTAGCACCTCCAGTGACAAATTGTAGCTCCTTCCAAATGCAGCTCACAGAAGACACTGCACACATAAGAGTAGTTCAACATGTGGCCACTTGTGTGCCTCCCCCACAGTTTAGTTAAAGAGCAAAGACCCTGTAAGCAAAGGATGATTTGACAAAAACAGACTCCATGATTTATAACAGGAAAAAGAAAGAAACAAGCCCTCTGTTTTAGTTCGGGTTCACCATTGCTGTAAGGGGACACCGTGACCATGGCAACTCTTATAAAGAAAACATTTAATTGAGGGGGCTCACTTACAGTTCAGAGGTTCAGACCATCATGGCGGGGAGCGTGGGGGCATGCAGGCAGGCATAGTGTTGGAGAAATAGCTGAGTGTCCTACATCTTGCAGGCAACAGGAAGTCAACTTTCACACTGACTGAAGATTGAGAAAAAGGCCTCAAAGCCCAACCCCACAGTGACACATTTCCTCCAACAGGACCACACTTCCTAATAGTGCCACTCCCTTTGGACGCCATTTTCTTTCAAACTACCACACCCTCTGAGAGAAGTACAATGTGGGCAGTTGTAAGCAGCAGTAAGCTTTCTGCCAGATTTAAAACAAGAGGAACCTGGTCCAGAGCTTAAATGGCACCATTGGTGATGTGAATAGATCAGTCTTCTATTCTCTACAGTGGAATTTTCCAAGCCCAGGCTTTGGTCTGTCTCATCTATTTCATGTCCTGTCCTGCTCACTGAGAAAATGCCCTTCAGCTTGCTGTACCAGTCTGCTTGATATAACTAGAAACTCTTTCTAAAGGAATCTTTCCCTAAATTCCCAAAATTCTTGATCTTGTGCTAGAAGAAAGTGAATGTGTTTGTGGACCACAGTTTTCTCTAATAAAGTCCTAAGCAAGCAACATGAATGACCTAAAGGGAAAGCCGGTGTTTGCTGTGTATATGCTAGATGCAGTCACTCGGATCAAAGGTTCCACGCACAAATCTTTTCACAGTGGTGCTAGCATCTCTATAACTGAAGGATGTACACTGACTTCTGGTGTTGTAACTAAAGATGAGACCAGAGTATCTCAATAAGATTGTAAGATGCTTTCTACTCTGTTTACAACAGATGTACTCTAGCCACAAGCTCCTCAAGTTCTCTTAGCATTGGTGGAAACAATACCATCTCCAAGCACAAGTGTAGTTCGGGAAGCATTTACTAATGTTCCAAATAGGTAGCCCCAGGTGCTCCAAGCACAGGTAAGAACTGTGTATCTTCAAGTGCAAGTTACAGTCTTGGCACCTCCCACCTCGGAAGATATGTTCCAGTCAGGTGGGCAGCAGGTTAACAGACAGAAGGCAAGAGCACAGAGGTCTCCAATCTCGGGTTTGGTGCTATTGCTTCACAGTGCACAATAGGTGCTCTGAGACATGGACGTCAGGCATTCCATGGAAGTGAAACTGAAAGGGTCTCCAGGCACAAGTATAAATAGTGCTTTACTCTCTGCACTCTAAACCACTGTAGACTGCTACACCCTAGGTTCTTTCCTGCAGACAAGTGCGACATTATCTCCAAACACTGGTATTTTGCCAGACCCACTGATTGAAGAGCCAGGGGTTCCCAAGTACTCTGACAAAACACAAGAGGAGAAACATTTCCAAAGACCATTAAGTACAGTGCTGCCAGGAGGGTCTCCTGTGATCTGATAGAAAGGTGGGACAGAGCTGTTGGCACCAATTTCTTCTTAGTAATACTCTCTCCTCTAGTAGTAGGAGGCATGCTTCTGATGGTCTTGACTGGGTGCTCTGACTTCAAGCAGAAAAACAAATGTCTCCCTCCCCAAACAGATGTGCTTTCCATAAAACAAGCCTCTCCTACTGCAACTCAGGACGAGACCTGAATTGTCAAGTTAGCTTCTTTAATGTGAGCAGTGGTACGCTGTGTCTCACTTAGCCCTTAATCTAGTAGAGACATCCAGACATAAAGGTCAGCTACAAGGCACCCAAACCAACCCCAAAGCTGCAAGTACCCTTTCAAGCTAGAGATAGTAAAAGAAAATGGGCCTGCAATGGTGTGGGCCAAAGATGAGTTCCTGACCCTCAGTTTTACGCTCCAGAAGTAGTAGCATCCAGGACTATTGAGAACACCTATTATGTAACCAAATGCCAGTGAACACTGGTCGGGATACTGAAAGTGGACTACCTTGAAGGCAAACCTCAGAGGGTGCCATAGAGCTTTAGGTTACAAGAAAGTATACCTAGAGCTTGGACAGATGAGTGGGGGACACAGGGATTCTGAAAAGAGCTGTCACATCTGGTAGCTTCAGGCCGTAGTCAACCAGGAATCTCAAAGATGGTTTTAGAGGTAGCTCCTATTAGTGTACTAAATGACTGTGCAAACAGCTAGTGGGTATTACAGCTATGGTAATGTTGATGCTGGATAGCAAGTCCAGGGAGCAAGGAATTAGCATGAGAAACAGAAAAAACTTCTTACTAGAGACATGGGATGACAGGAAGCTAGAAATCTAGGAAGGAGGCATGGTGTCCATATCAATCTCTACAGTCTCAAGGGCAGAGTTGGAGGGCAAATCGATAGAGGTGAGGTGCCTACATCTAGAGTGGAGGTGTCTGGAAAGCAGTGATAAACAAGTCAATAAAACAAGGACATCAAGGAGAGGGGCTCCAGGCTGCTGCTCATTGGAGACCTCCAAAGATTATCTGAAATATAATTTCCAGAGCAATAAAACGCTGAATGGTATTCAAAGCTGCTGACCATAAATGAAGCCAGACTGGTGACTATATTCTCCACACTGCCTAGGCAAGAGGAAGGAAGGTCACTCCAGATGAGGTGGAATATAAGAAGGAGATCAATGTCCATATTGGTTACCTCAAAGTCCAAAGCAGGCTCACAAGTCAAGTGTGTGTGATAATATGTTAGTTGTGAAGATGGAAGAGTCTGGGAGAGCAGAGATGGTCTGACTGGAAAAGATAGACTACATTATAAGATTGAGACTGGAATACCTATAAGAACCTGGAAAATAAATCCTCACATAAATTGCTATGAATGCACACTCCAAGAGGAAGGGTTGAGGGAGAAAGTCAAGTTGCTGGGAAGTGTGAGATTAGAAGTGGATGTTGTAACTGAGACTCAGGGACCTCACTGATAATTTTCAAGTAGAATCTAGGGTATGGGGCTGAATATAGAGAGAAATTTCAAAGGAAGCAATAAAAATAAAGGAGTTAGGAAGTACGCATCTCCATTTATAGTTGGCATCTGGTGCGCAGGAAGATACAGGGACAGACACAAGGGGATCCTTGCAAGTAGACCAGCTATGTCATTTCCTGGGAGTGTTTGTAGCTGGGATCTACAAGTGCAAATGTCCAAAGGCAGAGAATCTGCTGCCTCCTCTGGAAGCAGGGGTACCAACCAGCAGGCTGAGTGACATTGCAATATAAGGCGGGCTTAATGTCATCCTCTGAGATCTTGTACTTAGGAAGACTTCCAGCTTTCTTCTTCAAGCACAAGTCCCACCAGTGACTGCACAATGATGCTTACACTCAACACAGTACCAACGGCTCAGCAGTTGAGGCAGCCTGAGTGACACTGTAATCTTCCTCTTAGGAGGCCTCCAACCAGAAAATGTAATTGAAGAATTGCTCTTTTACAGACTGTGAAGTCTTTTACCTCTCTTCGTCCTGACTCAGTACTTTAGTGTGCTGGAGATGACCACTATTGAATAAAGCTTTTCAGCTAACTAATAATAACTATGAAAGAAGCTTTCTGTTTGAATTTAAAATTACAATGAAATTGAATTTAAATGTTACACAATTTCTCGATTTCGAACTGTCAGGAAAAAATATCTCAAAGATGGCAATAGAAATTGCTTAAACTGTGGACAAATACAGAAAAACTAAGAGATAGGCAAAGGAATCTGGGTAAACATCTAAAATTCTAATATTCAAACATACTTTTGTTAGAGAAAAGAAAGGAGGATGACAAAGATGCAGATGTAGAAAATGAAATTTAATACTCTAGTCCTATAGTAGAAATGAAGGTCACACACACACACACACACACACACACACACACACACACACACACACAGAGATATCCCAGTAGAAATAAGAAATATTATAAATAATATATATATATATATATATATATATATATGTATATGTCTTAATCATCTTAGTCTATGTGATGGCTATTCTTTTTTCTTTCATTTTTCTTTATTAAGAAATTTTCTACTAACTCCACATACTATCCTCCCATCCCGCAAGCCCTCTTTCCCAAGCCACCCCGCATCCCCACATCCCCCAAATCGAGGTCTCCCAAGGGGAGTCAGCAGAGCCCAGCACACTGAGCCTAGGCAGGTCCAAGCCCCTTCCCACTGCACTGAGGCTGTGCAAGGTGTCACACCACAGGTACCAGGTTCCAGAAGCCTGCCCATAGACCAGGGACAGATCCCGATCCCCCTGCCTGGGTGCCCCCCAAACAGTTCGAGCCAAACAACCATCTTCCATATCCAGAGGGCCTAGTCCAGTCCCATGGGGGCTCCACAGCCACCAGTCCACAGTTCATGGGCTTCCACTAGTGTGGCCAGTCATCTCTGCACATCCTCCCATCATGATCTCAATGTCCCTCGCCTGCAGTATCTCTCCTCTCTCTCATCAATTGGATTCTTGGAGCTCAGCTGGTGCCTGGCCGTGGATCTCTGTATCTGCCTCCATCAGTCACTGAACAAAGGCTCTATGATGACAGCTAGGTTATTTGCTAGACTCGTCACTAGAGTAGACCGGTCCAGGCACCCTCTGGACCACTCTATTCTTGGTTGACAACATCACTATATCTGGAATGAACTATAATCCAGAAATGGAGAACACACTTGTGATCCGGATCTTGAGGCAAGAAGATAACATGCCTTTGATCCGGAACTTGAGGCTGGAAGACACACCTTTAATCTGGGCCACGCCTTCTACTGGGAGCCTATATAAGAACAAGGGAAGCCAGGAGGTGGTGGCGCACGCCTTTAATCCCAGCACTCGGGAGGCAGAGGCAGGTGGATCTTTGTGAGTTCGAGGCCAGCCTGGTCTACAGAGCAAGATCCAGGAAAAGGCACAAAGCTACACAGAGAAACCCTGTCTCAAAAAAAAAAAAAAAAAAAAAGAACAAGGGAAGACAAGGAATGCTCAGTCATATCAATAAGGACACATGCTCAACTACGTTCATAGCAGCATTATTCATAATAGCCAGAACCTGGAAACAACCAAGATGCCCCTCAACTGTAGAATAGATTAAGAAAATGTGGTAGATACACACAATGGAGTACTACTCAGCAGAGAAAAACAATGACATCATGAACTTTGCAGGCAAATGGATGGAACTAAAAAATATCATCCTGAGTGAGGTAACCCAGACACAGAAGGACAAACTCATAAGTGGATACTAGATGTAAAGCAAAGGATAACCAGATTGTAACCCACAGCTCCAGGGAGGCTAGCTAGCAGGGAGGACCCTAGGAAGGATGCATGGATTGCCCTGCGAAGAAGAAATAAATGAGATCTACATGAGCAAACTGGGGGTGGGGGTGAGGGTAATGGAGGGCAAGGAATGGGGGATGAGAACATATGGGAATGGGAGGTTCGAGCTGGAACAGGGAAAGAGTGGGAGAGCAAGGAAAGAGATACCATGATAAATGAAGACATCATGGGAATAGAGAGAAGCGGGAGTGTTAGGGAAGTTCCCAGGAATCCACAAGGATGACCCCACCTTACACTACTGGCAAAATTCAAGAGGGTGCCTGAACTAGCCTACTCTGGTGATCAGAGGGCTGAATACCCTAAATGTCATCATAGAGCCTTCATACAGTGACTGATAGAAACAGATGCAGAGATCCATGGCCGGGTGCCAGGCTGAGCTCCAGGAGTCCAATCGATGAGAGAGAGGAGGGATTCTATGAGCAAGGGACATTGAGATCATGATGGGAAAATATACAGAGATGGCCAGCCAAACTAGTGGAAACTCACGAACTGTGGACCAATAGCTAAGGAGCCCCCATGGTACTGGACTAGGCCCTCTGGATAGGCAAGATAGTTGTTTAGCTTGAAATGTTTAGGGGGCCCCAGGAAGTGGGATCGGAACCCACCCTGGTACATGAGCCTGCTTTTTGGAGCCTAATGCTTATGGTGGGACACTTTGTGCAGCCTTGGTGCAGGGAGGAGGGGCTTGGACCTGCCTCAACTGAATGTACCAGGCTCTGCTGACTCCCTGTGGAAGACCTTACCTTGGAAGAGATAGGAATGGGAGGGTTGGGGGAAGGCTGGAGGGGGCAGCAGAAGGGAGGTGAGGGGAATCTGTGGTTGCTATGTAAAATGACAGAAAATCTCTTAATAATAAAAAAGAAAAAACTATGTAGGTAACTAGATAGAGGTTTCTTAACTAGAAGGCTGAATATACCTCATATACATTGCTTGCTTCAAAGATTTTAAACTGTTTTGTGAGGTATACAATAATTAAATGCTTCAATAACTAATTTAATTCAATTGAATGGCAAGTATTATACTTTGTAATAGCATGATACTTCATATTATACTTCATGATAGCATCCTACTAAGAGATGGAAAAAATAAAGTTCCTTCTTCAATTAAAAAAAAAAAAAGAACAAGAGAAGAAGGAATGGGATTTGTTCATTCTTTGCTTCCTTGCTTGCTCCTTGTCAGCACATCTATTCCTTCACTGGCATTGGAGCCTGCTTCTTCAGGATTCCAGCGTATACAGATCAGCTGAGACACCCAGCCTCATGGGTCTGAGCAACTACTAGATTCTTGGACTTTCCATTCACAACCATTGCTGCAATACAACCTGTAAGTCATTCCAATAAATTCCTAGATAGATAGATAGATAGATAGATAGATAGATAGATAGATAGATAGATAGATAGATAGATAGATAGATATAGAGAGATAGAAAGATAGGTAGAGAGACAGAGATTCATTTCATAAGTCCTGTGACTCCCGAGAACCCTAACTAATACAGTCTATATGTTTTATTCATCTTAGTCCTCCATAACAAAACAGTAGTATAGACTAGATAGCCTAGACCAACCGAAGTTTACTTTTTAATATTCTAGAAACTGAGAGACTTACATGTGGTGATATATTGTGTACCCTAATAAAATTTATCTGAAGATCAGAGGACAAAACAAGCCACTAGATTAAACATAGAGGCCAGGCAGTGGTGGCAAACACCTTTAATCCTAGCACTACGGAGGCAGAGATCTGTCTGGATTTCTGTGAGTTCAAAGCTACCCTGGACAACATGAGATTGATTTAATCTAGGAAAGAAAACAGAGCCAGGCAGTGGTGGCACACACCTTCAATCCCAGCACTTGAAATCTCATGCCTTTGCTTGGGAAGCACACATGCCTTTAATCCCAGGAAGTGATGGCTGGGCAGAGAAAGGTTTATAAGGCATGAGGAAATAGGAACTAGAGACCTTTTCAGGCTGAGGAGTCCTAGAGGTAAGATGTGGCAGTGGCTTGTTCTTTTGTCTCTCTGATCTTTTTCAGCATTTACCCCAATATCTGGCTCTAGGTTTTTTATTACAAGACCATTTTAAGATTCATACAATGCTTAGCTGAGAGTTCAGCATGGGCAGGTTCTAGTAAGTGTTCCCTTCCTTCCCAGCTTGATGCCCTGCTGCTGTATCCTTACACAGAGAAGAGAAAAGAACATGTTTTCTTACGTACGTGCACAAGCTTCATCTTTTTTTTTTTTAATTAGAATAACAGGGGGAAATG
This sequence comes from Peromyscus eremicus, assembly GCF_949786415.1. Lineage (NCBI taxonomy): Eukaryota > Metazoa > Chordata > Mammalia > Rodentia > Cricetidae > Peromyscus > Peromyscus eremicus. Next base: position 95,956,327 of record NC_081425.1, on the reverse strand, counting down.
TGGTAATATTTTAATTGTGTTGAAATGCGATTTTATTTGTATGTCAATAAATAAAGTTTGCCTGGAGATCAGAAGTCATTAGCGAGCCAGGAATAGAAGTCAGGTGGTGGTAGCCCACGCCC